>NC_143170.1:8765000-9390000 GCF_047325235.1 Durio zibethinus | reverse complement strand
ACGAAAAGCATGATAAGATGGATCCTAAGACTGCACCGTAGCTATAATTTACTATTCATCAATTTTTACCAAAATAAGTAGTGCCATATCTCTGTATTTCTTAAAAAAAGATTCTTTTCTCTCTATTCCCGTTGTTTCCAAATAACCTCTAATTCTGACATGTCACTTTGATTGAGATCCATATATATTGACTGCAAAAATGTTGAGATATAACCTTCTCCTAAATAGTTTCTTTTTTTTTCTTAGGTATTTTCTGACTAGTTTTTAACCTCTAAATAGTTGTTACACCCAAAACTCGAAGATTTAAAACATAACAATGCTGTATACTCATGAGCCGAATCATACAAACATGTAAAGTAATAGATATCGAACTAAATCAAAATCTCCAAAATAATACTTTACAAAATCTCAAGTTTATAAAATTATACCTTTTACAAGTTAGTCGAATATACTAAAGTTCTTATTAACAAATCCTTTAGAATCAATAATAAAATACTCACTCGAAAGCTATGCCAAACTAAAAATAAATGCTAGTCTTGTTAATCCAAGTAGTTGTCAAGATTAAACTTTCCAAAATACTGACATCAAAATCTAAAAAAGTAAAGAAAATTAAAGGAATAAGTATGATAACTTAACAAGCAACCAACATCCCTTCAGTTGGATTAAGCATGCCAAAACATAACTAAATGATTCAAAAATATTTTGGATAATCTTGTATTCACAAACATATTCGCAAAATCAAATTCTCATATCACAAAATGAAATCAAATATTAGAAAACTATAAATTTATTTAGTTTTTCATAACATAAAATGATCACACTTAACCTATATGGCATAGGTCAGAATCAAAAAATTTTTCTCTAGTGTAATGGGACAGAAGTATATCAAAAGCAACTAGATCATTGCACTGACGATCATAATTAACATGTTAATAACCCCTTTAATACAATGGGATAAAACAAAAATCACAATAACCCCTTTAGTACAATGGGACAAAAGTATATCACTGATGGCACAATGAACAAAAATTACTATTCTCAATAAATGGCACAATTTGAAACCGATATCGATATCATAAATTACATGTCAACATGGCCAACAATTAACCTCCATTGGCAGAGTTAAAACATAGTCATACTAGGAGACAAAACGTAATATATTTTCAGATTACCTGACATATACAAATTCAATATTTATAAATTTTCTCAAAACAAAATCTATAGAAAACAAATTCCATAATCATTCCGAAGCAAAATATTTCATATTCTGACAAATGATGGATATATAAATATATCATTACGAAATCATATTCAAAAATCAAAACCATATCAAACCAATTCCAAACTCATAACAATGAAATCATATTTATATTTTGCATACTTAACCCGATTTACAAAACAAATAGACAAAACAATATATATTATATATTTAAACTCTAAACATGTTGAGGCTGATTTTTATGGACATAAAAATTGAAAGGATATCAAATCACTTACCTGATGCGCTAAACCAAAATTTAATCAATAAATCACTTAAGTTTCTTAGTATCCTAATAATTCAAGAAGTATTCAAAAATCAAAATTTTACCCAAAAACATAAACTTAACAAGGCAAACCTTCCGCAGGTGGTAACCCTTTCGACAAGTCAAAACTATTTGAAAGTATTTTCTTTTACAATATAAAATATTTACTTTTAATATAACGAAATGTCTAAAATTGAGTATAAATATGAAATTAAGGATTAAAACATAAAAATTAGTAGCAATATAAATTTTTACAAATATTTAATTTTTAATATTTTATAGTAATTTTTTTGTAAATCTAAATATAATTTAATAATCCTGTGACAATACTAATAACATAAAATTAACATAACAAAAATATATTAAAATAAATAAAAATTTATTAAAATGATATAACTGAAATTCAAGTAATTTATAACAAATATATCAAATATTGAATGAAAATAATTTTTAAAATAATTAAAAATAAAATTTTCTATGTTCTGAAATTTATATATTTTATGATCATCTAACTTAATTTGAGACACAAAATCTTTAATATCTTACAGTTCCTAGTGACAAAGGAAAACAGTAATTTAAAGTAGGAATATAACACTACAACTTATAATTTTGTTTTACCAAAAATGATTTCCAAAAGCTTAAGTTTCAAAGGCTAAAACTTTGCAAATTATCACAAATAGCCCAGATTTTTTGGGGTTTCAAATTCATGAAGCTTACTTTGTGATTTTGATTCTTTTAGCCTATAAATGATCTGAACAAATCAATTATACCACTAGAAAGTTCACATTTCATACTATTAAAAGCAACAAAATTTTGACCAAATCAACCATTAGAGTAGGGAGTTTCGACGACTCAAATTTGGGTGTCAGTAACTGTTAGAAACTCAAAAATAAAAAACTTTAAACACTAAATTCTCCTAAATCACTCAATTAAATAAAATGACACACATACAATTAAAAGGATCTTAAAGAGACATTTCCATTGGTACTTACAATTTCATCAGATGGTCATAAAAAAGTTGATGAAATATTTTTGAAGATGAAAAGATACAAAACTATAGGTTGGGGTTTGTAGAAAATCACACAAAACATTAAAATTTCAAGAGTTTTAAGCAAAATTTTACTATAATCAAAGACTTTTTAGAATTGATTTTCCATTCCTCTTTCTCTTTTCTTCTTCTTCTCAAGGTTTTTTTCAAGTTTTCTTTTGTTTTTTTTTCTTTGTCAGAGAAAACTATCAACAAAAACTATCGATAAGTTTTCTTTTATTTTTTTTCCTTTATTTTTTTTATCAATGATATTCATGGGCTAGGTCACTAATCAGGCTATAGTCACTTAGGCTTAGGTATTACTATAGTTTTATACATATGGCTGATATCATTATAGGCTTCATGAAAACTTTTTTTACTGAAGATTGGCCCAAAACAATAACCCCTTAAAAAATATGATGCCTATATGAGGCACACAACAAAATTAAAGGCAAAAAAGAATTAAATAAATCAGTAATATTAATAAAATAAATAAATAAACAAATAAACAAATAAATAAATAAATAATCAAGCATAGCATATTACAGAGCAAATTACACATAATGTCTTAGCTTTAGGTAATTTTCTTGAGAATGATGGCATGGCTCTATCTTAGGCTGGATCCTTACGGCTCGCAATATGTTAGGTTAGGATTTATACATCTAAAGGTTCTCAAATTATTCCTTACATTATCATCCATTATAGACCAGTAAGGCTCCCCAATCTTCACCCACCATAAGTTATTAACAGAAAAGGTTCAATCTGAATAGAAGTATTTCACTAGCAAATGTAGAGGTTATCACCTCATGAGAGCATAGCTACTTTACTTTCTCTTAAAAGAAATAGAGCTCGGATCTAGAACTTATGCATGCAAGTGAATATACAAAGAGTGCATACAGAGAGATATATCAATTAAACAACATAAAAGAAAATGAATGACAAAACCAAGGTAGGATACTAACATGCAATGTTTTTTCTTTTTTTAAAAGAATTACAATGGAGAGAATTAGAATTAAATATCAACAAAAATCTTAAAATCCAACAATCCAGATAATACATGATTAATTGTTAGCTTGACTCTAAAAAAATGTTCCTAGTGGAGTTGCAAAGCTATCATAACGGTTTTGGGATCGTTAGACATTTGAAATTTTAAAATCGAAAAAAATAAGAGAGTCACCATTAATCTTTTTGTTAGGGTGTGATTAGCCACCTAAAAGTTTATATTTTTAGTAAAACTATAAAAATGGGTCTAAAGTTTATCAAAAAGACAATTGGCGATCTATGAAAAACAAGATTGGGTTTGAGAGTCAATTACATACGATAAAGGATTAACATCCCAACAGTACCTATAAATTGGTATCAATTAATCATGTGTTATTTTCGATGTTGGATAAAATGGTTTCAATTTGGAAATTTAATAATAATTACCTTCATTTTTTTTTAAAAGCAAAAGTAATTTTACTAAAGTTCACTATTTAGGAATATAAAGGAAATCTTTAAGTTAAAGAATTACTTTAAAATTCTCCAATATCTAAGCAGAATTTAAAATAATTCTTTTCACTTAAGATTTATCACAACATTCCTTAAAATAAAAATAACACTCTTTTTAGAAGATAATTTTTTGTGACTCTCCAACATTTTAGGCAGAGTACCAAGAATTATTTTCTTTGGAATATTATTTTTGTTTTATTTTATAATTTCACATTTTTAAACTACATTTTATAAAAAAAATTGTGCAAGAAAACTAATGATGGTATAATTAGTTAGCAAACGATAATTAAAGGTGCAAACATTCAAAATAATTACAAACAATAATGAATAGATACATATATCCCAATGGATGTTATGCAAGGTTATGAAATGCAATTTTGAAATCAGGTTCTTAAATATAATGAGACCACCCCGCTCTCTAATATCTAAGTAGAGTTTAGGTGTGAGTAGGTATATTTAAGATCTCATTTTACTTTTTTCTTAATTTAATCCCATTATTATAGTGGGTTAAGTACTCACACAAAAAAATTAATAAAATAAAATTCTCTAAATACCCCATCTTCTAAACAGCATTCGTAGAATTTTCACATGAGATTTTCACATGCATCCGTAGAATTTTGGAATAGTTTTGGGTAAAGGTTAGGTCGAGGTTTTATGATTTAAATGATTTTTAAATGATGATTTGAGGTCACATGTTGAATTTAGGGTTTGGATTAGATTTAAGGTCTTTGAGCATTTTTAGGATTTAGGGTCTCGTTTGAAGGTTTCAAGATCTTAAGGTTTTAGGTTTTATGGTTTTGAAATTTTAAGGTTTTGAAGGTTTATGTTTTTAGGGTTTCAAGTTTTAGGGTTTTGGATTTTTGGGTTTTGAAATTTAAGATTTTGAAATTTTAGACTTTTTAGGGCTGATGGTTTAGGGTTTTAAGGGTTTATGAGTTTGAGTATTTAAGGTTTAAGGTTTTGAGGGTTTAGGTTTTTTAGTATTTAAAGTTTAGGGTTTTAAGTTTTAGAGTTTAGGGTGTTAAAGGTTTAGGGTTTAAGGTTTTGAGTTTTAAGATTTAGGGTTTAGAGTTTTAGGATTTTGAATTTTAAGGTTTCGAGCGTTTGAGGACTTTTAGGGTTTCAAAATTTTGAGTTTCAAATTTTGGATTTATAGGATTTCAAAAAACAATTTTTAAATACGAACATCTATAAAAATTTTCAATATTTAGGTAGACTTTCAAAACGAGCTCACTTTTTTTATTTTCAGAAATTAGTTAAAATATTTTCATGTATTTCTTTTTTCATAAAATTTATTATTATTATTATTATTATTATTATTATTATTATCATCATCATCATCATCATCATTTTTAGTTATTTTTTATTATATTATTATTTAATAATTTTCTAACATCTTGGAGTAGTTATTTATTATTTTTTTAAAGGATAATTTTTATTTCCCCCATCATCTAGGTAAGAAAAAAAATCTTTTTTATTATTCTATTTTCATTATCATTTTTTATATTTTTATTTTTTGGTTATTATCCTTCTTTATTTTTCAAATTTAAAAAATATCAAAAGTTTTGAAATCATTTTCATTGTTATTATTGTTGTTGTTATTATTATTATTATTATTATTATTATTATTATTATTATTATTATTATTATTATTATTATTATTATTATTATCTAGTTATTTATTTTTTATTTTTTATTTTTTTAGGTTTATTTTAATTTTTTAAAAAATTATCAAAACTTTAAATTTTATTTTTCATTATTTATTGTTATTTATTATTTATTTTCATTTTTATTATTGTTATTATTAAAAACAAGAAATATTTGTTCTAGAAAAACTTGAAATTCTAAACATGCATAAATGATAATAATAAAACTAAAAATAATTAAAAAAATTAAATCAAAAAATTAAAAAAATACCTAAACCGAACTGGTCAACTGTCCAGTCAATGTCAATTCAACTAGACCGGTTGGTGGCGGTTCGAGCAAGCAGTTCAACTGAATCGGTTAAGGGTTCGCTGAAGGAGACAAGTCGTCGGGTGCTCAGGTCACATGAATCCCAGGTCAAGTCGCAGGCTGGTATGTCGATCTTGAAAGTCAAAACGATGTTATTTTGGCCCTTGTTTCACCTCTGTAAAAGCTCAAATTTTTTTAGCTCATTTTACTTCTTCTACTTAAAAAAAAAATTGTATTTCTCTCTGAAATAAAAATCCAAAAGTTGGCCACATTTCCTAAAAAGTGGTCACCGTCTATCAGTCGTTGCCTAGTCGATGCCAATGGTTGAAAAAGCCCAAAAAAAAAAAATACCCTACCATTCTTTTTTCCCCATTCTTCCTTGTTTTAGCCAATGTTATTCCTAAAGATAGACTCATAATCTAGATCGAAGAAAAACCCTTCAGTTTCAAAACTTTTTTTTATTTTTTTGTTGGTTTTTTTTTTTATAGCTGGCATTGGTTCCAATTCTTAGGAGATTTTTTTTGTTTGTTTTTTCTTATGGCTTGGGATTTTTTTTTTTTTGGTTGCAATTTTTTTTTACAGTGGCTTTTTGGTTTTTTTTTTTTTTGCAAAGTTTTCTGGTAGTTTTTTTTTTTTAATAAGGTATTTCTGGGCAGGGTTTTTGGTAAGGGTTTTTTTTTTTTTTTTTGTAGTTCCTTAGAGCTCTATTTATAGGGCTCAACAAAGAGTTTCTCCCATCTGTCTGGCATGATCCACACTACCAAAGATGGCGACAGGTGGAGTGAGAAGGCAAGGTATGGTGTAGAGTAGGAATAGTTGATTGTCAAGGTGGTTCAGACTCAAGGTCAGTTAGGGTAGGTACGATGCCGTGGTGTTGTATTGCCGTGCACGGCACCGTGCCTACCCTATCTTTTTTTCCTATTTTATTTTTTATTAATAAAATTAAACAAAATTAAAAATCGAGGCCTAGTTCGGATAATTCAAACAAAATTTGATATCTATACCACAGCATTGTGCATATCCTATCTCTTTTTTTATTTTATTATTTTTTATTAATAAAATTAGATAAAAAATAAAAATTGGGCCTAGTCTAGAAAATTCAAATAAAATTCAATATCTATACCAATGTGAGCATTTCTTCTTTATTTAAAAATTCATATCTAACTTGAAGCTTAATTTAAGTGATTCATGCAATTATATTTGAGTATTTACATTTAATTTAAATTTTAAATATCAATACTTATAATCCTTTTTTTATCCCTATATTATGACCTTTTTGTACTAAAAAAGTCCTCATATCTCTTTAAAAAGAACAAATAGCAAGATTGAAGAATAATTCTTCCATGACATGCCATGTCTAATTTCAAGCAATTGATCCCTATCATCCACTTGAAACATTTGAAACTTCTAGGTAGCTAATCCTTTTTTTAATCATATTTTTCACCTTTTGGTGTTGAATTTAAAGATTTGATTGAGTTTTTTTCTCCCCATTTCCTGTCACCATTCACCAAAGACAGATGAATTCATGACATCACAATTTTGACATTGATCTTTTACCTTTGGCCTTGGTTAAAGTGCAACGAATCATACACATATATAGACTTTGGAGCAAATCAGTCTCGTCTCTACTTTTACAAGATACTAATTGTTTGTCATCCTAACCATTTTAGGAAGCAAATGAAAAGAATTAAGGTATTAAAGAAAAGGAGAAACAAAAATGTAATCAAGTTGATTATGCTTGTTCTAAATTATGAAAAAGATAAATAGGAAGTATTCTCAAAGGCGAGCTGCAAAAATATGGTGCTACCTAATTTGGCCCTACTCAATTTTGTTTAAACCAATGAGATTTTGATAAAGATTTTAGATTGGAGTCGTAATACTATCTCTTTGAACGAACAAGATTACTTTGATTTTTGGTTTATCCATTTGTTTCTATCGACTTATTGGCTAGGTTTTAGGGTGAAAAGATGACCTTTATCATCCCTTTGGCAATCTACTTCTGATGTCAAGATTTGAGCCTAAAACCTCAATTTTCCTTCGGTATTTGAGCATAATGTCAAGCCTACTTGACTCTTCCTACAAATTTGTCTGAGTCTAAAACTGCATCATTTCAACCTTCATGATCTCTCAGGACACAATTCAAATAGCTTATGTTATTACAACTAGCAGTTGAATGTCTACCGTGAAGAAATAGGGCTACTGTGAGTTTTGAGAGCTTGAAAGCCACTTCATTTATTGAAAGTACATTCCGCAATTAAGTGATTTAGCTAAAAAAAATGCCAAACTAACAACTCCCCAAGTTAATAATTATCTCCATGATTAAAAACAATAGTTATTTACGATCAGACGTCGGCAGAAAAATGTTGCATCAATTGAAATAAACTACCCACCTACCAACTCATCAATCTACTAATGTGCATAGATTTTCAAACACACGCGATCCACTTGCCATAGAAGTCCATGTAAACTAAAATCAATAATATTATTATGTAATTTGTTGATGGAGTACTGAATTTTTATTTTTAATAATTAAAATTAAATTTTAATAATATTTAAAGTTTTATATACAAAATGTAATTAATTCTAATAATAATATGATTCAAATCTAATGATTAATCATATTGTTAAATTTTTCATAATTTATCTCAAATTCCAATACATTTCAGATAACTAAATGAAACAGCTCCAATACAAAGACTTGCTTCTATAATTAAATTATTTGCGATTAGGGAGAGAATTGCTCATTTGAATAAAGATGTCCAATATCCAGGTTGACTGGATACAATTGAACTGCCCCCAAATTGGTATTAAATTATTCAAGGGTCGCTCCTTCTTGTCAATAATTATGTAAGATAAATTTGGCATCGGTTGGAAAACACTTTTTGACAAGTTTGATTTGCCCTCGGACATGACATCAACCTATCGTACAATATTATTGGATAAATAAATCATTGAATTGGACAATTGGAGATACTCTACCTCGAACATTTCCCCTCACTAATCACAATATAATACAATGTTTGTGCTTTCAAAAAATTGTTGTGATTCAAATGAAAATATAGATATTTGAGTGGTGCTTAAGAAAATTGAAGTCTCTTATCCACCCGATGTATTAACAAAATGTCAGCGCCTTAAAAAACAAGGCCAGAATCTTCTACTTGTTTTTAGGATATCTGCTGGTTAATTGTTTTGATACAGTGGACATTGAGTTCACCGAGGGAAAAAGAGGCCCAATATTTTTTTAAGAACATTCTCATCGGAGATCCTAACGGTCTCTGGTTGCTGAGAAACTTAGAAGGGATGGCATTGGAATCCGATGATCATGGAACCTTTTGGTATTAAGAAATTCGCAATTTAAGGATAAAAAAATTATAAATTTTGAATTTTGAATTTTAAATTATGAAAAAATATAATTAAATTTTGAGTTAATTGACAATGAAATTTGAATGGCCAGAAAAAGGCATATATCCCTCTTAATTTTGAGCTCACTTTAGTAGTTTATTATTGTATTATTTTAACATGGCTGACATGTAAGGGTTTGCCCTCGGAAATCATCTAATTTAAGAGATTAAAGTAGCTATTAACCAAAACTTCTCTGTTTTGGTTCTGTTTGTTACTTGAACAATAAAGAACTTGATGGTATATTATGCAACACAGAATAGCATTTGATTCTCAAACTTGAACCAAAGAAATTTACGCTTGATAAGTCCTTTTTCATTTCTGGCAGTGTTGTGTCAAGTGTCAAGGGTCATGCATCATCACCTAACCGCGACTAAACAAGAATGAGCAAGATCCCAAGTGTCCAAACAGGTTGCAGACGAGACAAGCGTTGCCCAAATGGATATGAGGTCCAATATCTCAAGGATCAGCTCTTGGCCCTACTCCACCAGACATATCCGAAATGAAGACTCAGTTCACGTTCAATACACACTTTTCAGGGTTCTTTTTTTTTTTTTTTTTTTTTTTGAAAATATCCGACGCAAAAAGGCTTTCTTCAATCCTCCAGTAAGGGCACTGATTTGCAGTTTTTTACTCATCTTACGAAAATGATTAGTATTAGAATTTAGATTTTGTTATTTTAGAGATAAATAAACTGACAATAAATCAAACTAATCCCTCCTTAATACCTTTGAATTCGTAAGTTGTTTCCAACAAATGTTCAGTTTTATGAAGTTTTAAATTAAAATCCTAGTTGTTAGGAGTAAAGAAAAACAAACTTCATGGCATGGCCAGTGGAGCCCTCCGAAGTAAATGGGAACCCGATAGACCACGACCTTATTATTTCCTGGACAAGTTACCCTATGTAAGTGAACTTGGTCATGTGAGCAATTTGTCGACATGGCTGAAAAGAAATCGGATGACAAGGAAGTCCTTGAATGAAGTGCCCAACACATGTTTCTTACCACATCTGGGGACCCCACACTCCCTACCTACCTTGTGTTGGGGCCCACTTGCCCCTTGGTACCATCTTAACCCAGGAAATACAAAACGCCAAGGAAAAATACTCAAGCGAATGAACTTGTCTGATCAGATTCGGAACCAGAGAAAGAAGTGGCTGGTTTTTGTGTGATAGAACGCTGTCAATTTGATGTTGGTTCTTCACAATAGTCATTCATCCCATAAGTATGTGGGATGAATCTATTTTTGCAGGTGATACTGCAAGTCCTAAGATGCTTTGCCCCACTGTTGAAGGACAATTGAGTCGGCTGTCCTGCAATTGGCAAAAACTAGTAAGATATCTGACCCCTGATGGAGTATTTCTTCGCTCGTTTCAGAGGGAATCAAAGACTGGCTTTTCTGACAAAGTTTCGTTACTCTTGCAAAAGATGTTAAGTGTTTTCCAAGTCTCCTTTCTTGGGTTGCAGCCGTGGTAATCCCAAAAGATAACCGTATTGGGGTTACAAAGACTTCAATTCAACTTCAAATGAATTAGAGGCTCTCTTGTTTAATACATAAAAAGAATAGAATAGACTAGCCTCTTGGGTTTTTTTTTTTCCAATTCAGTATTTCCTAAACATGCAATATTATACGGTTTCGTTTCCTCTATACAAGCGTAGGCACTTTCGCAATTCGTGCAACTCTAATTGTTGCGATTAACAATATGCACATGGTAAATCAACCATTGCATTAGCAGAACACGTCCATCAAGATGCCATGATTGCGATCATCGAAGATCGATGACATCAAAGTTCAGACTGGGATTCATATACACATCCGTACAGGAATTGTAAATGGGCCCCCCATCAGGATGTCCATCGTGTGGATGAAAGCCACGTTGCTGGCACTGTCTGATGACTGACATGCCACCGGGAGTTGTCAAACGAAAAATGCCATGTTTTCTGCGCTCACCAAAGGGATAAAAAGTTCACCAGTAATTGATACAGCACAGAATCAAAAAGTAATTAATCATTGTCGCGTGCTCCTCACCTTGAGGTATCTCTTGGCGCCATTACTATTGCTACAGCTTCTGGCAACATAATCTAGATTCACAGACAATCATTTCTGTCACATTTAAAGAACAATGAAAAAACACATACACATACTGGCTTCTCTACTGCATAAGACCAAGTTCCTGGAGATCCTGCTAAAATGTGGATCTAGAGTTACTAAGAGAAAGTAAACATAAGAAAGCAGGAAATTTTCCTATTGGCATGCTGGAAGTAACTCCTGCCAACACGTTACAAACCCCATTCAGGAATCCCAGATTAAGAGGGAGAAAATGTGGTTTTATAGTCTAGTCTCTCGTCCAATTTCACAAGCACAAAGCTACAGAAGAAACAGCTAGATATGGGTTTGGAAGGACATCAGTACAGTTTTCACTTCCATAAAGAGATTGGGAAACGATGAAATGAAGAATGTAGGGAAAAAAAAATAGAAATGATCCTCTCCACTACCTTTTAAATAGTGGAAATGTCCACCACTTCATCTTGGGGTGATAAATGTACTTTCAAATAAATTTATGGTCAATATTTGTTCAATTACTTCTGACGGTATTAATGAATATTTGTTAATCTTCCCTACTCAATTTAAGGTCTTTAAATTTCAGTCATAGATTAACTTCAATGTGCATTCTAAATCTTAGGATGAAGAAGGACATCTCTAATACTTTTTTAATAGAGAGGATCCTTACCCTTTAAAAAGTAAGAATACAGAGATGCCTAAAAGAAGAAAGAAATCATTTTCACTTCACTCTATCCAGCCCAGTCTATAAACTTTACACAAATTTATTTTCTTCCCTGACAGTTTCTTGTGCCAGACATTGTCTCTACCTCCAGATAAGCATAAGAATGTCATTATTGAAATTAATAACAAAAATGACATTAGCAGCAACCTAAATAAATAACTGACATAAACATTTATGAATGAATCAATTATAAAAGGCACTACTTTTGTAATGATATGAAGAGGCACATACCTGGTATGAGTAGTGAGTATGGAGATCAATTGATGACATGAAACATGATTGCGTAGGATGCGTCTAGGGATTGAAACATAGTTAATTAGTTGGTCAGCATAAAGACTATAAAACACCCATCCCCTCAAACATTAAAATGATATTATTGAATAATATGACATTAGACATGCAAAACCTCAATTAAAATAATGGAACAGATCTGACAACTACCTTGCAATCTATGTTGCATGGTATTAATGTCCTATACTCCTATTTTATGACACAAGATCTTGATTAATGGACTTGGAAAAAAAGATAGATTTCATTTGTTTACTCCCCCTCCCTCCTACAATGGCAAACATGGAAAAGATATTGCTTCTGTTCATACACATACAACAGAGTTAGGAGACCTATTCAAGCTATGTAAGCTCCTCTAATCTATGCTAATATAAAGCTCCTGAGAGTTTGGTGTCACAAGCCAAGTGAAACCAACTCGGTTGGAGAATTGACAAAAAAAAAAAACAAATTATAAAATAAAATGTGCAATAATAAGGTCAAAAAGCACTTTAATCCATTCTAAAAAATTGTACATGCAATTATTTCACTAATTCATGTTCTTTTGTATATTTAAAGATGATATTTTTTTTCTCTTTTTTAATGGTTATATTATATAAATATCCAATTATTTATTTATTTCACCCACATAGGGGTGTAAATAGGACTAGCACACCTAATATCCCTTTCTTCTTTTGGTTTCCACTGTATAAAAAAAAAAAAAAAAAAGGATTGACCAGAAGTATGCCTCAGCTGGCCTGCACTAGACAGGCACATATTGACTCAATTGTTTTCTGTTTGGTGTTTTTTTCATTTGCAACATTTGATAAGCATTTAGAACTTAGAACACTCCAAATATATATTTTATAGTTACCTTCCTATTTAAGCATTCAGCTTAACTACATTATTACCCCTAAATATGAGATCAATTTCGGATTACCACACAAATTTCTAACTGAAGCATTGTTCCTATCACTAATCCCCTGTAATATGCTGCCATAAGCCCCATACAAAGACTGCAACACCACATAGGGTCGCAAATCACGAAATTAGCACACAAAAACCAATTAGCAAAGACTTCAATTGCAAGTGATGATTTCTTATCCCAAAAATAGGGGTGCAAACATGACAAGTTTAATGAAATTCAGGAAAGCTGAGTCTCTTTTGTTGAGGCTTGTCTCAGCTAACTTTAATCGAGCTTGAAGAAACATACAAAGCTCAATTTGAGCTTAAAAGCATTGCTTCATTTTGGCTTGGTTGACTTTATCTATTTCTCTTGCTATGCTACAAATAAAGGGCCTCTTTGTGGGCTTCAAATAATCACAGTCATAGTGGCCCTTGGCTTATGAAATCCTACATGTGCATGATTGCTTCAATTCTGCGGAGAAAACACCAAAGGGATGGGCTTATTTATGGAGACAGATCCTCCTTTACAAGTGCTCATTTATGGCCTCATGGACACATGAAAACCCTAGTTGTAAAAGTATATTTTTTTAAATTATGTACGATTTTTAACCTATGCTATGCCTACTTTCTCAAATATAAATATCTTCCAAAAATAGAGAACATAGCAAAATAAAATAAGGTTCTATGAAGCCTTTTCAAAAATAGGTTATCAAGTTCATTCATGAACATAAGTCTGCCGTGCTTACCTATATTCCAACTAACCTTGTTTATTAATAAGTTGGAATTTTTTTTTTTTTTTTTCAAGTTACCATTTAGGGACGCAAAAGCAATTTGTAAATGAGCAGAAGTTTAAATATAAGGTCTAGAGAGCAAACTACAAAACACTTACATGAATCCAACCCAGGGGGAAGAGAGATTTCTTGTCCTGTACTTCAAATATTTCCTCCTCATTTGTTGTTTGACACTAGCAAAAAGAAAACAGTATAATAAAAGGAATCACATAACCCGCTAAAAGAAGAGTAAAAAAGAAAGTCAGAGAAATTTGATTTATGATAGAGAATTAAAGTGAGATGTAGTGAATCCACAATGTGTCAGCCATACCGAGTTAGATGTTGATTCCTGCTTTGGGATAATAAGAGCTGTAACATAGAACTTTCTATTTTTCTGCAGAACAGTATCACATTAAAACTTAAAGTACTGCATTGCATCAAAGACAAAGCAAAGGTCTTAAGGTATCAGTACTTACAAGCGAACCTGCAAGGACACCACAAGTTTCTAAATTCCTATCAGTATTTGATTTAGCCAGCTTCATGAAGCTTTCCATCATTGTGGTTGCCTGCAACATACAAATGCCAAGTCAAAACACTGGGGGTTCCTGTGGATAATAAGCATTAAAAGATCCTTCATTAGAAGGACCAAATTACACCATTGTCATTCCAAGAAGCTTGACTCTCGATGAAGAAAACATAGAATAAACATCAACAGAAAATGTCAAGAAACTTACAATGTGTAATTGTAGAGGAGATTCAGAATGAACAAGACCATCTGCCGAGGGATTCTCTATTGTACAATCTGTCTTGGTGACCTGGGGAGATATAGCATGAACCAAATCCTGTACTTCTGCAAGTACTGGAGGAGGAGATGGCTGTCTGGTAACATTAATATGAACAGGGGCAGTTTCTGACTGTTCAAAAGAAATCAACGGACAAGGTCCATCCACATGGGCAGTTTCTGATTCTTCAAACGAAATCATCGGACAAGGTTCGTCCACATGACACTTCTGATTATTCTCACTATTATTAATGGTAAGAGTTGATTCCATGCTTGATGCTTCGGATTCTGAGTTGCTATGATCATTCTTCCTTGGAAGTTCATTTTCTATAGGCTGCTGCAAACTGCTTACACATAAATACAGATAAAAATGTATTCATAACATAAACTTCTCCAAAACAATTAAAACAAATAAAAAACATTAGCATTAAGCATGGAGGGCCTCTTCAAAGTTTCAAAATTTACTTCAAAGGCAATATGCTTCCATAAAATAATCCTTTAATGCCTCCAGAAACTATATTATTTTCCTCTAACAGTCTATCAATGTAACTTGAGATTAACAAGTAGGAATTACTCCCAAAACCTATAATGGGGCTGACCTTGGGAATTCAACTGGAGTCAGGTCAATGTTGCTTGGATATTGCACCTGCAGTAAGAAAAGAAATGTAAGCACAATTTCTTACGGAGGACCAGAGAATTAGATAAATATCATCATACCCCTTTATCACTCCTAGGTGGCTGCCACTGCCCATAAAGACCATTTGGACCCAAAATAGAATGTTTGGAGAGGGTTTCCTCCTTTGGACGCAGTAGGTTTAATGACCTAAAGAAGCAATAAAGCAATTAAGGATCATCAAACACACCTTCCAATTGTAACATGCACTAACTCTGGAAGTTGAACTCCAGATTCAATTCCTATAAGATAAAAGGCAAAGCTAGCAAAATTGAACAGTACAGAATTTGTGAAGCAAAACCCAGCAAAGCATCTCTGCAAGTTAAATATCAACTAAAATAGTGGAATAAAATGCCAAAGGAAAAACAAATGTGAATCAATTCTTGCAACATTTCCTTCAATGACAATATTAAAGAGAAATGGAATAAAGAAAGCTATCGTAACCTCTATACGGCATCCATGACATTAAAAACTTCAGATTTGCATGATCATTCAAGAAAACCACATAAGAAAATAGACAAATAAGCAAATCAAGACTTGTGCACCATGATGGAAGCCTTGCAACAGCTTTGATAGAAACAAATACACTATAGCCACAGTATTAATAGGCAAAGAAAAATAAAGATGAATTTATCCAGTGTTAGCATGGATACCATTCTAGATGCTACTCAAAACTGAACACATCATTAAAATAAAAGGAAAAATGCTAGGTCTTTATCTGGTGCTTCCATCACTTGAACCATTGATTTAACACCTGAAGAAATCACATTAAGGAAAATGAACTTTGAATTTGAGTGTTCCGAATTACAATTTTGGGGAATAGAGGAAGGCCTTACTTATAAGACAAGGTATTACGGGAAGTGAAAACTAAAGACAAGTACATTTTGGGATACTGACAGTTGAGTGATGTGCAATCATTTCATACCAACTAGAAAAATCAAACAACCAGGAAAATGGTATAAAATAAAGAAAAGAGACAGATATAGCATGGTACCAATAAGTTCACAATAATAAGAAAGGGGGAAGTCTTATTAAATAGGAAAGCAAAGAGATACCTTCGAATAAACAGAAAAAGAATACAACAATATAAAATTCAATGAAGCATTTATACAAGCCAAAGAATAAAGAAAACACAGGCCATATTTGATATTAACATTTCTTACAACTTATTTAAATTCTTTCCAGTGGTTAGATATAGGTTTTGATAGGTCAAATAGTCTCATATCAGAGTCAGTTTTCCTACTTGTTTGCAGATACAACTGCAATTTATAGCAGTTCAAATATGCTCCAAGCAAGTCTAATCAATGTGCACAAGCTGGACACAAGTTCCCAGACTTAGGGCTGGGAGACAGGTTGGTGAACATAGCCATCTGCTCTACTTTGAACAAGACTTCAGTTACAATGTTGGAAAATTCAACCCTAACTCCATCTTATGGGCAGAGTAACTTGTCCTTATCACTAACACAAAATGCAAAATAAACAAATAAACACGCACTTCATTTGCAAGACATAATTTTGCACCAGATACAAATTTCAAATCCTAATCAAAGCAATCTTCTAATAAGCTTAATGGATTGGCTGATAAAATGTTTCCACCCCACTCTTTCTCCATTAGAAAAGAAAGGGAAAAAAATCAATTTATAACAAAATTAGCATCTTAGAGTGCCCTATAAGCTTGTTTCTCATATTTGTTTTTCTTTTAAATTTAATAGTGACAAGCTCAACAGTTAAAAAAGAATAGAAACTTTATGCTGTTTGTTACTGTTTCAATAACTATGAAAACGTTTTCTCTCACTTGGCATAGATTTGGAATAATATATGGCAGTTAACCTTATAAATTTACTATTTGTCTATATTTTAAAGGTTACGAGGGGTGATTTGATAGCAGATACCAAAAAAGGAGCTTAAAATATATTGCTTCCCCTTGCCATAATGATTTAACTTTCAGAAATTGCACAAATTTTGAAAACATAAGGCTGGATTACGCTTTTCTTCATTTGTTTACATGACTGCCCCTCCCAAAATCATTATTATTTATGAGAAAATAAGTCATTAAATGCTCTTTGGTAGTTTATTTTGAAGATCTTGAAAGGGATTGGGAGAGGTAGCTTAGTGGGTTAAAATTAACCAAAATGCATATCTTAGGACAACACATACTGATATGATGAGAAACTTATAAATTTTTTCCAACACAAAATCATTGCTTACGGTTCAAACTTGTCTCTGCTAAACGGCAAAAGTAACAATGCAAATAAGTAGCAAAATGTTCACTTCCACTCAAAAAAAAGGGCAAAAGCAAAACTGCAACTAATTACAGGAAATTAATCTGTAATTTACCCAAAAGTTTCACCATAAAACATACTAAGTGATTAATACACCCCTATCAAATTCAAAGCAATCTTTATATTTCACACACTTATAACTACATGATTAATATGGCCCCTTCAAATTCCAAGCAATCTTTGTAGTTCATGCACATACCCTTTTTCTAGATGCATGCGTGGTTTTTCTTTTCTTTTTTGTTTCGGAGCTGACTCCACAAACATAGATTTGGATTAATGCTGAAATAGATGAAGCACTGAACAGACAGAATTAGATTCTATAGACAATTTAGGCGGAAATATAATACCCTCTATTTATATTGTTTCATCCTTTAATCCTCCAGTTTACCACATTAGTCATAACTTCCTCATTTTCAAATTTCCATCTTGATGTATCCCGCATCAAACAAGGCTATACTGATTTTTATAGAATAGCAGAACTACTACATTATTAAAAACCTAAGGACAAACATTCACTCACCTAGATAGCAAATACAAGCTTAGCAAACTTTCTATCTTGAACAGAATCAAGCTAGATTCAGCTAGAACCAACAAGAATCAACTAGTAAATGCAAGATATTTCGCCAACCAATGAAACTCAGAGTGGCAAATGCTTGTTTCAGATTTGAGAACATGCATATAAATTTTATCTTCTAAATTGACATGTTATTAACAGGCATATTGTCAATATTGTAAACGGTTGTATCAAATAGAATAACCAGTAATACCTCTATAAGGAAAATTAAAACTATAATAGGCATTAAGCACAAGGTTATAATGTTGCACATAACAAAAGAGTTCACACACAAAAGTAGTTAAGTGTTCGGTACTGTCTATTGTAACATCCAGATGTTAAACATAAAAAGGCAGGTAAGAAGAGGGAGAGGAGACAAAAAGACCAATGTAGACCGTTTGTATCTTATTGAGGAGCTGAAACCAATTCTTTACTTCAAGTTCTGAACTCTATGCAACAATAGTGGGAAACCACTAAAATTAAGAAAACAACTTACATTCTCTGAAATTGCGCTTCCATTGGCTTGGAATATGAAAGTTGTTGAATTCTTGAACCATAATAACCAAGTTCTTTTGCAGCTGGTCTAACTGCCTGCAGATAAACAACAGAATTCATTTTGATCAAGCTGGATTTACAAGAGTAAAAGAATAAATCAGATATTGTGTAGCTATAATTATAAAAGAACACTAACTCAGCCTATACTACAAGATGATCAAAAGGCAGTCAAAAAAATTAATGTAGCAGCTCATGAGCAGAAATCAGAAGCACAGACAGTACCTTTGTCACACCATAGTATGTCAAATTTTGGTTTTTCACAGCAGATTGCTGCAATGAATTACTTTGATAAGTATATCTTCTGTTTAATTCATTGATCTTTTGTTGCACCCCTGGCTTCAAATCTTCTAGCTCATTCAAGGCATTCAGTAGTCTCTACAACAAGAATTTGAAATCAAATTTCACATCAAACCTTTAGAATAATAGCAGACGTACATAAAGCGGGGAGAGAGAGAGAGAGAAGAAATTACCTTTTTCAAGTAAACCTTTTGGTTTTGTAGAGACGGTCTATAATCTCGATGACAAGGTATTGTTTCAGTAACCAAACTGAAGGAAGAAAGAGGGCCAGTGAGATGGGGAACAATATATGCATTTCAAAGGAATATTAAGAATTTCACAAGAATCCACTACAAAGTGTCTTTTTCTGACCTTGAAAACCTTAGAAGCATAATGTATAGATCTATAATATTCTTCTCAGCTCGAAAGATATCAGCCTAGAGAGCATTGAGTATATCAGAAAAAGCCAGATCATTTAGAGCAAAAAGTTAATTATTCACAATATTAAGAAAGAACATGCAAACATAGTGCAGTTAGAGAAGCAAGATAAAATTACACGGCCAATATTAAAACATTAGCAGCCAAATATTTAAGAAAATATTAGAGAGAATCTAGGGTAGCAACCTGTATTAGACATGCATTAAACCCTAAATAATGAACTACAATAAAGTCATTGACATTCCAAATCAAAGAATAATCGTCCAAGCAAGTGCAAAATAATTCATTTCTCAAGTTACAATATAATTTAACAAGTGTCACAAAAAAAAAAAAAATATGCTGCTTTTTGAACATGTATTTCATTCCAAACACTTCCTTACCTGTTATTTTTCAATTCATTGCCTCAGTAACCTACAAAAAGGATCTAAGCTAGAGATTGTTCTTAGCTTTGATAAATAAAGACAACAAAAACTTATGATGAAATCGAGCTTAATCCAATTGATTCAGGAAGTCAACCATAAGAGATGGCATCCATCAAGTTTGGGGTTCAAATATTAACACCTGCAATCTCTTCCTCTATCTCCAGACTACAGCTTCTTTTGTACCAAAAAAAATCTATTTCTCAATTATGCATCAAAATTTACAACAAAAAGAGAAGAAATCCATATTTGAACTTTACTTGGAAAAGCAGGGTAATAAAACTACATCAGATTAATTGAGTACATTGGCGTCAATTGTATACCACAAAGCTATAAACACCTAGCTGAATTCCTATAGAATGTTATCATTATCTTTTATCAATGACAGAATTTTAGTACTTCAAATTTTCCATCCCAATGAAAAGTACATCATATCTCAGCTTTCTCCAATTTAAGTCTCCATGTGGTTATTACTTCTGTTATTTGCTTTTTGCTTCCGGAAACAAAAGGTAAGAAGTTCATTTGCATACAAAAGAAAATACTTTTAACAATTCAAAAAATTAAAATTATTCACATTTACCCAATAAAAACAGAAAAAAAAAATTAAAATTATATTCTTTTTAGAGAACGTAATTTTGCTGAAAAAAAATGTTAAAATTGGGGTTTCATTTTAGTTATTTGTTCATTTTAAATCACTAATCATTCTATTTTCCTCTATTTGCTTTTGATTTTTAGCAACTATTTAGGAAGCAAAACCGAATAGCAAAATGCAAATAACAAAAGAAACATCCAAACGAGGCTTAAGTCTCCTTAATCCACTAAAATACCAAAATTATGGAATGCATTACAAGTAATTTAACAGGAAAATAAATACATTTAATAAGAAATAAACCTGTTTGAGAATATTGTCGGCGATCCGGTAGTAATATCGGAGAGAGATCCGATTATCAACATCGAGTTTTTGCGCACTCGCCGCTATGTTTATTCTCTCCGTCGAAGACCTCATCCCTTCTTCTTCAAATTTTCCCTTCTTTTCCTTTACTGGTTAGCAAAATAAAGTTCGGTGGACCGGCGAAGTCCGATCATTTGAGAAACGTCGTCATCGGCGGATTGGGCGAGAAGGAAGGGACGTGGTACAAAAGAAAAAAGTCATTCAGCAATCTGTTAGGGGCAATTATGGAATTGCGTAAACTTTTATTTCGTCATTATTGCAATATTTCCTACTCTTTGGCAGCCGGGTTTCGGCACCCCGTGTTCGGCCCGAGCAAGAATTTTTTTTTTTTTTTTTCTTTTGTTTCAAGAGCAACACGATCTTAACATGTCATTTATGCTGGAATATGTTAAAACTTTTATCAATTACTTCCTCCGTTCTATTTTTTTATTTATTTTTTTAATATTTTAAAATATTTAGAATTTTTATATTTTAGAATTATTTATTTAAAATTTATTTTATTTTTTATATTAAAAAATAAAAAATTTTAATTTTATAAAAAATAAATTTTAATATTAAAAACACCTCAAAATTAATATTTAAATAATTTAAAACAGATAGAGTATTATTTATAAATTGATTAAATACAATAATGATACCTAAATAATAATGTGAATATTTAATTAATTTGATAAGCTTTTTTGAAAAAAAAATTTTATTATTGGGTTTTTTTTTAAATATAAATTGGTTATCTAAAATTACAAAAATGACATCGCTACATAAACATAATGACATAACCAAAAACTTGGGTCCATATGCATTAAATTTCATTTTATTTATCAAAAAAAAAAAAAAACTTGTGTCGATGACATCAATTTAATAGAATTAATTTTTTTATTTATAATATTTTGTTACTTAATACAACTTTGATAAAATAAAATATAAAAAATATCTCATAATATAATACAATTTTTTAATAAATAAATATTTTCTTACAATTTTATCTATAATAGAAATGTATCTCAATAATTTTGTTAATGGTGTCATATATTATTTTTCTTTTTTCTACTATATATATTGTTCAATTTAAAAAGTTGAATGAATCAATTGACCCATTCAACATAAGATAGTTATGTCACAGCATACACATATTCCATACATATAAACTATACACATCAAATTTTATTTTTCTTCAATTTAATTTTTTATGTTGTTAAATCTTTGTATATGTAAATTTGTATAATTGTTACATGTATATAAGTTTTCTCCCTTGTAAAAATATTAATTAAAATGATCATTTGTTAATATGTTTAGTCAAAGATGATAAGATGATTTTCTACCGATAAAAGCACATTTTATATAATACAACATGATAAGAAGCGGCGTACTATCAATAAAAACAATAAAAACACACCATACGTAATGCTAGTAGGTAACGTTTAACTTGTTGAAAAAACAGACTAGCACCAAAAACATAAACTCAAACAATTGTTCTTAAATAAATCACCATTTGTTAACCCGACCATCATAAAAAGAATGTTATAAATCTTTTAAATGTTAGGCTAAACAATTCCAACCTTATTATATCAGCGAAAACGAAATCAAATAATCAATTAAGTAAACACAAGAGATAATTCAATTTAATCGACTTACGTCCACAGATGAAAAATAAAATTCACTAGTTATAAAAAATTAAAAATATACAAATAAAATCATTAACTTCACTCAATAATTAATACTCATAAGACATTCTCAATCTCTTCTAATCTTATGAAGTATTCTCAACTCAAACAAACACATATCCATATACACCCTTTCAATACAAACAAATACATACTCATATATATATATCAATTCATCATACCTATGTGAATTTTTTCAATCTCTTTTAGTTCACTCATAAATATACACATCCATAAGATATCATCAGTATTTTTATAGGGTGTCTATCCCACAAAATCTTACAACTCTCTTATATCTTTTTTTCATACTAACTTTATAGAGACTTCAAATATTTATAAGTATATAAATTTACTTATTAAGAATTTTTTTCCTCTTAAAATTCTTATTCTATAAGTTTTTTTGTCCATAAAATAATATCTAATAAATCTCAAACAAATTTATCATGCAATTTGAGTTATTATTCTTAACATTAAATACCTACCAAATGTCTTAATTAATAAATAAAAATTTTTGAAAGATTTTTTTTTATTTATGTTAAAAAATATTTGAGCTGTTATTGGTTGACTTGATAGGATTTGAATATTTCCCTTGTAAAACTTAGATTTGAATTCCATTATCAATAAATTTTTTTTTATGGACAATCTACAATTGATGTAAGTTTGTTGTAAAGTCTGTGATCTATGTTGATTTTGAAATCGAAACTTTCTTGACATCTCAAACTTTAAAAAAAAAAATGATATGAGTTGTTAATGTGGGAGAGCAAAAGAGATAAAAATGGAAGAAGAAGATAAAAAGGGTAATAATTGTTCGAACTATATTCGATTTGAATTTTTTTAGATAATGTATAACATTATAAATTTTTAAAATTTAATTTAAATTTGAATTGATTTAGATAATGTGTAATATTATAATTTTTTAAATTTTAATTTGAATTTGAACAGACTTTTTTAAATTGATTTATTTGAATTAAATTTTATTAATTTGGTTTGATTAATTGGTTTTTAAAATTTAAGATGTTTTATATATTATTGTACTATGATTTTTAATATATTTAAATAAATTTAAATATAAAATAATTATTTTATTTTATAAAATTTTAAAATATATAAAAACTAAAAATATATATACTTTGGTTCAATTCAATTTTTTACATTTCAATTCGAAATTTGATATAAACCTAATATATATATTTAACATTTAAATATAATCCTCATTGAATAAAAAAACCGATATAAAATGAAGTAAATAATATAATTTCAAATCAATTTTCAAGATTTTCGATGTTTTTCATCCTTTCTTCTGGGTATGAGCTGTCGGTATTAACAATGTACATGAAAATGCACCAATGTGTTTTTTTTTTTTTGAAAGAAATACCATTTCATTGCATTTTAAAATCGATACAGCATCTCAGATTCAATATTACAAAGAACCTCAGGTACTTCATCTAGCCAAGCTCTATCTTCTCTGATCTCACATCCAAGCTTTAGGAGCTTGTGGGCTGCTACGTTGCACTCTCGGCTTGCATGCATGAAAACACAGTGGGAGAACTGTCTGGCCATCATTCTTGCCCCTTCTATGATGGGCCTTATCATTGAGAGGTCCTCATCACTTACTTTCAGTCTCTTTATGATACTAAGTGAATCCCCTTCCAGCATTATTTTCTGAAGCCCCAGACCTACTACGAATTCCATTGCTTTTACTACTGCATGTGCTTCTATCACAAACGGTTCCTTTACTCAGTCAACTTTTGCGGCCAAGCCCCAACAATTCTTCCTTCTGCATTTCGAACACCAGCCCCAGTTCTTCCCTCGTGTTCTTTTTGTTTCAATGCACCGTCGAAGTTCACTTTATGAAAACCACGTTCACAAGGTGTCTATGCTCATTGGTGAGCCATTTGTTCAATCTCCATTGTCCTTTGTGCCTCAATGAACTCACAACTGTACTGCCGAATAAACTCTGCAACTTGATTGGGTTTTCTTCTCCCCTCCCCATGTAGCTCCCTGTTTCTATCAGACCATATAGCCCAAAATGCTATGGCTAACCACTATATTTGTTCCTCGTCTACATCCCGGACCATTCGCTGAGCCCATTCCTTATCTTTGTCAGTGATTGTGTCTGTCACGTTCCAATCATGATTTAGTTGTTTCCATACTCCAGTCGTTACTGTGCAATCCTTCAAAGCATGCTGTATAGTTTCTGTTTCTTGCCCACATCTGAAGCAAATGTCAGTGACTGGTATTTGTCTACTCTGTAATTTTGATAGACTGGTAAGCATCCTCTACATGTTTTCCATGGAAAAACCTTTTATCTTGTTCGGTATTGCAGCATCCCATATTTTCCTCCGGCATTCTTGATTACTTCTTTGCCCTGTACAATCCTATTATGACTCCCTTGGCATAGATACTTGTAGCCACTTTTCACCGCATAAATACCTCTTTTGTCATAATGCCATACCAGTTTGTCTTGCATCCCCACCTTGCTAATCAGTATTAGACTTATGGCTAAAGCTTCTTCTTCAGAAAACAGTTCCTCGATCCCATGCATTTTCCATTGCTTGGTTCGCTCATCAATTAGTTCTTTAACCAGCCAGTCCTCATTTTCTCTTTTCGCTTCTGACTTGGGTATGAAATTTGAAGCCCCTGCCAACCATTTGTCCTTCCAGACTCTGACCGAGTGCCTATCCCCTATTCTCCAACGTGTGCCTTATCTGATGATAGCCAATGAAGTCCAAATACTCTTCCAGACTAAATAAGGATTTTTCCCCAGACCATAATCCAAAACAGAGTTGCGTAGAAAGTACTTTGCCCTCAAAACACTATAAGCCAACGTGTTGGTATTGCTATGTTGAACTTCTCCATATCCCGAAAGCCCATCCCTCCCTCATTTTTTGGTGTGCACATGCTTTCCCAGCTAATCCAATGAACCCCTTTCCTATCTTTATTTTGTTGCCACCAGAACCTGCTTATCATACCATTCAGTTCGTTGCACAAAGCCTTTGGTAGTAAAAAACAGCTCATGGTGTATGTTGGCACCGGTTGAATTATTGCTTTAAGAAAAATCTCCTTGCCTCCTTGAGAGAGAATTCTATTGCTCCAGCCACTCATTTTTGCCCGAACTCTGTCTTTGAGCTCTCTGAATGCCCACCTTCAATTTCTCCCTACCAATGACAGCAGGCCCAGATATTTTTCTAGTCAAGTGATACTTCAATATTGAGGATCTCCTTTATTTCATCCTTCTGATTCTCAAATATGTTTCTACTAAAAAATATGGTCGATTTGGCAAAGTTGATACACTGTCCAGATATGTCTTCGTATCTCTGTAGCACATGCTTCATCTTTTTGCTCTCATTCCTATTTGCTTTTACAAATAACAGGCTGTCGTTAGCGAAAATAAATAACTTTCAGACCATTTCTGCTTGCTTGTAGCCCGTGTATCAACCTTTCCTCCTGCACCTTTGAGAGGAGGGCTGAAAGTTCTCTTTGACGAAGACCTCTTTCTGGTTTGAAACTGACAGTAATACCACCATTTTCCACTAAAGAATATGTAACAAATGTAACGCATCCTATGATTAGCTCAGTTCATCTCTTTTGCTCCAAAAAATTCCACTCCACCCTATCGTAAGCTTTGCTTATGTCTAACTTAAGGGCAAAAAATTCATCCCTACCCCCTTTTTCTTCTTTAATATATGTAGCATCTCATAAGTAACAATCAAATCACATTGTCAAAAATTAGGCGATTGGGTACAAAGGCACTCTGGGCTTCACTAATCACCTAGGGAGGATTTCTTTTAGCCTGTTAACTAATACTGTTGCCACAATTTTGTATAAAACATTACAGAGGCTTATAGATCCAAATTGGGCCACTGTCTCGGGTTTTTTACTTTGGGTATAAGCACAATGCGAGTGTTATTGATATCCCCAATATTAGCTATACCATTCAAATAATCAAGTAAAATTGTATGATAAATTTACCAACAGTAGAACCAAAATTTTTGGTAAAAGAGGGCAGGCATACAGTCTGGTCCAAGTGCTTTGGTAGGGCGCATTTGTTTGATGGCTTTGTGTAACTCCTCTTTGAATTCTGTCAAGAACAAGCTATTTATCCCATCCGACACTCGGGTTTCCACTGCCTCAAGAACATTTTCAAAATTATTTGTTCTTTTGGATTGGAATAGATTCGTGAAGTAACTAGTGACAATTTCTTGTATTTCTTATTCATCATAGTTGCAGTCACCATTGGTTCTATTCATCCTACTAATACTGTTCCTCTTTCGCCTTTGAGACGCCTGAGCATAAAAGAAAGCTGTGTTCTTATTCCCATCTCGTAGCCAATTGATTCTTGATTGTTGCATCCGCCAAACTTCTTTTTCCAGAAGTCCATTTAGTTCCTCTGTCAATATTCTTTCGGCCTCAAAGTTACTTTCATTTATTACAAAGCTCATGCAACTCGTCCCTTAATAAATTAATACGGTTTCCCATGCACGTGAAGCTCTTTTTATGCCATTGACTTAGTCTTGTTTCTACATGGGAAATCTTTTGGTCCAACTTGTTGTCCTTCTCATCCTCCACGCGTTTTCCACTATTGTCCTACACTTGGGCTCATGGACCCACAAGTCTTCAAAGTGGAACTTGCACTTCTTTTTCTTCGCCTTGTGGTCCTTTTCATATCCAAGTTAACCACAATTGGACAATGATCCGAGATGGATGATACTAAGTGTAGTACTTCTGCAAATGGGAAAAGATCACATCAAGATTTTATTGCTACCCCTCTGTTTAGCTGCTCCTTTATGTTGTTCGCTGTTGTCCTACCCTTTTCCCACGTGAACCAAGTCCCGTTGTAGCCAATGTCTTTGAGCTTATAGTCTTCCAAAGCTTCTCTAAACGGTCTCCCATGCAAAGTCACAGCAAATCGCTGCTTACTGCTAACTCCTAAGCAATGTCCATGACGCATGTCTCCTATTATGATTTGGTTCCCCATAAAAACCCGTGAATCTCCACTTTCCTGTGTCCACTTCCTCAGTAACCTCTACATCAATGTGAAATTTAGAGAAACTTCAGGGTGTTACTTATCACTATTTCCTCCTTCCACAACAGAACTAAACCTCCACTTCTCCCATCAGCATTCACACCAATACAAGATTGCATGCCACTGCCTCTTCGTTTTTTGTCCAATTTATTTACATGCAGTTTTGTCTCAATCAATGGGGTTCTTCTTGTTTGATTAACGCTTTCAGAGCTCTTCTGCGCATGGGTTCCCAAGGCCCAAGCCCACGGTAATTCCAAGCTAAGGCCTTCATGTTTCTTGGCGGGACTGGGGCCCAATCTCTGCCATTATTTCAATTTCGGCAGCCACTGCTCTTTTTCTTTTTTGCTTGGCTTTTGGTTCCTATGGTTCCTCTTTTCTGTTCATTTTCCAGCTTCATTTTCCCCATTTCAGTTTTCTTTTCTGTCTACCCTTGTCTCTTCTGAACATGTTCCTTGAATGTGTTCTGTGGGAGTGAGTTTCAATCTTGTCTTTTACAAGGTGTTTCTTCCTTGGGATCTCCTTAATTATTCGATCTCTAAGGATTGGTTAGTTTTCTTTCATAGTAACAGTGACGATTTTTTTATAGTTTGCAAAGGTGGTAGGGAAGGAGTATCAGTTTCTTGGGACTGAGATAGGAAGGTAATTAATATAAGTAAAGAGACATAGTTAGAAGAAGTAGAGAGAAACCTAGTCTTAACGGAGAAAGAAAAAGACCAGGTTATCACTGAGGGCTATGGAGAGGGGCCAAACGAGGACGAGAAAATATGGATGGTGGCTAGAGTTTTAACCAACAGATCGATTAACGAGGACGCATTATTTAGAACCTTGAAAGTGGTATGGAGATTAACAAAGGAAGTCGATTTCTTCGCCTTAGATACGAACCTATTTCTACACAGATTCGCAACCAAGAAAGACAAACAAAGGGTTCTGGATGGTTCACCTTGGTCTTTCAATAAAAACTCGGTTCTGTTCTATGAATATGACGGAAATCTTAGGCCAACAAACTATGTCTTCGAAAGGGCAAGCTTTTGGATTAGAGTATATGGACTGGCATTAAACATGTTGAACCAAAAGGTGGCAGAAAGCATTGGAAGAAAGCTAGGAGTTGTACTAATGGTAGACAATAACACAAGCAATTACGAAGGAGTGCGTCATTTGAGAAACAGGGTTAATGTGGATATAAGAAAACCTTTCAGAAGGTTTGTATCAGTAACGAGTGCTGATAGGTGAGCCTCTGTCAGAGGCATGCTATGATATGAGAGGCTCCCTACTTACTGTTATATCTGTGGATGTTGCTAGTGTAGAATGTAGTACATTAATGTGATTGAAAGATTTAATTATTGATAAATAAAATTATTTTTTGTATTAATTTTATTTATATTTTAAATAATTATGTTTGAATAGAAACAATTATCATATGACAAATAGTTATAATTATTTGAATATAACTAGATTATTATTCATAAAAGTCATGATTATACAAAAGGTCATAACCTTTTGAATAAAAGTTTATGTATGTTTAGTTATTATAAATAGATTTTTCAGTATAACCATTTTCACTGTTTCTGTTTGAAGAATTTTGAGATTTCATTGTATCTTAGAGGCATAATTACCTTTTAAAAGTATTCTTCACATCTTAAAGCCACAATTATTTTCTATTATTTCTATTCTCTTATCTATTTTTCTAACAATTTAAAGTAAATTATGAAATTCATATTTCACATGAAGAAGATACAAGAAAAAAAATTGGCAAAGTTAGCAAAATCAACTTTTGAAACAAGTATTGAAAACTTTAATTATCCAAATAGTTTTCTTAGTGACATAAATACTAAATACGAGATAAGTTTCTTGATATTATCTTTCTAGTCTTTATCTACTAAAAGAATTGATGATTAATAATTTATAAGAGACATTGAGTCTTATTGAATTTTGCTTTTTGTATTGATTATTCTTTTAATCTTTTGATTCTGAATTAAATTATTTAATTTATGATTCATGATTTTATGTATGTTATATGTGGATTTTTTTTATTATGGCATTGAATGGTCATGAGCATAAAATGGATAGCTTTGATTATGAATCTTTTATAGCCTTGTTATATTTTGGTAAGACCATAGGTATCAAATCAAAATGATAAAATTCTCAAGAATTATTTTAAGGCATAAAAGAAATTGTGAATTTATAAATTTTTTCAAAAGAGAAACAATTATATATGTCCTTATCATAAAATCATATTTGATGATCCATATTACATGATTATATTTTATTGACAAGAGAATAATGCATGATTCATATTATTTGATTTATATAATATTATTTAAACAAGAAACAAACATATTATCTAAGATAATTTCAATTGAATTGGAGAAATTATATAATTTTTTGTAACTAGTTATAATGCTTTCTATTTGTTAGGTGAAAAAATTTCATGTATTTTATAATTTGGACACAGTTTATTGTATTGTGTGGTTATACATGAAATCTTGATTGTTTTTAATGATATAAATCGTGGTAAATATGACTTTAGTGCCCATGATAAAATAAATTTTAAGTGTTCAAGAGTTGGAATGAAAGTCTCAAAAAGAGATTATAAAAAACATGAGTTTACTAGTTTTAAGGGTGATTATATTTAGTATTATAATTATTGATGCACACTTTTCTATTGAGTTGAAATAAAAGTTTTGAAACTTTTATGAAAAAAAATGTTAAAATATAGAATATTTACTAGGGTGATTATATTTGGCATTATAATTATTGATGCATACTTTCCTATTAAGTTGAAATAAAAGTTTTGGAACTTCTATGAAAAGGAAATATCAAGATATAGAATATTTACTAGCTATCTTTCACTAAGAGTGAATTTGGAGGCCTTCTACTTAAAAAAAAAAAAAACTACCAAATAGTGAAAAGATAAATGAAATGATAACTTGGTTAAGTATATATGATATCTTGATAATTGAATGAGACATTCTTTTATAAAAAAAAAAATGCAAATTCGCACTTAGTGAGGGTTATAAGAATCAAAAGAAGTAAAAATTGCCACCATAATATTATAAGATTTTAATATAATTTATGAGCAAATTATATAAACTAATAAGTTTAGTACAACTTATTAAAGTAAAATCATAAAAGTTTCTTAAATATTTTAAAAAGACTGAAATGGTTTGGTCTATTCATTAAGTTTATCCAATTGTACTAGAAAAATAATTGTATTAAAATAGATAAAAGTGTAGAAATAAAATGGTTGAAATTTTATATTAATGAGTATAGAGGTGTGGTTACAACCAATACCATCTATTTCTTAAAATGTAAGAACAAGAAAACAATATCTAGAGTATATAAATGATATACAAAATGAAATATTTGTACATATTAACTTGAAATGATTATATTAGAGATTCAATCTCAAATGGAGATAATTACAATAAAAAAAATTAAATTCCAAGATATTTTGTTACTGATATTACAAGTAGAATATATTTAAACCCTTACTATTAGACAATAATAATAAAAACCTAACTTTGAATTAGTACCTCTAATTACAAATTTTAATGCGTAAAAACAAGTTGTTGTCGTATCTTTTAAGTACTAGTAAAATCTATTTAAATTTTAGAAACTATTATGATCCATTACCTTGGGATGATGAATTTTTATACTTTTAATGAAATTTATTATTTAAATGTTTAAAAGAAATGGAAACATAATAAAAATTCTATCTATATAAACATAAAAGTGGTGTTGTTTCAACAAAAAAAAATTTGGTCTCTCTTATAAATGTTTATGAATAGAATAAGTACATGGCCTCAATAATATTAAAGCAGTTGTAAAGCTCTGACAAAAGAATAAGTAAATATTATATGTGTTATATTTTCAATTCTAACACTAGGAGTGGAGGTTTAATCTATGGATACCATTAATTTTGTTAAAATTCTAAAATATATAAGCTAATTAAATGTTTAAATCGACATTTACTTTTTTGTATTCATAATATTTATTTATGTGAAAAATTAAAGATTTAGCATTGACATTTCAAACTAGTAGAGATTGTTGGTAGTTTAAAATATAATACATCCCACATTGGATAAAAAGATTTAATTATTAATAAATAAAATTAATTTTTATATTAATTTTATTCATATTTTAAATAATTATGTTTGAACAAAAATAATTATTATATCGTAAATAGTTATAAAAGTTATGATTATATAAAAGATCATAAGCTTTTGAATATAAATTTATATATGTTCATTTATTATAAATAAATATTTAATATAATTATTTTCACTGTTTGTACTTAAAGAGTTTTAAGATTTTATTATATCCTAAAAATATAATTATTTTTAAAAATATTTTTCACGTCTCAAAATTAAAAATTTTTTATTATTTTTATTTTCTTATCTATTTTTCTAATAGTAGATGCTTAGGGCACATCGAGGTGGAATGTAACGTGAAAAGGGAAAGCGACAAAGATGATAAGCAAGCGAGGCAATATGGAGATTGACTGCGAGCATCACCGCCAAGAAACAGAACCAGAGGAGTGGGACCAACTTCCAATAACTATGACATACTAGTACAAGGTGATTTTGGGGTACGAGAAATCTAGAGAACAAAAGGGGGGAGAGAAGCGGTAACACCTCAACACCACGGTTGGCTTGCAACGGGGGGATGAAGAAGAAGCTGAATATGGAAAAGTATAAGTAGGAAGGAAAAAAAAAAAGAGAATCAAGGGATAAAATCCGTGATAGAGGCGAGATAGAAGGGATTGAGGATCAACGAATTAATAACGCTGTCTCTAAGCATATTATGGAAAATTAAGAATGAGGTGGGGAATAATAACGAAGAGGGGGGGCCACGTGGAGATATTGGATATGGCTTGCTCAGATAAAATAGAAAGGTTATAAACAACCCAAACAAGACAGCGGGGCAGAAAGATATGCAAGAAGGCAACAAGGTGGATGGAAGAATCAAAGAAGTAGAGCAACACGTGGATGTGGAAACAAAAAATACAACAACCGTGGCATGCAATATTGACGAAGTCACTGAGGAGAAAATGCACCAATATGTTTGAAAGCAGCTAAGTGTGAATTTCTTAGAAAATTACAATTAAATACCTATCAAAAACCGGCTAGTCTACAATTAGAGTTTGACGCTTGGATCAAATCGAGCGTCCTAATACTATTCTCTCACTTAAAAGTTTTCATTGGATTTGATTAAAAAGCTGGTTAACACATTTTGACTATAATATTTCGGTTAAATACTTAATTTAAAATTTAATATATTTGAATAATTTTTAATTAAAGATAAAATTGAATTTCTTTTAATTTGTTCAAATCAAAATTTTTAATGAAAGTATTGTATGCACGCAATTAACTTTATACGTGACAGAAAACAAATATAATATATATATATATAAGACGGCAAAAAAAATTGATTCATAAAATAAAACATTAAATTAAATGAAAAGTTTTTCTTTTTATAAAATTAAGGTTAAGGGAAGTTACTTTAAAAAAAAAACAAAAAAAAAAGTAGTCATAAGGGTATTTATAGATTTTTTTTAAAATTTTTTAAATTTATAAATTATTTATTATAGGAGTATAAAGATTCAAATTTAAATATTTTGCATCTAAAAGCCTTAAATTCTAAATAACTTATCACTTAATATTGCTTTCCTTTTTTCATCTTCGTTAGAGTCACAATAATAAATCTGGGCAACAAAAACCTGAAGAAGGGAAAAAATGGATAAGGCCACGACGGCTTTTGGATTGTGGCTATAAAGATTCGAAGAACCGGAGAAAAATGGGTGTGTGAGAGAGTGTGAAGTACTACAGAGAGTGAAGAGAAAATGAAAGTAAAACAATTAAAATTTTATTTAATATTTTTATTAGTCAGCTGTCCCTTTTTACAGCTATTACATATATATATATATATATATATATATATTTTTTTTTTTTTTTTTCACATCTCACAATTCACGAGTAACAACGGGTTTGGTTAACTTCTGTTAAAAAGTTTTTATACGACCAAATTTGAAGACGTTTAATTTTTATTTGAGTAAAATTAAAGATTATATTTTTAATTAAAAATTCATATAACTATTGAATTCAAATTGAGCACTGACCTTTTGCATAAGTGAGTGTTTGGATGCAAGAGTAAAACCAAATCAATAGTATTCGGTTACTTTTTTAATTTTAAAAAATAGATTATCCAGTTTTTTTTTTTAATTAGACAAATCAGTTACTTAAAATACAATATGGAGCTGATATTTAAATAATAAGTTATTCGGACGCATCGTAAAAGTCAATATGTACACCATCCAATTATATTATGTCACATTAGACAATTTCGAAATTTGTCTATTTTTAGTTGTAAGTTTGACCATGCTTTATTATCTGACTTTTACTTTGAACATATCATTAGTCAAAAAAAGTTTTAAAAATTAAATTATCTAGAAGTCCTTATATTTTATTAAAATTCAAATTTTAATTTATGTTTTGTAATTTATAAAAATTTAATTCTCACAATATTTTAAATTGATAATCTTAATCTAATTATTAACTTCATAAAATTTTTACAGTTAAAAATATTAAAATGATAATTGACCCGATGATGTAAATTTTAACTTTATTAATGTAGGATTGATTTTATTGATGTTGTCATAACGTATAGATCTGTGGACCTATCGCTAGACACGGATGAAAGGAGTTACCATCAATCTTTTTTTGTTAGGTGTGATTGGTCACCTGAAACATATTCTGGTCTGTAAAAGCAGATATTAGATTCGATAATTGATTACACATAAAAAAAGTTATAGTACCCCACAATGCCCATCCAAAGATAATACCAATTTCATTCCAAATTATCCAAACTTTGATTATTTTTTATGATTTATCAAATAATTTAATGTTGAAGATTAATCCTAAAATTATCTCAATAATTTAAAATAAATGAGAGAAAACACAACTTAAAAACTCAAAATATAAAATGAATAAAAATAAAAATAAAAAAAATAACTGCAAAACGGATCAGATCTGAAAGCAAATAGATGAACAGATCAACTAAAACACGCGTGGGTCAGGACCTCCCCATTTCATACAACTTTGCACGAAGCACTTTAAGTGCTTTGGCTTTGTTCATATGCTGGGATCGTTTATCCTGTAAGAAAACTGTAATACCAGTGGGTAAATGTGTGACTCTAACTGTACTGTTGGTGGTGTTTAAATGTTGATCACCCGTAGACACCGGATTTTATCCGAATCTATATTTTTTATAATCTAAAAAAATTAATTAATTAAAAAAATTAAAATTTTAAATAAAAAAAGAAAAAAAAAAAAAGAAAGACAAACAAAAAATCCAACCAAAAGAAACAAAATGGAAAGGGCTGGTGCCAGCGAGTGCTGTGCATGACACCGCTAGCCATCCACGCCCTGCCACTACCTCTGCCATCATACCACCCCCTCGTCCAGTCCCTTCACTCCATCAGCACACACTACCACCATTTTCAACCATATAAAACACTCGATTCTCCCTCTTTTCAGAATTGGCTGGAAACGCTCGGAGATCCCCTCACCAGAACACCAGAAAGATACGCACTCAAACCAATAGGCACTACCAAAAAAACCTCTCAGGCACAAAAAAAAATGCAAACCAAACACCTCCAAAATACCCAAACAAAAAAATAAAACAGATATACACAAAAAAACACAGTCCTCCCCACAGGGAAGAAACTCAACGCTATAGCCACCTGAAATAAAAAAAAGAAATCATCAGTTTAAGGCATCCGAAAAAAAAAAATAAGGAGAGATCAGAAACTTCGAAGACCAATTCATGACTATCAAGGCTCTTTCAGGTCAAACGAAGGTTGGATTCAGAAAGAGAGCATCGAGAAGAATTTTTGACAATTTTTTAATCCTTTTTTGATCATCGATAACCATCGCCGATGGTGACCGCATGACGGCCGACACAATGCCTGGCGTCGATTTCTGGCGGAAGCTAGAGAACCCCAAAGTTTTTTTTTCTGTGAAATGAAATGAACTGAGAAAAAAATTTGATTTTTATAGAAAACATAGGGGTAAAACAATGTCGTTTTAAGCATTGGACCAAAACGACGTCGTTTCAAGCATAGAAGATCCGTGCGTGGATCGAACCCGACTCGAGATCCGCGTAACTCGACCCGACGGTCCACTTCAGCCAGCTTTGAATCTGTTCAGATGAACCGTCAATGAATCGATTTGAACCGCTGGATCGTCGAACCGTTGATTGAACTATCAAACCGATCAGATCGGCCCATACCAGCGTTGATCGGTTCGGGTAAAAAAAAAATTTTTTTTTAAATTTTTCTAATTTTTTTTATATACTATTATTTTATTATTTTAAGTTTTTATATTTATGCATGATAAATATTTAAATTTATTAGGATAAATATCTAATTATTTTTTTAATAATAATAAAATGAAAACAATATAGGATAATAACTAAAAAAATATATTAAAAATATTTAAATAATAATAATGGAATAAACTTTTTATTTTTTCTATCTAGATGTTGGAGGGAATAAAAAAATATTTTTCTAAAGAAATAATTCTGCCTAGATATTGAAGAATTATTATTAATAAATTTTCATAAAAAGAAATATATAAGAAATTTTTAACTAGTTTTCAAAAATTATAAAAAATTAAACTTGCTTCGAAAGTACGCCTAGATTATGAAAATTTTTAGATATATTCGTGTTTTAATTAAACCTCAAACCCTAGACTTAAACTCTAAACCTTTACCCTAAATCTATTTCAAACTTTAAGGATATATTAAAAGGTTACCCTTATCTAAAAAATTCAGCTGTATTATAGAAATAATGGATAAATTCACTAAGTATAGTCACTTTTTTCCTTTGTCTTATCTTTTTACAATTATGAAAATTGCTAAAATATATCTCAGCCAGGTTCATAAACTACATATGACACCAAGAATTGTTATTTCTAATAAGGATCCAATCTTCACTAATCTATTTGGGCAAGAGTTAATGAAATTATTAGGAACCATAGTTCATCTAAGTATAGCTTACCATCTAGAATTTGTTGGGGCAAACGAAAAGGATTAATTTATGTTTGAAGCAGTATTTATATTATGTGTTTTCTCAAGCCTAAGAGTTAGGTTCAATGGCTACCATTAGCCAAATGATGGTATAATATAAGCTATCACACTTATCTAGGAATGTCTCAGTTTCAAGCTTTGTATGGTTATAAACCACCAGCCTTAGCATGGGATACAAATAGTCAAGCAAAAGTGGCGAATGTGTAAGAGTTACCGAAAGATAGAGAATAAGTTAGTAGGTTGATGGTTGATAAGTTAAATAAAGCTTAACAAAAGATAAAATTATATGTTGATGGAAAAAAAAGTGAAAAAGAGTTTTAAGTGGGAGATGAAGTGTATTTAAAACTCCAACCTTATAAACAAACCTCTTTGGCCCTTCAAAAAAGTTTAAAACTTTCATCTAGATATTGTGGTCCATATCCTGTATTAGCCAAGGTTGGTTCAATTGCTTATAAATTGTAGTTACCTTTTATTTCTATGATTCATCCAATGTTTCATGTTAGCTTGTAAAAAAAAAAAAGTTAGAAAACAAGGTAGTCCCAGCCAAGCTCTACCAAAAACTAATGAAGATAGGCAACCGTATGTATATCCTACTGATGTGATTGATAAACAAGAAGGCTCAACAGGGTTGTCACTCAACTCTTAGTGGTATAGTCCAATTTAGAGCCTAATAATGCAACGTGGAAAGATTATACAATATTAAAGTTACAGTTTCCAAATTTTGATCCTTGAGGAGAAGGATCTAGTGAAAGAGGGTATTGTGATGAGCTTGAAGGAAAAAAGTTGTATGACTATGGTAAAGAATGAGCAAGAATCATTAAGAGATAAGCTGAAAGCTAACAACGAAATGGGTGAATACAAGAAGGAAGTAATTGTTGTAACTGGCTAGCATCCAATTATTAGGTGGTTATAAAGAAGTCTAGAATAGCAACTATCGAGAAATTATGAAGTCAAATTGTGAAGTTAACTATTAATCTATTCACTAGAAATACTATAAAATTTTGTATTTTTTGCATTTTTGCAATTCTGTTAGCATGACAGTTGTATTTAAATAATTCATTAGCTGTAATGTAACTTTCATGAATGGAAAAGTTATCTTATCCTTTCAATTCTCCTATATTCTCTTCTTAATCTCGTTATTCTCTAAACTGTTAACCAAGTCACAATTGAGTCGTGACAAACTATGCCTTAAATTATCAATGAGGAGCAATTCTCCTTTCTAAATCAATGGTTAATAAAAAAAAAAAAAAAAGAGTTTGAAGGGGATTATTAATGTTAGAAATGAAGATAACTAAGGTGGCAAAAGATTATTAAATGACGTAAATAATGGGTTTTACAACACTTCCAAATAGAATTTAAATTTTTTAAAAAATACATAGTAGTGTTTATATTGATTATAGTTTTCCTTTTTTTTTTTATAAGAAACCTCTATGGTTAAAAGGAAAAAAATAGGAAAAAGAAGGAAAACTTATCAATTTATTCCTATCTAAGGGTGTAATCGATCGAATTTGAGTTAATACAATATTAAGCTCAAGCTCAAGCTCAACTTCAAATTCGAGGGTCGAAACTTGGCTTAAACTCGATCAAGTTTTTATTTTTTTAGCTCGAGCTCAACTCGAGATAGAAATTGAGCTATTCGAACTCGTTCGATTAACATATAAAAATAAGCTCAATTCTTATATTCGACAAAAGCTTGATTATTTGTACTATAATTCAAACTCAAATTCGAGATATTTTATTAATTAAATTAATTAAAATATATTAAAATATAAAAGCTCGACTAGACTCATGAGTAACTTGAGCTGAGTATAAGAATGCTTGAACTCAGTTCGATCCATAAGTCAAGCTACTCGAGCTCGACTCGATAATAACTTAGCTGAATTTAAGTTTTATTCGAATCAAACCCAAGTAGCTTATGAATACTAATGTATCATTTACACCTCTATTCTTACCTTGCATTGACAACAAGTTATTAGTGGGGGCCTTACGTCTTTATTTGCGTGGCACAACCTTTTTATTTTAAACAAAACATATCATCTAGAACAATTATATTATAATTAATTAATTAAAATTTAAAATTACTTAAAATTTGTTAAAATATTATATGGAGTTTATACTTATAAGTGATAGATCTTTAAGTTCTTTATTACGATTGTACAATTGTAGGATTATAGTAAAAAAATTATAAGTTAAATGCTCATTTTTTACATGGGATCACATTGGTTTAAAAGTTGATTCAAATTTGAAAAAAAAAAGGTATAATGCGTTTGAACTCAATTGAATCCGATTTACTAGAAAAATTAATAATTTGATTTTGTCCAACCCAAATTATTTGAATAAAAAATATTTTGAATTTGAAATGATTCGAAATCGAAATTATCCGAATATAAAATAATCTAAAATTGAAATTATCCAATTCTAATGACCCAAAAAATTTACCTGAAACAAGTGTAGCTTAAATTAAGTATAATTTATTTTTTAAAAAATAATTTAATAAAAATAATATTTATAACATAAATTAATAGTCTACTAATATTTAATAACTTTAAATATTTTTATTTTTGTTGTATTTGTCGTAACGTCTAGATCCGGGGATCTATCGCTAGACATTGACTTTTAGGGAGTCGCCACCAATCTTTTTTTATCTAGGTGCGATTGGACACCTAAAGAATCTGTCCTTTCAGAGAACACCTATATTTAAGGGTCCCTAAAAGAATAGGTTCAGGTCTGCTAACCAGAACAGGGTTCGGGAGTTCGGTTACATGTGAGGAAGATTATAGCACCCTCACAACGCCCATCAAAAGATGGTACCAGCTTAAATTTGTGCTATCCAAAAGCTTTAAAATTTTACCAAGTAGTTAATTATTGAAAATTATTCTCAATTGACTCTAATACTTTTAGCAGAAAATTGAGAAAATTCTCTCACCTCAAGAGTATGCAAGAAAAACTACTGTTTCACTTACAGAGGCTCCGTCGTCGGATTATTTAAAGAAAAATCAAAATCAAAATCAAAATAAAAAGGAAGGAAATGATGATTGTTCTTGTGTAGGGAAAATTGATACTTTCAACTTTTCCCCAAAAATCTTTTTGAAAATTTATTTTTAAGGAAAATTGATACTTTCAACTTTTCTCTAAAAATATTTTTTGGAAATTTTGATTTTCAAGAAAAATTGATACTTTCAACTTTTCCTCAAAAACCCTTTTTTCTGAAATTTATTTTTAAGGAAAATTGATACTTTCAACTTTTCCTCAAAAACCCTTTTTTTTTAAATTTATTTTTTTAAGGAAAATTGATATTTTCAACTTTTTCTCAAAATCTTTTTTTTAAAAATTTATTTTTAAGAAAAATTGATACTTTCAACTTTTCCCCAAAAATAAGTTTGGAAAGCTTTTTTTTTAAGGAAAATTGATACTTTCAACTTTTCCTCAAAAATATTTTTTTTGAAATTTTATCATTTTATTTTTTTTTATTTTTTTTGAATTCACTCAAAAATTAATATATAAATAATAGGCAAAACAACAAAAAAAATATCAAAATAAAACACACCTTGACTCAGGATTGTAACTTGACTTCACACATAAGAAACTGTTCGACTTGTAGCTCAAGCTCCATTTGCTGATGTGGGCTAACGGCTCGGGTGGCAATGGAACACAGGCCATCGTTTCAATTTCTGCCCCTTTTCTAAAGTTTTTAGAAATACATAGCTGCAAATTCCCAAAGGTTTCCAGATTCTGGTGCCAGTGTCGCCCCATGCCTCCATCACTGGTCGCCGTCACTGATATCCGTTGACTGTCGCTCCCCGACCTTCATCCAATTACCAGTTTGCTTTGAAACCTTCGGCCGAACTAGTCTTGGCCTTCTCTTTCACGTATTCTAGCTGGAATTTATGAAAAAAAAAATCCTGGAATTGGTGTAAATTCGAGATCAAAATCGCAGTCTACCTTTCTAGAGACCAAAGCCTCATCGTCAGAGATAAGCTGGTCTGCCCATTCAGGAAAATCAAGAAAACCTGGATCTGTAGACCAAGAACCATTATTTTCTTTATTGTAATGACTCGATATTGTAGATTAAGGCAGTGCTGAATTTGACGATTGTAGTAATGGCAACGCTGCAGCATTAGTTGGTGACACTTCACTATTGGGGGGTACACGAGTTGCATGGACCAGAGGCCTTGTCATCAGTTCCCTTTTTGCGGACACCGGTTGAGTGTCAGGCAACTTTAAATATGTCTTTTCCAAATGTGTTGAAACAGCTGGTAAAGATAATGTCATTCCTCCAAACACCCCCAGGTTACCGGGCTGCCTTGCACCTGGTCTCTGAATGGATAAAGAAGGCCGTGCCTCCATGCCAATAAAAGTTCCCGAAGCCCCCTTGTTACTGCGCCAAATGCCAAAAAAACTAGATAGAAACCTCATAGTATTCAAAACCCACCAAAAAGAATCGAATCCAAAATTTTCACTGCCACCCAGTTGGTTGACGGCCTCAACAAAGGCTTCATGAAGTTCTGGAATTATTGCTAGTTTGATAGTACACTCGTTGGGTTTTTGTGGCAAAAGTGGTGGCGAAAGTAAAGATAGTTTGTGGTTCTTGCCAGTTGGCTGATGGATTTTGGGGTGTGCTCAAGCAAAATTGGTAGCGGGATCAGGGAATATTTTTTGTCAGTTTCTGATCTCTGGATCTTTCTTCCTGTTGCTGCTCCTTAGCTTCCTGTAATTTCTGCAAAAGAGTAATCAGCAATATAAGAGAAAGAATCGAAAGATGAACCAAACACTGTTCACGGTTGCGTTCCAGCAATAAATCAGATGCAGAATTATATTCAGTATCCTCATCAACAAGATAATCAAAGGACGAAGTAAACTGCAGGTCTCCTTTGGACCCTAGAGCCAGTGATGAAGTCGTTCGAACACTGGCAAGAATTAAGTGGAAGAGGCCAGGAGTCCAACCATATACTGGCCAATAAACAAGAGCTGATGCGCCAAGTTGGCAGACGACTTCAAAACCAAGGACAGAATCAGGATAGGGAGAGGATAAATCAGCTGCCCAAGCTGCAAGCTTGGGGCTTACTTCTCCATGCCATCGTAACAATGCCTTTCAGTTTTTCTCCTTTTCCTATTCGGATTCCTCCTACTATTCAGATTCCTCCTCTATCTTTTTTATGTTTTTTTTCTCTCCTATTCGGATTTTTCTTCTCTCTTTTTCTCCTCCCTCCTCTCTAAAAGGCTGAAGAACTCCGGTTGAATGTTCGTCGGATTCTGGAAAATGTCACCGGAATCTGAAAAATTTCACCGGAAGTTAGTCGGAAGTTGGTCGGTTTCTGGAATTTTAGTCGAAAACTGGGCATATCGCCGAAAACTTCAAGTTTGACCGGAATATTCACCGAAAAATTCAAACTGCGTCGAAAAATTCAACCGAAATCTGGAATTTTCCAGAAATTCCCAGAAAAAATCGCCAAAAATTTCTAAAAATTTTTTCTCACTCCCAGAACACTCCTAAACTTTTCTTAGCTTCCTATACGCCTTCTTTTCTCTCAAATCAGTAGCTTTACTTACTGTTTTTTGTGTGTCTTGCATTCTGTTCCAGAGTCCCTTTTATAGGGATTGATCAGGAGTTCCTGATCAATCCCAATTCCTCCTTGGACGGGAATTCAATCTTTGAATCCCACTGGACTCTTCTGATTGAATTTTCATTTCCAATGGGATTCTTCAGCCTTCAATCTCAGCCTTCCAAAATCAAAATCAAATAAAATAAAAAACTAGATAATTAGAGAAGATAAATCAGCAGATATTATAGGATAAATAATAATAAAAAAAATATATCAGATATATAATTAGATAAGTAAAAATACAAAAATGAATAAAATAAAAAAGATAAAAAAATATATATATATACATAAATAATAAAATACACATAAATATTAACAAAAAATAAATAAATAAATATATACATATATTAATACATAATAATAATAATAAATAATACAATACATAAAATACAAAAGAAGAAGAAAAGAGAAAAAAAAATACAAGATAAAATTGAATTGGGCTTACCCATTTGGGCCAGGCCCAATTGATCTGGGCCGGACCCAATTGAGTGTCTACAGTATTTATATAAACCTTTGAGATTATCTTTTTTAATCATGAGTATTTTTTTTAGTTACGATTATAAAAAATTGAAAATTAGTTTTTTATATTATTATAATTAAATTCATTTTATCTTGTTATACACCATATTTAAGTTTTACAATTAGACATCACAAATAAAATTTTTATGATATCAAAAATGAAAATTGAATATATACTATAAGTTGATGAAAATGTAATTTTGAATAACTTAATATTTTCTGAACTAGCTCTGAATAAGTTAATTACAAGTGATAAATTTTGATTTTAAAAATCATTCAAAATCTAATTTGGTTTTACTGTAAAAATTAATAACTTAAACTTAAGATGACACAAATTTGAACGAACCTAAATTTGATCTGATCAAAATCCAACCCAACTAGATTTTTTGTATTGGTTTTCTCTTGGTTTCAAGGTGCATTACCAACATTAACATCATCATTTCAAATGTACTTTCAATTGAAACCCAGCTCAATTTTAGCATTAAATTTGATTTGAAATTTAATTTTGGAAGAAATGATGATATGTGAGGATAAAGACGTTTTATAGTAGTTAATTGATAGTCTCATTTGTATATCTAATTGAATGCACACACTCGTCCGTTAATTAAAGATGAGAGAAAAGATAAATGGTACAACATAAATTTATTATAAAGTTAATGTTAAAATATGAAAGCCCCCTAAATTTTGATGGAAATACAATTGCTCTTTATTAATTTAGAAATTACGTTCACACAACTTCCCTTCCATTCAAAACTTCATCAAGTAATTTTCAATACTACCTTAGAATTTGGTCAAAATTTTAATAAAATTTTAAGAGTGATAATTATTTTTTCTAATTGAATTAACTAATTTAATATATTTAATACATAATTTAATTGTAATTTAATTAAAAATTAATTTTATGGTAAGAGTAAATTTCATTTTAAGAACTAATTGAAACTTCTTTCCCTTTTATAAATAATTAAATCCCATAGTTTTATGATTAAAAATTAAAAAAAAAAAAACCTTAAGCAAAAGAAAAAGGCAAAGAGATAATAAAAAAAAAAAAGGCAAAAAAAGAAATCTTATATAAGTATATGAAAACTTAAGTCTTTGACCAAAAAATATCTAATATAGATGATTTTTTTGACACGTGAATGATTTTAAATAATTGTCATATGTCTTGCATTTAATTATTTTTGTTTGATTAAATTTAAATTTAACAAGTTGTTTCAAATGATAAATTATATTTATTTCTTTTTATATTTTAATTTTCTTACTTTTTTACATTTCACGTGAATATATAATCTAACTTCATAAAAAATGTATAACCATTAATTTAATCCTTGATTGTCAACTTGAATTTAGATTTAAATTTGAATTTAAGGTTAATTCCATATTCTAATAGTTTCTTTTCAAATGTATTGGTCAAATTCAGTTTGACATAATGAGTAAACTTAAAAGGAAAGTAATTGAAAATAAGAAAATTATTTATATATATTATCAATTGACTTTTTTTACAGGCTAATACATATCTACTATTTTTAGTTATTTTTTTAGTTTTTAAATATATTTTAAAAATATATGTCATCTTATTAATATCGCTTGTAGAGTTTAAAATGAGAATATATTTGATAATTTCTCTTTAAAATATATATTTTTTTTATCCAAATTATTTAATAACTCAAAATTTCTTCTTTCAAGTATGGGTGATAATAATTCAGATCGGATCGGATTTGATTCTATTTTTTGAGATAATATATAATGTATGAATTTTTAAAATTCGATCCAAATCCAAACAAACATCTTTTGAAACTGATCCGATTCAAACTAAATTCTATTGGCTCGATTTGATTCATCGGTTCTTAAATTTTAATTTTTTAATTTTTATATATTATTTCAATAGGATTTTTAATATATTTAAATAGATTTTTATATAAAATATTTATTTTTATTTTATAAAAATTTTAAAAATATATAAATTAATAAAATATATAATTCGATTTAATTTGATTCAATTTATTTATTTTTATTTTTTATATCCCAATCTGAATTTGATCCAAACTCAATATATATATTTAATATGCAAAATTAATATGAATTAAATAAAAAAAATTATCTGAATCGAACCGAATACTATAATTTCAAATCAATTTCAATTTTTTTTTCATCCCTACTTTCAAGCAATAATTTACATATGCCTTTATTTTCCATTAATGGTCAACTTTTTACCATCAAAGTTTCTATCATTAAAATATATATTTAATGGTTATTTTTTCGTGCAAGTAAAAATGTTACAAGGTAGACAAGTTTTTTGTTTATTAACTTTAGAATTTCAAATCACACTGTATAAATAGTCATCACATTTTATTGCCTTATTTTAAATATGTTTGACTTAATACTGAATGACTATTAATTAACTTGCAGTCAACCATCGATTTTTAAAATTTATATTTTACCTTTAATCTATAGCATACAATTAAAAAATTCTCCAAAAAAATTGGAGTTGAACACATGTCTCGTATAACAAAATTATTCCTTTATCCTTTGAACAATGAGTATTTTCTTGGATGCCACATATTTTATGAACTGGATCAATAATTGAATTATTTTTATTGATTTTGACAAAAGTAAATGAGCTGAGAATTTGCATAGTCCACTTTTAAAAATAAAAACCCTAAACCAAGTAACATAAATAAATTTTGGTAATTTTTAGTTGAGCTATTTTTATTAAAGCACTTTTTATGTTGTTTAATAAAATTTTCTATTATTATTAGACAATTTATTCAATTATTTATAAAAATTTAAACTGATAAAAATATATTACCATGTATAATAAACTAATTATTTGCAAATTTAAAGAGGAGATTTTGATTAAAACTATAATTTTTTAAAATAAAATTATATTGCTTGGAAAATGATTTTTTGTTTTCACTTTTTGGATATCAAGCATATACATTTTGCATGTCAGATTCCAAAATTTGCACATTATAGCCTTTACATACTTCCTGAGATTATTACTACTTTTTTACCTTAGTCAATTAAATTTTTTTTATCATCAATATTTTTGAAAAAAAAAAATCATGAATTTTAATTATATGTCAAAAGGTAAGTTTCTTTTAATAAAAACCTAATCTATACTTTCATAGATAAAAAGATCCCGAAAGATCTTCGGACTTATACGTGTTCAGTTTGTCTTTCCTTCCCACGGTTTTGTTTTTCATTGTTTTTAACGCTTTGCTTTGGTAGCTGAACTAAAATTAAATGATATTTGAAATGAAAGAACAAAAGTGACTCGAAATACTGTAATGTCAAGTCTGTGAAAGCTCTCATGCCTTTCTCCATCTTTTACTCCTTTTTGTCTTCTTTTTTGTTTTTTAGCCTGTTAGTTTCTTTTTGGGTTTGAAGTTTCTCAATACTTTGGTTTTTTTTTTTTTTTTGTGTTTAATCTTGTGGTTGCCATTTTTTTTTTTTTTTTTTGTTGTTGTGAGTTTCCCAGTGGAAGGAACAAAGCCAATGCCATGAGTAAACGTGGTGTTGTTCGTGCTTAAGGGAAAATAGGTCCTGTCGAGGTGCCACCGCTCTTTGATCGGAGACTCCATATTTGCTTTCCCCAACGATCACCTCGAGTTTAGTCCGTTTCTTTCTCTGCAACTCACTGCATATTTAATAAGTAGTTAACATATTGCTTTGCTTTTTATTTTAATTCTCTTACATTTGAGAAATTGTTAGGAGTAGTAATTAAAAGACAATTGTTGCAAGAGAAAGCTTTAAAAAGTGTAGTGCTAGACAGCTGAAAGAGGAGACGAGTTTGGAAATAGGGAAAGCAGAGTACTTAACAATGACCAACAACCTCTTCGATGACCTCTTAGTTGGCGATATATTGGATGATTTAAATCAAATTCTCACTCGATTTTCGTCAATTTATCAATGTGTTAGAGCTTAGTTTCGTAGAACTGAAATTGAAATGCAGATCCATTGGAACACGTGTTGGGATGGGTCTAGAAGCAGTGTTTATGAACCAAACGCCCAGCTCCAACAAGACCTCGAAAATATGCTAAAAAGGCCAAGGAAGCCAACAACAGCCAACACTTTAGTGTTGAAGAACACCGCAGCTTTGATATCATTTATTGGATTAAAAGCTTTAAATTCAATCATATCAGCAGAAGTAAAATTAAATAATAAATTAAATATACAAAAGATAATAATTTAACATGATTCGATCCAATCAACTTACGTTTATAGATGAAAAATAAGATTCACTAGTTGTAGAGAATTATAAACATACATCAAATCATCAACCTCACTCAACAATCAATACTCATAAGACACTATCAATCTCCTCTAATCTTATGAAGTATTTTCAACCCAAACAAACACAAACTCAAATCCTTGTGTACATTTTCAACATAACTAAACACATACATATATGCTCTCATATATCATATTTATGTGGATCATCTCAGTCTTATCTAGTCCACTCATAAACAAACATACACACCCATAAGATATAGAGCCCCAATACTCTTACGAGGTGTTTATCTCACAAAACTCTACAACTATCTTACATCTTTTTCTCATATCTAATCATATAGAGACTTCACCTATTTATAGCCATACAAACTTACTCATTAAAAATCCCTCTCCTCTTAGAATTTTTCTCCTGTAAGTCAAACTTACCTATTAAGAATATTTTTTCTTTTAGAATTCTTCTTTTACAAATCAAACTTACTTATTAAGAATCTTCTTTCTCTTAGAATTTATTTTTTGCAAGTCTTCTTATCCATCAAGCAATATCTGATAAATCTCAAACAAATCTCTAACAAATTTCAAACAAATCTCTTATGAAATTTGAGTCATTATTCCGAACATTTAGTTTATATTTGATTCATGACTTTGCTTTTACTACCCTATATGGTTTGATTCTACGTTAATTATTTTATCTTAATTCAATGCAAAGTAAGTCACTACATAGATTGTGCTTTCAAATTCGATGCTTCACTATGGATCTCTTTATCTATCTAACCCATAATAAAACTAGCAGCCATCAATTAATTCAAAACAAACATAAAAATAATTATGATCTGCAATCAATTTTATAAGCCTCCAATCCCATTGATAGTGTTCTTACTTCATACAGCTCCAATTCATGCAACTTTGCCTTTGCTTGCATCAATGTTGTACATTTATTTCTCTCCTATAATAATAATTTCACTATTGCATTTGCATGCTCATATACTATAATTCCTCAAATGTCAAAGTGTGATTTGTCCTGTTAAGAAATCAAAATATTATTACGTTTTCTTTGATTCTATTGATTTTGTTATGTTTTTTTATTTTTTTAAGTTAAAATAAGATTCAATTTTAGTAATTTTAGATGCTTATAAATGGGGAAAAACTTTCTTATGAAAGGTTTTATGGAATTTTTTTATTATCAGAAGGAAAAAATTTTATTATAAAAAATGTAAGCATGTACAATCTACAATCAATTGCTAAAATCTTTTTTCTTTTACAATATAAGTGAAAGCAATGTTTCCTCCAAATCTTAAACTATTTATCATAGTCTATCATGACAATTTATTTAATTATATGTTGAATACCATTTAATGTTTACTCTTCCGTTCTATAAAATAGTTTATTTTCCACCACAAATATTTTTATATAATTAATTTTTCTTTATTCATGCATTGCTTAGATGAAGTAACACTTAATCTTAAAAGTAAAGGTTTCAAATTTAAATATCGTCTTCCCTAATAATAAACATTATTTTTATTGTAGAGTTGTTTATTGAAAATTCTTTTTTTATCCACTATTTAAAAATCATGTAAAATTCTATTTGTGTTATATTTTACAAAAATTCTATTGTAAATTATATTTGTTTTGGTACTTAAGAAATGTTATTAAGCTGTATATTATAATATGTTAATGAGCAAAGAATAAAAACTTTTTTATAGCATTTTATATTTTTGATGATGGATTAATTTATATAGTGTAATTTTTTTAATTTTATATATTTTCTAACTTTTGATTTAAATAAATTTAAGGGATGAGACAGATAAAAAAAATTAAAAAAATGATTTAATTTTATCATTGGATTTATTGAAATTAATTATTAAAAAATATGTAAAATTAAAAAGTTTTACACTATGTATGTTGATATCTCCTCTTATATTTTATTAGATAATTTTAGAAGAAATTTTGTTCTTTCCTTTTTTTTTTTTTTTCTATACGTATGAGAAACTCTATCATAAAAACTCTACCAAATCTTATTAATTGATATTCCATTGTATTAAAGCACAAGATTTAATATAATGATTTTAAAAAAATCATCCACGAAATTAAATATAAGTATTATATAAATATATATTACCACTGTTAATGAAATTAGATTCAAACTGTATTATCATGAATAAATTTATTTTATTCAAATTATGAATTAATGTTATAAAAATATAAAAAAAATTATAATAATTTGTACATCCAGTGGACTTTAAAACTAATGGAGAAGTAAATAACAAAAAGGTATATTTTAGATTTAGCCATTTATTTATATTTATTATAAAAAATATTAATAATTTGTATATTTATATAATATTTTATACAAAAAATATATATTATAATTCGTATAAATATAAAATATAAAATATATTTTTTGTTAAATTTATATATAATTTTTATTAAAATTTTAAATTATATAATTTTTATATCTTTTTTATATCATCTTATCATATTATATTTTAAATTAATACATCTAATATATTTGTTTCTTTCTTTTCGTTAACCTAGCAATTAAAATCATTACCCTTCAAAGAGGGTGAGAGAGTACGTTTTTATACTTTTCACTCAATTTAATGACGTACGACGTGCCTACCTGAAAGCATAATTTAAATAGTGTTAATAATTGTGTGATTTATTTATAACATGTTCAATTCCGCGCCCCATTTCTCAATATAACTTTTATATGTGTAATTATAATCTTATGGAGCCAAAAATTTTACAAAGGGCCAAATAGCAAATATATATATATATGAATATAAATGTACATATGCTAATATTGCACATGTATATTTACACACTGAAATATATATAATTATAAAAAAAACAAAATTTTAAATTATTTTCTTGGAATATATAATAAGAATTTTGTCTTAATCAAATATCATATAAAAAGTTTGGGTATTAATTTCATTTTTTATTTTATGGTAATTATAAATTCTAGTATAAGAAAATAAAAAAAGGCACACATACTTAAAAATGGGCTTAAAGATAAAAATATAGAGAACAGCACAACAAAAAACGGGAAAGAGAGTATAGACCGAAACAGAGACCCGAATTGAAGATTGCAAATCCCGCCGCTGATTTAAAAAAAAAAAAAAAATGCGAACATCATTTTCTCTCTGTTTTGGACGACAAAAAATTCAAACATTATTTAGTAATTTGTAACAAAACGACAAGTCAAACCTAAAATTTCTTGCTTGTCGATTTCGTTCCAATTAAACCAAGTCAATTCTCGTACCAGAACAACAACCCAGCAAACTTTCCTTTCTCTTCCTTTCTTAATCTTCTTCTTCATGCTTACTCGTCCTCGTTGTACAGCCCAACCTTGATTACGACCCTCGGTATTCATTGGGGCCGGCCCACTCCTTCATGGGATTCTTCGCTAAACTCTTTGCTTGCATCGAGAAACGCCTCAAAGCCTCACGAAGTGGCTCCACCAGGGAAGACGGAGCGGACGAGGGCTCCGACACTCACGGCCTTTTCTTCGAACTTCGTGCGCTCCAAATTGCTACTAACTATTTCTCTGAACTTAATCGCCTCGGTCATGGTGGCTTTGGTCCCGTCTACAAGGTACGTTTCTGTTTATCTCAATTTTGCCTCTTTTGGCTAGTCTAGTGAATTGTTTTTTCTTTTGCTATTTATTTATGGTGGTTTCTAATAGGGAAATTTTGTCTGCTGAATATTTCACTTTAAAACTTTTGCTTTTTTGTGCAATTTTTTTTTAAAAAAAATTTTAAGCTCTTGAATATCTGATGAACAAATATTCTTAGGTTATTGCTTGTGAAAAAGCAATAAATAATTACAATCTGAACAATTTTAGTTTCTTTTGTTTGTCGCTTTGGTTTTTTACTTCTTCAAAAGTAAAAGAAAATGATAGAAAACAATGTCATAATTGATTAAATATAATAATAAACTAAAATACAAAAAATATCATGCTTTTTTGTTCTCCAAAAAGTTAAAATTGTAGCTTTTAATTCTTCTAAAAATTTATTTGCTTTTGGATCCGACCGACTACCTTAGTGTTTTAGAACAAATAAAATAATATTATCTTTTTAGAACAAATAAAATAATATTATCTAAGGCATGGATCAAAAGCGTTTCATGATCCAGTTACACTTGTTAGTCGTTAGGATCAGGATCCTATAGGCCAAGTTTCTTTGCTATAAAATTACCAACACCAAACATTTTTAAATAGAGGACCTATCCCACCACATTTTTGTAAGAGCACTTAATGGCGTGGAGAATATATGGGGAATGAAATTGAACATACAAGGACAAGGATGGCTGTGGAGGAATGAAAATGAGTCGCGAGACAAAGCCTGTCTATAGAGTGCCAAACATACGTCAAAGGCTCATTAATCATAAAAAAATTGTGCTCAAAATTGCAGTGAGTTGTCGTTGGTTAGAATTACCATAATGACAAAAGGCTGTTACTAGCTTTCTCTGAATCTGGGATTTGAGAATTTGTTTGTTTAAGAAAGACATAGTCTGATACTCTGATTATCTATATGCAACAAAGTTTTTAATTGTGAAAGAGAGCTTTTTAAGGAGCTTCATGTGGGCCTTAATCTAAACTGCTATCACCTGGTGTCTAACTCGGACAAAATCTCATGTGTCACCAGCCCAGCTTTAAACTTCTCATAATGGAAAATTTAATCAGGCATCTGCCTCTCTTATGACATTCCAATGAATACTGAGAAATCAATTATATTTTTCCATGTCTATGTGAAGATTGAAATTTGGACCTAGTAGGAAGAATGCAATCTTTATGCAACATTTACTTGGTGGGGTCTTTGTATTAGGATCTAGAATACAATGAAACTAAAGATGCCATTCTCAGGAAAAATTAGAGAGAGCAAATTTGTGATTCTGTAGTCCACTGAAGATGTTAATCTTAAGTATGCTACTTCTTCCATCTATTGTCTTTTATTCATTTTATCTAATGGTGCCATTCTAACGAGAAGAACAATAGATCTGGGTAGAAAAGAGGAGTATGGATTTGTTTAGAAACAAGCAAAAAGGACAATATCTGGAAACTGATGGTCTGGTAATAACAATTTTTCCATTAGAAGAGATGTTTGGAAGAGTCCATTGCCCCTAGTGTATGCTGATACACTGACATACATGCTATATTGCTGTGTCTGGAAGCTCTATGCTATAATGCCACCTTTGTTGGTTTCCCGTTATCTTACCTATTAAAAGTCTTGTGATGTCAATCCAACAATGTCACCTAAACCATCAACAGACTGTTGTTATATGTATGTATGTGTGTGTGTGTGTGTATATATATATATATATATATATATGTAAAGAAATTAACTTTAGTTAACCCTACCCTAATGCCTCTATCCTAATGATGCCTTTGGTCAAAGGCTTTAGTTTTTATATTTGGTTAGCATTATATGCTATCTTATTGTTTTGCTTGGGTTAAGAAGGAATGGTTGGTGAGCAGAGACTCTTGTGAAATTATTGCTCATTGCAGCTTATATCCTACAGGGTTTGATGCCAAATGGTCAAGAAATAGCAGTCAAGAAGCTTTCACTGGATTCGAGACAGGGACTGAAACAATTCACTAATGAGGTGAAACTTTTATTGAAAACCCAGCACAAGAACTTAGTGATGTTGTTGGGGTGCTGTGCAGAAGGACCTGAGAAGATGCTTGTTTATGAATATTTGCCAAATAAAAGCCTTGATTACTTTCTCTTTGGTAAGAACCCCTTTATATGTGGCATTCACTTCTGTTGCTATGAAAATTTACATGCTCAAACTTATCAGCTCTTTGGTTAATTAAGACTCATAATTGCAATTAAACTTCTTAGATAAGAATAAGTCTTCTTCCTTGGATTGGACAACACGATTTAAGATAGTCACAGGCATTGCAAGAGGTCTTCTCTACCTGCATGAAGAGGCACCTGAAAGGATCATACATATAGACATTAAAGCCAGTAATATATTGTTGGATCAGCAATTAAACCCAAAAATCTCGGATTTTGGCTTGGCAAGGCTCTTCCCTGGAGATGACACTCATGTAAATACATTCAGGATTTCTGGAACTCAGTGAGTAGTTTCTTTGCTTCTATTCCCATCTTATTCTTATGTAATTGTAATTGCAGCTTAAGTAGCTTAAGTGTACTAGGCTCATTTTCTTTCAAGTTTTATAGGGGTCAGTTTTGTTGTTAGCTAAGAAAGATAAAAATAAGTAAACCCTTTCATTGCCTGCAGTGGTTACATGGCCCCCGAATATGCCATGCATGGATATTTGTCTGTGAAGACTGATGTTTTCAGCTATGGAGTTTTGGTCTTGGAGATAGTAAGTGGGAGAAAAAACCATGATAGCTGTCTTGGTTCAGAGAAGGCAGATCTCTTGAGCTATGTAAGTTAAATACCCTTATATTATGGATAATTTTGATTTATAGTATATCCACCTAATTCTTTTCTTTATCCTGCTAGAGGTCTCTACTTGAACTTCTATTCCTTATATAAGTTTTTTTCATTTTTTTTTCTAATGTCAATAATCTTTCATAAATCACAACACATTCTGTACCCCTCGGTCATTGGTGGTGCCACCAGTGTCTTACACAATGTTTTGCTGCTTTGATCTGCTACTTCATCGGTAATCCTTATTGGATAGATATGCCACAACTATCTGGCATCTGATATTTTTCTAGTCTTCTAAACCTTTCACATCTTTAGTAGAAGCTCTTGTTGTTGGAATTCAGAAAGCTAAAAACTTATATCGATTTATTTAGTGGTGAGATAAAATCTGATATGAAGTGCTGTAAAATTGAATACACCTTAGAAGTGCTGTAAAAAGTTGCTATGCTAAGAAGAGATAAAGTACATGTGATAAGTCTAATCCTGACTGTTTTCTCGCTTTGTTATACAGTCATGGCTGCTCTTTCAAGGAGGAAAGTCATTGGATTTAGTTGATCCATCCCTTGAGAAGTACAATCGCGATGAGGCAGCAATGTGCATTCAGCTGGGTTTGTTATGTTGTCAACAGACTGTTGCTGAGAGGCCTGACATGAACTCTGTTCATCTCATGCTTTCAAGTGATTCATTTACTTTGCCAAGGCCAGGTAAACCTGCAATTCAAGGCCGCGTAGGACGGTGGACAACAACTTCTACTTCTGCTTTTACTAGTACTAATGCCAATAGCACGAACACTGGTGTCACAAAGGCTTCGGGAGGCAGTAGTTTTGTTGAGGATTATTCTAGAAATTCCATATCATATTCTTCTATTGATGAGGGTAGATGAGCTACTTGTAGTATAGTTGTGATCTCATGTAAAACATTATTTTTATATGATTTAATGTTAATATCATCTTATTTGTTTGGTGATGCTAAATTTCTAGTTGAGGTAGCGGAGAGAAAAGAAGGGAAATTTATTCTTTATTTTTATTTTCTACAGAATTGTTTTTATTTTTTAGTTTTTATTTTCTAAAAAATATATTTGATAAACAAAAATAAAATTTATTTTCTACAAATGCAAAAATAAATAAATAAATAAAATATTAAATGATATTACTATTAATGATATCTAATTACAAATATAATATATATTTATTAATTAATGATATTAAATAATGTTCAAATATGATAACTTATAAAATACAAAGAAAAAAATGTACATGTCTTGTTTTTATAATTAAAAACATTTTTTTTCATATTTCAATCTATTTTTATTTTTGTTTTTTAAAATTTATTTTCATTTTTAATTATTAAATACGTTTTCATTCATATTTTTTATATTTTTAAAAAATAAAAAATAATAATTCTATTTTCTTAAATCAAACAACGGAATGGGTGGATGTTGTTTTTTATTTTGTTGCTAAGTGGAATGCGTGGAAATTGTATTGATTGTTTTCTTGTTGGTTATGTCGTAAGATAGAGAAACTCAACAATTTAAATTTATTCAATTGAGATCAAAATGATTCAGTTTGAATATCATGTCATGAATCTTATTAATTTAAAAATTTTAATAAAAATAATTTAAATTTTTATTTAAAATAATTCAATTCAATTCATATCATACGTTGAATTAGGATAAAAGATCTTAAATAAAATTAAAAAAAAAAAAATTCAACTCGATTGAAAAATCCTATTATGGACGCTGCTTAAAATTGGAGATGCCCTAGTTTTCTTTCTTGCATTCTACGAATGTAGCAGGATTGGGACTTTGATTTTGATTTTGATTTCTCATTTCTCTTTCACTTTATTTAATTCATTAATTAGTGAAAAGAAGATTTGAACGGGAAGGGGCCTCCTGATTGGTGTTTCTAGTTGTAGACCAACCCGTTTGCCTGCCGGCCGCCCAAACAGAGCTGTGACTATCCTGTCCACAAACATCCCTACCTTCTCCTTCAACTTCAACTTTCGTTTTCTTTATTTTTTTATCAAAAAAAAAAAATAACTTCGAGAATTTTGAGGAGAGTTCCATCTTCAATGTTCAAACTTACAAGTCAAGAGTCAAGACAGGAAATCTCCGACAGGCACCTATTCCGCTAATTATTGCACATAGAGTCATGCAACCTTTTAACTTAATTCATAGGAACTTTTATTATAAATTAAAATTTTTTTAATATTATAAGATTATTGAATAATAATTATTAGATATAAAGAATTAATATAAATTATTAAATTTTTTAATTCTAAAAATAGTTAATTATCTGTTAACCTATTAATTTGATTTTAATTAATTACATTAAATATTATTTATTAAATAAAATAAAAAAATTTAATAAATAAATATAATTTATTTAAAATTTCTAAAAAAAAGGTAAGATAGTATAATATTTTAAAATATTTAATTAAAAATTTATTAACGTAAAAAGATAAAAATTATCTTAAAATTGATATTATTTTATATAAAATATGTTAAAAGTGTCGTAACACTCTAAAAAAAATTATGATAATTCTAAACGTAATAAAAGTAAGAACAAACTTGAAAATATATTATTATAATATAAATAATTAAGTTAACAAACGTAAAAAAATTATTACTTTAAACCTAAGGAATAATTCTAAACCAATAAATAAATATTAACATAAAAATATAAAAATAATCGTAAAATTAATGTCATTTAATATAAAATGAGTTAAAAGTATTGTAACACTCTAATAAAGAGTTGTGATAGTTATAAATATAATGAAAAATAACAACATACATAAAAAGATTCTATTGTAACAAAAATAATTAAGTTGGTAATGTAAAAGAAATATTATTACAAGTAAAAAAATAATTTTAAATCAAAAAATAAAAGTTAATGCAAAAAAGTGAGAATAATGATAAACTTAGTATTATTTAACATAAAATAATTACAAGTATCGTTATATCTTAATAAAACATTGTGATAATTTTAAACGTACAGAAAAATAATAAGTATAAAAAATATTATTAAAATGTAAATAATTAAAATAGTAATGTAAAAACTTAGTATTATAAATAAAAAAATAATCCTACCCAAAACATAAGTGTTAACGGAAAAAGATAAAAATATCATAAAATTGATTTTTTTTTTTACGTAAAATTGTTATAAGTGTCATAACACCTTTAAGAAAAAGTTATAATAATCCTAAATATAATGAAAGGTAACAACAAGCGTAAAAATATATTATTATAACGTAAATAATTAAGTTGATAACATAAAAATTATTATTGTAAATAAAAATAGTTTTACTAAAAAAGTGTTAACATTAGAAAGTGAGAATGATTGTAAAATTGAAATCATTTGACGTAAAGTGATATAGAAGTGTCGTAATGTAAAAAAGTAAAAAATAGTTATAAAATTAGTATCGCTTAGCATAAAATAGAATTAAAATTATAGAAACACGTTAACAAAGAGTTGTGATAAATTTAAATATAATAAGAAAAAGAACAAGTGTAAAAAAATATTATTGTAACATAAATAATATTTTCGGTAACGTAAAAGAATTATTATTACAAATAATCAATAATTCTAAACCAAAAAATAAGTGTTAATAAAAAAAAAAGATAAGAGTAATCGTAAAATTGATATTATTTAGTGTAAAATTGTTAGAAGTATCATAACATCTTTAAGAAAAAAGTTGTAATATTTCTAAATGTAATGAAAAGTAACAACAGGAGTAAAAAGATATTATTAAAATATAAATAATTAAGTTGATAATATAAAAAACTACTATTATAAATAAAAAATAATGTAAAATAAAAAATTAAGAGTTAATGTAAAATGGTGAGAATAATCATAAAATTAGTATTATTTAATGTACAATAATTAGAAATATCAGTTCACCTTCAAAAAATTATAATAATTCTAAATGTAATGAAAAGTAACAATAAACATAAAAAAAATTATTGAAACATAATAAATTGGCAATGTAAAAAAACTAATATTATATATAAAAAAATAATTCAATAAAAAATAAGTGTTAATGAGAAAAATGTGAGAATAATTGTAAAATCAGTATCATTTGACATAAAATATATTAAAAGTGTTGTAACACCTTACGAAAATCTTGTGATAATTCTAAATATAGTAAAAGCTAAGAACAAGCGTAAAAGATTTTATTATAACATAAATATAAGTTGACAACATAAAAAATTATTATTATAAATAAAAAATAATTTTGAATAACAAAATGCATGTTAAAATAGTAAGAATAATTAAAAATTTGAAATTATTTGGTGTAAAATAAGTTATAATGTTGTAACATAAAAAGATAAGAATAGTTATAAAATTAGTGTCATTTAGAGTAAATTGGATTAGAGAATATAGTAACACCTTAACAAAAAATTGTAATAATTCTAAATGTAATAAAAAGTAAGAACAAGTATATTATTGTAACATAAATAATATTTTTAGCAACATAAAATAATTATTATTACAAATAAATAATAATTTTAAACCAAAAAATAAGTGTTAATATGAAAAATGTGAAAGTAATTATAAAATTGATATCATTTGACGTAAAATGGTTAGAAGTGTTATAACACCTTTAAAAAAAAGTTATGATAATCCTAAGCATGATGAAATGAAAGAACAAGTGTAAAAAAAATTATTATAATTAAGTTGGTAATGCAAAAAAATTATTATTACAAATAAAAAATAAAAGTTAACATAAAATAGTGAGAATAATCGTAAAATATATACTATTTTACGTAAAATGGTTAAAAGTATTATTATACCTGCAAAAAAAATTATAATAATTCTAAACGTAATGAAAAATAATAAAAAATATAAAAAGATATTATTAAAATGTAATAAATTTGAAACGTAAAAAAATTAGTATTATAAATAAAAATAATTCTAAATAAAAAATAATGTTAAAGTAAAAAACTGAAAAATAATAGTAAAATTGATATAATTTGACGTAAAATATGTTTTAAGTGTTATAATATTTAAGAAAAATTTGTGCCATTTCTAAGTATAATAAAATGTAAGAACAAACGTAATAGATTTTATTATAACGTAAATAATTAAATTGATAATATAAAAATTATTATTATAAATAAAAAATAATTTTAAACCTAAAAATAAGTGTTAATATAAAAAAAGTGAGAATAATCATAAAATTGGTATAATTTAATATAAAATGTGTTAAAAGAATCGTAATGTAAAAATGTAAGAAAATTCATAAAATTAGAATCATTTAGTATAAAATAGGTTAGAATTATCGTAACACTTTAAAAAAAAGTTGTGATAATTTTAAATGTAATGAAATATAAGAACAAGCTTAAAAAATATTATTTTAATATAAATAATTAAGTTGATAACATAAAAATTATTATTATAAATAAAAAAATTTAATAAAAAATAAATGTTTATGTAAAAATGTGAGAATAATCTTAAATTTTGTATCATTAGGCGTAAAAGTATATAAGAAGTGTTATAACACTTTAAGAAAAAAGTTGTGATAATTCTAAATACAATAAAAGATAAGAATAAGTGTAAAAATATATTATTACAATGTAAATAATTAAATTGGTAACATTAAAATTATTATTATAAATAAAAAGTAATTCCAAATAAAAAAAAGTGTTAACATAAAAAGTAAAAAAAGTAAAAATAATCATAAAATTGTTATCATTTGACATTGTAATACCTTAAGAAAAAATTATGATAATTCTAAACAAAACAAAAATAAGAACAAACATAGCAAAAAATTAAAGTATATAATTAATTTGAAAATGTAAAAGAATTTATATTTTTAAATTAAAAGATTCTAAGTAAAAAATTTGTTAACCTAAAAGGGTAAAAATAATCATAAAATTTATATAGTTAGATGTAAAATGAGTTTGAAAATTTTTATTCTTGAGAAAAGTTTTAATAATTATAAATGTAATCATAAAAAAGTATTAAAAATATATTATTAAACATAATTAATTAAGTTAATTTCGTAAAATAAATTGATATTATAAAATTATAAAATTATTATTATTTATTTGTTAAATTAATAGATTAAATAAAATTATGTATACTTTTTTTTAATATTTACTTGTTAACCTATTTTTCTTTAGAAAAATTATATTATTCTTATAATTTATTATGATATATTATTAAATATCATAATATCTCATGATTTTAGAATAAAATTGATATATTGCGACCTTACTATAGGCCAACCCCTTAATTCATTGCTTAAATCATCTAAATCTAAATATTATGTTTATTTTTTAACCTTTTCTTATTTTTTTATATTTAAAATTATTAAAAATTTCAACACCCTATTAACAAATTACATAATTATTGATACTTTTATTCTATTTTCATATAATGCCTTTTTACAAGATTTTCGAAAACAAAAAAGTATACAATTAACACTAAATAGATGATATAAAACAAAGACCACTTTCTGTATTTGGGCGATTGTGAAGAATTTAAATTTCATTACCAAGATGTTGACATGTATGAATTTATTAATTAATTTTTTAATTTATATGAATACATTTGATCAAGATGTTTCTCAACTCTTTAACTGCTGTGGCAGAATTTAAAAGCTTGATGTTAATGCATAAAGTACTTTTTTTTTTTTTAAATATAATTATAATAATTTGATTTAATAATAAATTTATTAAGCATGAGTTTTTTATTATAAAAATTACGTTGTTTCTGCAACCCACATTTAAAAAACAAATGCTTCCTCTTTTTGAAGATTACTTGTATAACCTTTTCTTTTGGGATCACTGGGAAACGTAAATAAAGAAGAAGAGAAAAGAAAACTTTTGAACGGTATTTCCACTCTCGGTCTTCTACAACATTTCTGAAACAAAAACTTGGAACATTACAAAGCAAATTTGGTTCAAACTGGCGACCAACCAACCTTCTTTGAGTAGAGAAGATCAAGAAACAAAAAGACAGAACCCCCCAAACTCTCTCCTTTTTCTTTCTCTGAACAATAAATCCAATTTGGAAAGTGTTTGCAGTTGTTGGGTCATTCTCATTTCTCAGTAACAAAGAGATGATGAAACTGAAACCCAACTGGAACTCAAAAATTGCTGCAACCATGAGCAAGCAGTCTTTCTTGTCACTGTCCCTGTCTGCACTGTTGTTATACTAGCGGTACATCTCTCTTTCCTTTTCTCTTTCTTCTTTTACTTGTTTACCAAATCTATGCCACTTTCCTTTTCTTTTTTTTTTCCATATCTGATAAAAAAATGCCAATGGTTTTTCTTTTTTTTTTTTGGGGGGGGGGGGGGAGATAGTTTGTTTGTTTTTTTTCTTTTTTTGGGAAATGGGGAGGTGAGAAAGGGCTTTGTTTTAAATCGTGGAAGTTTTTGGTTCTTTGGAGTAAAGTGGTTAGTACTTTTCTAAAACCATATGCATATTTATTTATAGTGCATTGAAATTTTGCATGTACATTTTGTTGAAAGGAAAGCCTGCTTCTCGTTGCTCAAGATCACTGCTCTCTCTAGTAATTGGATTCAATCTGAGCTTATCAACAAGTTATAACTGTAGGTTTAAGGGATATAAAATTAGATTTCACTTATAAAATTAGATTTCACTTTTGGCTGAAAAGGCATTTGGGAAAAATAAATGCTGTGCTGTCTGTTTGGAAGCTTTCCTGTGGTGCATGCCTCTACATATCAATTCTCCAAGAACAATTTATTGATTTTAGTGTATGGTGCTACTGATTTAGTAATTTTAGTACAAGCTATAGACAATGGTTCATCCTGTTTCAAATTGTGCTAAAGTTTAGCCAATTTTGATGTGGAATCGATTCATTAAAGTTTGTTGATGTTAAGATAAAAGTGTCAAGCCTACTGAAATTTTTTAAAAATTAATTTTACTTAAAATTCAGTCATTTAGAAAGCAGATTTATTATTTGATTGCAGATTTATAATATGCTGAACTTTTTTTTAAAAATATTATGCTGATTAGAAGTCTTGTTATATGCTATCAATTTCTAGGCATGTTGTACTTTGATGTTTTTCTGCTCCGTGTGCATTGTGCAATGTTTCTGCTTTGTGGTTTAAATCTTTATTTATATTTGTAGCTGTGGAGGACAATGATTCTGACACCTTTCAAGCTTGTGACTGTATTTCTTCATGAGGCAAGCCATGCTTTTGCTTGTAAACTCACATGTGGTCATGTAAGTATTTCTTTGCGTTCACACATGCTATCTTTTGAAATTCATAATAATTTTTTAAAAATGTTAGAAAAATGCTTTGGTTAGCAATGCTCACTTTTAATGTATTAATCCTTCACTATGATGACATGGTCTCTCAGTAATTAGCATTTTCCTGTACATTATTGTTAGATGTTGATTGTGCATTGGCTTTATTTTGCCCAGTGTAAAGCAATATTGTCATCCAGTCTTAATGTTGAATTTCTGTTTTTTAGTGGAGAAATTACTCACTGAACCTTGTTAATAAATCGTTGTGCAAGGGGGGGGGGGGGGGGATGATAGACATGAGATGCCAATTTGACGAAAACAATGTTGTTTCCCCAAAATTCTTGATCATATTTTATGCTAATCAAAGTTTTTTTGGCCTTTGTATCTCTTTTTGTTAAATAATGGGCAATCTTAATTCTTTTCATGTTCAAGCAACATCATTTGCATGTGGCTATGGGATTACTATCTTAATTTTATCAGTAACTCTTTATGAAATATATCTAGTTCTATGAAGAACTTGTTGACATTGTCTGCTTACATATTGCTTGGTAAAATTATCCATATACAGTCAGAAAACCACCGGGGAGTCAGACATACTCTTCACACTTCAGGGCTAGTGTCTCTGAAGTTTCATCTCTTTGAGCAGTCTATATGAAAATATACAGCTCACAAGTTTATTGGTAGAGATACTCAACTTTATTTAGTAAAAGTAGAATTTACTCCATGAATATATTGCCCACTCTAGTCATTTATGCATCGAAGTAACACATCTACAGATATGTACTTGACTCGCATTTTTCAGACTAGGACAGTTTTTTTTTTTTTTTGTAGCCAAGGCAATCGTCTGATGGTACCCAAACCTTACTGCTAAAGATGAGGTTCTAGCTTCAATTCCCCCTCACCCAACTTAACTTTCCAAAAGAGAAAATATAAACACCCTTAACTGTCAAAAAGGAAAAGACAAAGCAAAAAAGAAGCATCTTGGCACCAATGTTTACGTTAACCATGTATGTCCTTCAAGGATCAAAGCCTTGTGGATATAAAACGAAATGGCCTTATGCAAATTAAGTTTGAAACTCGGTATAATCAACTTTGAGTGTATATTATTCACAATTCACAATTTTGCAATTAAAGAGTGATTTTAGAAATGAGAAGAAAAGTTTAATCTATATCATATTTGGATTTTGGGCCAAAACATCAAATAAAGTGCTTGCAGTAAGCTAGTAATCATGTAAAATAAATCATTAAATTTCTCAATTAATTAAATGAAGGGCATAAGGGTAGGAGATAGAGATGAATTTCACTCACATAGAGGAAAAGTTTCATTCTTGTTTTCATGTAATGGTTTGATTTGATAGGACAGGTAATTCTTTTTGTCTTTCCAAACACAGGATTAGTAAAATGGTTAGGGGTCCTTGCATCTGTGAATCACACCATAATGCCTATGCATAGGATCAATGAATGACAAAATATTAGGTCGGTCAGTTCCATTTTTATGTGTAACCATGGTGCTGCCTGGGCAACTTATTTGGCTTACTGCGTGATGCTGTCCGATTGGTGCATCTTGGAAGGGTCAAATTCCAAGTAATGCAGTGCTTTGTTGATTGCATAACCTTGAAATGTTGTCTGTTATGTGTAATCCAATTTCTAAGGGGATGAAATATGCAGGTGGAAGGGATCCAGGTTCATGCAGATGGTGGTGGAACCACAAAGACACGTGGTGGAATATACTGGTTAATCTTGCTGGCCGGATGTAACTTCTTTATTCCTTAACTGCTTGCATACAAAACAGATAAAGGCACATATGTACAGACACATGCTCACATAGATGCATAATTATGTCAACATTACGTTCCAATTACAGCCTTTTTGAATTGTCTTTTTCATCCATGTATTAATATGTTCATGCATGCTATCATAGATATAAAATTTAAAACATTGGATTCACTATCGGTTAACTCTTTGTGAGTTTGCCTGCATTGTTACCAGAATTAATGTTTGTTGTTACGCTTCAGATCTTGGTTCATCTTTTTGGGGAATGGTTTTGATACTAGCATCGACAAATCTTCTGACTGCAAGAATTGCTGCAGGATGTTTTATCTTTGCTCTATTTGTTGTACTCTGTGTAGCTAAGAACGTGAGTATTGATGAATACCTAGGATGGCTTTTCTTTTTTTTTTTTTTTATATTTCATTGGTAGATCATAGATGCTAGATTGCATTTGCAAGGTTATTTGGAACTTAGTTTGGTTCTTTTGGAATATGAATGCAAAAATTGAAGGAATAAAAGGGAACCAAAACCACATTGAATGTAAGATATAGAGATATTAGCACAAAGCCCTGAAATAAGACATACTCTTTTCAGTCTATAACAAAATAGTCATATTCTTGCAATTAAAAATAAAAATAATAGCTTTTCATAAACATTTGGCTTGCTTTTACATTTAACTGCATCAACATGCATTGTCACTACTATTATTCTATGTTTGTATGGCTCTTGATTATCTTTTAAGTTGTTTTGGCAGTGGACACTAAGAGGACTTTGTATTGGTATGTCTTTTGATAGCTTGAATAAATTTGACTGATATACCATGTGAGTAACATTAATCCCTATGTATTGAGATGTCAGGCTTTGTTCTTTTCCTTGGTGTGGTTTGGGTTCTTCAAGAAACAACAAAGATTTGTATACTTCGGTACATTATTCTGTTTATTGGTAAATGGATGTCTTGTTCTCTTTCTGAACTTTTTTTCTGAAATTTGACTATCATGCCCAGTTTTTTTATCCCCTTTTTAGTGTGAGCAGACTAAAGTGCTATTCCTTACTGCAGGTGTAATGAACAAGCTTGTTTTCAGTCTATGGTATGGTTTTGGAGCAAGAAACATTGAATCTGGTGATTTACATACATGTCTGTTTTGTAGTTACTGATTCTTTACATTGTATACCTGATGATACAGATATATATGATGACTTCATATCTCACTAGAGTTAACTCTAGTGATGCCGAAAAATTCACAGAAGTGTGTCCTTGTCATTGCAATGGCGTTGGTTGGGTTGTCATCTGGTGAAAATATTGAAGTTTATAGAGTAATTAATGATAAATATATGCATGAAGATTACTTTATCTCCTTGTTTGTTAAGATTTGACCAGCAAGGCTGTTGAATCTTAGGTTGTGTTGTCTCCTGAATTAAAAAAAATAATAAAATTCTTTATGGCAGGGGTTTGATATCATTCTTATTTCTTTGTGGAGCAATGTATCTTGGTCTTGTAATACTGTCTTGAGGTAAACATGCTTCCATAGTCTCGGTTAGTTCAATTAGCGTTTCATCCTCTTTATGCATGATTTTATAATTTATAGACAACTTAAATGTCTACATGCTTCATCAGATGCTGACTTTCTTACCATATGTCTCCCATATTTGTGTAAGAAGCTTTACTTATTGAATCATTCACTTTCTGAATAGTTAAGACCATCTCCATTTTGGTCAGGGGATGTTTCTATGTTTCTTTTTTTTTTTTTTTTTGCCCCTATTTGTTTACTTTTCTGGCATAGAAGATTCATGCCCAAAATGAGATCAAAAGTGAAGAAACAAGGCAAACTGATTTTTTTTTTTTTCACATTGGCGTTTTGGTATCAATGAATACATCATCATTCAAATTTTTTTAAACAAATAAATTTCAATGACTGCAGCCTGCACTCTAATTTATAATCCCAAGAGCTTCCCATGCCTTAAATATGGCATTATGAAGAGAACTAAGCCCCTAACCAATAAAGCAAAATGGAATTATTGAAATAAGTCTTCAAAACCTGGAATCGGACCTGCTTTCTGATCTGCTTATTGCATGGAGCAATGAATTGTTCTATTCAAAAACAGAACCCACGTCGATTGTTTGTTGGAACCTTGATCTTGTAAACCTAATCTTTACTTCAATAACAATAAGGAGGCGAGAAATAAATTTGCCAACTGATAAAAACCTTTTAAAACTCATAATCCTACACCACTAAATGCATACCACACAAAGAAGTTGAATCCACCATGGCACTTAACTGTTTAGCACCTCATAAATGTCAAAATTTTAATTGCCCCAAACAGTAATTTTCGGGGAAAAAGACCAGAAACAAAGTGTCACAACACTTAAAAAGGAATTCTCTATGCCTCTGTAACGGGGAACTCAAACACAACATCCTTTCCGGCAAGCTTTCGGTAAACTGCAGAAAAGGTCTCGAGCTTATATTCAGTGTTGTTTCGTTCCTTGGGGTCCAAAAAGACCTGCCAAACAAGGGTGGCAAAGAATGAATCAACATTAGCCTTTAAAAAATTAAAGATCCATGAAAGATGACAACAATCATTATTAACAGGAACGATTGAACCCAATATATAAAAAATTTCTCAAGATCACAGGTCTTCAACTCATCACTTGAGACTTTTTCATCAACATTTTGCAACCTAATAATTATATGACAGCAAGGTTCTACCTTCATTATCTTTGATCCATCAATTCTATATCTAGTGCGCTTCCCAACAATCTCAGCAGGTAAGACAATATCTTCTAGCACTGCCTCATGTACAGCAGTCAATGTGCGGCTGCGTGGCCTCTGAACAGCAGAACCTTTCTTTGGAGGCCTCAATATCCTCCGGGTGGCAATAAGAATCACATCCTATCATATATGTATAAACTAAGTTAAAACTTAAAATCAAGAACATGCGCATATCAATCAAACCACTTAATAACCATCACTATAAGTACAAAATAGAAATTTATGTAAAACATTAAAGCTAGATCATGCAAAAGAGTTCACAAAGACATCAATTTATGAATAAAACAATAAACATGATTATTTCTCTTGTTTCTTGTGTAACTTAAATGTATCAGAGTCTGGAAAGAGCAATTCAACCGACGATAGCATCTTATGCAACGCATGCGAATTAGAATTGTTACTGAATTTTGTATTTAAATGGTAGTGCACTTAAAATAAATTGTAAACTAAAAGACCTAATCAACTTTTCTCACCTTGCCACTGAACTTCTTTTCAAGTTCCCTCACAAGCTTAACATGAACCTTGCGAAAAGCTTTCCTCAATCTGTAGGGGACATGGATAACAACTGCTTTTCGGCTGCCAGAAACATCAATTTGGCTGCATTTGAACAAATTTATATTAATCATTTGATGGAAAAATACATAAATGATTTACAATTAATGCATCCCAATGAATCATTCTTACACAGCTGAATTAATGTAGAGATCTTTGAGGTCACTTTTCAAATCCTGGTTGGTATTCTCCAAATCAAAGAATGCCTGATACAAACATAAGTGCAAACGTAATGAAATCATATCCAGTATTACACCCTTTCAGAATCTTTTCAAGTGCAACAAACATTATAACATTTTAAAACCTGGGCAACTGACTCCTCGAATTCTGTTGGTTCAGCATCCTTATCTTTGTGGATCTTCTTCATTGATGTATACATCTTCAAGATCTGCATTGTGGGATCAATAAAAATTTGAAAAGGAATTTTCAAACAAGAAACTGTAATTACAAATCAGATTGAACTAGAGCTTCGACCACGTATTTACTGTCCATACGCAAAAATTTGCATACATAAACTTCAAAATTTAGTGTTTTTAACACATTTTACAGCAAAACGAGAAATACAAAATGAGAAAAAAGATTCATACAAAACCCAGCCGCACTACAGAGCTCTTATTAGCTCAGTAAATAATGAATGCTTATGAATAGATAACGATGAAGAAACCTAAAACTCATAGCCGAAAGTCCAGTAACGAAATTAAATTATTAAATATAAGCATACAAATCAGGTTATAATATAAAGTGAAAAGAAAAGCCCTATCACTCTCCTTGGTTATAGGAGAAAACTTAATAGAAACAACATAAGTAGAGAAGAAAACAAAAATAAAGAGAAATATGTTCATTACATTTTCTTTTTCAGCACTTTCTAGGAAACCAGGCAGGTGGTAGGAAAATGAAAAGGGGCACCCGAGAGAAGCGAGAGATGAAGAGATGAGAGAAGAAAGAGTAAATGGCCCTCTCTGTCCAGTCTTCGGCGGATCGGAGAAAACCCGTAGGGTTTTTAGCTAAGTTTAATTTTTATAGGAAATATTGAAGCCCACGAATTCTCAGTTTACGCGTGGACGGCAGTGATCGAATTGGGAGATTAGGAGTTGGGCCGTGTTTTGAATAATATGGTTTATATGGGTATTAGAATTCTGAAATTAGGTCACGTATCAAGTTTAGGTTCGGATTGATCGTGGGCCCTCGATTTTAGATGTCAATTTTTTTTTTTAATATTGATATCTTATCCCTTCGGCCCGCCATATTTTTTAACTAAAAGTTTTTTTTTTTAAATTTTAATTGAATTATTAACATAAAATTATGTAGCAGATTTTTCATCTTAATATTAATAGCTACAATTTTTTTTCAAAAGTAATATATTTCAATTTACACACCTTATATCTACAAAGTGTCTAATACAAATTATGATATACTAAATTTAACATAAATTATTTCAAATTATATACAAATAAAAATAATGATTCTAATTTAAGTTTTGGTCTCTCAAATTTAACAGTAAAATTTAAATATATATATATATTTATGGATAAAAAGTGTTGGGAAGGATTTTGGAAAAGATGGTGTGGACAAGAGTTATTGGCATGAAGCCTTGTTGAAAGTGAGGTAGAGTCGCCATTGGTGTGGAAATGCACCCAAAAAAAAAAATGTTGGATTTGTATCGATCGAGATAAGGATAGTATCACGCCTCCCATTTGAGTTCTAGTTTAACCCATAGCGAGTCTTGATCCAAAGATGGTAAATTACAATTAAGAAAGTTAGGTTTCATGGCTATGACATGGTTTAAGGTTAATCTGTTGTTGGTAGTTGGAAAAGCTTAGCTTGCAGGAAAGAAATTACAATAAAGGAGTGAGAACAAAAGAAGCTCAAGAATGCTCTGATTTGTTTTGGACACTTGAGAATTCATCAAAAAGTATCATATATATATACATATCAATAATTAAGCTCCATATATATGATACTTTTTGATGAATTCTCAACAATTCATGCATGGTTGGAAACGGATAGTTGGAAAATTGTATGACAATTGCTATGATTAGCTAGGGTTGCAAAAATCCACATGAAAGTCATGCACAAACTATACCCAATGACTGATGTGTTAATTTGCTGACCACATCATTATCGATTGCTTTGGATTTTATGTGTGTGTATGTTTATATATATATATATATATATATTAAAACTTTGATGCAAAAAAAAAATCCTGAAATGGAATCATCGGACGAGGTCATCAATTTCTACAATAAGTTGTAAAACTATCCCCTTCGAAACTATGGTTTTTGATAACCCTATGTCCCGACCTGATATTGAAATATCAGCCATCAATATCAAGCATAAAGCTAAAAAGAGAGAGAGTGAGAGTTTGATGTCGATATAAAGCAAAAAGTATAATATTTAAACTTGTATCTATTCAAAAATAAGTGAAAAATTTAAATCCATAATAATATAATCTCAAATAGAGTTGATGTGACTTCGGCCCATTTGTACAAATGCCTTAATGTTCACCTTTGCAAAGTACCAACAATGTTATTTAAATTGAACTTTTCTTGGTTGTTTGTGAGAGACAGTAATCAAACAATATCTTTTAAATTAGATATATTTCATTTGATTATATAAATAAGTAGTTTTGAATTAATAAAGATTGATTTTGGCTACTATCCAATATTGAAATATTTATTACACTATCACTATTTTAAAAGAAATTATATAATTTTATAAATAATTAATTTTTTTCAAACTTTATTGAATTTGAACCTTACTATCAAGTACATGAGTACGCTTATACATGATCTTAATACAAGCTATACGTTCAAGTTTGTATATAATACAAGCTAAGCTCAAGTTTCTTTTTTAAATCTTATGTAAATTAAGTTTGAGCTTAGATAGAACTAGGTTAATTGTATATAATAAGTTAATTTTGAATTTCTCAAAACTAGGTTCAACTTGACTCATATTGCATCCTATATGTATCATTAAAAATTAGGTTTTGATTTCCTCCAAAAGAATTAAAAAAAAAAGAAGTTTCCTTTCATAATCAAGCAATAATCTATAATTTTTAACATTTACATACATATTTGTTAAAAATTATGTTTTCATTTTGAATCAAGCCATGCATAACCCAAAATTTTTATAGTACCCTTGATGTATTATTATTTAATAAATAAGTAAATTTGTTTTAAATGTAGTTCAATTTGAAATTTATTACCAACTTTGAATTTCTTACAATTTAGTTTGGCTCAACTGGATAACAAAGTAATTATATGCATTATCATTAAAAGTTAATTAATATTTCACTTGATTTATACTTTTATTTTTTTTTTTGTTATTTCCTTTTTGAAGAATTATTATAAAATAAAAAATAACATGTAAAACAATAGTTGATTAGAAATAAAAAATAATTAAAATGTAACATCAATGAGAACACAAGTCTATATAAAAATAGTTATCATCTAAAATATTACATATTTTTAATTGTCAAAATATATCATAGGTCTATGTACTCTTCAAAATTTGAAAATTTAGTTTCTCAACTCTAATTCAAAAAAATTTAGTTATTATACTATTTTGATTTAATAATCTCAATCCAATCATTAATAGTCTCAATCCAATCATTAATAATGTTAAATTTTATCCATTAAGATAATTGACATGACTGTTGATTTGCTGAGGTGGTTGTTGACTTTGCTAACATGGTATTTTGACTGGTTGTTATTATTAATTGCTAACATGGATTAAAATGCTTGCCATATGGCTTACATAAATCCAAATCAGCATTAATAATTTATTTTATTTTTAAATATTATTTCAACTTAATATTTCCCTAATATCATTAACAAAAAAAATTAAAATTGAGAAAAAATCAAAACAAAAAATAGAAACAAAAACCATTTAACCTAAATCTTTTCATTTTTCTCATTTATTCTCATATCCCAAATCTTAAATCAACTTAACTTTAAAACAAAATCAAAATCTTGAAATTGAAAACTTAAAAGAGTTAATTGAAAATGAGAGAGGATTTGGGTTTGACTTCTCTTATAAATAAACTCTAATGAAGAAATTTTTAATTTCTCTCATTTGGAATGAAAACAAGAACAGGTGCGATGAATCATTTTTCTCATTTTCTTATCATTAAATTTTTTTGCACATTGATTGCAATCTCTTATTTTTTCTCATTGATATTTTCACAAAATTGAAAAAGAAGATTTTTGAATACTCTAGACCCTGATCACTACATTAAAGAGATTGGGTTGATAGGTTAGGGTTATATTTTTTATTAGAATTGTTTTTAAAATTTTTTTACAATTTTACATTGATTGTAGTCTTATATCTGTGTTCCTATTTAACGTAGTGATTTCTTATTATAACATGTGGATTGTCTTCTTTCACATTTTGATTAAGTTAAACTTGTCTAAAATTGTAAAGAGAGAGAGAGAGAGAAATCGATGAAAAATTACAAAAAATCCATGAATGGTAACTTTGTTTTTTAAGTTTGAATGTATATTCAACATATTGAGTTTAGGGTTTATCAAAAAAGTTAGGGGTTCAAAGAATGTTAAACCTTACACTGACAACAGATTCACATTTGTTTTATTAACTTTTATATTATGTCTGAATGTTGAATTAAAGTGTCTTTAATTTAACTTTTGTTTTAGAAACCTATGATTATGGAGGTGAGTCAGTGTACTATTATTGTAGATTAAAGGCTCTTCTAGTCACTTCAACAAGTGATGATAATCCTAGAAGGTGTTTCTTTAGCTACAGTAACTATCAGATATATCTGAATTAATCATGAATGTTGAATATTGATATTGAGTCTAAAGCATGGTCTTGAAGTTTGATTAAAAATAAGATTGTCCTTGGTATGATAATAGGTATAATTGAATTGTATGATGTATGTAGGGAAATTGGTGTTGATTTTTTGCTTGGCATGATAAACCAATTGAGGATGAACATCTAAATCTATAGATTATTAATTTAAGGGATGCCAACAGAGGTTTAAAAAGAGAGAGTCCAATATTGAAGGATGAGAACAAAGCATTAAGAAGAATGAATATCGAGTTGAAGAGTGAAAATGAATATAAAAGAATAATGTTTAACACTGATGATTTGTTTGATGAAGTTGCTGTATTGAAAGTTGAGAATGATATGTTACATACAAGATTGAAAAATGTTCTGTTAGACACAAAAATAAAAGCAAAGTAAAAAAGACTATACAAAATGGATTTGATGTTTAGTTTATTAATAGTATATTTTGTATTTGAAGTAAGTAAGGATGATATGATTAGGAATGGTATGTTAGCTCTACCGTGAGTAATTATACATGTATGAATGATATATTGTTTAATGATATGCAAACTTTTTTTTGTCATTCAAAGGTGTATATAGTATAGAATTATGATATGGTTAATGATAATATACTTACTTGCTTTTGAATTTCCTTCATGTAATACTTATTATGAATAACACAAACTATATATTATCAATTGATACCACCAAATAGAAGTTGATTGCAACCATAAAGCTATATATTTTCATTTATATTTGAAATTATAAACCATAATGTTTTCAATAAAACATTGTTGTTTACATTTACAACAAAAAATGACTAGAATATTTGGTATTATTAAACCTAGGGTTATAAAACTAGACAAGTATTTGTATCAATATCAATACATATAATTCAAGCCTGGTATAAAAAAAATGTTAAACCTTTTTTCAAAACCCAAAAATTAACTATCAAACTTGGAACTATAAACAATTAGTTGGTATCAATACCACTAAAAATGCAATGCATGCCTAGTTTGCAAAAAAAATATTAAACATGTACCCAAAAGATATACTTAATTCATTTAAAAAAATAGACTAACAAAAATCTTGGTATTCAATCTGGTTGTATAGAATCTTCATGGTAGAGCTAAACAAATTGGCCAGTTCGATTAATTTAGTTTGAAAAACTTGAAAACTGATTTAATCGACTTAGTTTAAAGATAAAATCGAACTGACAAAAAAGTAATATAAAATCGAGAAAACTGAACCGATTGAATCTTGTCAATTTTGGTCGATTTTTTTAATATAATCAATTTTGATTTCTTGTTTCTTGTATTCAACTTTCAATGTGATTCATATAGTTCATAAACACAAGCTTCACATAGTAAGTCTAAGCTTCTAATGAATAGTAAACAATACACAATACATAGTAAGTTCAAGTCTAAAAAAAATCAGTGAACAATATACAAGCTTCATAAAGTCTAAATCAATGAGTAATACATAAGCTCTAAATTAGTGACTAATACACAAGCTCTAAATCAGTGACCAATACTCAAATAAGATCTAAATATAAGCTTTACAAAGTCTAAGTTTAAGTCTCAAACAACATAAACACATACAATACATAGCAAATTAGAATCCATAAAGTCTAATTCTCAAACAACATTCAACAAGCAACAACAAACATCTTAACCCATTACAACACTTAAATTTCAAATCTCAAACATTAATATCCAATAGATATCAAGTAGTAATGAGCAGCAAGCAACAATAGGCAGCAAGCAATAGCAAATAGAAGGCAGTGAGCAGCAACACCCTTTAAAATTTCAACAATAAATAAATAAAAGCAAAGCATAATTCAATGAAAAATTATTCCATTTAAAACTATCTAAAAGAAAAAGATTTAACTGTATGGATCACATTCAACATAAGTAATGCCAACATTACCTTAATTGATCAATAAATTTTACTAATTAATTATGTGGTCCAATCTAATCTTGGATAAATCTAAAAATACATAAAAAAAAATAAAAAGTTAGCTTTAACTAAAATATTTAAAGAAATAAGCATTGAAAAATATTGATATAATAAAACAATTACTCAAATCAATCTTATCAACTTGTTTCACTTCATCTTCTAAGGTATTTGAATCAAAATCTGAAGCTTTATGTAACCAATCTTGAGCACAAATAACAGCTTGAATAAGTTTAGAAGTTAAAAAACTCTTATATATATCTAGTACACGGCCACCAATGCTAAAAGTAAATTCAAAAGCAACTGTGGATATATAAATTGCCAACACATTATGAGCTAGATGAAAAAAGATAGGAAACCTATGCATATTAAGTATACACCAAAGAAAAATATCAAAGTTCACCTTTTCCTTAACAGTATCAAGCTCTTCATTAAAATATTTATCCAACTATAATTTATTCTCTTCTCTACCTTGTTGTTTCCTAAACTTCTTAAACTTAATCATAATAGCTTGTGAGCCATATATGTCCATAGTTCCAAGTTCATTTGTGGGCGGTGGTGGTTGACTTGCATGGTTGTTATCACCAATTTGTTTAGATTGAGGTTACAATATGTTTTTATATTTATCAAATAATTTAACTATGTTTTTTTATACTTTCTTAATCATCACTAAAGTTTGATCACGAGAATACATTTTCATAAAATAAAACTCCACAAATAAAAGTGTTTTTTGAAGATTAAGAATAGAAGCAATATAAAGTAATATATTCATTTTCTCTATGTTCTCCCAATACTTGTCATACTTATCTTTCATTCTCTTAGCCATTGTACTCAACTCAACATCAACATTCAATTGCTAATCATTTTGATTGGGCACCCTTTTCCAACAAAAGTTCAATTCTATAATAAGGATTAACATTATTAAATGCCTCAAAAGCACTTTCAAAATTTTGAATTTGTTCTAACATCAAGAAAGTAGAGTTTCACCTAGTGTCAACACCTAAGCACAAGCTTTTACTTTGAATATATTTATTGACAACACACTCTTTAAACTTGGCTAATCCAAAGGGTGATTGTCTCACATATCTAATTGTCTTTTTAACACGAGCAACTAAATCAGTCAATTCTTTTAACCCATTGGTCATAATAAAGTTAACAATATGAGCAATGCATCTCAAATAAAGATATTTGCCTTCTATAATACTAGTTCTTACATTATTAAAATTTTTTCTTCAAGTAAGAAATTGCAATATCATTAGAATTAGCATCATCAACTGTGATAATGAAGACTTTATAAATCTCTCAATCATGTAAATATTTCTCAATTGCTCTACCAATAGCCTCACCTTTATGATTAAAAATGTGACAAAAGTTTAAAATCCTTTTATTAAGTTTATAATAATTGTTTACAAAATGAGTAGTAAGACACATATGATTGACTATTTATAATGAGGTCCATGTGTTAGTGATCAAAGATACTCTTATACTAGATGATTTTAAGAATTGCTTCAAAAATTTTTTTTCATCTATATAAATTTGATAGCAATCCCTAGTAGCTATCCACCATGATGGCATACAAAATTTAAGGCAAGCAATAGACATGCATCGATTAAATCTTTTAGCTTTTATAAATCTAAAAGGTAATTTGTCTATAATAATTATCTTAGCCACATCTCTCTTAATAGCATATTGATTAAACTTTCAAGTACCTAAAGATGGATCTCCTCTTAAGCTTAAAACTAATTTTGTTTGAAAAGGATCACCACTAGCATAATAAAATTTAGTACAAATAATCATGTGATTCTTTAATGTAGAGTTTTTATTTTTTTTAGGGTGAGCATAAAATTATCTATCACAATAATTGCAATTAGCTTTGAGATCACCATTATCACTAATAAATTTGGTGAAATGATCCCATAACTCTGACCATGTGTTAGGTAATTTTCTTTTCAATTTTGTGCTCACAACTTCACTTTTTGTTCTATGTGTGTCTTTTTCATCTTGAGGGATTGATTGAGTATCTATTTGTGTAGTTTCTTTATCACTTGTCTTCAACAAAAGAATAATAAAATGTAAGTAAGTTTTAAGAGTAAACACAGCTTATACACACTGAAAAAATAATAAAATAAATGCCAATCAAATATGCATTACATGTTAAAAATAAATGCAAATCAAATAATAAAATAAATGTCCAATCAAAAAATAAATAAATAATAAATAATAATATCATTATGTAAATTATTAAACAAAAGATCCAATCAAAAATGCATTACATGCTAAAAATGAAATGAGATATACATATTAAAGTATACAAAAAAAAAAACTGTACAAGAAAATTTTGGATTGTTGGTACATGAATAAAATAAATGTCAATTGGTGCAAAATATTATTAATACATGTCAATCGGTGTAGAATATTATTATGAAGTTTTGTAATTTTTAAGTCCTTCTCACCAGAGTAACAATCTTATAAATACATGAATAAAGACAGGTTATAAATATTATGCTTTCATAACTACCTAAACAATAAATAGTCATATAAAAAAAATGCATTGGATATATGCAAATACATTACAACAGAGTGCTGGTTGAGTTGAAAATGATAAGATGGATATATGCAAATGCAAGAAAAAGAAATAAATTCATTCAAAAGAAAAATGGATCTAAGCAATCAAAGTCTACATGAAAGGAATGATCTTACATCATTAGGTCATTTGCAATGCAGGAGTAGGAGACACCAAGTGGTCGGTTAATTGATAGAGAGACTAAAATCATGTCAATACTATTAGTCAAGAAAAGAAAATTTTCTACTCAAATAAAAAGAATATGGGCTAGAGTTTGCATAGTAGAGGGAAAAGATTCTGTGGTTGCTTAATGGGATTAAAAGTTTAATCACTTAAATTTATCCATTAATAATTTCTTCTTTTAAACAATGGAAATGAGCTTTCAATGTATAATATTTAACATAGAAAATTTGAACCTAGTTTGTGGTAATAATTTTAATGTATAATCAACGAAGAAGAATTTTATTGCAACAAAGTTTGATTAATTTATAGTAAAACAAAATTAGTTTATGGTATTCAAGGGCATTATGCATAAACAATTTACATCATTAATTGTAGAAGCTATGAATTTATAGAAAGCACACTCAATGTATATGTCTACAAGGAAGAAAAAAGACCCATATTACATACCCCAGTTCTCAAGGGTATTTATGCCTTTGAAGGATGGTTCATGAGGCAGTTAGAAACCAATAAAATATTTGTCACCAAAAACCTAAGAGAAGCCCACTTGTTTTACTCACCTTTTAGTTCCAAAATGTTAAAAAAACCTTATATGTGCTTGATTCCCACAATCATAAGAACTTAGATTCTTTTAAAGCACAACTAAATAGATTGCAAATGGATTGTTTAATAGAAGTATCAATTGCTTGTTAAATATATATTGATTCAAAAAGATCTTTTATATTTATTTGCTTATGAGTATTGGGTGGCAGAACATTATGAACTCATTAATTAATAAAAAACTTAATTTTATTTAACTTGTAATTCTTTTGTATGATAATTATGAGTTTAGCTAAACATGCTTTGGATAGAAAACAAGACAAGTATAGGGTAGGTTGAGGATATATAAAAAACTGCAAGGTTTTACTTAACCAAAAATCCATATATATATTTATTTATTTCAACTTTCAAACCAACAAACTACTTGTACAACAACATAATATACAAAAACTAATAAAATCTAAGGTAAAAAAGAATTAAAGATCTTACCTTGATTTTAGTTGGGTTGCATAGGAGAAAAGATAGAACAAATAAAGAGTTATGAGAGGTGAGATGAGTCGATTGAATTTTGTGAGGGTTGTCATTTAAAGCTTGCAGTGTTGAGATTGAGCGAAAAATGGTAGTGGTGACATGCAAGGGTTAGTAGGTGAGGGTTGGCCGTCAAAGATAAAAGGTAACAACATGCAATAGGTTTTCATTTTCAGAGTTTTAGTTTTGTATAAATTATAAAATGTAAAAGAATATAAAAAATTAAATTAATAAAAATATAAAATATTTTAATAACATTTAATATGGTATTTTGGTCAGTTAATTCATGAATCTTAGAATCAAAAATTAACTACCTAAATCGATTTAACTGAGACCTAAACTAATTTAATATGTCTAACCAAAAAGACTGAAATTGATTTAACTTATAGACTAGTTTTTGGTTGATTTTTTCAACCAAAATCAATTTTTGCACATTTCTATCTCATGGTTAATCTTTTTTTTCCTTTTCACTGAAGTTGGGGCAAGACTTTCTTATGTTGAGATTGTTATAGTTCCATGTTCTTTCCCACTTATTGACATAGTAGAATCCTTTTGTTCTTTTGTGCCTAAGAATAGAAAATTTAAAATAGTAAGTGAAATGCAATACGGAGATGAAAACAAATGGTGATGTATTGATTAGTCAGTGGCTATTTTACTAGTATTTTAGTTTTGGACATGTATTGACTAATCATCATGTCACTTCTTCCATAATCAACTCACCAAGTCTTTCAGACTATTTATATGAAATCCATAGTGTCATAACAATTTTAGAGATCGCTAGATGAATTTGAAAAATAAAAGAAATTGAGTTGCTATCAATCTTTTTTGGCTAGGTGTGATTAGCCACTTATTAAAACTTACCTTCTTAATAAAATTTTAAAATTAATTAAAATTTATTAAAAAGATAATTTTAGAATCTACGAAAACAGTTTGGTTTCGGAAGTCAGTTACATGTAAAAAAATATTATCATCCCATGACATCTGTTTAAAAATAGTACCAATTAATTATGTGTTATCTTTTGATATTGACAAAAATGATCTTAATTTTGGTATTTAAAAATTAATTTTCTTAATTTTCTTTAAAAACATATTTTTTTTAGTAAGCTTGAAAAATAAATAGGAACTTATATTAAAAAATTCCTAAAAACATTCCAATACTCTAGCAATTTTAAAAAGAACCATCTCACCTAAGGAATTTTTAGGAATCATTACTTAGAATTTCAAAAAATTCTATCCTCGATGGTTCATATTTATTTTTGAAAAACATAAAATATAACATCTATAATTTTAAAGCAAATAGTATTTTTTGAAACTCATTTTTATGCCATTTATCAAACAAAAATACAAAATCTTTATAAAAAATTAATCTTATGCTCCAATACAACGGTGACATTTTAGGTAAATTTTCTTATCTAAAGATTTCTAAAAGATTCCTAAAAGATTACTACTCAAATTTCTTTAAGATCTCATTATCGAAAATTTTTCATTTATTTTTTTTAAATACTAAAAATCATGTAATAACATAATTATCTAAAAATATTTATTTAAAAAAAACACATTGTTATTTATTAAGAAAAACTGTTCAATTTATAAAAAAAATAATTATAAAATGAAAATTTTTTATATTGAAAAGAAATTTTTAAATATTTCAATACTTTGATAATTTTTAAAAGACTTTTCTCACCTGAGAAATTATCAGGAATCATTACTTGGACTTCCTAAAATCCCCTCATCAAAAATTTCATTTGCATTTAAAATTATGTATCTCAAAACAATCAAGTAGAATATGCATATGAAAAATATATTGATTATGCTTTAATCTTCTTTACTTATTTTGTCAATTATCACTAAAAATTGAAAGGGACAAAGCAAATAAAATTTTTATTAAAAATTTTCCTAGATGCTCTGATACTTTGATGATATTTTAAAAAAAAATTTTCACCTAAAAATTTCTTAGGAATCTCTACTCAAACTTCCTTAGAACTCATTCTTGGAAAAATTCATGTTTTTATTATTATTTTTTATTTATTAAATTTCTATGATAAAAAACTATATTAGTTAAAATTAAATTTATAATCCTAATTACTTAAGAATTTTAAAAGTATTATTATTTTTATTATTACAAATAATTAAATATATTTAAATATATGTCTATTTAAAAATGCATACAAAAATAAATAAACAATTAGATAAACAAATTTAAAACAAATTTACCTCAAAATTGATCAAAATGTAATTCAAAGGAAAGGTCCAAGATAGTTGGTTGCAACTTAGGTTTATCCAGATCAAGCAATCTAAGCTTGGTCCAAATGAGGTCAACTTGGGTTTGGTATGTAACATGGGCTTTATCTGAATCAAGTAACCTAAGCTTGGTCCAAATAAATTCAGATTGAGTCGGCCCTGGGTTAATTATCGATCGGGTCAAATTGACTTGATAGCTTTTTTCTTTTCTTTTTTTTTTTTTTTAGCTTAATAAAACCTTAGATTTTTTTTAATTCATTTATCTTCTACTCTTAAAAAAAAATTTCATCCTTAAAAAAAATAAATAGCCATATGCAAAATCTCATATCCCAATTGTTAATCGCTGTTGTCATTACGTAGCTGTTGATGCTGCTACTCATCGTATTGCCACCAATAATGACACCAAAACAACTTTCCTTTCTTGTTTTTCTCATACCAAATGAAAAAAAAAAACCCTTGTTTTTGTTATTTGTCTGACTAAAGTTCATCCCTAAATGAGGACTGTGACTGTTTGTTTTTTTTTTTTTTTGTGATGGGTTTGAGGGTTATTTTTTTCATACTTTTTTTTTATGGTTTTTTTTGGTAGGTTGTATGGGCTACTTGGGTGTTCTGTTTCCTAAAGGGTTGTGTTTGATGATGATTTTTTTGTTTCTAAGGTTTAGGCTCTAATAAGAGAGAAGTTTTAAGGTAAAAAAGGTGGTCACGGTATGGTACAAGTAGGGTTGGTGCTGTTGGTTTGGCTAAATTGTTGTCATGGTAGGATTTTTTTTAGATTTTTCTAGCTGTGGCGGTTGATAGCACCAATGATGGTTGGGTTGGTGTGGGCTCATGTGTTGGGATTGGTTACTTGGGTGTAGAGCTTGGGGCTGTGAGGATCACTGATGGAGAAAGGGCTTATTGGCGAGGTGCTAGGGTTCTGCCAAGGATTCGCGTGGGGTTTGGGAAAAATGTTAAGGGTTGTGATGAAGTTGAAGTGTTTTAGAAGGGGTTGGTCAGTGGCTTGTGCGAGTGAAGGCTAAGGTCTTTGGAAGGGCTTGATTTGATATTGATAAGGGGTTGTACTAAGGTTCTGAAATTGCTATAGCTGGGTGGTGGGTTTTGGCCGAGGTTGTTGTTGGTTCTGACAAAGGTTGGTGATTAGGGGTATTGCTCATGAAGGCTTGTATTATGTGTAGGGGCTAGCTATGGAATTGGTTTGTGAAAATCAATAGGGTCTAATGCTGGGAGTTCTATAGTGGATAAGGTGCTTGAATGGTTGCTTCATTTTTTGTTGAAGGGCTGAAGGTGGTGATCGAATAAGGGATTGGCATGGATTGAAGGTTCATTGTCGGAGAAGGTTTTTAGGTGAAAAATGGATGCTCGACCTCTTTCCTGGTGTTTGGTTTTTATGATTTTTTTATTTGCGAATGGTTGCAACATAGTCCAAAATGTTTAGAATGTAGAGTAATGGAGTTGAGATTAAAACTGTAAAGTGTAGTATGGGGGAACAGTGGGTAGGATAGTGGCTAGTGGGATAGTGGGCGAAATGTGGGCAGAATAGTGGCTGGGCAATATAGAGTCTAAAAATTCATAGTGGTTGTTAGCCACTTCCTCTGATTTTAATTTCCTTTTGTTTTTGTTTGTTACCTTTTTTTTTGCTTAATTGTAATAATAATAATAATAATAATAATAATAATAATAATTTATTTGTATATTTATTTGTAATTTTTTTAGTTAATTTAATTAATTGTGAAAATATCAATAAAATTAAAAATTACTATTTCAGAACAAGTTTGAGCAAACCTGATTCGATTTAATGTTAAATTAGATAAAATAAAAATATGCAAATTGAATAAATTCGAATTAACCTAAAAAATTGAGTATCTACAGCTGTCCATCTTTGTATATTCTTGAGAATAAAAAATAATGCAAAGACATAATTAATAATTTTGTCCGGATGATGCTTTTGAGAGATTTTTTTGTTTTTTTATTTTATTTTTTGTAAATTAATAAACTAAAGAAATTTAAACAAAAACTTAATAACTTTCGAAAATAAAATAAAAGATCATGACCAAAGGTCTTAGGGATTATGCTTAGAGGTCTTAAAAATTATGCCCGGAGGTCTTACAAATCTCAAAATCTTTGAATGCTCCTCCTAATCAGAGGCATTGAAGCTTTAAAAATTTAAAATGGTTTTCTCGAAGGTCTTAGAGATTATATCGGAAGGTTAAAACAAATCAAAATTTGAAAACAAAACTTTTTTTTTTTTAGATCAAGATGAAAACTGTTTAAATATTGAAACACCTCTTTCATTTTTCTATTATTAGGTAGAGCTTCAAAAATATTTCTTAATGACTATATTTACTTGAGGTATTATCTTATTTCAAAATAATTTTCTTTGAAAACATATTTTTTAAAATCGACGTATAAACATAATAAAATATGATGAATGTATGACAATATACCATGAATGATAATGTATAATTGCATGACGATATAAAATGCATATAATGACAAGATAAAATGAAATGCAAATGTATGATTGATTTTAGGGTTGGAAGGTTGGTTTGGGTTTGGGTTGGTTTAGAGGTCTAGATTAGGGTTTAAAGTTTGAAGTCTAGGTATAGGGTTTATGGTTTGGTTTAAGCTTTGAAAATTTGGGGTTTCAAATTTTGGGGTTTAATGAAAATGGACATGTGATAAAAATAATTTACAAAAATACCATTAATGAATGCCTATGCCAAAAACATGACCTTGAAAAATAATTATAAACTAAAGTATTTTAAAAATTAAATTACAAAAATATTATGCATGAAAATTCAAGAACCAAAATGGATCAAACACAAAACTTTTCCAACTTTTGAACACATATTCTACCATTCATGTTTTTCAAAACCCAACCAAACAAACATAAAAAAAAAAAAATCACAAAAACCACTCACTAAACTAGCATTTTTTTTCATTGAAAATTCATTCAAACATATTGAAAATATTGCCAATCATCATAAAAACATAATCTAATACAAGAATCAAAGTAACAAATATCTTTTAAAATGATGAATAAGGTTCAACTAAACCATGAATCACTATGGCCGAACCTTTATAGGATTTGTATCATGTAATATTCATTTCATTCAAGCCAAACATGCATTGTATACCTTCCAAATCATCACATAAGAACATTTTCACTATAAGAAGAAATTTACCAAACATGAACAAGCTAAAATAACAAAGAAAATATGAACAACTAAAGTATAAACCAAACACTATTATATATCATTACCCAAGCAAAGTTTATAGAAAATACAAGTAAACTAGCAATTTAACTATCATAAGCAACATTGAAATACAAGTAAAACATTAACAAAGGCCAAAAAGAGGTTCAACCATGGTAGGGGAGAGTTGGTTGAACCTCTAACTTAGTTTTTAATGGTAGATTGTTTTGCTTTCTTGATTTCTAACTTCACTCCAACTATTGATTAGTTGGATTAAATTTGATTCAAACTTTGAGCCAAAATAATAATAAAAACCTTTAAGAAAATCAACAAAGAAATGGATGAAACACAATAAAAATGCAATGAAAAATGTGATAAGGATGCCAAAAAAAATGCAAAGATGGATGTTGAAAAATGCTACCTTTAAACAAGCAGGCTGCCAAGATTTTTTTTTCTTTTTTTTCTTTTCTTTCTCATTTTTTCTTTTTTTTTACTATCTTTTCTCTTTTCCACTTCATGACTTCTTCCTCTAGTTTTCCATTTAGCAAATGTCCCCCCCCATTGCTCTTGAAAAAGATGGAAAAATATCTTTGAAAAATTAAATCTTGGCCTCAGGATTAAAACTGATTCGAGAGCCAAAATTTTTCCTTGTTTTCATTTCTATGAGCACATGTTAGCCGTTGGATCAAGATTCTTCATATAATCCAATGATCCATATTATTCACTGCAAATATTGGATTTTTATAGCCATTAAACTAAGTTAAAAAGCCATTTTGCTTATAATACAAAATTTTCAATCTTTAGGCCTTTTTTTTTTTTTTAAATCAATGTTTTCTTGCTATTTTTGGGATTTTAAAGTATCAAAAATCATGAAATATAATGAAATTAAGATTTGAAAATTTTTTGTGAAAATTTGACAGTAAAAAGGTCAAATTATAAAATTACCCTCAAAGGATATTTTGGTAATTTCATACCTCTCGAGATACTGTTGTGGTTTTGAATGCACAAAAAATTATCAAATATTATACAATCATAATTTGAAAAGTTTCACAAAAATCAACCTGGAGAATGTCAAATTATGAAATTACCTCTAAGGGACATTTTGATAATTTTACACATTTCAAGGAACAATTAAGATTTTCAAAATTTTAAAAATATTCGAATAATATCAAATCATGATCTAGAGTGTTTTGTGAAATTCTTACCTTAGGAATGTCAAATTATGAAGATACTCTTAAGGGTATTTTTATAATTTCACACCTCTAATAGTATGATTTGGGTTTTCAATGTATAAAAAATATTAAAAAAATATTCAATTATAACCAGGATGTGCTTTAAAAATTGATATTTCAGTGTTTTAAAAATCTTAAATTTCAATTTTAATCTATATTGATTCAAATTAGGTTGTGAATTTTGAAAATTGACTCGGGTTTTATCCATTTTGACAAGTTTGATCAATTTTGATAAATTTGATTAATTTTGACTTTATTTGATTAAGTTTGACTAAACTTGACTTTGGGATATTTGGGTCAAATTGATCATAATTTTGATTTTAGAAACTTGTTAAAATTAAATAAATATTGGATTTGAACTGGGTTGGATTTTAAGCACTTCACAAATGGTTGAAATTTTATCCAGACATAATTAGATGTTTACAGTATCCATAAGTCATCTTCATCATTTACCTTGATAGGTTGGTCCCACTCTTTCCTTCAAAGGATTCCTTTTTTTTTTCTTTGTTGGCCTACTTGACATCTTTTTAACTAAAGAGGTAAAATTGATACATGAATGTTTTTAGGCCAATACTACTTTCCTCTAACAAGGTTTAACATGTGCATGTATGTGCATAATTATTTTTTCTTGTTGAACCAAGAACTTATAAAATTAAGTGGATCCAATCCCTCTTATATTATTACACTCATAACATGTTAGCATAAAACTCCACTTACATCCTATCTCCTACAAAACATGAATAGTATTGCAATAGGACAATGAAACTCTCTTTTTCTTGTGTTTCAACATTCTCCTAATAAACTTTATGCCTACCATTGCCATTCCATTCAACTTCATATTTTTTAGATAGTTGCCTACAATTTTCAAGTTTTTCTAGAATTTTAGGCCATAATCAATCTTTTATTTGTTAACAACCATAATTTTTTATACCAATCTCTTCACTATATAAGCCCTAATATCTTCTTGCATGCTAATAATTGCACCTAGCTTTCAAAATGACGACACCATTAAAAATTTCACACATGTTATTATCAATGACATCGCATTTAATGATGTCATTGAAAAAAGCTTGGCAATAATCTTAGACAAGTCATTTTTTTATTAATTTTTCCTTTACTCTAAACCCTCCCTTAAGGCCTCATATGATTTCTAACTGTTTTTTCAACTTATGTTCATTAGGAGACCTAGCACACATATATCCAAAACTATAATTGCAAGTCTTTTCCTCCATGACTCTTCCCTCACCTGTTATAAATATGCCTAACACACATTCTCTACTTTACATATGGTAATATATCCATAACAAATCTTATCAAACAATAACATATTGGAAAAAAAATAAAAAATGATTCATGTATTAGAATACAACAATTATATCAGTAAGTAAAAGAGTATGAAAAAGTAAATAAAAGTTAGGGTAAGTATCGTATCTTCTGTATGTCACTTATCACAGACCATTTAAATCCATCTTCAATACCTGAATCATTATAAAATTATTGTATAAAGCATGTCTAGCTCTTAATATTCTTCTTTTCCACTACTACCCATGCAATTGAAGGCATTTGATTATTTTCATCCCTCTTTATAGCCATAAATAGCTGACCATTAACCAGCCTTCTAAGAAAATAACCATTAAAACCAATAATGTATTTGCATCCCTCAAGAAATCCTTTTTTCCAAGCCCTAAAACACACATATAATTTGTCAAATAAAGGCATTGAATCAAGGGTTGAATTCTTAAATGTCAAAAAAAAAAAAAATTATGATCCCTAGGTTGGTTGAATTCAACTCCTCAACTTAATCATTTAAAGACATAAATTTTTCTTTATACTTTTCCTCTATTCTTTTAAGAACAATTCCCTTATTTGCTTTACAGACATCATAAAATATAATAACCCATAAATCCTTCCTAACAAGAACCCTCAAATGCTTAGGCTTCATCAATGGCATTGCATTAATCTATTCACTAAACCTTCTAGTAATAATAGAGGCTGTCACTCTTTTATTCTTTGAAATGGGTAACATGAATGCTTAAACACATGTTTTTCAAAATATATGTCCTATTAGTACTACACTATGAGCAAAGCACGATCCAGTTATAGCCTTTGGCATTGATATAGCTTTAACTATGATTTTATCATTTTTTTTTTGTACTTAAATTCAAACCCTTTTCTCGTAGAAAAATCACAAAGAACTTTTTTAAACAAATTCAAAATTTCAAATCTAAGCCTATGCATAAAATTTTTTAAAATTAATCTAAAATTATAATAAGTGTTTCTAGAATTCACTTTCTGTGCATCATCTTCATTAGACCCATCACTGGTGTTAGTGTAACCACCAGGATCTAATGAATCAAAGTAATCACTTATGTACGCATCAATATTATCAGTTTCAAGGTATAGCATTAAAGATTCAACTCTAGCTCTTACAACATCACCACCATTTAACTTAACATTTGATTCACCACCATTTGATTTAACATCTAATTCACCATCATAAAAACCTTTTTTCTTCTCAATATAAACTCTGACATTTTGCTTAACTTTCTCCAACTCATCATCAGCTGCAGAATCATCATTAGAAACCTAATTTATATCCATCAACCTCTTGTCACTATCTTCATTTAAATTTTCATCTTAACATTGCCATCATTCATATTAATTGCATTTAATCCCTTAACATACTTTAAACCCTCAACATTAACTTCATTATCATCATTAAATTTATTGATTTCATATCTTTCTTTATCTAACTTATTTCCGTTAAACCACTATGAAAATCAATTAATGTAGGTGTAGAAGGCCTTGGTTGTTTATTAGATTCATTATTGCCATTCACAGCAACCTCATTATCAATGTCATTTGAACCTTCACCAACTTCAATTGGTTCAAGAAAAGCACTTGGAATGTTATTGTCAAGTTTATCATCCAAATGTTTTATACATAAATATCTATAATCCTACCTATCTTTAATTGAGCAACCAAGTCTACCATACTATTATCCTCTTCTGTTAACAACTTTACGCATGTTTTTAATATTTTTCCATACTCCACAAAGTAAATTTTTACCTTATTCTCCAAATCATAACCTAAATTCTTCATAATTTCTAGTGTTATCCAATAACAAATATGATCCAGATTTTCATCAAATTCAATCACCAACCCATTCACATATCTAACTGAATTACGACTTCTTTTGAATTGTCCTCTATGGTGGTATCATACTTGGCATGGTTCCCAAGTCATACTAACCTTAATCCAAATATCAAAATGAAATAAATAAATAAATATATCTATTGTTAACCAAACAACTAATGTTATGTGCAACAAATGGTACACATGCATAATTCAATAAACATTTTATATACTGAATAATCGTACATGTTATTATACAGAAACCAATGTTGCTAGCAAGTTACAGAATTATGTAATTTAACTATGTACAAATAATTATATTCAATAAAAAATTCTTTGGTTTAACTAATTTAAATAACTAATTTAATAAAAAAAATTTATAGGAATGATAACCCATACAACTAGAAAAGTAAGCCATAGAACTAGACAAAGATAATAGAAAACAATAGGAAAACACACCACTACAATCAACTTTTCAATCACATATGCTCAAAAACAGTAAAAGAAATTAACAAACACATTTATTAATAAGTGTAATCCTAAACTCTCAACCTAGTCTATTCAATGTAACAATCAAGGTTTAGGGTTTCAAAAAAATTCCTTTTTTCAGTTCTATGAAAATTTCAATAAACAAAAAAAATGTAGTTAAAGTGCAAAGAAGATGAGGAAAGCTAAATTGTCTAGCCTATTCTTGTTTCCAATCGAAAGGAAAGAAACTGAAAATTTCCTCTTGATTCTAATTAGGGTTAAAGAATCTTACATTCTTTCCTGTAAAAAACTTTTAGTGTTATATTTCTCAATTCTAATTAGGGTTAAAGATTTTTTAAATTTGAGGATGTTTTGTTCAGATAAAAATTTGGATGGCAAGGATTAGGGATTTTGTGATTTGTTCAAGTAAGTAATCATTTTTGTTTTTTCAATTTTAGACTTTTAATTTTTTTGTTAATGATATTTAGAGAAATAACATTAAGGAGATGTAATTAGAGAGAAAAATAAAATAAATTGTTAATACTAATGTGTATTTATGTAAGCCACATGGCAAGCATTTTAGTCCATGTCATCAGCAAAAATAATAACAACCAATCAAAATGCCACATCAATAAAGGCAATTGACATGCAATTAAGTCAACAGCCACATTAGCCATTTTAATAGATAAAATTTAATATTATTAACGATTGGATTGAGATTATTAAATTAAATTAATATAAGGACTAAATTTCTTTAAATTAGAGTAGAAAGACTAAATTTTCAAAAATTGAAGAATACAAAGAACTATGACACATTTTGACTTATTTTTAATTTGAAAACTTTTTTTCTTTATTTTTTCTAATTACTTGAGAAGCGAACGACAAATGATGAAAACACCAATAGAAAAGGAACCTAAACTTTTATTTATAATCAAGCATGGATCCAATTTTTTTTCATTTAAAGCCATAATAAGTTAGAAGCATTAAGCTGTTCATCATAAGAAATTAATGGATATGATGAGTAGAATGCAGTTTGCCATGATTAAGTATATTCTATAATGGCATAATTCGTCATGGTTGAACCATGCATTACTTAATTGTGTTGTGCAAATCCCATGGATGATTTCAACCTTTTTCATGGTCCAACCAAATATAAGCTTTGTGTTAGGCAAATTATTACTTGCTTGTGTTTGAATTGAAGAGCACCTTTGAACCATTAGGCTCATAAAATATATACAAATATTTTAAATAAATAAATGTATATATATACACATTTATGCGTGTGAGAGAGCGAGAAAGTGTGTGTAGACTGTACAGGGAGAAAGAGAGATGAATTGAAAGTTAGCATCAAGAAAATTTACAGTGATAATTAAAGAAAAAATATAATAAGGTACAACAACATAGAAATATATATACATATACATATACATATATATATATATATATACACGTACATATTTATTAGTGGCAAAAAAAATAATAAAAAAATAAGTTTCATTTTATTGATTTTTACTATTTAATTTTTATTTTTAAAAGTTATAAATAAAATTAAAATAATTATAAATAATTTTATAATTAAAATGATTTTTTTTTTCATTTTTGCATGTGGACATGAGACCAACGCGGTGACTCCTAAAATATTGCAAAACTAGATATTGTAGTTTATTTAATGAGCTAATATGGTATCAACACTTATCGGCACTACAAGGAATTTTATATTTAGTAACAAAATTCTTTTAAGTAACTTAATTTAATGGTATAGCAAAACATGTTTTTTACAGCATAAAAGTGTTATATTGCAATTGGATATAATTATAAATGATATTTTCCAACAACAACATACTATAATTATTAGTATAGAAACAGAATAATGCATTTTATAATTTTAAAAAATTACATGTTTTACGTATAGCGTTTCAAAACTATTGTTTGCTTTAATGCATTTATTTTTTGCTTTCAAAACGTGAAAAGTAAGTAGCAAAGCGCCAGTGAAAAAAAAAAAAAAAAAAACACTCTAAATCCAACTTGTTCATTTAAATATTATGTTATTATTATAATAATAAAATAGTATTTATATTAATGTTTTAATGCTTTTAAATAAAATATTCATGGGTCGGGTCGTCTCTGACTAACGTTTGAAAAAACAAACCTAATCTAATCTGTCTATTTAAGTTATTTTATTATTAAAATATAAATAAATATTTTTAATTTTTAATTATTTTAAAATTAAATGTTAAATAAAAATATTATTTATTAATGTAATATGTTCATGTACCAGTTAAGCTCTAAGTCTTAAAATTCCTATTCAAAGCTCAAATTGAGTCTGGTCAAGCCAACAGGCCTGACAGCACGGGGATCGTCCGATAACTTTACTTTTAAATATGTTTTAAAATATAAATTAAATAAATAAAATTTGCTTATTAATGAAAAAATAATGCCCAAGCCAGATATGAATTGGGTGTAGCCTAAGACAGTAATCAAGTCCAGCCAAGTAAATACGTTGCAAACCTCGAGCTTTACTCAAATTTTAAGGTTTAAAATTTGAATTTGATTGAATTTGTTTATGATTTGAGTTCAATTAAAAAAATATACTGAGTTATTTGAGCTCAATTATTCTTTTATACTAAAAAAACTAAATCAATCACAAAATTAAAAAAAAAAATTAAAATTAATTCATTCATTTTGTTCTAATTCTTCATTCTACAACACCAATCCTCTACAAAAAGTAATAATAGGAACTTAAAAGAATATGTTAACAGAATTATAAAGTAATGACAGCTAAAGACGTAAAGCTAAACAAAAGAAAAGAAGAAGGAGCCTAAAAGATGAAAACGCAGAAATCCCATGCTCTTTCATAAACTTTGTTTCAATATTTGAACACAATGGATGTTGACAAGATGAAACCCATACAAGGAGATTAGGCATTGTGATTCAAGAGAGAAGCCAAACAGATTTGTTAAGGGTTGAGAGTTGTGCTTCAACTTTGAAATTGAACATAAAGGAGAGATGGAATAGACATAAGTTGAAAAATATTAAGATTTTTTCCTTATATATTATAAATTTTAAGATTAATGAGGATAAAATTTTAAATAATAATATATTATAAGATATTAAAAATAAAAAATTAATTAAATTTACTTGAGTCAAATATTAAAATATTTGAATTTGAATCACTTAATAACTCAATTTGCTCAAGTTTCGATTCGACAATAACTAAATCAAATTTAAATATTTTCGAATTAAACTCCAGTCGATTGTGACCACTATTGTTTCATTTATATTTTGGCATAGCTCAGAAGACCTTGGTAATTAACTAGATTGTACACCTCCAGTTTCATAAAATGATTAAGATTGCATATTGTAACTAAGATTTGAAGAGATAGATTTAGTTTTCAAATTTAATACAAATCGTGTGATAAAGTACATGCAAATATAATTTTCGTGATTATTTTAAATTTATGAATTTGTTGTATGCCCATTTTATGATGAATTTAAAATACATATAAATATTTGTGAATTTAAATTTTATACTTTTATGTATTTCAAATATATAATCATATTGAATCTTAAATAAATTATCAATAGTGTGCACACCTCATTATTATAATTTATATGGCAAACCAAATTCAAATTCACTTTTGAATTCGTCTTTTCAAATACATCACAAACAAATTTGTATGTACAGAAAGAATAGCCATTTTCCTTCATTTCCTTGTTTCTTTCTCTTTTTTTCTCTATTTTCTTTCCTCTACCAAATAATAGTGTTAAGATTGTCACAGTTAATGTCCTCATAACTTGGAACTAACGTGTACCTATGTCCAAGTTCCAATGACTTAGGCCTAAAATTAATCATGTTCTTCTTTCCTTTTCGAGGGTGCTGAATTTGTAGACGAATTCATTTTAATGGTTGCTACAATTCAATAGTTTGTAAACAATGGGAATACTTAATAGGCACCAAATCGTTTGCTAGCTATCAAATTGTCAAACTATATCCAATTTTGGGCAAAGGGATTCAATTTTATGAATGAAATCCTTTCGATTCCTATATCTTGCGGTTTATTATGGAAGCCTAGCAATGTATGCCTTAACTTAGGAAATTAAATTAAATGCTCACATGCATTGAGGAGTTCATTTATTTTTGTGCATCCAATTCAAATACTATATAGATTTATATATATTGATTTATAGACATGAAAATGAAAGGTATCCGGCAAAAAAATAGTGGAAAATGGAAAAGCAACTTGGTCAGTCTTCACCCAATGGAAAACCATTGGCTTGGCCATTACTGTTGGCCTGATTTAGGTTTCAAGAGGTCGGCAGATACAGATCCAACATAGGTCGGACAGGAGTTTTAATTCACTTAAAATTAATTAGGACATCTCTCATTTTCATCCTCCCTTATCTCTATTCCGTACACAGTAATATTTATACAGTTGTCTTATTTTATATTTTAAAATTTTAATCCTTGAATTGTCTTATTAGGGATCAACATTTTTTTTTGAAAAGAGTTGCAATTTGGGAATAAGATATTACAAGTTGAAATTTAAATTTAAGATATATGAATGTCGTTTTTTAAAAATAAATATATAAATTAACTATATTTATAATTTGCATACTAGGATAAATCTTGTAAGTTACATCAAACATCATACTCACAAAGAAAGATATTAACTTAGGAAACCTATATTTAGCATGCTAATTAGAAATGATGGGCACTTCCAAGTGATAAGTGCATTGTCAAATAATTGGGAATTTTTTTCCAAGTGGAGAAAATAGAAGTTAGGAATGCTTGCATGGTTGCATTGCATATTTGTTCAAAGCTTCACATCTTTGTAACCACTAAAGCAAATGCTTTTTATATACCCATTTTATGTCTAAATGCACTTAGCAGCAATGATAACAGTGGTTGTATGAATCAGGACTGTATTCCAATCACACGATGGGCCAAGATCATATTCTTTCATTCAAATAATTTTATCTAAATTTAATAATTTGTATATTTACCTTATGTTTTAAACAAAAATTATATATTATAATTTATTTTAATATAAAAAATACAAAATTTAAATTTAAATAATGTCACCATCATGATTTTTCTCGTATCATTTTTATGTTATAGCATTACGTCGTACTTTCAATTATCAAGTGTATATGAATCTTATGTTAGTTTTCAGTTTTTAAATGTTTATTCGCTGGGATCATTCTTTTCTATTTAAAAAACCTTTGTTGTGATCAACTAATTCTAAAAAATAAATGTAAAAGAAGTTCAAGAAGATTTCTACCTTGGCTGGACCATTCTTAGACTTTCATATCAGTGGGGCAAAAGCTTATTCATGGGCCCATTTGATTATTGGATTTACCTCCCTAACATGGGGCCCAGCATGAGAGCTAAACCACAGAAACCTAAACTGCCACGTCGTCCTCTCAATTTCATTCTTAAAGAAATTTAGAGTTAAACAAGGAAGATTTTTTACATGCATGTTAAATTTTGATCCCAGTCTATAAATGCCAACCCCATTCCTTAATTATCCAAAGCACCCATTTGGCAATTTTGAAACAAGAAAAAAAAAGCTGTCTTATAAAATCTCATGGCTGATTTCACATCAGACTTGCAAAACTTTAAACAACCATTTTCTTTCTTGGATATTGATCCTACCATGGAATCACTTAACCAATTTGCTGAGCTAAACCAAAGTGTCATAGACAATTCAGCTTTGAATTTCCAAAGCTTCTTGCCATTCTCCAATGACAGCTTCTTCAGCAATGAAGCACCTGAAATCCCAGGCAACTGGAAAGAAAACCTGCCAGATTTTATCAATTATAGCAACCAGGGTTCAGTGTCAGTTGCTCATCCCGTTGTCACAGCTAAAACTGAATTCTATGAAAGCAAGAAGAGAAAAGCATTGGATATATCAGAATGTACGTCTGGGAGCTCATATTCTCGACAGGTTTCTGAAAGTGGGATCAAGAGAAGAAACGTAAGTATATGTTATGTTCAAAGCATTTTTTCTTTTCCAATTCTTTCTTCTTCCTTTTTTTTTTGTCTTTAATTTATTTTTGGCTTAATTAGCCTTTTTATATGAATGATAGAGTTCTTAAGGTTTCAGATTTTGTTTTTGGTTTGATTGTTACGCAGAATTCAAGAAGAGGGAAAAGAGCAAAAAGTAATGAGAAGGAAGAGGAGAAAGAAGTGGTTCATGTAAGAGCCAGAAGAGGTCAAGCTACTGACAGTCACAGTTTGGCAGAAAGGGTACATATAACTCTTTTCCTTTCTCATCAAGAAATTGGAATTTGTTGATTTTTTTTATATCTATATTTGATTGATTTATCCATTCCAACCAATTGAAAATTATGCATTTTTCTGTCAATCAGGTTAGAAGAGGGAAAATAAATGAGAAACTAAGATGCTTGCAAGATATTGTCCCAGGATGCTACAAGGTATATGCTTTTCTCTCTTCAGTGAGAAGGAATTATTCCCAAACTCCGCTGATCTCTCAATTATCATGTATAATACTGTGAAAGTTGCAAAATTAAAACAACAAAGTTTTCACTTACATTTTAAAATGTGTTTGATAATCTGCAGACCATGGGCATGGCAGTAATGTTAGATGAGATAATCAACTATGTCCAGTCCTTGCAGAATCAGATTGAGGTGAGTTAACGTTGAAAGAAATATTATCTTTTTTCCTTTTTCAACCAATGATTCATTCCAATATATGAATACATGTATATATGTATGTATGTATAGCTAGGTGTATATGTGTATATGCCTATATACATGTGCATGCATATGTATATTGTACAGTACTGGTAACACAAATTTAGTGACCTAGTTAACATTATTTTTTACTGTTACAGTTTCTTTCAATGAAGCTGACAGCAGCAAGCACATATTATGACTTCAACTCAGAGTCGGATGCCGTGGAAAGAATGCAGGTGCTTCCTAGATAAAGAGAGTTTCTTTTTTTAATAAATCTTTATATATTCCTTTATGTAAATTTAATCTCACAAAGTTTTTGGTTGCAATGAGTGAACCACATTTCAGAGGGAAAAGGCAAAGGAGGCAAAAGAGTTGGAAAGATTGATGGGAGACGGATATGTTGGAGGGCTAGCTTGCTTCCACTCATCAACATGGTCCTCTTTGACATAACTTCTATATCCATGTCACACCTGACAAAATTGCCTTACAACACATGATGAAGATGCTCTATTTTTCAACATTTTCATGTTTAAAGTATCTGAAATGTACCCTACTTCATGTTGTATCCAGCAGGAAAAGGCTTTTGATAAGGTTTTTTTAGGTAAAATTTGTAAATTTTTTTATTTAAAGTGGTTAAATAAAAATTAAGATAAAAAATTTAAATTGATAGATTGAAAAGTTTTGTTATATACATCAAGTATACAAAATTTAAATCTTTTAAAAATTTATATATATATATTGGTATGAAACTAAAAAGTTCATAAATTAAAAGACAGTGCGATATACATGATCTACTGCATCAGCGTGTAACAGGTCTCTAACAAACTCAGGAGATTCATGAAACTTTTCAAACTTCACTTCAAGAATTTCATATCTTATACTTGTAATTTATTACCAGTCACAAGCATTAATGGAATTCTATTCAATATTTACAAGAAATTAGCTTACAAATACTTAAGTACATTTGAATCTTCTTCTGCTTTCTTCATGTCAATTCCCTTTGATTTAAGCTCACAAAGATCAAAACTTGACTGTTAAATCCGGCAATTTTTCTTAGTGGAGCCATATCATGCAAAACTCTATTAAACATTAACCGACGTGATTAAACTTCAATGCCGTGTAATTAGAGTAAGGATAATGATCAAAATGACAGCATAAGAGCCAAAAAACATTTGGACTTTGGGACATTAAGCTCAATATCAATAAGAACTTCAGTCCAATAATCTTAATCAGTTCCTTTCTGAACAGACTTCAATTACATTTGAGACATTAGTTAATGACAAAATTAGGACAAATCCATTGTTAATTGATTAAGAAATGATACAAAAAACCCGACAAACGAGCAAAACGAACCAGACATGAGTTTTCATTCATCCCATTCCCATAATAAATCAAGCTTTTATAAAACATAAAACTTGAGGCACTGTAGTTCTACCTTCATTACTATTGGAATAACAAAGAATTTTTTAGCCCTTCTTACTTATAAATCCTCATCAACCCTTTTCTTAATTTGCTATTTCTTTTGAATGGTAATGTACTATTTTAGTCTTTTAGACTTAATAACCCCACACTCTATCATCTAAAAAGGCTTGAGTAGAGACATATAACCTTGACATTTTAGATCAAACAACAGAAAGAAGCATCACATGTGGTTTGCCTTAACGTTTGATAATGGAATTTCATCTCAACTTGTTCATCCAAACCTATACTTCATTTTCTTTCTGAAATCCTTTCATTTGAACCCAAAGTAAAATCATTTAAATGCAAACATTTAAAAGTTATATATATATATATATCTATATCTATATATATATATATATATTTACCATAGGTAAACAACCATGTTGGTTATCATTTTGGATGAGCTGCAGAAGCCATAGCTAGCTCCTTGACTTGTAGGACCAAAAACACTACAAATAATCAGGAACAAATTTGTTATAAAAACCCTACTTGTCGGTAAAAATTCAGAAACTGCTAATCCTTTTTGGCACAAACATTTTAGAGGCTGTGTCCCATGAAACAATAAGATTTTGATGCAAATGCGAGTTAGAATTAGAGAGGCAACAAATTCTTGCAGTTGCAAGGCCAATGAAGCCATGGCCAAGTTGTCGAACACACGTGGAAAAATAGAAGGATACATAAAATCTAATGGATGTTACCAATTCATTAAATGAATGATTGGAGGAGAGAAACAACTTTCAGTTATTTATTTCTAGTTAGATTTTGTTTTATAGTGCTAAATAAAAGGCGAGGGGGCAGATGCAGTGCATACAAGAAATTGGGGGATGCAAGAGGAGGACAGCTTGAAATGGGCCCAGGCCATGCCCACAAGAGGATGGGTAATGTGGGTTCTCCAACATCTGTAAATGATAAGAGCTTATGAAACTTTTATAGCCACTTCTGTTACTCTTTCCCAATCAAAGTCTTTCTTTGACCCACTTTTGACCATGTCTTATTGCTTGTCTCTTGAAGCATGCATGAACTAGGAGGGGAGGAAGGAAGGGCCTCAAATTGGAGGGTCCCATAGTAACTAAAAGGATAGATTTCATGTATTCCAAATATAGATTTAAGTTCACATATTTGGTGAAGTTGGATAGATGAGAAGTGGTTAAAGGGGCAAGTTCAAGGATCCAAGTACAGTGGGCTCGATATCAAGCTTAGGAAGTGGAGGAGGTTGTTAGCTAGTCAGGCCTCTTATTAATCCCCACTACTTCTGAAAAAGGCGTTAAATCTTCTTGCATGCTTCCACATCTTTGTTTTCAGCACACAAAAATTAAAGCTCAACCCCAAAAATTCGATCCCAAAGTAGCTTTTTTTGTCATCTCAAAATTGAAACAATTTAAAGGGGAAAATACAATGATAATCATACAAACCCTTGTGTTATAAAGGAAGTGAATATCATTGGTCAAAGAAAAAGGAGGTAAAGATTTACATATCCAATTTCTCAATCATAAAAATTACATAAGCCAAATAATACAATCAAAACCATGGGCTAAGATTTTTTTTTTTTTATAATCTCAATGGTAGGAAAAATGTTTTGAAACATTTTGGTTTCCCATGTATAGACTTGGTTTAACTTTATATCGATTTATGTATTTATTTTTTCTTGCTTTCTTCTAACGGGTGCAAGACTAATTATGCCATTTATACGTTGAGAATTGCTTCATTTGTAATATACAAGTTATACTTAACATGTAATATTTTATCATTTAAAAGAAAAATCATTGTTAAAGAACTTTGTAACAACATTGCAGTGTGAAAATGCTGACTTTAAGTTCTAGGTAAAGTAAAATGGATATAGATGTTTTAACTAAACATGTTCCTGAATTGACAAATAAAAATATCAACTACTAAAACGAGGTCTCTTAGGATCCTGTATGAAAATATCAAAGTTTAGTTAAGATTAAAAATATTTTTTTGATCTAAATTAGTCTAGATTTAATTTTAATTAAATGGTTCAAAAAATAAAATCTATATTAATGCAAGTAAATTCTTACTAAATTTGATAATTCGTATATTCATATCATATAAAATATTAAAATTCGAGTATTCGTATCGTGTTTTACATTAAAATTATGTATTACAATTCGTATCCCTTATTCATATTATATTCATGTCATGTTATCATATTATATTTTAAATTATCAGGTTTAATTTTTACGTATGTGTATATATATATATATAGTTTGTTTTTTTCTAATCCATTTTGTCTTTCTTTCTTTACTCGAGTTATTTTTAATTAACAAGAGTTGTCGGCACCTTTTACTTTTTACTTTTTATCCCTAAATTTCTGCTTTGTTTTTATTTCTCTTTAATTTATTTGGTTTGTATTCTCGTTTTAATTTACAATTTTGGTGTGCTTTTCTATTCTGCTGCAGTGTTCTTGCTCAAAGTAATGTCATGTTTGTTTTACTATTATTTAGATCATATATTTGCATTACTATAATTTAACTATTATTTTCTTGATTTAGCTTTATTAGATTTTGAAAGTTGTTTTTATTTTGAGTGTTCCCTGGTTCGTTAAGTAATTAAAATACCATTGTTTTTGCGGCCTTTTCTTTTGACGAGGTTTCTTTTGTTTGTTCTATTAAACTGGTATACAATTAGTAATAGTGATATTGCAAAACAAAATATGATTAAGAGATTGATTAGGCGAAGATCAAATAGATGAAGTTTATGTGGTATGCATGTGCTTTCTGGTTCTATAAGGCAAGAAAGATTAAATAGACCATTACCACGTAGTTTTTCTGCCATTGTCGATGCTATTAGTGAGGGAAGGTCATAGACATCAAAGATTATATGGTGCACCTGTATTTGTTTCACGATGTAAACGAGGGGCGGACCAAATAGGTTTAGAAGGTTAAATATTTAGGTCATATAGATAAAGGCAACAAAGAAATTCTGTATGACCAGACATGGTTGATCCTGTCAGACTTCTTAGGTCAAATATATTTACAATCCAACATGTTTGATCCTGTTAGAACCTTTATAGATAATGTAATTGAATTTACAAGTTTTTTTTTTTTTTTTTGTTTCTTTGCCGGAATAGATACTTGTATATTTACAACGAAGAAATGTTTTTGTTTGAAAATTTAATTATGAGGACAGATAATTAATTAATTTTTGGAATTCATATTTCTAACACATGCATTAACCATTAAGCAATTAGGCAAACAAAAGAGAGGTTTTAAAATTCAAACTTCCCATTATTTGTATAGTTGAAAGATCTTTAAATATTAGTTACATCTTGGAGAAGTACTTCTTAAAAATAAGTTGGTTTAATAGGTAAGTTCTAATGTATACCTGTGGCAATTAGTGATTCTTAAGTTTAAAGTTTGGAAAATGTAGGAAAATGAAAGGCTGTATTTACGAAAAAAAAGAAAAAGAAAGAAAGGATGCAATTTTTTAAAAAATATTTTAGAGTTGGGTTGAAGGAAATTCGTTTAAGTATCAAATTTTGCATTCTTAAATTGGTTTTTGATAAATTAATTTTGGCTTGAAAAATAAGCAAAAAAAAAAACACAAAAATTTGATGGAGTGTCATTAGACACTTTTCTTTCTTGATCTGCAGTTCTTGCGTGTTGCCCAAGGAAAAATTTTGGCAGATATGCAGACAGAGTGCCTAAGTAAAAATCAGACAGAATGCCATTAGACACTTTTCTTTGATAAGTTTTTATTTAAATTTTGAAATTTATTTTATTTTAAACTATACTATTTGATAAAATATATTAAAAACCTATATTATATTTAATTTTTAAAAAAGCTTATTAAAATAAAAAATTTTAAATTAAAAACTGTATGAAATATAAAAATACATTATATCTAAAATTTAAAAAAAACTTTTAAACATATAAAATTTTAAAATTTATTTATTTAAACATTAAAATTATAAAATATACTAAAACTATATATATTATATTTAAAAAATTATTATAAAAGAAAATTTTGAAATTTATTAATTAAATTATAAAACTAGAAATTCATAAAAATAGAAAATTTTAAAATTTAATTATTTTAGACTATAAATTTTGATAAAATGTATCAAAACTATATTATATTTAAAAAATTTTAAAAAACTTATTAGAAAAATTCAGAAATTTATTTATTTTAAATCATAAAACTAGATAAAAATATAAAAATACATTATACCTAAAAAACTAAAAAGCAAAAACTTCTTAAAAATAGAAAATTTTAAATTTTATTTATTTTAAGCTATAAAATTTGATAAAATATATTTAAACTATATTATATTTAAGAAATTTTTTTAAAAAAACTTATTCAAAAAGAAATATTGAAATTTATTTATTTTAAATTATAATGTTTGATAAAACATATTAAAAGTATATATTACATTTGAAAAACAAAAAACAAAAACTTCTTATTAAATAGAAAATTTGAACACTTATTTATTTAAATTATAATATTTGTAAATATGTTATAAATCTACATAATGTTTAAAAATAAAAAACTAAAAAATTACTTTAAAATAAAACATTTTAAAATTTGTTTATTTTAAATTATAATATGTTATAAAATATATTAATTTTTAGAAAAGCATGCATTTTTATTTTTTTTTTATTTTCTTTTTTTTTAAGTTTATAATATAAGCTTCAAATTTTGAGAATTACGAATGCTATTTACCAACACTTAATTGCAAAGTTAAAAAATTTTCAAAAAAAAAAGAAGTAAAGTTAACAAATAAATTAATGAAATAATCAATTCATTATGGTACTTGAAAATCAAGAAGCAACATATTAAATTTAGAACCAAATTATATGTGAGCAAAATTTAAAAACAACTTGTGATATTTACCCTTGTAATTATGTTTTCATGTATAACACTTAGTTTGTTTGCACTTGTTTAATATGGCTATTGGCTATTACACACTTTTTTTTTTTTTTAATGTTTTACTAACTTACCTTTCAAAAATTAAATTGTTTTTAACTTTTAAAGGACTATATGTTAAATCATCTATTATTATCTCAGACTATGAAACAAATTTTAATCTTATCAGTTGATTTAGGTCAAAATGTGTTATAATTCTTTGTACTCTTTGATTTTTAGAAATTTAGTCCATATAATATTATTATTTAAAAGAATTTAGTCTTTAAGTGGCGTTTGGTTCAAAAGAATTCACAAATTTTATCCTACAATCTTATTGGTGGGTATTTGATTTCAATGTTTGGGTCAAGATAATTTGATTTTGAGACAAAATGATAGATTTTCAACAATACCCAAAGTCTCAGAATCAGAAACCTACCTCTTCCTGTAGTATTTTAGGATTCAAAGTGAGAAAGTTACGTTATTTTCAAATTTAACCTGAATAAAAAATATATGAAATAGCCATTATCATTTTAAAAAGTATGTTTGGAAGTGACTGTAAGTCAGTTATATGTATTTACTACTAAAAGATTTTTTTTTATATTACAATTAATGGCGTTTAGCATAAAAAACACCTCAAATAAACTATTATTCAAATAAATATTGGGTTAAAGAAATGCCTTAAATGATCATTATTTAAGGCATTTAAGTTGAAGAAACATCTTAAATGATTCCTTAAAAATGAACAAGATTATTTAAGATATTTTTTGGTGTTTTTCAACCAGAAACATATTAAATAATCCCCTTAAAAAAAATAAAATAGGATTATTTAAAATGTGTTTTAACAAAAATGCCTTTAAAATAATTTCCTTCCAAGTTCGAAATGAATGGAAAAAAAAAAAAAAGCTTTTTTAAGGTGTTTTTGTTGGAAAACACCTTAACAAAATTTTTCAACCAAAAACCAAATAAATATAAAAAAAAAAGATTATTTAAGGTGTTTTTCAACAAAAACGAATTAAAAAAATATTCCCTTCCAAATTCCAAATGAATGGGAAAAAAAGAGCTTTTTTAAAGCGTTTTTCAACAAAAACGCCAAAAGTTTTTCAACCAAAAACCAAATGAATGTAAAAAAAAAAGCTTTTTTAAGGCATTTTTGTTGAAAAACACCTTCAAAAGGTATTCCCTCCTAAGTTCCAAATGTTTCACACTAAAAAAATTTGGATAAACAAGGTTGGTTGTGACTGGGATTAAATTAGCTTTTAAAATTGGTATATACGTCAATGAGATTATGGTTATTATTCAAAAATTAAAATGTGTGGATTCCTCCTAACTAAACAAGTAAATCTAAAAATGGAATGCCCTGAAAATTAAAAAAAATTTCAAGTATCACATTTTTTAGGGATCACACTTTCCTTCGAATCCAAGATTTCATGAACCAAACACATCCTTATAGTATTATTTTTTAAAGATTTTAATTCAATCGTTAACAATGTTAAATTTTATCTATTAAATGATTGATGTGGTTATTGACATAATATTTTCATTGATTTTTAACATTATTAATGCTTACATGTATTTCAATTATGGCCACATAGACTACCAAAAAGTTATGTCAACATTAACATAAATATTTCTTAAGCTTAATAATATCTTAATATAAAAAAAAAACTCTAAAAACAAAAGATAACCTAGACGGATACTAAGCCAACCCAATCCCCCCACTGCTAAAACTACCACCTTTTTATGAACTACCCACTACGTATCTTCCTCACTTGAAGGCCACCCATTACCAACCCCTTTATTGTGAAGCAACCAGATGCCTCAACTACTGTTAAGCCCTAACCCCACTGCCATCAACATTTAAAAACCTCTAATTAATCCACTGCTAGACCTAAGAGAAATCACTTAAACAACCTTTAAACAAGCACCTAATACCACATAAATTCTACAAACCATCATCCAGACACATCCCCAACCACCTCCAACAGTCTCCCATTCCATTTGGCACTTTCAACAAGCCCCAACCTATATGCCTCAACCACTAACCCAGCCAAAAAGCCTCATCCCCTAACCTATTCTACCTACAACCAAAAACCACCAAAAAGCCCATAAAAACAATCTCATAGTCACACTCATTCAGCCTCCCAAAACCATCATTATCAATACTAAAAAAAAAAAAAAAACCAACACATCTCTTGGTGGGGAACCTTAGTGTAAAAAAAAAAAAAACAAAAACAAAAACATTAAAGAGTGGATTTCAGTTTTTGGGTATGTGTAATGGTTTTGAAGCCTGATTTTTGGATGCAGAAGAAGGCTATAGAAAAGAGAAGGATATAGATCGAAATTGTGGCCATTGAAGTAACAGAAAATGGGTATTTTTTGTGTTAAAGCCACATATTCAAACTAAGATCTAGGGAGTTATAAGTGTTTTTAGGAAAAACTAATTAGATGTTAGAAAAAAAGGAGATTGAAAGGAATAAGAAACTAGTGGTCGACGGTGAAGATGTAGAGACCAGTGCGGTGAATCGACATCGAAATTTAGAAAATAAGGGCTCGCCCTTTGATTTTTGGAGAGTTGTTGAATTTTTTTTATAAGCTAGGTGAAATGAAATAATAATAAAAAAAAACTTAGTTGTTATAGGAAAAAAGAAAAAAAAAGAAATATTTGTGTTAATATCTTAATATCAAATATTTCAGAGTTTTTTTTTTTTTTTTTTTTTTATATTAAGTTTAAAAAATATTTGTGTTAATGTTGACATAGCTTTTTGGTAGTTCATGTTACTAGAATTTGTAATACACTCAAACATTAATAATGTTAAAAACCAATGAAAATGTCATGTTAGTAACCACATCAATTATTTAACGGATAAAATTTAATATTGTTAACGATTGGACTAAAATCTTTAAAAAATAATACAATAAGGACTAAATCCTTTTAAATAATACTAAAAAGAATAAATTCTTAAAAATCAAAGAGTACAGGACCTATGGCACATTTTCACCATTAATTTACATACTTGACACATATTTATTTAGTAATTATATTAATTTCTTTAACTATGTATAACTTATTATTAGCAAAAAAAAAGAGTATAAATCATATATACTATTATATTGTGATGTAAGATATATGGATAACTAATAAAGTATATCATATAGACGTGTATGTGAATAACTTACTTATATTTTTGATAAATAAGATGATATATAAAATTATTATGCAATCAAAAATTTAAAAAAAAAATCAAATATTTAAATTTAAAATTTTAAAATAATTAAATTTATGCTATTTTAATTAATCAACTTTTCAGATTAAATTGAAAGAGGAAAAAAAAATGATTACAGGTTGATTACGTGAAAACATGAGACTATGATGCTAGCCTTTTTTAAAATCAAAATTAAGTTATAATAATAATTTGAAACTTAAAAGAATTCAAACTAAATCAATAGAGATATCTAAATTAAAAAATCTCAAATATGATATTTATCTTCATTAATTTTCATATAATCTTTTAGTATTTGATTTTTTAAAATTTAAAAATATATAGCACCTTTTTAAATTGAAAAATACTTATCAATTTGAAATATATACATCTTAATTATCATCCAATAATAATAATACTATTTGCAACTTTTTTTCAAGACTATTTTTTTTAGTAATCATTTATTTATAGACATCTGTTAATTGTTTTAATATTTTGTTCACCAATTTGATTATCAATTGATAAGTGAAGTTACGTAAATATTTATTTTATGATGTAATTCGTCATTTAATAATATTATTTTGTACTTTGATACACATTTCTTTTTTTTTTTTTTTTGTGATTTTGATTGAGATCTTAATAGTAATGGGATGTCGATATTTTTTTTAAGAATCATTGAAAGGAAAATTTGTTATGACAAATTATTTTTATTAAATAAAATACATACAATTTTACTTCAAAAATTATTATTTTATATATGTTATAAATATAGAGACTTTAATATAATTTGTAAATAATATTAACTTATATGCATATATATTTAAATAGATAAAATAAATCGTGCATTGAATAAATTGCAAACTAGTTATTGAATAAAATATTTGAATGTAGTTGACACAATAATTTAAAATAAAGCATTGAAGATACTTTCCATCCCCTCACAATCATTTTAGACTTACCATAAAGCCAACTTTGGTCAACCAAACTAAACTTATTATTTTACATAATGATTTATTTTCTTGTATTTAATGGTATGTTTGGATGAAAATTTTTGAATTTTTTAAAAGTTTAAAATGTTAATATTTTGAAATGCATCAATTTAAAATAACAAAATTTTTAATTCTATTGTTTGGATAATTATTTTTTAAAAAAATTTAAATATTAGAATTTGATGAGATAAATAATGATATTAGAGATAAAAAAAGCAAAACACTAAAATAATATATGTAATATAGATGTCATTAGATTTGTAAAAATGTGTAGATAGTACTAGCAATATGAAAAATTAAAAGAAATTTATATTGAGTGTTTATTGTTAAAATTGAAAAAAAAAAAAGTTGTGTAAAAAAAAAAAGAAAACATAATAAATATTGACTTCTTACCATAATAACAGGGAATTTCATAAATTTAACCTTTTACTTAAAGAGGTGAAATTTAAAAGGAAAATTTGAGCTCTCCAAAATTTTTCATTCAAATTTCAAGAATTTTAACCATTCTAATTTTTATTTTGTTAAAAAAATTAATTCTATTTTAGAATTTTGAAAATATATTTACAAATGAAATCCCTCCCTAAAATCCCCCATCCAAATGTAAATTTTATTTTAAAATTTTAAAAATTTCTTTAAAAATGAAATCCCTCTTTAAAATAACAAAATCTCCTCTCCCTTTTATTCAATTTTTTTGTACTTTTCTTTTTTCTTCCATTCTGATTCTTCCCCACTTTCCAAGTAGGTTCTCAGTTCCCATCCATGACACACTGACAAGGCCCACTCTATTGAGCTGAGGCATTCTAGCTAAATAGACGTGGTGGATAAGGCCGAAACCAGTTGGTAGCTACCCTTATTTAAAATCTATTAAGCCCAAATTTTTATTATAAATTTTTTATTCAAAATTTAACTCAATTAATATAATTATTTTTAAAAAACAATATTCAAAGAATCTCTAATTTAAATCTTATCATTTGTAATATTTTTTTTTATTCTTAAATTACGATATTATGTGTAACAAAAAAAGCTTTTATAAGTTTTAATTTGAAATAATAGGATTGATAAAATAAAATAGTCATACAATAAAAAATGATAGAAAAAAGCATGATTAAAACATAAAAAGTAATTGATAGTTTAAAATGATAGAAATTTATAAATTTCATATTTATAAAATAATATTTTATTTTATATATATAGATATATTTATCAATCAATTTCGAATGTTTCATTAAAAATTGTTTTTTTTTAAATAAATGTTTCATAACTTGTTTGTAGTATGACAATTTCACTGCATAAATTTATACAAAAACTTAATTTTCTTAATAATCTAATGTATAATATATTAAGAAATTGAGTTCTATTTTATAGAAAAAAATAATTTTTATCATATAATAATAAAAACTAAAAAGAAATACTGTAGTAATATTAAACAAACCTCTGCTTGGGGGAAATTAATATACTATTTCACCTGCTTTGGTTACATCTGTGACATGCACCAGTACCCTTGATACGCGATGTCCACCCCTAGCGATTTTCACATTATCGACGAAGTAAACATATGTTCATGGAAACTCTGGACAGGATTTTCTCGGCTTCGGAAAAGAAAAATCAGGCAGCCACAATTTCTTCCCTGGTTTAACAAGTGAAGGTCCCGTCTAGAATTGCAGCCCAAATTTCGAGATAAATTGAGTGAGATTTATGAGATAGAAGAACGGTATTTTTCATTTATGTAATTTTTCAAAGTTGTTTGAAGGTCTCGTATTCAAAATTCAAATTTATAAGATAAGGAGACTCTTTCGAGTAATCTAAGATCATAAAACCCAAGTGGATTAGCTTGAATGCTCCAAAGAAAATATATCAGATTGATTGTTAAATGTGACAAATATTTTTATATATTTTTAAGGTCTCTTATCCTCAGCATGAGAGGTGCTAATACTAACTGCCACATCTCTTTTCCTTTGATTTGGTAACAAATCCATGTCTAATTTTCAATTTCCATCAGAAATGGAGTCAAAAGAAAACCAGAGGATAAATATTATAGCAATAGAGACTTAATCTCATCGATCCAAATGAGATCAATATAAAAAAGAAAGCTATGGTCAGCAGCTCTTGCTTCAAAAGAAATTAATCAATAAATCAACAGAATAATAATAAAAAAAAAAACTATGCATGTAAAATATTTATTCTCACGAAAGAAAAGAACAAATATTAAGTTAAATGAACAAAATCAGAACCCTTATTTGCGTCGTAAAAACAAATAGCTAATAAAACTACCCAAAAAAAAAAAAATCAATAGAAATAATTAATGAACAAAAGACTCAAATGATTTTCTCCAAAACTTTAATAATCCCGAAACTCATTCATCATCTCCAACCCTGATGAAGAAGATGAAATGGAGTTCCTCATATTTGGTGTAAAAAACAATGAATCTGTGCAATTATAAAAAGGCTGATTCACGCATAGAAAATCAGCCGAATTCGGCGTAAAAACTGGAATATTTGCCAAAAATGGAGCTGGTGGTGGTTCAAACAAAGGTGGCACAGAACAAGAATTCACTTGTCCTTCACAGTTTTCATCTGTTACAACCAATGAGGATTCATTATCATCATTGTTGATCCTCTTGCTGTCTTCTTCGGCTGAGGCGGTACCATTCTCCCCCTTGGATTGATGAGGGGCGTGGTGATGATTATGATGATCATCTTCATTGCGTGAAAATCCAGTGAGTTTTTGCACCAATGACATGAAATCCTTAGGGTGCGTGTGGATGACTTTGGGAGAGTGCGTGTAGATGATGACAGGGTGCCGTTGCTGTTGCGGCTTTGTGGTGCCGGTGACTCCAAGGGAGGAGGCCGCCGATGATGATGACGATGAGGACACTGATTTTTTTATCAAATGGGAGTCTTTGCTGACTTTCAAGGGCGGAGTGCATAGGCCACCATTACCGTTGGATGTGCTTTCATGGTGTTGTTGATTATTAAATTGTGTAGGGCTCATAATCTTTTTTTCTTCTTTTGAACAAAACAATTAAAAGAAAAAAGAGCAAATGATTTTAGGGTTTGTTTACATTTATTTTTTATAAATAAATTTGTGGGTTTGGGTTTTTTTTTTTTTTTTTTTTTTTTCCTTTTTGATTTACGATTTTGAAAGTTTGCTAGAAGAAAAATGGAATGGAATGTCGTTATTTATAGGGAGGTGTGAAAAAATGGTTGCATACTTGCATTTGGCATGGAGGGGGTATTACGGTCTTTTTCAAATATTGCCACCTGGGGAGCATGTTGTGGAAAACGATAAGCAGGGAAGAGTTACACTCTTCAACACTTGGAACATTCTAAAAAGGACACATCATTTTGAAGTTTTATGTTATCGAATGTTCCGGTCAATCTCTTTTTTTTTTTTTTTTTTTTTTTGAATGTTTAATTTGACTTTGTCTCCTATCAACTCCTTCATTTTTTATGTGAAGACTATATAGTATACAAACGTGGCTGATTTTTTTTTTAGATAAATAATATCAATTTTCTGTGTGGGTTTAACTTGAAGTCATTAGTTATGAATTTCAATGGATTTAGGGAAAAATGCTTCTATTTTTCACTATATTTTAGTAAAGATACACATATTTCTAGCTGTTTGAAAAATGCTCTCTCATCTTTTGAGTTTTAATAAAACATATCTTATTCTCATGAGCATTTAATTATTAAGTTTTTTTTTTTTAAAGGCATGGCTATTATAAGGCAAAAAAAGAAAAAAAAAAAAAAAAGAGATCTAGACTAGCAATCAAGACATTTATATTTTCATAAAACTTTCTTAATTATTAGATCAAGAAGCCAAAGATAATTATTAAATTAATTTCAAATAAGAAGACAAATATACTTTTTGTTAATTATTAATTTTTGTATTTTTTCTTTTATTCAAGATTTTTTTACTATAAAATTATAAAAATTTAATTAATTTTAAAATTATTTTCAATTATTATCAAATTATATTTTAATTAAAATTTATTCTAGTTCAAGTACATGTAAAAAATTTTATGCTTATCTTTAATTCAGTTATCATATATATTAACTAGTTTTTTTTTACCCGTGCCAAGCACGGAGTTTTTTATTATATTTTTTATAATTTAAAATTTTAATTTATATCAATTTTTATATTATATATAGATAAATAAAAATAATCATAATCATCCATAATTTGTAGTTTAAAATTAAAAAAATTTGTATATATATAAATTATTATGAGAGAATCTAAATAAGTATTATGAAAGCTTTAAATTATGAAAGTAAAGTTATATACAAATATCAATGAGAAAATTAATCCCTTATTCACAATTACATAAAATTTTAAAAGTATATATTATTTTAGTATAAATTAAGATTTACACATATGATATATCATGAAAAACTTTTTCATATTTAATTTTAAAACTTTATTTTGTCAAACTTTTATGACGAAAAGAAAAAAATATTGATTGTGAAAAAAAATCATAAATATATATTTGATAATTATTTAATTTAAAAAAATTTTAAATTTTTAAAAATTTAGTTTATCCAAGTTTAATTTTAAATTAAGATAAAAAAGTTAGTATAATTTTAAATTTAGATACGTATGTAATTTTAAATTGAGATAAAATATTTTTTATTTTAAATTATAAAAAAAATAAAGACAAAAAATTAGTAAATAAGAGTGGTTCAACCACAATTTTTTTTATTTAAATTTATATAAATATTAATTTAGATGGTGTATAATTTTTTATTCCTAAAATTTAAGGATTTAACATTTAAAAATTATTTTAATTGGGTAAGAGTAAAATATGAGAAGATATATTTTATTATATTTAAATTAAGATAAATTTTATATATTTTGAAAGACTTTGATAAATGTAAATTTTAAAAATTTAAAATGTTTAAAAATTAAATAATTGATTGAATAAAGTTATTAAGAAATATCTTACGTGTCAATAATAAAAGTTGTTCACGTAAACATTTACATAAGCAAATCTTATAAGATTTTTATGCATGTTGTAATATAATATTATATATGATTTTGAAATGAATGCATTAAATTATCCTTATTTAAAACAAATTAATCACCATTATTTTTTCTTAAAAAAAATTTAATGATAAAGTAATTGATTATAAAAAAAGAGATAAGAAAAGGAGAAAAAATGAAGGTACTTTTAATATTAAAAAAATAGAACAGATATTAGTTTGACTAATGGAATCTTAACATTAGTTATCTTTTCAAAAGAGATAAAATGTATTTTTTAAAATTAATAGAACCAATCATATTCTTGGGGAAAAAAATAGAAACAAGTTTATTTTCAATAAAACCTCGTGGGCGTAGTTTTATTTTTCTTTATTTGTCTTTTTTCTTTCTATTTCTTCATTTTCTGTTTTAATTAATTTATATATCATTAATTATTTTTTAAATGTTGATAATTAATTTATTTTAAATAAAAATAATTCAGTATATTCATTTCAAAGTTAATATATAATTGAAGCAAAGATAATTTTAAAATATTTAATATGTACTTGAATTAAAATATAACTTAAATAAATTTTAATTTAATAGTAATTAAATAAAAATTTAAAATTAATTAAATTCTCAAAATTTTTAATTAAAAAAGTTTTGAGTAAAAAATAAAAAAATAAAAAATAAAAAGATAATTAATAATTAATAATCAACTAATATATTTCTCTCACCATCACCAAGATGACAATGAAGCAAGACAAACCCCAATTTGGAAGTTCCAAGATAAAACGCCATCCCAATTAGTGAATTAAGCACTAAGCAATAACCCTATAGGTTAATAAATTAAAAAGAAAATTAATTTCCTAAAACAAATCAACGAGAAAATAAAATCCCAAAAACGAACCTAGGAAAAAATTTCAAATTGAAGAATAAACAAGAGCAACATGTCGATCACAGCTTCAAGCAATTTAATGGTGAGACCGTGAATCTCAATGACGAGACCGTGAATCGCAATGACGACCTGACCTATTAGGTTAATGGTGTTCAATCACTTGGCCTTTTTATACAGCCAATAACACCAGTGGAGCACTATGAGTGGCTAAACAAGCTTTTAATGGAGATTTGGTGAGAATTAATAATTCCTCACTTGTTAAGGCATCTTTATTTGAGTTGATCATCTTCGATCACTAATGAAATATGCTTGTGAATAGATTGAACAATGCCAAATTGAGACATATATTTTGTTTAAATTGTGCTATTGAGTGATGATCAAGTTTTGTCGTAACGGTTTTGAGATTGTCGGACGTAAAAGGTTTTAAAATCAAAATAAATGAGAGGAGTCGCCACCAATTTTTGTTAGGGTGTATTGGTCACCCAAAAATTTATCTTTTTAATAAAATTATAAAAGCATGTTTAAAGTTTATCAAAAAGATAAATTTTGATCTACGAAAAATCAGGTTGAGTCCGAGAGTCGGTTACGTGTGGGGAAGGATTAGCACCCCCACAACGCCCATAAATTGGTACCATTTAATTACGCTATTTTCGGTGTTGGATAAAAATGGTTTCAATTTGAAATTTAACATTAGTTCCCTTCATTTGGAAAAATAAAATTTTGCTAAAGCTCTTTATTTAGGAATATTGAGAAAATCTTAAAGTTAAAAAATTATTTTAAAATTCTCCAACATCTAGGTAGAATTTTAAAATAACACTTTTCGCTTAAGATTTAACACGATAATCCTTAAAATGAAATAACAATCTTTATAAAAGATAATTGTTAGTGACTCTCCATCATTTAGGCAAAGTACTAAGAATTATTTCCTTCGGACTATTATTTTTATTTTATTTTATAATATCATAAAAATTTTTTTTCCAAAATGTATTATTCTTTTTTTATTATAAAATATTTTATCATCAAATAATAAATAAAAATTAAAGAGAGAATAATGCAGACAATTATCGATGATTACATGCTAATGTATGTATGCTAATGAATGTCATGTAAAATGAAATGCCATTTAAAAGTTGGATTCTTAAGTATAATGAGACCACCCCGACTCTCCAATATCTAGGCAGAGCTTAGGTGCAACTGTTTATATTTAAAATCATAATTTACTATTATACTTTTTATTTATTAATCTTATTATTAATGCGAATTAAGAAATCGTGTGAAAAGACTTAACGAAGTAAAATTTTCTAAATACCTTATCATCTAGACGGCATTCGGGAACAAATTGCTTCAAATGGGATTTTCACACTTGTTCTTAGGATTTTCAAGATGTTTTGAGTAAGGACTTAAGTAGATGTTTTAAAGATTAGGATTTCAAGATTTTGAAGATTTGGATTTAAGTTTTGAGGGTTTTAGGGTTTGGTTTTAAGGTATGGAAGGTTTAGGGTTTGATTTTAGAGTTTGAAGATTTTAGGGCTTCGGTTTTAAAATTTGAGGTTTGGGGTTTGGATTTAAGGGTTTGGATTTTAGGAGTTTGGATTTAAGAGTTTAAAGATTTGAGATTTCGGATTTTAGGGGGTTTTAGATTTTAGGGGTTTCAGATTTTAGGATTTTGGATTTTAGGGGTTTGGATTTAGGGGTTTTAGATTTTAGGATTTTAGATTTTAGGGGTTTTAGAAACTTAGGATTTTGAAAAATTAAGAATTAATGTTTAAGGTTTCGTTTTTAATAAAATACGAACATCTCTAAAAATCTTTAACATCTAGGCGAATTTTCGAAAGAAGTTTGATTTTAATGATTTTTGAAAATTAATTAAAAATTTCTTATATATTTCTTTTTATAAAAATTTATTAATAATAATTTTCCAACATCTAGGCGAAATTATTTCTATAGGAAAATATTTTTTATTTCCTCTAACATTTAGGCAAGAAAAATAATAATAATTATTCTATTATTATTATTATTATTATTTTTTAAGCATTTTTAACATTTTTTAAAATTATTATCTTACTTATTTTCATTTTTACTATTATTAAAACAATTAAAAAACTTATCCTAACAAATGTAAAACTTATCATGCATAAATATATAAAAAAAATACTTAAAATAACATAAATAATAATATATAAAAAAAATTAGAAAATTAAAAAAAAAATACCTGAACCGGACCGATCAACGGTGGTTCGATTGGACTGAAAAAGGTTCGGTTGAACCGGTTGAGGCACGGTTCAAGTCGATCTATGGAGCGGTTCGATCTGGTTTGATCAAACCAGTTCAGGGTTGCTGAGGAACCGGGTTGGTGGGTCGGTTACGTGGACCCTAGTTGGGTTCGGTCCATGCGCGAATCCTCTTATGCTTGAAACAATGTCGTTTTGGTCCTATGCTCAAAACATCATCGTTTTGCTTCTATGTTTTTTTTTATAAAAGTCAACTTTTTTTTCAGTTCATTCTTTTTTGTTTCAGAAAAAAAAAGAGAGAGCTTTAGGGAAAAGGTCCGGGGCCCTTACCGTCCGATCGTCGGATTACCGCGCTTGCCGTCACCTTGGCTATCGCCAATGGTGATCGTCGGTGCTAAAAAAATTTTAAAATTTATCAAGAGGTTTCGTTCAACCTCCTGAGCTCAGATCTGCCACTCGTTTCACCGAAAACAGCCTCAATTGGCGTAAATCGAGGTTTGAAGTTTTTTGTTTTTCTTTTTTTTAAAAAAAACGAAGACTGATCTAATTTTTTGTTCTTGTAGGGAGCTTCGATGTTGAGGTTCCTCCCAATGGGGATGACTATGTTTTTTATTTTTTATTTTTTTTGTAGTATTTTTTTTGTAGCGTCACTCCCTCTTTTTTTTTCTCCCTCTTTTCAGGGTTTAGCTAGGAGCTCTATTTATAGAGCTCCGCCCATGCGTGGCACGAGGTTCAGCATGGGGTGTAAACACGTGCCCCATGCCCTTTTTATTATTTTTGTTTGATCTAACAGTGAAGGTAGTAAATAGGGTATGGGTAATAGGGTAAACGGGCAGTGATGTGGGTGATTAGAGGGGTAGGTTAAGGTGGTAGGGTATGGTGGCAATGGTGCTGGGGAAATGACCACTACCATCTCTTTTTTTTTTTTTTTTTGTTCTGTTGTTTTTTTATAATTAATTGATTTTTAATTTTAATTAAACCAATTTTATTGTTATTATTATTAAAATCATTATTGTTATATATAAAAAAGTATACCGGACAAAATTGGTATCTACAATTGCCTCTCTTTGCACATTACTAAAAATCAAGAATATGGCAAAGACAAAGACAACGATTTTATCTGGAAGCAAATCATGGATTTCTCAAAAGATTTTTTTTTTTTTGATGAATTTTTTAACCACAATTCGAGTGATAAAGAAAATGACAAAGAAGACATCGCGAGTTGAAAAATAAGGAATCAATTAAGGTAACATCACAAGTCGGATAATAAAAATAATGATCGGGGCAACAACGCAAGTAAAGGAACAACAAGATCAGGATTGAACTTAGATTGAATCACAAGTCAAAATATAAAGAGACCGAAATTAAACCACGAGTCAAAAAAAGCAATAATCGAGATTAAACTGTGATTTTGGATTAAAAAAATTGAGATTGAACCGCAAGTCAAAATAATGTCAACTTAGATTGAATCACAACTCAAAAAATAAAGAGATCGAGATTAAACCATGAGTCAAAAAATAACCAAAATCGAGATTAATCAAGATTAAACCATGAGTCAGAAAATAACAACAATTGAAATTAAATTGTGATTTTGGATTAAAAAAATCTATATTGAACCGCAAGTCAGAATAATGTCAACTTGGATTGAATCACAAGTTAGAAAATAAAGAGATCAAGATTAAACCACGAGTCAAAAAATAACAACAATCGAGATTAACCTGCGATTTTAGATTAAAAAAATCAGGATTGAACTGTAAGTCAGAATAACGTTAATTTGGATTGAATCACAAGTTAGAAAATAAAGAGATCGAGATTAAACCACTAGTCAGAAAATAACAACAATTGAGATTAACCGGGATTAAACTACGAGTCAAAAAATAATAACAATCGAGATTAAACTGTAATTTTAGATTAAACTACGAGTTAGAAAATAACAACAATCGAGATTAAACTACGATTTTGGATTAAAAAAATTGAGATTGAACCGCAAATCAAAGAATAACAACAATCGAGATTGAACTACGATTTTTGAATTTAAAGAGATCGAGATTGAACAGTGAGTCAGAATATAAAGAGATTGGGATTAGACCATAAATTAGAAAATAAAGAGACTGGGATTAAATCGTAATTCAAAAACTATAAAAATGATCAGGATTAAATCATGAGCCAAAGATTAAAGATGATTAGGGCTAAACCATAAGTTAGAAAGCAAATGTGACTGAGATTAAACGGTAACTAAAAAAAAAATGATCAGCATTAAATCATAAGCCAAATATTAATGATGACTATGATTGAACCGTAAGTCAGAGAAATAAATAAGACTGAGCTGTGAGTTGAAGGGGATTAGATACCCTATAGATCAATAGTTTTGATTTTAAGGATTGTGCTAACATACCATTTTCAAGGCCATTATCTTTGTTTTGAAAAAAAAATACTAATTTTTTTTGATGTCTCATAAAGAAACTTTCTATGCAACTTATCAAGAGGTATATAATGCGTGCAATGATTGTGATGAATGAAAAGACAAAGATGCCATCAATGAATTATATCATGTATTTTCATCCAAGTTAATTCAACTTTTGGTTTGATTCTTTCAAACTTTAAGAACAGTTTCCAATAATCTCATCCTTTTAAATCTTTCAATTTTCGATCAGAAATCTCCATCTTATGATGGAACCACTTGGCTTTTAGTCACTCTAAAATCTTCTTTCTTTTGAGTTCTTTCTTTATCCCCTTCCTCTTATTTGTTTTCAACTTCATTTCATTCTTTCTGCCCCCATATTAATATTTTTGTCATCTTTATATTGCATTCTCTTTTCGAGCAGTGCATTGGTCTATTATAAACTTTATTAATCACTATCTTAATTTTAAATGACAAATGCAATGATTTCAAATTCAAAGTTAGGTGTGAAACACAATCAATAATGGGGTATTTTAGGTTTAGAAAGACAAAGATAAGCCTTTTCGGACATAAAGAACAGTTAACTTAAAAGTATTTCAATAACCAAATTATTAATTCTCTAAATAATGAACATTTGAATGACCTTAGCCTATTCAAACCAGGTCTTTTCCAAAAACTTGTTACATTTACGATCTTAGCACGTGTGATTTTATATGACCAATTCTTGCCTCATATCTGTGACTAATGGGAACTAGCTCCCTAAAAGTTATCTCCCTTAATTCTGGCGAGAATTCATCCATTTGGTGCCACTCTTTCATTCTTTGAAAGACCTTTTCGAGCTTCATTTTCATTTGAGTCACCTTTTCAGGTTTTTAGCTCAAATGATACCTTTTGATTCAAACCGCCCTTTTCAGGTTTTTAATCTGAATCACTTTTTTTGTTTATTTTTTCTTTTTTTTGTATTTTTTTAAGTAAAATATTTCTTGATAGTGTTCGAATTTACAAGATTTGGTAATTCATCACTGTCCATTTCTGTAAAGATCATAGCTCTACCAAAAAAGGCTTTTTTTACCACTTATGGACCTTCTTAATTACGCATCCATGTTTCTCTATTGTCATGCTGACATGGCAAAATCTTTTTCAAAACCAATTCGCCCTCATGAAAGCATCGAGGTTGTATCTTTTGGTCATATGCTTGCATAATTCTTCTTTGATATATTTGTTCATAATTGAGTGCTGAGAGCCTTTTCTCTTCAATAAGATTCAATTGCTCAAAACGATCCTGAACCCATTCTATCTCATTCAATTTTGCCTCCATCAACACTCTTAAAAAAGAAATTTTCACTTCAATCGATAGTACGACCTTCATCCCATACACTAGTGAAAACGGGGTGGTCTCTGTGGAGGTTCGAATTGATGTTCTATAGGCAAGCAAAGTAAAAGTAATTTTTTATGCCAGTCTTTATATGTATCAGTCATTTTCCCCAATATTTTTTTGATGTTCTTATTGGCAGCTTCCACTGCACCATTCATTTTTGGACGATATGGTGCTGAATGATGATGCTTTATATTGAACTGTGCACATAATTATTTCATCATTTTATTGTTCAAGTTGCTAGCATTATTTGAGCTAATCTTTTATGGGAGCCCATACCGATATATTATCTCTCTTTTTATGAATCTGAATACTACTGATCGCATAATACTAACGTACGAAGCTGTTTCTACCCATTTGATAAAGTAGTCAATTATCACAAAGATAAAACGATGCCCATTTAAAGCTTTTAGGGTTATGGGTCCGATCACATCCATTCCTCACATGAAAAAAGGCCATGGTGATGCCAAGACATGCAATGGGATTGGAGGAGAATGAATTTTATCTGCATAAATTTGGCATTTATGGTACTTTTTAACGTAGTTAATGTAATCTTTTTTCATTGTAGACCAGTAGTAACCAGCTCTCATAAATTGTCTGGCCATTATATGCCTGTTAGCATGTGTTCCATAAATTTTTTCATGTATTTCCTTAAGTATCCTTCTTGTTTCCACAGTATCTATGCACCTTAGAAAAATCTGATCTTAACTTTTTTTTTATTCAGGATTTTTCCATCAAGCACAAAACTTGCTGCTAATCCTCGAATGATCCTCTTATCATTTTTTGAAGCCTGCTCTGGGTAATTTTGACACTTGATATATTGTACAGTGTCATAGTATCATGGTTGTCGATCTACTTCTTCTTTCACATTTGAACAATAGGCTGGTGAAATTTTCATTTGTACTTTAATGAGCTAAATTTTTGTACTATTATTTAACTTGAGCATCACTACCAAAGTAGCAAAGACGTCAAAAATCTAGTTTTCTTCTCGGGGAACATGCTGAAATTGGATCTTTTTAAAATGTTTCATCAAGCCAATTATGTGCTTTTGATATAACACTAATTTCAGATCTCTGGTCTCCCATTCACCTTTCAGCTGATAAATTACCAATGTTGAATCCTTATATACTTCTAATGTTTCAATCTTTTTTTCAATGATCATTTGTAACCTCATGACACGTGCTTCATATTCAACAACATTATTTATGCAATTGAAATCTAACCTTGTAGTACAAGGGTAATAATTCTCTTCTAAGGATATTAGCACTGCCTCAATACCATGCCCCATTATATTGGATGCCCTATAAAAAAACATCTTTCACACTTTTCTTATAGGCTCTTTATCTTCATCTTGCAAGATCGCCATTAAGTCTTCATCTGAAAACTCAAACTTTATAGGCTTGTAATCTTATGTAGCTCGATCCATAAGAAAATCAGCTATTGCACTCTTTTTTATGAACTTTTGTGTCACATATACAATATCATATTTCAAGAGCAAGACTTGCCATCTTGCTATCCTACCTGATAGAGATGGTTTTTCAAATGTACTTGAGGGGATCCAATTTTGATATCAGCCAAGTCGTATGATAGAGCATATACTGTCTAAGTCTACGAATAGTCTAAGCTAAGGCACAATATATTTTTTTTATTTAGGGGTACTTGGCCTCGTACTCCATAAACTTTTTACTCAAATAGTAGATAACATGTTTTTTCTTGCTAGTTTCATCTTTGTGCCCTAAAATGCATCCCATTGGTTTTTCTTGAACTATTAGATATAAAATCAATGGCTTTCCTGCAACTAGTGGTACTAACATTGGTGGGCTTGTCAAGTACTTTTTAATCTTTTCAAAAGCATTTTGGCATTCTTCATCCCATTTACCAGGATTATTTTTATGAAGTAATTTAAAGATTGGATCGCATTTTAAGGTAAGTTGAGATATGAAGTGAGAAATATAGTTCAATCACCCCAAAAAGCCTCTTACTTCTTTTTACGTGTACGGCACTGACAACTCTTGAATGGCTTGAATCTTATCAGAGTCTACTTCTATACCTCTTTCACTGACTATAAACTCTAACAATTTTTTAGATTTAACACCAAATGTGCTTTTGGTTGGATTCAATTTAAGTTAGTATCTCCGTAATCTTTCAAATAGCTTTATGAGGTTAACAACATGATCTTGACTTTCTTGAGACTTAGCTATCATATCATCAACATATACCTCTATCTATTTATGTATCATATCATGAAAAAAAGTGATCATCACCCTTTGATAGGTGGCACCAACATTTTTTAGCCCAAAAGCATGACTTTTTAACAAAATTTGCCCTACATTGTTACAAATGTGGTTTTCTCTATCTCTTCACGAGCCAGCCAGAAAAACCATCCATGAATGAAAAAGTGGAGTGCTTAGCAATGTTATCCACAAGGGTATCAATATATGGCAACGAAAAATTATCCTTTGGGCTAGCCCTATTCAAATTTTGATAGTCCACACGCATTCTAACTTTTTCATCTTTTTTAGAAACTAGGACTATATTGGCTACCCATTCAGGGTACTTAGCCACTTCCAAAAAACCAGCATCAAATTGCTTTTTTACTTTTTATTTTATTTTTAGTAATATTTTTGGCTTCATGCATCTTAACTTTTGCTGTATCGATCGATACTTTGATTTTAGAGGTAACCTATGCTCAACCACATCTGTGTTAAGTCCGAGTATATCCTAGTAGGATCATGCAAATACATTAATGTACTCTTACAATAGATTCGTTAGCTTCTATTTTTCAATCGGTGATAATAAAGTACCGATTCTGACTTCTTTCTTATCCTTATTATCTCTTAAATTTAGCATGTCAGTCAATTCCTGATGGGGTTCTATAATTTTATCCTCTTGCTCTTTCTATTTCAACAGATCGTGAGGTAAATCATAATCTTTTGAATCAACATCATTATTAAGCTCGCTAATGTGAATCAAATTTTCAAAATTAAACCTAATGTTAGTGCCTTGGTCGTCCATAATGTTCATTACTAGAAAAACCTGAAAATGGGTATAATCACAAAAAATCTTAGCAACGGCAAAGAGGATAGCAATGAAAAAGGAAAGTGAAATAAAAAAATAAAGAATATGGTATATGTGAAATGTATTGCATCCATCATTTTATTAAGATAATGAAACTAAGCCCATACATTTAACCCGCATGCTCTTGGGTAGAAATAATTGGAATTTTTTGAGTTTAAAGGTTCAAGGATAACAAAAATGGTACATCATTCTTAAATCTTCTAAAAAGCAAAAAAAAATCTTTTTATCCTACATTACCCCTTCATTTGCTTCAACTTGAAATTGATAGAAAGCTTCCTCTAATTTCATTATTGATTCTCTTTGTCTAACCTTCATTGACCCATGATAAAGATGCCCAATTGAATGAAAGGTTTCATACAAATAAGGGAACATCATTTTTATATCAATTGAATCTTGCCCTTTGAGGCATGCCATTCTCTTTTCTTTCTTCTCTAGCATTACATTCTTTCTATCAGCAGTCATAAGCTTATAACCTAATCCTCATCTTTTTTTATTTTCAATCGAGCATGGTGCTCTTATGATTACTTTTAGAGCTTTTTCTAAGCCTTGCTCGGCTTACTAACCCTTGTCAATAGTCTACTTGATTACCATATTTGTAGCTTTTGACAATTGAGGGATCGGTATCATTGACCCTTCTCTAACGTAAGTAGTGTTTGCTACTCAAAAGCTTTGAATGAACATTCGATCACTTCTTCTGTCACCTCAACGTAGGAAATAGTTAAGGTCTTTGTTACTAGTAAATCTTTTTCACCATCCACACAAATTTATTTTTCTTTCATGATAAATTTTACCTTTTGGTGTAAAGATAAAGGCATAGCTCTAATCATGTGAATCCAAACTCTTCCCAGTAGATAACTATATGTCAGAGTTATGTCCATCACTTGGAATAAAATGTTGAAGGTATAAAGACCGATCTACAATGGGATCTCTATATCACCAATCACCTCTCTTCATACTCCATCAAATGCTTTTATAATCATGTGACTATTTTACATGTGAGAGGAATTTACCGAAAGTCTTGTCAACATCATTAGAGGCATGACATTAATGGAAAATCCATTGTCAATCAAAACTTTAGCCATAGTATGGGTTTTACATTTTACAGTAATATGTAAGGCCTTAATGCTACATTGTCCTTCTGGAGATATTTCGTCATCATTGAAGGTGATAAAATTTGGGGCTATGATATTTCCAACCATGTGATCTACCTTCTCAACAGAAATATTATGCTCGGCATAAGCTTGATTGAGCACTTTCAACAAAGCATTTTTATGTGGCTCATAATTTAATAGTGGTGATAGCAAGGAAATACGAGCTGACAATTTGTTCAGTTGGTCACCCACACTGTACTCACTATGTTTAATGATCTTTAAAAACTCACAAGCTTCTTTTTTTGACATCGATTTGTTAGTCTACATTTTCGAGCTTACCATCGGTTGAGAATCTTGATTTTTTCTTGTGTCTTCTTCTCTTATCTTGTCTTTTCCTTTTTTAGCCTTTTCTGACATTTTGATAGTGTAAATCCGACCACTTCGGATAATTCTTTCTATTTTCGCTATGTTGGTAGTATTTTTCATACTTGGATTATTCGATGTCACATCAGGGCCTCACATCACAACATCATAATCATATTTTCATGAGATTGCTTTATCGGTTTGATAAGGGAATGGACTAGGGACATAAATGGTCATTGGTATCTTGGAAGAAGGAATGATTTTCTTAGTTAGGGGCTTCGATTTTTCATCATAGTAGATAGTGAGAGGTTTTGGTATAAAAAACTTACCAGGATGCTCATCATCCATTGTATTCACACTGCTTTCATCACATTCATCATAAAACTCAACGATGGCCTCATCCATCAAGCTCTGTAATATTCATTTAAAGTCCTCACAACCTTGGATCGAATGTCCAATCGATCCTTCATGATACTTGCAAGAATGGTCGGGGTCTCCATGACTTCCATTATTATCCAAAAACAACGGTTAGATCATAATCACCTCGTATAAACAGTCATACACCCATTCAAAATGAGTCTTTATTTCATCCACACATCTTTTTCCTTATTCACCATATTAATTTTTCTTTTGGTGTGATCTGACAAAAGGTTTTCATTGACACTTGGCTTGAATTTGGTGTCAAAAGTTAAAAGGCCATCGTTTATCAAACCCTACACCTTATATCTAAGTGCTGTATAATTTTCAATAAAGTGTCTTGTAACACAATAATGATAATCGCACTTAGCGTTAGGGTCATACCAATTTGGGTAAAGCGACTTTAATGGTTTTACGTAAGAAGGAGTGATAAGATGACCTCTCACCAACTGAGAGTATAAATCGATATAAGACATAAAAATTAGATCAAAATGAGGTTTTTTTTTTATTATTATTATGTTGTGGAGTTTTTTTTATTGTTGTTTGGATAGATTGGTAAGGTAAATGGTCTAGTTGGAGGTATAGAGGTATAGTTGGATGGCTGAGGGCTAAAGCTTGGTCTGGGCAATGGTTGTCAGGTTACTCAATAATGATATGGTTCTTGAGAAATTTAGTTAGCGATAGGGTAGTAAGAAGGGTATGAAGGGCTTAGATTATATGAGACAGAAGGATGATAAGAGATATTTCTATGAGTAACAGCATATGTCTCACGCTCTTTCTTTTTTGAACTTATTGTTTTCTTTTCAGGCCCTTTAATTTTGCCACTTTTGATAGCGTACTCTATCATTTCTCCTGAGATTACCATGTCAGAGAAGTTTTTCGTGGCATTTCCTACCAACCTATCATAGTACGAGGCTTTCAATATGTTGACAAATAGCGCAGTTATCTCTTTTTCAGTCAGTGGTGGTTGGACTTGGGCTGTCGTATCTCTCTACTGATGCACATATTCTTTGAAGGTTTTCATTGATTTTTTTTTATATTTTGTAGTGACAACCTATCAGGGGTTATATCCAAGACATGCTTATATTAAGCAAGAAAAACTTTGGCTAAGTCTTTTCACGAGCGAATTTTACTCCGATCTAATTGTACGTACCATTTTATCGATGAACCAGTCAAACTATGTTGAAAATAATGTATCAAGAGTTTGTCATTATGGGTATGACCCATCATCTTTCTATAAAATATGGTAATATGAGTGGAAAGATACTTTGTTCCATCGTCTTTCTCAAAATCTTGGATCTTGAATTTTGGTGGGATAACTAAGTCAGGCACTAGGCTTAGCTCATTGGCATCAACAGCCTCATAAATGTCATTACCTTCAATCGTTTTGAGCTTCTCTTCAAGTTGGCCATACTTGTTTCATATTTTTGAGTTTATAATAGGCTCCGACATTTCACAAGACTTCTTCTGTTCAATTGATTCATCAAGATTTGGTACTATGGTGGAATCAACTGGGATAGGCTCAACATTAGTATTTAAGTGGATTGATTGTTGGCCAGCAGCATGATTGACATAGGATATAGCTGCACACTTAGTGGGCGTATGTGCATGCCATGAGGGGCTTGAGCTTGGGATTGAGGTGGAGTGAATCCAAGAGGATAGAGTGGTTTTTCCGTATTAACTTTTACCCCTGTCCTTGATACCCCAATAACTTCTTTACCTTTCACTGAACCAATTAATAATTATCTTAATTCAGCCATCTGGGTTTCGATACTTTGCTGTATCTCTATCATTCTTTCTCTTATTTCTTTTTGTGTCCTTTCGACTATCTCAAATCTGGTTGCATTCTTTTCTTTCATAACTCAAGCTTGAGAACGAGTATTATATCTATGCGAGATTATTTGACTTAGATTCTTCAACTTTGCTATCCTTGAACCTTAGTTTATTAACCATGAATTAGAATGCATGATATAATATCATTGCTTATTTACCTTTATTAAAATGCATGCATGGAATGAATGACATGTAAATTATGGGTATTATTTTAGATCAATTGAAACAAAAAGAAACTTTCATTAACCATGGGGGCCTTTATAAGTCATCCGATCATTCTTGCGTTAAAATCATAAAAATATTTAATTTGAGCATATTGCTCCCTAACTTCACATAAGAAATTCAGTAATCTCTGACTATGGCTTTGAGTTGGTACAATCTTCTGTTCTAGTGCCTTTACTTTTTAGATCATGTTGCCTACTTTTTGAACAGCCTTGTAGATTTGAACAGTCAAATATTCGATGTATTATTGTTTCCCTAAACTTTTTACTCTCCACATCTCTCAAGCATCCACTTTCATGTTATAAGTATGGGCTCAATAATCCTCTCTCTCTTGCCATTCATTTAAAATCTTGTCTATGTGGCTCTGATTGTTAGTCAATTGAAGCTTTAGACTCATTAACTCTTGTTCCAAAGCTTTCTGCTCATTTTACAAATCAGAAGTCCTATCCTGTTCCTTCATTAGTTCAGCTCTTAGCTTTTCATTTTCCTTTTGGCACCTCGTTACCTTTCCAAAGGCTCCTGAAAATCTTTCTGTCCATTTATGTTGTTCTTTTGTGAGTGTAAAGATCACTTCTTTATTCTCTTGAGCTCTGTTATTCCAATACTCCACCATATCTCTTAATTCTTCCACATCCTTATTAAATCTCTTCAAAAGTCTACTGTCTAACCTCAATTTCTTATTTTTTTGATATAGATTTTACATATCTTCTTTCAATACCTTTTGTTCATTGATCAACTTCTGTATTGCATCATCTCTTATCATCAAATCATATCTTAGTTGGTTAACTTGATCCATCATGGCCATCTTTTTTTTCTCTAACTTTTTTCTTTCAATCTCAAATTTCCATTAGGCAATCTCAAAAGTTGACAATATCGGTACTGAAATAAGAGTTGGTAATTTTTCTGACACATCAACTGGTAGAGACCTAATTTTGTTAACCCTTTTCATCTTTCATGCGAGGTAACCTTCTGCAACATTATCTGTAAATCTAGCAGGGCTTATTCGATTGACCTGTTTCCATGCTTTGATGATTTCACGAACCCTTTCCATGTAACCAGGTGTTCCATAATTAAACTTGAGTGAACTGAGTTTATGAGTCATAAGAATGAACTATCGTAAGTCATATTGTCTTTGAACCATAAGAGGTGCATAACTCACTACCCTCTATATTTCTAACAAGGGTACCCAAGACTCATTTCCACAACTATACAAGATGGTCATAGGAGGTGCCCTCCATGTTACATCCTCACTAGTGAGTTTCAGAAAGGACAACATCCACTGACTTTTTATCCAATCCTTTCTCCATTCTTTGGCAACAAACTCCTTGATGGGAATTGAATGAATGAAAAATGGTTGAAATAATATCTTTTTTTTCCCCAAAAATGACTTCTGAGCCAAACAAAAAGTAACTGAACACATTTTATAAATCGCCCTTCACCCTTCTCTCTATAAAAATTAAGTGATCTAATAGTCTCTACCAAAATAATCGGTGAAAGATTTATACCTTTATCCAATTGCTCAAAAAAGTCAACCACTGATGTTTCTATATGTCCTAACACTTTAGGGAATATCATCAATCTATACATGATCAAAGCAAAAATATCTAACCCCTGATCAGTATCAATATTTTTTTTATATACTCAAGCAAAAAAGCTGATAGAATAGTTTCAACCTTATTTTTTTTCTTTCTTATGCTTGTCTATCTCTTCAGCCCCTACTTGCATGATCTTGGCTAACTTCTTTCTATATCTAATAGTCTTATGCTCTTTCTAATAGATATTATCTTGATTTGTAGACTCTATCTGAAGTAAAGATGAATATTTTTCAATTGTAGGGGTCAAGTCTTCTTGGTTAAACACAAAGCATCGATAAGATGGATCCCAGAATTGTACTGCTGCTCTAATAAGCTGTTCATCAATCTTTACTAACATAAGTATTGCCACATCCCTATATTTCTTGAAAAAAGATTCTTTTATTTTTGTACCCCATTATTTCCAGATAGCATCCAATTCTGATGTGTCATTTTGACTGAGATCCACATGCACTGACTATGGTAGCGATGGGATATAACCATTTACTAAACAATCTCTTTCTTTCTCGTAAGTACTTTCTAATTGGCTTTTAACCTCTAAGTAGCTATTACACACGGATGACATCTCGTGGGTTTCCTGAAAGTTTTTCTTGCTGAAGATTGTTTCAAATCAATACCCTCTTAAGAAATGTGATATCTATATGAAGTATGCAGCAAAATTGAAGGCAACAAAAAAAAAAAAAACAAATAAATAAGTAAATAAACAAACAAACAAGTATGTGACAAAATAAAATATATAGTGTCCTAATTTTAGGTAATTTTCTAAAGGTTGACAAGGCTCTATCTTAAGGTTGGGCCTTACGGCTCACTATATGCTTGGTTAAGATTCACGTGCTTAAAGATTTCTAAACTATTCCTCACATCATTGTCCGTTACAGACTAATAAGGTTTCCCGATCCTCACCCATTATGGGCTATTATCGAAAATGGTTCAATCTGAGTGAAAGTATTTCGCTAGCAAATGCGGAGGTTATCACTTTACGAGAGTGTAGCTATTTCACTTTCGCTAAAACGAATAGAGCCCAAGGTCTAGAGCTCATGCATGCGTATGAATATGTAAAATATGTGCAAAGTAATGTATTAATCAAAATAACATGAATAAATATATCACAAAACCAAAGTAAAGTAATAACTAACAATTTATTTTATTCATTAATTTTTTTTTAAAAAAATAATGGAATAAATGAATTAAATTAACTATCAAATAAAACTAATTAAATCAAACCATTATTAATAGCGCATAATTAACAATTTGGCTTGACATTTAAACAGTCCCCAGCGGAGTTGCCAAGCTGTCTTAATAGTTTTGGGACCGCTAGACGTAATGTGTTTTAAAATCGAAAAAAATAAAAGGGAATCACCACCAATCATTGTTAGGGTGTGATTGACCATCCAAAAGTTTATCTTTTTAATAAAACTATAAAAACGAGTTTAAAGTTTATCAAAAAGATAAATTTTGATCTACGAAAAACCAGGTTGGGTTTGGGAGTCGGTTACGTGTGGGAAAGGATAGCACCCCCACAACGCCCATAAATTGGTGTCATTTAATTATGCGCTATTTTTGGTGTTGGATAAAAATGGTTTTGACTTGAAATTTAATACTAATTCCCTTCGTTTTAAAAAATATTTTTGCTAAAGTTTTTATTTAAAAATATTGAGAAAATCTTTAAGTTAAAGAATTATCTTAAAATTTTTCAACATCTAGGCAGAATTTAAAGTAACTCTTTTCACTTAAGATTTAACACAACAATCCTTAAAATGAAATAACACTCTTTATAGAAAATTGTTGGTGACTCTCCAACATCTAGGCAGAGTGCCGAGAATTATTTTTTTCGGAATGTTATTTTTATTTTATTTTATAATATCAAAATTTTTTTTAAAATGTATTATTTTTTTATTATAAAATATTTTATTATCAAGTAGTAAATAAAAATTAAAGACAGAATAATACAAAAAATTTCTAATAATAACATGCTAACGTATGTATGCCAATAAATGTTAGTAGGATAAAATGTAATTTTAAAGTTGGATTCTTAAGTATAATGAGACCACCCCAACTCTCCAATATCTAGACAGAGCTTAGGTGCGACTATTTATATTTAAGATCCCAATTTACTATTATACTTTTTATTCATTAATCTTATTATTAAAGCAAATTAAGAATTCGTATGAAAAACTTAATGAAATAAAGTTTCCTAAATACCCCATTATCTAGGCAGCATTTAGGAACAAATAATTTCAAATGGGATTCTAACACGTATCCTTAGGATTTTCAGAAAGTTTTGAGTAAGGGTTTGAGTAGAGGTTTTGAAGGTTTGGTTTTAAGGTTTAAAGGATTTTAAGGCTTGAATTTTAGGATATGGAGGGTTTAGGGTTTTGATTTAAGGGTTTGGGTTTTAGGAATTTCAGATTTTATGGGGTTTGGATTTAAGGGATTTTGGATTTTTAGGGTTAGTGTTTAAGGTTTCGTTTTAAAGAAAATACGAACATCTCTAAAAATCTCCAACATCTAGGCAGATTTTCGGAGTAAGTTTGATTTTAATGATTTTTGAAAATTAATTAAAAATTCTTATATATTTCTTTTTATAAAAATTTATTAATAATAACTCCCCAACATATAGGTGAAATTATTTTTTTAGGAAAATATTTTGTATTCCTTCAAACATCTAGGCAGAGAAAATAATAATAATTATTCTATTATTATTATTATTATTATTAAGCATTTTTAATAATATAGTTTAATCATTATCTTAATTATTTTCATTTTTATTATTATTAAAATAATTAAAAAATTTATCCTAACAAATTTAAAACTTATCATGCATAAATATATAAAAAAAATACTTAAAATAACAAAAATAATAATATATAAAAAAATTCAAAAAATTCAAAAAAATTTTTTTTTTTACTTGACCTGGACAGTCAACTGTCTAATCAATGACTGTTTGATTGGACCGAAAAAGGTTTGGTTCGACGTAGGGTTCGGTTGAGCTGGTTGAGGTGCGATTCAGGCCGATCTACAGAGCGATTCAGTTCGGTTTGATCAAACCGATTCAGGGCTACTGAGGAACCGAGTTGACGAGTCGGTTACACGGACCCCGGGTTGGGTCCGAGTCCACGCGCAGATCTTCCCTTGCCCGATATGATGTCGTTTTGGCCTTTAGGCCTTTATATATAATTGAAAATTTTTTTTATTTCGTATAGACATCGACTTTGTCCGGATCTACTGTTTTCATTTTAGTTTAATAATAATAATAATAATATAAAAAAATATATAATAATTTTAAAAAATTAATTAAAAATTAAAAAAAGAAGAAAAAAAAAAGAGACAGAAACCAGAGGGCTAGTATGGTGCCGCTGCTGCCTTTGTCCAGCCCCTGACCAGCCCCCTATCCAGTACCTAACCAGCTCCCTGTTTAGCCCACTTACAGCCACCCAGATCCTTCTATTTGAAGCTCTTTAAAACCCCAAGCCTCTTTCCCTTTCAGACTCTCTCTCGAAAAAAAAAAAACCTATTCAATCTACCCCCATGACAAACCCTCGAGCTCAAACGAACTACCCCCCTTCAAAACATTTTCAACAGCCCCAGACAGAACCCCCATCCCCACACATAAAAAACTCAAATTTCAAACAACCCCTAAAATACGCAAACAGAAAAATGAAACAGATCTACACAAAAAAAACACAGTCCTCCCTGCAGGGAGGAACCTCAGCACCACAACCGCCTGAAACAAGAAAGAGAAATCATCAGTTTAAGCCATCCGAAAAAAAAAAAAAGAAAAAGAGGAGAGGTCAAAAATTTCGAAGACTGATTCGTGACTATCAAGGCTCTTTCAGGCCAAACGAAGGTTAGATTCAGAAAGAGGGCATCGAGAGAAATTTCTGGCGATTTTCTAACCCTTTTCTGTTCACTGGTGACCACCGTCGACAACGACCTGCATGACAGCCGGTGCAGTGCCTAGCACCGGATTCCGACGGAAGCCAGAGAAAACCCCAAAGCTTTTTTTTTTTTGTGAAAGGGTGAAATGAATTGAGAAAAAAAAGTTGATTTTTATAAAAAACATATGGGCAAAACGACGTCGTTTCAAACATAGAGGATTTGCGCGTGGATCGAACCCGACCTGAGATCCACACAACCCGATCCGACGATCCGTTTTGGCCAGCTTTGAACCGATTTAGATGAACCGTCAATAAACCGGCTTGAACCGTTGGATCACCTGAGCCACTAATTGAACCGTCGAACTGGTCAAACCAGCCCAAACCAGCGTTGATCGGACCGTTGATTGGTCCGATTCAGGTAAATTTTTTTTTTATTTTTCTAATTATTATTTTTGTTATTTTAAGTTTTTATATTTATGTATAATAAATGTTTAAATTTATTAGAATAAGTATCTAATTTTTTTTATAATAATAAAATGAAAACAATATAGGATATTAACTAAAACATAAAAATGTTTAAATAATAATAATAATGGAATAAGTTTTTTATTTTTCCCACCTAGATGTTAGAGGGAATTAAATCATATTTCAAGAATAATAATTTCGCCTAGATGTTAGGGAATTATTATTATAAAAAAAATACTAAATAAGTTAATAATTTTGATAATAAGTTTTTATAAAAAAGGATTAAAAAAACATTTTAAAATAATAAAAAATTTAATTAAAAAAAATTATTATGTTTCTTAAATTAATTTTTAAAAAAAAATTATAAAAATTGAACTTACTCTGAAAGTCACCCTAGATGTTGGAGATTTTTAGAGATGTTTGTGGTTTAATTAAACCCCAAATTCTAAACTTAAACCCTAAACCTTTACCCTAAATCTATTTTGAAACTTTAAGGATACGTGTGAAAATCTCACATGAAATGGTTTGTTCTCGAATGCTACCTAAATGATGGGGTATTTAAGAAACTCCATTTCATTAAGTTTTTCACACAAGTTTTTAATTTACATTAATAATAAGATTAATAAATAAAAAGTATAATAGTAATTTAAGATCTTAAATATAAACAGTCGCATCTAAGCTCTGCCCAGATGTTGGAGAGTCGGGTTGATCTCATTATACTTAAGAACCTAACTTTTAAATTACATTTCATTTTACATGACATTCATTAGCATACGTACGTTAGCATGTTCTCATCGATAATTGTCTGCATTATTCTCTCTTTAATTTACTATTTGATGATAAAATATTTTATAATAAGAAAGGGAATAATACTTTTTAAAAATTTTTTTTTGTGATATTATAAAATAAAATAAAAATAATATTTCGAAAGAAATAATTCTTGGTACTCTGCCTAGATGTTGGAGAGTTACTAACAATTATTTTCTATAAAGATTGTTATTTCGTTTTAAAGATTATTGTGTTTAATCTTAAGCGAAAAGAGTTATTTTAAATTCTGCCAAGATGTTGGAGAATTTTAAGGTAATTCTTTAACTTAAAGATTTTCTCAATATTTCTAAATAAAAATTTTAGCAAAATTTTATTTTTTCAAATGAAGGAAATTAGTGTTAAATTTCAAATTAAAACCACTTTTATCCAACACCGAAAATAGCACGTAATTAAATGGTACCAATTTATGGGCGTTGTGGGGGTGCTAATACTTTTCCACACGTAACCGACTCCAGGACCCAATCTAATTTTTTGTAGACCGAAATTTATCTTTTTGATTAACTTTAAACCCGTTTTTATAGTTTTATTAAATAGATAAACTTTTAGGTGGCCAATCATACCTTAACAAAGATTGGTGGTGACTCCCCTCATTTATTTTGATTTTAAAACTCATTTATGTTTGGCAGTCTCAAAACCGTTACGACAGCTTGGCGACTCCACTAGGGACTAAAATTTGAGAGTCAAGCCAAAACTTTTAATTATGTGCTATTAAAGATTGTTAGATTTAATTGGTTTTATTTGACATTTCATTTAATATCCTTTATTTTGATTTTTTAAAAATATATATGTTTGTTGTTATTTTATTTTAATTTTGTGTTTATGGTATTTCGATTAATACATTATTTTACATACATTTTGCATATTCATGCATGAGCTCTAGACCTGGGCTCTATCCTTTTTAGGAGAAAGTGAAGTAGTTACGCTCTCGTAAGGTGATAACCTCTGTATTTGCTAGCGAAACACTTTCACTCAGATTGAACCCGTTCTGTTAGTAGCCTGTAATGGGTGAGGATCGGAGAGCCTTACTAGTCTATAATGGACGATGATGTGAGGAATAGTCTGAGAACCTTTAGACATATAAATCTTAACCCGACATATAATGAGCTGTAAGGTCCAATTTTAGGATAAAGACATACTGTCCCTTTTACGAGAAAATTACTTAAATTAGGACACTATGTATATTCTGTTATGACGTATGTTATACTTGTTCATTCATTTACTCATTTTTATTTATTTGTTTTATTTACATTATTGATTTGTTTTATCTCTTCGATTTGGTTGCATGCATCATATAGGTACAATATTTCTAGAGGGTATTGTTTTGGATCAATCTTTAGCAAGAAAAACTTTTAGAAAACCTAAAGGATGTCGTCTGTATGTAAGAGCTACTTAGAGGTCAAGAGCTATTCAGAAAGTACTCATGGAAAAAAAAGAGATTGCTTAGTAGATGGTCACATATCGATGCTGCCACAGTCAATGCATATAAATCTTAGTCAGAATGATATATCAGAATTAGAAGCTATTTGGAAACAGTGGGGAACAGAGAGAAAAAAATCTTTTTTCAAGAAATACAAGGATGTGGCACTGCTTATGTCAGTGAGGGTTGATGAACAACTGATGAAAGCCACAATACAATTTTGAGATCCATCTTATCGATGCTTTGTATTCAACCAAGAAGATTTGGCCCCCACGATTGAAGAATATTCTTTTTTACTTTAGATAGAGTCTACCAATCAAAATAATATCTATTGGAAGGAGCATAAGACTATCGGATATAGAAAAAAGTTAGCCAAAATCATGCAAGTAGGGGTTGAAGAGATAGACAAGCACAAAAAAGAAAAGAACGGGGTTGAGACCATTCTATCAGCTTTTCTGCTCGAGTACATAAAAAAGTATATTGATACTGATCAGGGATTGGATGTGTTTGCTTTGGTCGTGTATGGATTGATGATATTCCCTAAGGTGTTAGGACATATAGAAGCATTAGTGGTTAATTTCTTTGAGCAATTAGATAAAGGTATAAACCCTTCACTAACTATTTTGGTAGAGACTATTAGATCACTTAATTTTTATCGAAAAAAGGGTGATGGACGATTTATGGGGTGTGCTCAATTACTTTTTGTCTGGCTCAGAAGCCATCTTTGAGGAAAAAAAGACATCATTTCTACCATTCTCCGTGCATTTCAATCCTGTCAAGGAGTTTATTGCTAAAGAATGAAGGAAAGATTGGACAAAAGGTCAATGTTTGGCATTCTTTCTAAAGCTCACTAGTAAGGATGTAACATTGAGGGCACCATGGATGCTTCCGATGGCCATCTTGTATAGTTGTGAAGATGAGTCATAGGTACCTTTGTTAGGAATATGAGGGGCAGTGAGTTACGCACCCCATATGGTTCAAAAATAATATGACTTATAGCAGTTCATCCCTATGACTCATAGGCTTGGTTCACTCGAGTTTGATTATGAAACACTCGATTATGTGAAAAGGGTTTGTGAAATCATTAAAGCATGGAAGCAGGTCAACCGAATGAGCCCAGCTAGATTCGTAGATAATGTTGCAGAAGGTTACATTGCGTGAAGGATGAAAAAGGTTAATAAAATTAGGCCTTTACCAGTCGATGTTTTAGAGAAGTTGCCAGCTCCTATTTCAGTGTCGGTATTTTTAACTTTTGAGATCACTTAACGAGAGTTTGAGATTGAAAAAAAAAGGTTAAAGAAAGAAAATATGGCTATGATGGATCAAGTTAACCAACTGAGATATGATTTGATGATGAGAGATGATGCAGTACAAAAGTTGACTAAAGAACAAAAAGTATTGAAAGAGAATCTACAAAATGTACATAAAAAAAAAGAAATTGAGGTTAGATAGTAAACCTTTTAAGGGATCTAAGAAGGATGTGAAAAAACTATGAGATATGGTGGAATATTGGAAGAACAGAGCTCGAGAGAACAAAGAAATGATCTCCACACTCACCAAATAATAGCATGACTGGAAAGAAAAACTTTCAAGAGTTTTTGAAAAAGTGGCAAGGTACCAAAGAGAAAGTGAGAAGTTGAAAATCGAACTAAGTAAGGAACATAATAGGAACTCCGATTTGCAAAGTAAAAAAAAAAGCTCTAGAGCATGAATTAATGACTTCAGAGCTTTAACTAACAAGTAATCTGTCACATAGATAAGATTTTAGCTGAATGGTAAGAGAGAGAGGATTATTGGGTTTTCACTTGTAATATGGAGGTAGATACTCGAGAGATGTGGAGAGAGAAAAGTTTAGAGAGGTAACGGTACATCGAACATTTGACTGCTCAAATTTACAAGGCTGTTCGAAAGGCAAGCAACATAGTTAAAAAGGTAGAAACATTGGAACGAGAGATTATACCAACCTAAGGCCATAGTAAGAGATTATTAAATTTTTGTATGAAGCTAGGGAGCAATATGCTTAAATCAAATATTTTTATGGTTTTAATGCAAGGATGATTGGATGATGTATAAAGACTCCCATGGTTAATAAAGGTTTTTTTTTGTTTCGATCGATCCAAGATAGTACCTTAATTTGTATTTCATTCATTTCATGCATGCATTTTAATACTAACAACAATATCAATGACATTATATCATACGATCTAATTCATGGTTAATAAACTAAGGTTCATGGATAGCAAAATCGAGGAATCAAAATCCATCAATTTCACATATATATATAATATTCGTTCTCAGACTCAAGCTATGGAAGAAAAGAATACAGCCAGATTTGAAAAGGTCGAAAAGGCACAGGAGGAGATACGAGAAAGAGTGATGGAAATACAACAAAGTATCGAAGCACAAATGGTTGAATTAAGACAAATGTTGCTTGGTTCAATGGAAAGAAAAGGAGTCGCTGACGCATTAAGGACAGAAGATGAAGTTAATATGAAAGAGTCATTATACCCTTCGGGATTCATTCCGTCTTAGGTTCAAGTTCAAGTTTCTCAGGGTCTACACATACAACCACCAAGTGCACAGCCATACCCCTATGTCAATCATTTTGCAAGTCAATAACCGACCCACTTGAATACTAATTCGAAACCTATCCCAGTCGATCTTATCATGGTACCGAATCTTAATGACCCTATTGAACAAGAGAAGTCTCATGAAATATCAGAACCTGTTATAAATTTAAAATTTTGAAACAAGTATGACCAACTTGAAGAGAAGCTTAAAGCGATTGAAGGTAGTGACATTTATGGGGTTATTGACACTAATAAGCTCAGCCTAGTGTCTGACTTGGTTATCCCACCAAAATTCAAGACCCCAGATTTTGAGAAATACGATGGAACAAAATGTCCTTTTGCTTATATTACCATGTTTTGTAAAAAGATAACGGGTCATACCCATAACGACAAACTATTGATACACTATTTCTAAGATAGTTTGACTGGTTCAGTAGCTAAATGGTACATACAGTTAGATCAAAGCAAGATCCGTTCATAGAAAGACTTGATCAAAATTTTTCTTGCTCAGTATAAGCATGTCCTGGATATAACCCTTGATAGGCTGTCATTACAAAATATAGAGAAAAAATTGATGAAAACCTTAAAGGAATATGCATATCGATGGAGGGATGCAGTGGCCTAGGTCCAACTGTCACTGACTGAAAAAGAGATAACTGTGCTATTTGTCAATACATTGAAGGTCCCGTATTATGACAAATTGATAGGGAATGCCACGAAAAACTTCTCCGACGTGGTAATCTCAGGAGGGATGATGAGAACGCTATTAAAAGTGATAAAATTAATGGGCCCGAAAAGAAGACAGTAACTTTAAAGAAGAAAGAGCATGAGACACATGCTATCACTCATAGAAATCTCTCACACCATCTTTTTGTCTTATATAATCCATACCCCTTTACTACCCTACCACCAACCAAATCTCTCACCAACCATACCATTATCGAGCACCCCAACAACCATTACCTAGACCAAGCTTTAGCCCTCGATTGTCCAACTATACCTCTGTACCTCTAACTCAATCATTTACCTAACCAACCTACCTAAACAGCAATAAAAAAACTCACAAAATAATAACAATCAGAAAAGACCTTATTTTGACCCAATTCTCATGTCTTACACCGATTTGTACCCTCAATTAATGAAAGGCCACTTTGTTGCTCCTTCTTATGTGAAACCATTAAAACCACCTAACGCCAAGTACGATTATCATTACGGAGTTACAGGACATTCTACTGAAAATTACACGACATTTAAACATAAGGTGCTAGGTTTGATAAATGATGGGCTTTTGTCTTTTGATACCAAATTCAAGCCAAGTGTCAGTGAAAACCTTTTACCAGATCACACCGAAGGAAAAATCAATATGGTGGGTAAGAAAAAATATGTGAAGATAAAAAAATGCATGGATGAAGTGAAGACCCATTTTGAACGGATGTACGACTATTTGTATGAGATAGGCATGATTCAACCATTATTTTTGAATGACAACGGAAGTTATGAAGATCCTAACCATTTTTGTAAATACCATAAAAAAATAATTGGACATTCGATCCAAAGTTGTGAGGTCTTTAGGCAAACATTACAGAGCTTAATGGATGAGGTCATCATTGAGTTCTATGATGAATGTGATAAAAATAGTGTGAATACAGTGGGTAATGAATGTCCTGACAAGCCTTTTATCCCTAAACCTCTCTCTGTCTATTATGATGAGAAACCATAGCCCCTAACTGAGAAAATCATCTCTTTTTTTAAGACATTAATAACCATTTATGTCCCTAGTCCATTCCCTTATCAGATCGATAAAGTAGTCCCATGGAGATATGATTATGATGTAGTGATGATAAGGCCTGATATGACCTCAAATAATCCAAATATGAAAAATACTGCTAATATAGTGAGAATAGGAGGAATGACCTCGAATGATCGAATTTACACTCTTGAAATGTCAGAAAGGGCTAGGAAAGGGAAAGGCAAGATAAGAGAAGAAAACACAAGGGAAAGCGAAGATTTTCAACTATTGATAAACTCGAAAGTGAAAGTTAACAAATCGGTGATAGAAAAAAAAGCTTGTAAGTTTCTAAAAATCATTAAACATAGTAAGTACAGTGTGGTTGACCAGCTAAATAAACTGTCAGCTCATATTTTCTTATTATCGCTGCTATTGAATTCTGAGTTGCATAGGAATGCTTTGCTGAAAGTGCTCAACCAAGCTTATGTCGAGTATTTTCTATTGAAAAGATAGATCACATGGTTGAAAATATTATAGCCTCAAATTTCATCACCTTCAATGATGATGAAATACCTCCGAAAGTACGTGGTAGTGTTAAGGCTTTACGTGTTACTGTTAAGTGCAAGTCTCACACTATGGCCAAAGTGTTGACTGACAATGGATCGTCTATTAATGTTATACTTTTGATGATATTGTCAAAACTTTTAGTGGATCTCTCTCACATGCGAAATAGCCATATGATTGTAAAAATATTTGATAGGACGCAAAAAGAGGTACTTGACGATATAAAGATCTTATTACAAATCGATCATTGTACCTTTAATGTCATATTTCAAGTAATGGACATAACTCATGCATATAGTTATCTACTTGAAAGAACTTGGATTCACACGACCAGAGCTGTACCTTCATCTCTACATCAAAAAGTAAAATTCATCATAGAAAGAAAATAAGTCTATGTGGATGATGAGAAAGATTTATTGGTAACAAAGACCTTAACAACTCTCTACATTGAGGCAACAAAAGAAGCAATCGAATATTTTTTCAGAGTTTTTGAAGTACCAAATGCTACTTACATAAAAAAAGGGTCAAAGATATTGATCCTTTAATTGTCAAAAGCCATGAATATGGTGATCAAGCAGACTACTGACAAAGGTTGGTGAGTTAGGTAAAGCTTAGGGAAAACTCTACAAGGAATCGTAAGAGCATCATGCTCAGTTAAAAATAAAGAAAGATGAGGGTAGGTTATAAGCCTACGGCTACTAATAAAAGGAATGTAATGCTGGAGAAGTAAAAAAAGAGAATGGCACGCCTCAAAGGGTAAAATTTGATTGATGAGAAAATGGTGTTCCCTTATTTGTATAAAACCTTCCATTCAGTCGAGCATATTTGTCCTGGGTTGACAGAAGTTGAACAAAAGGGACTGGTAATGGGATTAGAGGAAGCTTTCTCGTAATTTCAAGTGGAAACAGACGAAGGAGTCATGCAAGATGAAAAGATCCTTTTTTTTTTTAAGAGACTCGAAGAATGATGTACTACTATTTTTGTTGTCTTTGAACCTTTTAACTCAAAATTTTCAATTGCTTCTGCTCAAGAGCATGCAGAGGTTAAGTGTATGTGCTTATTTTCATTGTCTTAATAAAATGATGAATGCAATGCATTTCACTTATACCATATTCTCTATTTTTCATTTTTCTTTTTTTTCATTACCATTCTCTTTGCCCTTGCCAAGTTCAATATATATTTCTTTGTGATTATACCCATTTTTAGGTTTTCTAATAATGAACATTATGGATGACTAAGGCAATAACACTGGGTTTGATTTTAAAAATTTGACTCACATTAGCGAGCTTGATAACAATATTGATTCAGAAGACTATGATTTACCTCATGATCTGTTGAAATAGATGAAACAAGAGAAGAAAATTATAAAACCCCACCAGGAGTCAACTGACCCATTAATTTGGGAGATGGTGATAATAAGAAAGAAATTAAGATCGATACTTCATTATCACCGATTGAGAAGCAAAAATTAGTGAACTACTGTAAGAGTACATTGATGTATTTGTATGGTCTTACTAGGATATGCCAGGACTTAACACAAAGGTGATTGAGCATAGGTTGCCCTTAAAACAAGAATATCGACCAGTACAACAGAAATTGAGACGCATGAAGCCAAAAATGTTACTGAAGATAAAAGAAGAAGTAAAAAAATAATTTGACGTTGGTTTCTTAGAAGTAGCCAAGTACCCGAATGGATAGCCAATATAGTCGTAATTCTCAATAAAGATGAAAAAGTTAGAATGTGTGTAGACTATCGAGATTTAAATAAGGCTAGCCCAAAGGATAATTTTTCATTATCATATATTGATACCCTTATGGATAACACTGCTAAGCACTTCACTTTTTCATTCATGGATGGGTTTTCTGGCTACAATCAGATTAAAATGGCTCATGAAGATATAGAGAAAACTACATTTGTGACAATGTAGGGCACGTTTTGCTATAAAATTATGCCTTTTAGGCTAAAGAATGTTGGTGCCATATATGAAAGGGCGATGGTCATTCTTTTTCATGATATGATGTATAAGAAGATAGAAGTATATGTTGATGATATGATAGCTAAGTCCGAAAAAAGTGGAGATCATGTTGTTAATCTCAGAATGCTCATTGAAAGATTATGGAGATACCAGTTCAAGCTGAATCCAGTTAAATACACCTTTGGTGTTAAATCTGAAAAATTGTTAAAGTTTATAGTCAGTGAAGAGGTATAAAAGTAGACCCTGATAAAATTTGAGCCATTTAAGAGTTGTCAACACTATGCACGCAAAGAGAAATGAGAGGCTTTTTGGGGCGATTGAATTATATTTCTCGTTTCATATCCCAACGTACCTCGAAATGTGATCCAATCTTCAGGTTGCTTCGTAAAAATAATCCTGATGAATGGGATGAAGAATACTACAATGCATTTGAAAAGATTAAAGAGTATTTGATAAGCCCACCGGTGTTGGTTCTATCAGTTGCAGGAAGATCGTTGATTTTATATCTAATGGTTCAAGAAAAATCGATGGGATGTGTATTGGGGTAAAGAGATGAAACTAGTAAGAAAGAGCATATTATATACTATTTGAGTAAAGAGTTTACAGAGTACAAGGCCAAGTACCCCCAAATAGAAAAAATATGTTATGCCCTAGCTTGGACTACTCGTAGACTCAGGCAATACATGCTCTATCATACAACGTGGCTAATATCAAAATTGGATCCCCTCAAATACATTTTTGAAAAACCATCTTTATCAGGCAGGCTAACGAGATGGTAGGTCATGCTCTCAGAATATGATATTGTGTATGTGACAAAAAAATCCATAAAAGGAAGTGCAATTACTAATTTTTTTACTGATTGAACTATAGAAGATTATGAACCTATAAAGTTTGAGTTTTCAGATGAAGAATTGATGGTAATCTTGTAAGATGAAGATAAAGAGCCTATAAGAGAAGTATGAAAAATGTTTTTTGACGGGGCATCTAATATAATGGGGCATGGCATTGGAGCGGTGCTAATATCCCCAGAAAGAAATTATTACCCATGTACTGCGAGGTTAGATTTCAATTGCACAAGCAATGTCCCTGAATACGAGGCATAGGTCATGGGGTTATAGATGACCATTGAAAAGAAAATTGAAACACTAGAAGTATATGGGGATTTAGCCTTGGTAATTTATCAACTAAAAGGTGAATGAGAGACCAAAAACTCAAAACTAGTGTTATACCAAAGGCACATAGCTGGCTTGAGGAAACATTTTAAAGAGATTCAATTTCAAAATGTTCCTCGAGAAGAAAACTAGATTGCTGATGCCTTGGCTACTTTGGCAGCAATGTTTAAGTTAAATAATAATATGGGAATCCATCCATTAGAGTACAAATGAAAGTTTCACTAGCCTACTGTTCAAATATGGAAGAAGAGGTAGATCGACATCCATGGTACTATGAGATTGTATAATATATCAAGTGTCAAAACTACCCAGAGCAGGTTTTAAAAAATGATAAGAGGATCATGCGAAGATTAGCAATAGGTTTTGTGCTTGATGAAGAAATCCTATATAAAAAGAGTCGAGATCAAATATTGCTAAGGTGCGTCGATGCTGCGGAAGTGAGAATGATACTTGAAGAAGTACATGAAAGAATTTATGGAACACATGCTAATGGGCATATGATGGCCAAACAGATCATGAGAGCTAGTTACTACTAGTCCACAATGGAAAATGATTGCATCAATTATGCTAAAAAGTGCCACAAATGCCAAATTTATGCAAATAAAATTCATTCTCCTTTAGTCTCGCTGTACGTCTTGGCACCACCATGGCCTTTCTTCATGTGAGGAATGGATGTGATCGAACCCATAATCCTAAAAATTCAAATGGGCATTGATTTATCTTTGTGGTAATCGATTATTTTACAAAATGGGTAGAAACAGCTTCGTATGCTAGTATTACGTGATCAGTGATTTGTAGATTTATAAAAAGAGAGATAATATATCGATATGGTCTCCTGAAAAAGATTATCTCAGAGAATGCTAGCAATTTAAATAATAAAATGATGAAAGAATTATGTGCACAGTTCAAGATCAAGCATTATCATTCAGCACTATATCGCTCAAAAATGAATGGTGCAGTGGAAGTTACGAATAAGAACATCAAGAGAATATTAAAAAAAATGACTGACACATATAAGGATTGGCATGAAAAGTTACCTTTTGCTTTGGTTACTTATAGAACATCCATCCGGACCTCTACATGGGCCTCTCCATTTTCACTAGTGTATGAGATGGAAACTATACTGTCGATTGAAGTGAAAATTCCTTCTCTGAGGGTGTTGATGGAGACAAAATTGGATGAGGCAGAATACGTTCAGAATCATTTTAAGCAACTAAATCTTATTAAAGAGAAAAGGCTCTCAGCACTTAGTTATGGACAAATGTATCAAAGAAGAATCATGCGAACATATGACAAAAAGATAAGACCTCGATGCTTTCGTGAGGGCGAATTGGTTTTGAAAAAGATTTTGCCATATCAGCATGACAATAGAGGAAAATGGATGCCCAATTGAAAAGGTCCATATGTGGCAAAAAAGGTTTTTTTTGGTGGAGCTTTGATCCTTACAAAAATGCATAGAGATGAATTACTAAATCTTGTAAATTCAGACATTGTCAAGAAATATTTTACTTTAAAAAAAAAGAAAAAATATACACAAAAAAACAAAAAAAAGGTAAAAAAAAAAAATGATTCAGATTGAAAACCCGAAAAGGGCTGTTTGAATCAAAGGGGGTCATTTGAGCTGAAAACCTGAAAATTTGGTTTGAATAAAGGTGGAGCTCAGAGAAGGTTTTTCAAAAAACAAAGGAGTGGCACCGAATGGATGAATTGTCACCAGAATTAAAAGAGATGACTTTTAGGGGGCAAGTTTTCATTAATCATAGATGTGGGGTAAGAATTGGTCATATGAAATCACATGTGACAAGATCGCAAATGTAATGAGTTTTTGAAAAAGTCTTGGTCTGAGTAGGCCAAGGTCATCCAAATGTTCATTATTTAGAGAATTGATATTTGATTCTTGAAATACTTTTGAGTTAACTGTTCTTTATGTCTCAAAAGGCTTATCTTTATAAACCTGAAATACCTTATTACTGATCGTATTGCACACCTAACTTTGAACCTGAAATCATTGCATTTGTCATTTAAAATTAAGATATTGATTGATAAAGTTCATAATAGACCAATGCATCGCTCGAAAAGAGAATGCAATATGAGGATGACAAAAAAAGTAATATGAGGGCAGAAAGAATGAAACGAAATCGATTGATTACTGAAGATAAAGAAAAGATTTTAGAGCGACTAAAAGCTAGATGGGTCCGTCATGAGACAGAGATTTCTAGTCGAAAATTGAAAGATTTAAAAGGACGAGATTACTGGAAGTGACTTTTAAAGTTTGAAAGAATTGAACCAAAAGTTGAATTAACTTGGATGAAATGCATGATATAATTCGTTGATGGCATCTTTGTCTTTTCATTCATCACAATCATTGCACGCATTACATGCCTCTCGATAAGTTGCATAAAAGGTTTCTTTATGAGACATCAAGAAGAATCAACATTTTTTTTTTCGAAACAAAGATGATGGCCTTGAAGATGGTATGTTAGCACAATCTTTCAAAATCAAAACTGTTGGTCTATGGAGTACCCAATCTCCTATTTTTCAACTCACAGCTCAGTCTTACACCATCCCCTGACTTGCGATTTAGTCCCAGTCATCTTTAATCTTTGACTCGTGGTTTAATCCCGATCATTTCTATAGTTTCCCTGACTTATGGTTTAATCCCAATCATTTTTATTCTTCTCACTCGTGGTTTAATCCCGATCATTTTCATAGTTTCCCTGACTAATGGTTTAATCTCAATCATTTTTATTTTTCTCACTCGTGGTTTAATCTCGATCATTTCCATAGTTTCCCTCTATAGTTTCCCTTAACTCGTTGTTTAATCTCAGTCATTTTTATTTTTTTTTCACTCGTGATTTAATCTCGATCATTTTTATAGTTTCTCTGACTCGTGGTTTAATCCCAATCATTTTTATTTTTCTCACTTGTGGTTTAATCCCGATCATTTCTATAGTTTCTCCTAGCTCGTGGTTTAATCCTAGTCATTTTTATTTTTTTCTCACTTGCAATTTAATCCCGATCATTTCTATAGTTTCCCTGACTTGTGAGTTAATCCCATTCTTTTCTATCTTTCTCACTTGCGTTCAATCCCAGTTGTTGTTAATATTTGGCTCGTGGCTTAATCTCGGTCATTTCATTATTTTTTTAACTTATGGTTTAAGCCCGATCTCTTTATTCTCTAATTTACGATTCAATCTCGATCTCTTTAATTTAAAATCACAGCTTAATCTCGATTATTGTTAGCCTCTGACATGTGGTCTATTCCCAGTCTTTTTATTTTCTGACTTATGATTCAATCCAAGTTAACGTCATTTTTTGACTCGCGGTTCAATCCCGATCCCTTTAATTCAAAGTCGCAGTTTAATCTTGATTGTTGTTATCCTCTGACTCGTTGTTTAATCTCAGTCTCTTTATTTTCTTGCTTGTGATTTAATCCAAGTTAACGTCATTTTTTAATTCACGATTAATCTTGGTCTCTTTATTCTCTGATTCGTGATTTAATCCCGATCTCTTTATTCTCTGATTCGCGACTAATCCTTAGTATTTCTCTTACTTGTGGTTTATTCCCGATCTCTTCATTTTTGACTGGTGATTCAATTCAAGTTCAATCCGGATCTTGTTATTCTTTGACTTACAATATCGTCCCGATCACTTTCTTTATTATTCGACTTTCGGTGTTGCCTTAATCGATTTTTTATTTTTCAACTAACGATGTTGTTTTCTTTATCACTTGACTTGACCTGTAAAAAAAAATTCATGATTTACTTTCAGACAAAATTGTTGTCTTTGTCTTTGTCCTATTCTTGATTCTCAGTAATGTGCAAAGAGGGACAACTATAAACACTGATTTTGTCCGGATCTACTGTTTTCATTTTAGTTTAATAATAATAATAATAATAATAAAATATATAAAATATATAATAATTAAAAAAATTAATTAAAAATTAAAAAAAAAAGAAGAAAAAAATGAGACAAAAATTAGAAGGCTGGTACGGCATTGCTGCTGCCCTTGTCCAGCCCCTGACTAGCCCCACGTCCAACCCCTAACTAGCTCCTTGTTCAGTCTACCTACAGCCACCCAGATCCCCTTATTTAAAACTCTTTAAAACCCCAAGCCCTTTTCCTTATCAGACTCTCTCTCGAAAAGAAAAAAGAGACCTATTCAATCTACCCCCACGACAAACCTTCGAGCTCAGATGAACTACTCCCCTCAAAACACTCTCAACAGCCCCAGACAAAACCTCCATCCCCACGCATAAAAAACTCAAATTTTAAACAACCCTCCAAATACTCAAATAGAAAAATGAAACAGATCTACACAAAAAAAAAAAACAAAACACAATCCTCCCCTCAGGAAGGAACCTCAGCGCCACAATTGCTTGAAACAAGAAAGAGAAATCATCAGTTTAAGCAGTTCAAAAAAAAAAAGAAAAAAAAGAGAGATAAAAAACTTCGAAGATCGATTTACGACTATCAAGGCTCTTTCAGGCCAAACAAAGGTCGGATTTAGAAAGAGGGCATCGAGAGGAATTTATGGTGACTTTTTGACCCTTTTTTGATCACCGACGACCACCGCCAGCGGTGACCTGCAAGTCGATTGGCACAGCGCCCAGCGTCGAATTTCGACAGAAGCCAGAGAAAACCCCAAAGCTTTTTTTTCTGTGAAATGGTGAAATGAACTGAGAAAAAAAAATTGATTTTTATAGAAAACATAGGGGCAAAACGACATCGTTTTGAGCATAGGACCAAAACGATGTTGTTTCAAACATAAAGGATCCGCACGTAGACCGAACCTGACCCGAGATCCGCGTAACCCTACCTAATGATCTACTTCAATCAGCCTTGAACCGATTCAGATGAACTGCTAGTGAATCAACCTGGATCGTCCGAACTACTGATTGAATCGTCGAATCGGTTAAACCGGCCCAGACCAACGTTGACCGGTCCGGTTCAGGTAAAAAAAATTTTTTTAAATTTTTTTATATATTATTATTTTTGTTATATTAAGTTTTTATATTTATGCATGATAAATGTTTAAATTTATTGGGAAAAATATCTAATTATTTTTTTATAATAATAAAATGAAAAAAATATAGGATACTAACTAAAAAATATATTAAAAATGTTTAAATAATAATAATAATGGAATAAGCTTTTTATTTTTCCTGCCTAGATGTTGGAGGAAATTAAATCATATTTCAAGAATAATAATTTCGCCTAGATGTTGAGAAATTATTATTATAAAAAAATAATAAATAAGTTAATATTTTTGATAATAAGTTTTCATAAAAAGGATTTAAAAAAAACATTTTAAAATAATAAAAAATTTAATTAAAAAAAATATTATGTTTCTTAAATTAATTTTTTTAAAAAAATTATAAAAATTGAATTTGCTCCGAAAGTCCGCCTAGATGCTGGAGATTTTTAGAGATGTTCGCATTTTAATTAAACCCCAAACCCTAAACTTAAACCCTAAACCTTTACCCTAAATTTATTTCGAAACATTAAGGATACGTGTGAAAATCTCACATGAAATGGTTTGTTCCCGAATGCTGCCTAAATAATAAGGTATTTAGGAAACTCCATTTCATTAAGTTTTTCACACGAGTTCTTAATTCACATTAATAATAAGATTAATAAATAAAAAGTATAATAGTAAATTAGGATCTTAAATATAAATAGTCGCACCTAAGCTCTGCTTAAATATTGGAGAGTCGGGGTAGTCTCATTATACTTAAGAATCCAACTTTTAAATTGCATTTCATTTTACATGACATTCATTAGCATAAGTACATTAGCATGTTATCATCAATAATTGTCTGCATTATTCTTTCTTTAATTTGCTGTTTGATGTAAAATATTTTATAATAAAAGAGGGAATAATACATTTAAAATTTTTTTTGTGATATTATAAAATAAAATAAAAATAACATTCTGAAAGAAATAATTCTTGGTACTCTGCCTAAATATTGAAGAGTCACTAACAATTATTTTCTATAAAGATTGTTATTTCATTTTAAGGATTATTGTGTTAAATCTTAAGCGAAAAGAGTTATTTTAAATTCTGCCTAGATGTTGGAGAATTTTAAGGTAATTCTTTAACTTAAAGATTTTCTCAATATTTTTAAATAAAAATTTTAGCAAAATTTTATTTTTCCAAATGAAAGAAATTAGTGTTAAATTTCAAATTAAAACCATTTTTATCCAACATCGAAAATAGTGTGTAATTAAATGGTACCAATTTATGGGCGTTGTGGGGGTGCTAATCCTTCTCCACACGTAACCGACTTCGAACCAACCTGATTTTTCTTAGATCGAAATTTATCTTTTTGATAAACTTTAAACCTGTTTTTATAGTTTTATTAAAAAGATAAACTTTTGAGTGGCCAATCACATTCTAACAAAAATTGATGGCGACTCTCGTCATTTATTTTGATTTTAAAACTCATTTACGTTTGGCGGTCTCAAAACCGTTACGATAGTTCGTTATTTTTTTGTTTCAGGAAAAAAAAGAAAGGAAAGCTCTGGGGAGAGCTCTAGAGCTCTCTTGCCATCCGATTGCCGGTCGCCGTGCGGCTGCAGCTGGGTCACCGTCGGCAGTGGTCATCAGTGACTAAAAAATTTTAAAATTTATTAGAAGGTTCCGTTCAACCTCCTAAGCTCAGATCTGTCACCTATTTCGTCGGAAACAACCTCGGTTGGCATAGGTTGAGGTTTGAAGTTTTCTGTTTCCTTTTTTTTTTGTAAAACAAAGATTGATATAATTTTTTGTTCTTGCATGTAGCTTCAGTGTTGAGGTTCCTCCTTACGGGGAGGACTGTGTTTTTTTTTGTTTACTTTTTTTTCAGTAGTATTTTTTTTGTAGCGTCACTCCCTCTCCTTTCTCTCTTATTTTTTCATGGTTTGGCTAAGAACTCTATAGAGCTCCGACCATACGTGGCATAGGGCTCGGTATGGGGTGCAAGCACGAGCCCCATGCCTTTTTTATTGTTTTTGTTTGATTTGACAATAAGGGTAGTAAATAGGGTATGGGTAATAGGGTAAACGGACAATGATATAGGTGATTAGAAGGGTGGGGTAAAGTGTGTTGGGAATATTGACTCAAATCCCATAAGAGATTTGTTTGAGATTTGTTAGAGCTTTGTTTGAGATTTGTCAGATATTGCTTAACAGATAAGAAAACTTACAAAAAAAGAATTCTAAGAGAAAGAGGATTCTTAATAGGTAAGTTTGACTTGCAAGAGAAGAATTCTAAAAGGAAAGGGATTCTTAATAGGCAAGTTTGACTTACAGGAGAAGAATTCTAAAATGAGAGGGATTCTTAATGGGCAAGTTTGTATGGTTATAAATAGGTGAAGTCTCTACAGGGTTAGGTATGAGAAAAAGATGTAAGAAAGTTGTAGGGTTTTGTAGGATAGACACCCCATAGGAGTATTGGGGCTCTACGTCTTATGGATGTGTATATTTGTTTGTGAATGGACTAGAGGAGACTGAAAGGGTCCATATAGGTATGATGTATGGGAGCATATGGGTATGTGTTTGGTTGTGTTGAAAGAGTGCACAAGGGTTTGGGTTTGGGTTTGTTTGGGTTGAGAATACTCCATAGGACTAGAGGAGATTGAGAGTGTCTTATGAGTATTGATTATTGAGTGAGGTTGATGATTTGATATAAGTTTATAATTCTCTACAACTAGTGGATCTTGTTTCTCATCCGTGGATGTAGGTTGATTGGATCGAACCACGTTAAATTATTGTCTCTTGCGTGTTTGATTTATTGTTTGATTTCGCTTCCGTTGGTGTGATTGGATTGGAGGCTTTTAGCCCAACAAGTGATTGGATTGGAGGCTTTTAGCCCAACAAATGGTATCAGAGCTGTGGTGATCCCCAACAAATGGTATCAGAGCTGTGGTGTTCCCCAACAAGTGATATCAGAGCTGAAGATTCGAAACGTGAGAAGAGTTAAAGATTCAAGATGTAGAAAGAGCCGATGGTTCGAGACATGAGAATAGTTGACAGTTCGAGATATGGGAAGAGCTTGGTTTGAGACATGGGAAGAAATAAGCTTAGAGGAGCTCGATTCAAGAGAAAAGTTTGAGTTTAAGATTGAGGATTGGTTTGTATGAAGCGTGCAGACACAAAAGAAGATGATTGTGAGACTTTCATTGCAGGTAGAGCCAAGCATGTCTAGCATGAAACAGATGATTAATGGAATTTGAGTCAAGGTGGAGATTGTTGGGAATATTGACTCAAATCCCATAAGAGATTTGTTTGGGATTTGTTAGAGATTTGTTTGAGATTTGTCAGATATTGCTTGATGGACAAGAAGACTTGCAAAAGAAGAATTCTAAGAGAAAGAGGATTCTTAATAGGTAAGTTTGACTTGCAAGAGAAGAATTCTAAAAGGAAAGGGATTCTTAATAGGCAAGTTTGACTTACAGAAAAAGAATTCTAAAAGGAGAGGGATTCTTAATGGGCAAGTTTGTATGGTTATAAATAGGTGAAGTCTCTACAGGGTTAGGTATGAGAAAAAGATGTAAGAGAGTTGTAGGATTTTGTAGGATAGACACCCCATAGGAGTATTGGGGCTCTACGTCTTATGGGTGTGTATGTTTGTTTGTGAGTGGACTAGATGAGACTGAGAGGGTCCATATAGGTATGATGTATGGGAACATATGGGTATGTGTTTGGTTGTGTTGAAAGAGTACACAAGGGTTTGGATTTGGGTTTGTTTGGGTTGAGAATACTCCATAGGACTAGAGGAGATTGAGAGTGTCTTATGAGTATTGATTGTTGAGTGAGGTTGATGATTTGATATAAGTTTTTAATTCTCTATAACTAGTGGATCTTGTTTCTCATCCGTGGATGTAGGTTGATTGGACCGAATCATGTTAAATTATTATCTCTTGTATGTTTGATTTATTGTTTGATTTCGCTTCCGTTGATGTGATTGGATTGTAGGCTTTTAGCCCAACAAGTGATTAGATTAGAGGCTTTTAGCCCAACAAAGTGATAGGATATGGTGGCAGTGATGCTAAAGAAGACATCACTGCCATCCTTTTTTTTTTTTGTTGTTCTGTTGTTTTTGTTATATATAAAAAAGTATACCGAACAAAACCGGTGTCTACAAGTTTCAATCTTTAAACGAGTGAATTTGAAACTCTTCAAGATATGAAAGAAGAATGCATGGTAAAGGCTTGAGACTAAGCAGAGCAGGAGCTTTTATTCAAAAAAAAAAAAAAAAAGGATCAGCTTGGTCCGGAAATTTTGAGCTCATTACCTTCTCTAAGCAGAAGATGATCACACTCCAGTTCCCCGCTGCGTATAATTGGATAGGGGTGCATAATCTATTTTTGGCAGCCAATGAAGCAAAGGCATATCATCGCTTACAGTAGGTGCCGTCTTTTTCGAATTTCAACTTTAACAATATCTGTTGCTAAGCAATGCGGGTTGGTGATTTCTCGCCTCTATGTTGATCATTCATCTTCATCTTTAATTGTCTTTGGATGTTACATACTGTTTTTGCTATATTTTTTAAAAACATTCCTTGTTTGTAGTCGTAGATATACTTGCAAGGTCTTGTTCAAATGCAAATGGTAGCTGCGTTAAAGTCATGAATTTGGTTAATTTAGGCTCTAATTAGATATTTTTCTACTCATTTTTTATTTTTTATTCATTATTTGCTTAATCACAAGTAAGAAGAGCTAATTTATTTTTTATAAATTCCACTAGTGACATTAGAATATTATCATATGTTTTATTATTTTTATAATAATTTTTTAATATCTTAAATTATTTGTGACAATTTTTTAATTTCATTATTAGTTGAATTTTTTGACCAAATATTATTAGTTGAGTTTAAAAATTTAATAGATGATGCAATAGTTTTTTAAATTAAATTAAAAAAATAGAGCATTGCTTAGCCCAATTTGTAACAAAAAGAATCAAAACCCAATGTTCCCAAACAAACCCATATCCATACCAAAATATCCCAAAAAGAAAGGAACAATCTTATCTCTCCCTTCACCGAAAACGGCTTTCTTCCAAGTTTGCTGCACTCTCACTCCCTGCAACCAAAGCTGTGCCACGGTTCCTGAATAACAAGACCATACCTTAAAATTCAAATAAAAAGAATGGCCGCCATAAAATTAACGGAAATACCACTTAGAACTTCACTCCCTTTCTCTTCTTACTCTTATTCCTACTCTCCTTCTCTCAACCTTTTCTTCTCTGCCCCAAAACCGTCATTTCGCTTCTTTAGACCTTTCTCTTCCCTCCGGTCAGGAAATAACCCTAGCTCCACGTCCAAGCCCTATTGTTACCCAAGGGACCACCAATCCTCGGGCGCATCTTCTTCCTTCCAAGCCTGGCCCTCTCCTTCCGGAAAAGTCATCCAATCGGACGCTAATGATAAGGTTGATGTTGAAACTCGATATTTTGATAAAGATAAAGGCCAAAGCGCAATTGAAAGAATCGTTCTCAGATTGCGAAACTTAGGGCTAGGATCAGATGACGAAGAAGAAGACGATGATGAAACGGACGACTATAATCAGACGCCGGTGACTGGAGAAGAGAGGTTAGGTGATTTATTGAAAAGAGAGTGGGTACGGCCTGATACGATGGTGATAGAGAGAGAAAAGAAAGAAGCTGTGCTGCCGTGGGAGCGAGAGGAGGCGGAGGTGGAGGTGGTGGAGGAGAGAGGCTTAGGATTTAAGAAGAGGAGAGTGAAGGCACCGACATTGGCGGAGCTGACAATTGAGGATGAGGAGCTGAGGAGGTTGAGGAGGATGGGCATGTATTTAAGGGAAAGAATCAATGTGCCGAAGGCGGGGATTACACAGGCGGTTTTGGAGAAGATTCATGATAAGTGGAGGAAGGAGGAGTTAGTTAGGCTTAAGTTTCATGAGTTTCTAGCTGTGGATATGAAGACTGCTCATGAGATTGTTGAGGTTGGTTGTTGCTTTAGTCATTGGAAATGTCGGATGTTTTCTGTGTTTATGTTTTCGCCTGACCTTTGAAATTATGTTATTGGTTTGTTCGTATCAAATATGTTGTTGTTCATGCAAGTCTATTACTTAAAGATTATTGGTAGGCTTGGAATTAAGTCTATAGCTAAGAAAAAAAAATTGGATGATTTTACAATGGAGCCATGGAGGTGATATAGTCGTAATAAGATTTTGTATTTTATAGAGTAGATTTTTTATACATTAAGCCTTTTGGTTTTTCTTGGTGAATGGTGATAAGGGATGAGATATTATGAAACAAATGTAATGCATTAGTATTGAATTAGTTTTCATCAGATACGGCATGAGATAGTTCAGAAAGGAATCCAATTTTAGCCTTTGAATTATTTTTCATAGCAGTTTATGAAATGGATAAGTCAAAATTTTCATGAACATGTGAATTGCTCATTGGACATGATAAAGGAGCTTGTCACAAAAGTAACAGGCCAAATAGTCTTCGATGCCAATTGGTGGATAAAATTATTCATGTTTTTATGTAGATTTTGAAGTAACTTATGATATCTGTAGCCAAAGTTTTATAATTCCTTGCATCTCTGCCTTAATCTGATGTCATGGCTCTGAGTACCTGTTACAACATAAATATTCACGGCTTGAATTGATGGTCAGCGTCGTACAGGAGGATTAGTTTTATGGAGATCTGGAAGTGTTATGGTGGTCTATCGTGGAAGTAACTACGAAGGTCCTTCTAGATCCCCATCTATTGGTGGAGAAGGAGAAACTCTTTTTGTCCCAGATGTTTCTTCTGCAAGCAATGCAGTAAGGGGAAGTGAATCTGGCACGACTTCAACCCCTGAAAAGTGTGATCCAATTGTGGTGAAGCCTGAACGTAGTGAAAGCATGACTGAAGAGGAAGCTGAGTATAACAGTCTACTAGATGGTCTAGGACCTAGGTTTGTTGAGTGGTGGGGTACAGGAGTACTTCCAGTTGATGCTGATTTACTTCCTCAAAAGATACCTGGTTATAAAACACCTTTCAGGCTTCTTCCTGCTGGAATGAGAGCACGGCTTACGAATGCAGAAATGACAAATTTACGGAAAATTGCTAAATCACTTCCTTGTCATTTTGCCCTGGGTATGGTCACCTTTTCTCCATTCTTTCTTACTTTACCTTGTCTGTTTGGGACATTGAATAAAGTTTTTCTATGTAAATATTCTTCTAGGGAGGAATAGAAACCACCAGGGATTGGCGGCTGCTATAATTAAACTTTGGGAGAAAAGCCTTGTTGCAAAGATTGCTGTAAAACGAGGTATTCAGAATACAAATAACAAGCTTATGTCTGAGGAGCTAAAGGTATGATCTTTTGACAACTTCAAGGCTTTAGTGACTTGTATATTCTCAATCTTCTGCCTAAAATTTGTTTCTCTAAGCCATTGCATGAACAAGAAAATGCTAAGTTCCTAGCAGGATGCAAAGGTAGTATTGCCTAAGCAAATTTTTTTACTCTTAAGAATTACTCTTAAAATCATGTTCAGAACGGTGCCGTTGTTAAATCAGCTTGTTTTCTTCCTCTGCTGCTGCAGTTCTCAGCATTGTTTCTTTTATCAAAGTTCAAGTTTCTGCTTTGTTGCCAGTTTAAGGATAAAGAAGGTTTCAGTCCCCATAAACAAAGCAGATCATTAACTTTTATTTTTTAGTAATTGTTGTTAATCTTTTGGCTGCCACACGGCTTTACCTGATTCATGCTATAGGTGAACAGTTTTTGACAGGTTCCTGCTGTGCTCAACCCAATTCAATTTAGAATAAATCCCAAATTTATTGGGGTGTTTGACTACAAGAATGCTTTTTCTCCGTTATGCTTGATCAAAGGTTGTGTTCTTAGTATGACCCAAATATATAATAGATTGGTCACCTTGACTTCTACCATATGATATTTGGCCTACCTCTACCTCTCATCAGTCCTCAAACTGAACCATTCTTATGCCAAACCTCTTTCAACTGAGCATGCCAAACAAATTGATTGTTTCATGATACTCTTATAGGAGCATGTAGATAATTTCTCTTGAGGTTATTTCTATTTTATTGTGGCCAAGAAAGCTTGGAGAGCACCTGATTATCTTTGTGCAGTTGGTTGAGCAAGAATACACAACAATTGATTCAGTCAAAATATCAACTCACGCGAACAAACTAATTGTTTCTTTCATTTAAACCAAACCTCATTTAATTTGAAGACATTAGAAACTTATATTAGTTTATGAGCATACATTCAACGTAACAATTATTAGTTAACTTGATGAAATATAACAGAGAAGCATAATAATCTCATTCGATGGAAAAAGTGCCTAGTGGGACACACTTTAATGAAGCTGCTTAAAGGAGCATTTTAACTTTTATCCAAGATTATAAAAGAAACATTTACTACCACCATTGTGTTATAGTTCACCAGTTTTCCCCGGTGTATGACATTTCTTTCCATGTGTTTCTATGGACTCTTCACCATTTAAGATATGCTGTACTTTCAAAAGGAGACGTAAGAATTACTGCTCATGCATGCTAACAATTTTGCAGAACTTAACTGGAGGCATCTTGCTGCTCAGAAACAAGTACTTTATTGTCATATACCGAGGAAAAGATTTCCTTCCAACAAGTGTTGCTGCTGCTCTGCAAGAAAGACAGGAGTTGACAAAACAGATTCAAGATGTCGAGGAGAAAGTGCGGATCAGAGCAGTTGAGCCAGCTCAATCAGGTGAAGAAGATAAAGGACAGACTCCTGCAGGTACATTAGCTGAGTTTTATGAAGCTCAAGCCCGCTGGGGAAGAGATATATCTGCAGAAGAACGTGAAAAGATGATTGAAGAAGCTTCCAAAGCTAAGCATGCTAGACTTGTAAAGCACATCAAACATAAACTGGCTGTTGTAAGTATAATAGCTATACCCTTATGCTCAAAAAGAAAATTTTCAGAAAAGATTCGGCTATTTGAAACTATTAACTAATGTTGTGTTATTTTAAACTATTGCAAAGTTAATCATAGAACCTTCTTTTACTGTACAAGCATGTCTAGCTTCTTGGGAGTTTACTATCAGGCTCCCTCTTGTATGCCAAATAAGCTTTATTTTGTTTTATTTTTTTGAAGATCTGAAACTGGCTGCTATTTTTGGCCCTCGGTTTGCTATTAATTTTTGAAAATGATCACTTTCTTGCTTAGTGGATCTTGGTAGTTGCTGTATGCTATAAACTTTTCCAAGATTGTACCTTCTTCAAGTTTACAGTTTGTTTTAGTTATTTTACTTATTTGTTTATTGATGTTAATTGAATGCTTGAATGCACAAACAGGCCCAAGCCAAAAAGCTTAGAGCAGAGAAACTATTAGCTAAAGTAGAAGCCTCTATGATCCCTGCTTCGCCAGATTATGACCAAGAAACAATTACTGATGAGGAACGGGCTATGTATCGCAGAGTTGGTTTAAGAATGAAACCATACTTACCTCTTGGTGTGTAATCTTTTGATTTGGTGACTGACGTTTGAAATCAGAGTTAAAATGCTGATGGTTTGTATAATAATATACCAGGTATTCGTGGTGTTTTTGATGGTGTCATTGAGAATATGCATCTGCATTGGAAGCACAGAGAACTTGTGAAGCTAATAACCAAACAAAAGACCCTTGAATATGTTGAAGATACAGCCAGGTTATTGGAGTATGAGAGTGGTGGGATACTGGTGGCAATAGAAAGGCTCCCCAAAGGATATGTTCTTATTTATTATCGTGGAAAAAATTACCGTCGGCCCATTAGCCTGAGGCCAAGAAACCTTCTAACAAAGGCAAAGGCATTGAAGCGCTCAGTTGCAATGCAACGCCATGAGGTTTGACCTCTTACATTCTGATTTTATTGTTATACGTCATCACGGTGGTTCCATATGACTGTTATGTCTTACATCATACTATTTGCAGGCTCTGAGTGAGCATATTTCTGAACTGGAGAAAACCATAGAGCAAATGAAAGGGGAAATGGTAACTGCTCCTTTCCTGTGTATAGTCAATTATTGAGACTGTAACTTTTATGCTAGATGTATGTGCATGCCTAACACTAGTTATTCTTAACAAGTGGTATGGACTTGAAACCATTATTCTTGGACACCAGAAATCTATATCTTTATTTCGGATCTCTTTCCTCGCATGACATACTTCTGTATATGAACTATTCTTTTGCCCCAGTCATTTCTCTAGTAATTGAAGCCAAATTGGCTGTATAAACTTTAGTTCCACTGAATTGAATGCTTGAGGTTACTAACAGTTCAGTTGTCTTATACACTTGTTATTCTGGTTTCTGCTTTAGGAGTTCTGCCCATCATGGTTAAACCTCCAATAACTATGAGATTGAAATTTCATCAACGAACTATATTGTTGAATTTAGTGGAGATGCCACAGTGAGTAGTGGAAGCCAATCAATATGCATGGTTGGCATTCCAATATACTTGCAATCAATCTCCAGAATTTCAAGGAAAATGATTCTGCCTTTTTTTTTTTGCAAAAGAAGAAAAAACAGACAAAATATCTTATGTTCATGACAATGTAGATAGGTGAATCACAGAACTGAACCAACACTGGCATTTTTATAGTAATAATATGATTGCTAATCTAGTTATTGTCCTGTATTATTTATGGTTTACTGTTTGCCATATAGATTTATGTATCTTTCTTTACTAATGCCAATTTAATGAGAGAGTATGCAAGGGTCTGTGGTCAGACCTATGAGGTTATAATATGAGAGGTTTTTTTCTATTTTATTTTTACTAATTATGACTGGAGGAATTAGTTAGTGTTGCTTTTCTTTCCTATCAAGTGGGAAAAAGAGAAAGTAACTCTGGTAGATTTTGTTTCTTTAAGCATTTTTTTTTTTTTGCTTTCAAAGTACAATGTTATCCATATTTTCTGTCTCATTATGCTTAAAGTAAACTGGAGAAACTGTTGTTGATTCTTTAGGGTGCCTCTCAAGATGTTGAGGATGACAATAATGGGGACTCAGGCGAGCATGGCCAGTTTGATCCTGTTTCGGAACTCACCCAAGTGAGTTACATATGTTGTTTCTTTTCTTGTCTTGGGTATGTTGCAATGTACTTACTTGAGTGGGGAATGGTTTTCAGTTTGAAGCTTCAGTAAATAGTTTGTCAAGTACTCGATTGCAAAGTGAGGATGAAGCTTCATGTATGGCATCTGATGGTGATGAGGAATATGATGATGAGTTTGACGACTATGAAGATGATGGTGAGTTTGATGATGATGAACATGAGGATGATAACATTGACTCGGAAGCTGATGAAGATTCTTTACAGTCAAACTTTGAAAAAGCCAATTTTCACAGATATCATTGATCAAGTTTCCAAAAATTTTGAACTGACTAGATTGTGATTTTCTTTTTGTCCATAACCCTATGAGGTAATCATTGTCTTTCAGTTAATCTTTTTATTCTGTTACAAGGTTTCTTCAGGAATTTTGCAACTTAATTTTCTTATGAGTCCAAAGAATTTTCTTTTTACGCCCTATTATGTATTATGCGTCCAGAAGCTGTAAAATCATTAATGTTTTCTTTTCCCTAATAAAGTTAGTTATGCATTCTTATCTACATCGTTATATTCCATTCAATTGAGCAGGTTGAACATTGGGATGGCTTGGGCTGGACTGTATATCATGGATGAGTTTTCTTCCCAAGTTGCTCTGTTTATTAAACAGGGTGAAAGGGCTTGCATGACTGGCAATGGTGACATCCTCATTTTCTGCAGCATTCTGTTCATTTCACCCCATCAAGAATGATGCTACGACTAACTGAAACTTGGTGGTAACACAGCTTCAGGTTCTGTCTGGTCAGTTTTTTTTTTACCAAGTCATGACAGTCGACATTAATAATGAATTTCTTATTTTTTGGATATGTATTTCATTTATCAATTAGGGGAATATTATTTCTCCCATCGTAAAAGCACTTGGATTTATTGTAATTATTACTGTATATTTTGGTGTTAATACATTGGAATATGATCCGTTTTGCTGTATAATGAGCTAGATCTATGGAACTTTCGAGTGTCGCATGTATTTTACTTTTATTATTAATTTTTTCTACATGTGGGCGGTTGAGCTTCAATGCACAATGTGTGTGTGATATGTTAGACACGAATATTTTGGAAAAATGAAATTGTCGTAGAGCGACTAGAAAGAAAGTACATAGCATAAGGCTTCTCCGCTTCTCCTTGATTATGTATGCCATGTATTAGCGATGCGCCCGGAAGTGGATAGTGCGAAGGCATCTTCTCAACTTAAAGTTTGTTAACTTACAACACATTAAAGAAACGTATCTTCGCAAGGGCCCACCAATGTGCCAACAATCAACTTTAAAAAGGCTACAAATCCACAAATAAATTTCCAAGACTCCAAGGAGATTAAGATAAAATGCATCTATATAAGTCTCCGCAGCAAATGCTGAATTGGCAGCAGTATAACAGCAGAAAAACAATTTTCTTCGGTTGGGATTTGACTGTATCAGATCAGTTACCATCTATCACACAGGTTCCTCACATGCTATGTCAGGGGAATATAGCATAACATTTGGTTCCATTGTTGTGTGAAGGAAAGACATTGATCTGCTTCCCAGTGCGGCTTATGACCTGCTGAAGTAAAGCCTTCTCATTGGCGCAGAATCTGTTGGAGCTGAAGCACTTGATTCCTTTGCTCTGGTGGCAAGAGATTAATCTGTTCTGGGGTGAGGCTCATTACCTGCTGTAGTAGTGCCTTCTCCATTTCAGGAGTCAACTATAAATAGCCAATGGAAAATCAAACTGTTAATGGAACAATTTGAGCTATTGATAAATAATCTTGCTTGCATGAAACTCAAAGTTTTGACAATCACCGATGCAGGGCGAGGGGGCTGATTTCCTGGACCCATCTGACTGGGAACCAATGCTGGGGGTCCTTGAAGCTGTGTTAGTGTTGAATTGTCTGGTTGGCTAGACATCCAAGAAGATCCTCTATCTGCCTGCATGGAACCTCCAACTTGGTTGCCAAACTCAGACCCTATATGCAAGCCTCCTGCCTGAAAGAATGAGCATAACATATACCAAAAAATTTTCAATTGGTAAAGTCTATCAACCAATAGATATTTCTCACAGGAACATTCCTCGAGAGATGGAATTTTGTTTAAACTAAAAGTAGAAAATCAAATTTAGGAGTTTAAAATTCCATTTGGTTATTGTATTTGCTCATTAATTTCTTTATTATTTGCTCTTTTCTTCCTCAAGAATTACCACAAAATAAAAGTAAATAGTAAAAAAAAAAAAAAAGTTTGATTAAAAATAACCAAACTTTAAAATGCAACACAAATTCAAATATATTAGATCCATAGAAAAGTAAAATCACACATAATTATCATGAAAATTAAATTTTAACTTCAATTCTTCAGAAATATTGTTTGTTTTTGCATCTAAAATAATTTTTTTTACTTCTTTTGCTACTGGAAGGAAAAAGTAACAAAAATAGGAACTGAACAAAATGGAGGAAAATAATTTAACTACTTCATACAAAATTGCAACACCAACTACTCACTCAACCTCTGGCCAAAAAAAACTATTCACTTAACTAGACAACAAAGAGCCATCTTGACTTCATGATTAGGATAATTTAATTCAAAGTCATTAAAACTTTATCTTTTATTAAATTCAAAATCAGTTACCAACTCATATTCTTGTTCACTCATTTCAATGGGTTACATTCTCCCAGCTTATGCCAGAACTCTAACTTATTTAGCTAGCTGAATGAATAGTACTCAAACAGTTGTCTGTCCTAATTTATGCAAAGGTGGCATAAACTGCTCATTGATAACTACAAATACATTTATCCTTATTGACTTCTGTAAAATGCATAGAGGTAACTCATGCAATAGCCTTTCTACATATTGAATTACATAAAAGTGCACCTAATTGCTATTGCAATCATAATTGCATTCATTTCTAACTTGCAATTATGTTCCCATCTTCACTTACAAGTGTTGCAAAAGAACAAGAAAACATAAACAGATTTCCATTGACAAGGCAGATTTAATGAGACACAAAATCAATTAACTCAACAATCACTTCACAAAGGTGCCATTGACAAGACAGATATTTATAGGGAAGAATATTTTCATAACTTTTCCAGATGAACAAAAAAAAATCCACTATTTTTCATTTTTTCAACTTTAGAGCATAAACTAGTGAACCAATCACCAAGCAGAAGGGAGACCTATATTGACAGATTGCCTAGTGCCCAAAAAAAGTAATTGAATCTAGTTCACAACAGCTAGACCATGGAGTGTTTAGAATCATCCATTTAGTTATGCCATTTATGCATAAATTAAAAACATGAGCTTACTTTTATAATGAGCCCCGTAAGAGTGGTTCACTAAGAGATCAAACCAATACATAACAAACAACTAAATTATGCACATACCTGATTTTGATACATTGATTGGGGTAGCAGCTGACTTGGTTGTGGTGGCTGTCCTTGTGGAAAAGAAGGTCCAAGGCCAGAAGGAGGTGTATTACCTGACTGAGTAATTCAACAATAGGAGGAATTATTGCAGAATATATTACAAGGGAGACACCCAGGATTGACTTCAAAACTAACTTTTGACTTACATGGAACATCGGCTGTGAAAGATGCTGAGGAGGGAAACCTGCATTAGGACCCATTTGTGGAGCATACTGATGATGGAAAGTTGGCACTGAAGGTGGTCTTGCCTGTGGTCGCATTGGTGGTTGCAAAGGCATATGAGGAATTCCAGTTGTCTGCAATGGCTGCTGCAACTTGCTAGAGGCTGTTGGCATATGGGTTTGATGATGATGAGGGGGCAGTGAAGATGAATGTAGAGGAAGAGGAGGTACATTTGGGAGTTGGGACGATGGTGGAAGGGACATTGGAGGATTCAAATGTCCCTTCGTCTGCTGTGGTATCTGTAAGGAATGTGGTGGCATGGGTTGAGACTGAAGGTTTGCTGCAGGAACAGCAGCAGCAGCAGAGATTTGTGTCCCAGTTTGGTTTTGAAGATGCTTCCTTACGGGAGGTTGGATCTGAGATGCAGCAGCTTGGTCCTGCCATCCGACTTGACCAGGCAATGATTGTGCTGGCTGGATGTTTAACTGTGGAGCTGGTTGAGCTGATTGCTGAGATTGCTGTGATGCAGGTGGCTGAATGGTAGGAATCTAAACACATAGAAATTTAGAACACAGGCACAGTACAGTCCCCAATGTAAAATTTCAAAGACAATTCTATATAGATCAGAAGCATACCACTTGAGGGGGCTTAACCATTCCAAGCATAATCTGAGCCTGAAGTAACAAAAATAATTAAAGAAACCTGGTTAGGAATGGAAGCTCCTAATGATTCATTGGTAAAATGTCAAAAAAGATGCAATTTAAAGCAAGAAAAAGGTCGTTAACCATCAAGCTGCCAAGCACTACAAGTAATCCTCAAGAAAGATGTTTCCCTGATCACTGCTTCTTGCACATTGTTAGTTGCAACTAGAACTACTACAAGCATCCCATAATTACAAAACCAACTTCAGAAACCTAATTGTCCATACTAAGGTTCTTGAATACAAGCATATTCACTGTCTGTGTTGATTAGGTTCTTAGTGAGTAGCTACTCTCAACTACTATATATACAAAAAAAAAAAGGCGACAAAAGTTCACAACTTTAGCCTACTAGGGATATGAAGAGGGCATAGTAATAGCAAGCAACAATTCAGTCGAACCAACATATCATAGCAACATATAATTACTCACAGTATCAAAATTAAGAATAATTTGGAAAGGAAAACGAAAAATAAAGAAGAAAAGGAAAACCTGGAAAAGGGCTTTAGTCAAGAGAGGGTTTTGGATAAGGATCTGCCTCGCTTGCTGCTGGTTTTGTTCTATAAGTGTCTGCATATAACCCCCAAAAAAAACAATCAAACGACCGTTATTTAGGAAAATTAAATTACCAATTAGAATTGACGGCGAAGGAAGTTGGGTCTGGAAGAAAAGAAAAGAAAATTGGAAAAATAGAGTGCCTTCATCTGGGACATAATCTCGTATAGTTGGCTTTTCGACATTCCGGCAATGTTGGCCGGCAAGCCCTCGCCGGCGACTTGCTTTCCCGCCATTGTCTCCGTGGACTTTCTCAACGAGCCGCAGAGAGAGAGAAATTCGAGTGTGGCTTCCGGTTGTAGTATGAGGTTTTATAGGAAAGTGGGATCGAAAGGCCAGAGCCCAATGATAAACAATTTGGGCATTAACACATTTTCAATTTATTTTTAAAGTCGAAAATATAAAAAAAAAGTATAAATATTAAAATTTAAATATTATATTTATTGACCGTTATTTTTTAAAATAATTACATTAATTAAGTCTTTCGTTAGTTTTCTTTCCATGATTAACTCTACAAAAATAACACAATTTGTTAATTTAAAATAAATTTCAACTTTAGATTAATGAAGGTGCTTTTCTCATTGCCAAATTCTTTTATTATTATGTGTTTTAAATAAGTAGATTGTTTTCAAGTTTAATTAACAGAAGTGACTTTTTTTTTTATTTAGTCAACAAAAATAATTCATCTGAAGAAATTAAAATCAACATTAGAGCACTCACCCCATACTTAAGAAAATATTATAGTATTTTTTTCTTGAAAAATAATGGCATTACTATATATATATTTATATTTATGAGAATTACATCACAATTAAACAATTCAAAACAAATATGACATAACTATAAATATTACATTCAATCTAAGGAATTAATTAATAGACTAAAACATGAAATAAGATCACTACAAGCAACAAAAGTACATATATAGCCATCGCAGCAAGATTATTTTAAACATCAATTCAAAGACTCAATTAACATTAACCAAAAATGTTTTTTGCAACATCTTTTGTCACGTCACAAAATTCTGATTTTTTTTTTATTGGTAACTTATACATATCTTAATTGATTGTTCTAAACTACATTTAATGACAAAATGAGCTCAAAATATGTTTCTTTCATCGACCATAAATTATTTGTAACTCCTCAAAATGATTTCAATTTTGTTGCAAAAAAGATGTTTTGATATTATAAGAAAGATTAATGAAGATTGCTACTAATTATGTATATGTTTCGAAAGCGCAACAACATCAAAATACATATATAAAAATTATTGCAAAGAGTTTTCCATTCCTAACTATTTGAAGCAATCGGCAGTTCTATATCATTATATGTATATATTTATACATATAAATTATTGTTAAATAAATTTCAAATTCTTTAACGTCATATAAGGGAGCATTTGCTTTGCTTGGCCCTCTCAAGAAAACATGTACATATATCCATGAGGATTAAGAAGCGGCCAACATGTTGCTGTCTATATGCATGCATGAAATAATGCAATACTATGTTGCTAGGTTCAATACAGTTAAATATACTTCTTATTATAGCAATTGCAATTGGAATTTATGGACATGGAAATTGTATACTAGCAACCTACCAGGGACATTTTCCTTCTAGACATGGATGATAAAACAGGCCAACAGAAAATGGTCACTATGATATTGCGGTACTTCTACCTACATAAACATAATTATGACTGAAACTCCACAATTGATCATTGCAGGATGGAGATTGTTTTCATCTTAATTAACCCTTTCAAGTCATGGAATGTTGAGTATACAAGGTGTTAGTTTTTTCACACTTTAGACATGTTTGTATTGTAGCTTCACCAAATAGAGTCCATATTGAATGGCTGCTCCTGTTGTTGTTGTAGCATCAGATCTGAAACCCTGGAAGAAGAAGCTGGGCCATGGAAATTTGAACTTAAACCTGTTCTGGTTTGAGAATTAATCCCTTGCGAGGACGACAGAAGGGAATAACCCATAGCTGTAACATCTCTTGGTTGATAATTCCTAAGCTGCAATGCTTTAAGGAGAAAGGAATTCGTGGAAAGATTAGGGCTTAGAATGCTAGAAGGCCATGTCAGGGATGATGGAAGGTTGGCTGCTACTTGATCTCTTGCTGCTGCAAGATCCAGGTTTAAGTTCATCATGTTCATTTGACCATGATTAACAGTATTACTATAACTTGGCGTTGCAATGTTACTGAACCCACTTGATGGATTGGCATTAATGTTCAAGTTTGGTAGCAAAATGTCTCCAAACTCATTCACAATTGAATTTGTGTCACATGGAGATCCAAAAGATGGCTGTGAGGATGAGGTTGGCTGTGGTTTCTTCACTACTGCACTCTTTTGGAATACCCTACATACCACCCATTCCTCCTAAAAATATCAAAGGGGAAAAAAGAAGAAAACAAATTAGTAAATCATTAGAAATGCTTGATTCAAATTCTACAATGAGAGAAAAAAAAAAGATGAAGAAAGAGAATACGCGCGCGCACACATATATATATATATATAGTTATATATACCTTTGTGGCGTTGAAAGAATGTTTGTTTTGAAGCCTATATTCATGCATGACCCAATTACTTTTTACGCCCTTGGGAGCTCTTCCCTTGTAGAAAACTAGGGTTTTCTTCATCCCAACAAGAATGCCACCCCGGAAGATTTCCTTGTCTTTGCCTGTGGTTTTCCAATACCCTGCTTCAGTAGCTCGGTTGGTTCGAACTCCAGTTGGGTATTTTCGGTCTCTCAAATTGAAGAAGTACCATTCTTTCTCCCCCATGGACGCCTTGGCTGCATGGAATTATAATTTCAGCATCAATCTTTGTTAGGCCGCCAAAAGTAGGGAAACATAGTGTTTTATGCCCATAATTGGCCTATAAAAGCTTAAAGAGAATTAATTTACCAATCATAATTTTGTCCTTTCAACATAAGTAGACCTTGTTTACATAATTAGTATGTTATTCCAAACAAAAGTTCATTCTCAAATTCAGCAGAAAAGAGAAAAAATAGAAGAAAACTTTAATTTCTTTGATTAAACACTTACAATTAACTATACGGGCAAATTAGAAACAAGAGGTTCGAATAGTAAAAATTAAGAATCAATAACTCTTCCATTATAGTTGTCTCTTTCTCTATAAAGAGTCTTAAATGGTTTCTAGCTCTGTATAATTAATTGTCCATTAAATCAAGTATATATTAATTCTTTCCTCTAAACACAAACAAATTACAGAAGCCCTCTAAGGTAGTTGTTCCGAAAATCAGTTAGGATTTTAGAAAAGCTTTTAGTCAATCAATTTTACCAAAAAATCAAATCTCTTTTATATCTGAACATTTGACTCAATAATAATTGTATATATCATTTATTAATCAAAGACTCAGTTCAAACTTTTTTTTTGCTGTATATGTATATTGAATCCCCTCTCTTTTTCATATTAATATTATGGAGTTAAAAGCATGAAGAGTACAGAAATCCAATCCATCAATAAGAAATCGATCCTACTATCAAGTAATTATACAAAGACTCGCTAAATTTTCAACTACATGGACAACCAATTCCTCCAGATGATATGAAATGTAATAAGAAGAAAGTAAAAGGGTTAGATTTAGTTTGAAACAAATTAATAAATATATTAGTAACTCTAAATTAGCTATACCTGGAAGATCCCAAGGTTCACATTTATTCAGATCAACATCAACAATAGCTTTGGACGTGAAGCTGATATTTGAGACCTTGTGGGAAAGATAATAAGTGATGAGTTCTTCATCTGTGGGATGGAATCTAAACCCTGGAGGAAGATTCTCCTCCATTTTTGTTTCTTGATAAAATCCTGAAAAGCTAGCAGGCAAAAAGGCAACTGAAGTTCCCAAACTATGGATGACCCTACAAAAAGAGCTTATAACAAATATCAACTGAGAGGAGATTGGATTCGGAAAGGGGTAGCGTGTACTTTATGTTCTACAAACAAGAATTGAAGAAGAAGCTGCCATGACTAACCTTTGTTAAATCATGATAATTACAGCTAACACTATTGACAAAACATGATGCAAGAAAAAGACTTGGTTTTGAAATTTACAGCCATGCCACTATACAGTGAATGGTTGTCCTAAATGGTGCGTATTTGCTAAATTGTCGCTAAGGTTTCCAAATTATAGTTAATTATATTTTTAGTATCAAAACTTTGGGAGAATGCATAATCACAAATTGATACCTAAAAAATAAATTATATAATTTGCATCTTGAATTTTCAAATAATATATCATTTTAATTCGAATTCTAATACTATTGATTTAATTTACTCATATGTTAACTAATCAATATAATTTCATTATATACATGTTATTTATTAAATAAAAATATTAAATATTTTGTAAAACCTTCATATGGATGACATATCGATATCAAGTGATAAATAATAGTTGGCTGATTCTAAACAATTTTTTTATGATTAAGGTAAAAAAATATATATAGTTTTAATTTATATTGAAAAAATATTATAATATATGTGGTAAATATATAATTTGATAATATTTATCATAATTAATGAAATTAGAGTTTGGATAATTAATATGATACATAATAATTTGAAAATTCAAGTACAAGTTAATTGTATATTTTAATTTTTTAGGTATCAATTTATATATATATTTTAAAATTTAAGTACAAAAATGTAATTAACTCTTTGAAATTATTGAAAAGACTAGCAGTTGTAGCATTGACTAACGAGGGGATTGTTTATGTTTTTCTGTTTCAAAGCTGAATTTCGTGAGGGGAGGGAGCGGCAAAAGGTTTGCGCACGAGGGTTTGAGTGAGTCTTTGATACACTGTAGTTTGAGATGTTTATTGTGTTTTTCTTCTACGATCCTGCCCAACCACCTTCACCCATCTCTACCGACCCAAATCCTAGTCCAATGGGAACATGGCCTTAACACTAAATCATCAATAATTTATTCACACTTGTTGGCTCTTGTAGTTCTAATATTGTTATCAATCTCTCCTTCTCTCTCAAATGACAAGGGTGTTCGATTAATTAATTGTTTCTTTAATCTATTTGTTTGACAAAATTCAATTATTAAATCATCATTGCAAGTGACAGATTAATAAAAAAATAAAGATTTTAAATTTTTGGTGAGATCATACATGTTATTAGACTAGTGAAAAGGAAAATTTTGTGATATCATTATTTCATCAGTGTGTATAGTATATTTATTCAACACCTTGATAATAAAAGTCTACATATATGAGTTGTTGGATTATAGTGAGATATAAAAGATATGTTTTGGTAAGAGTAGGGATGACATAGAATGTTTGACAACTGACAGTGGAGGATCTATCATGGCTGCTCATAAAATTTAATTTTCATTAAACAAATATTGAGAAAAGATTGCTAAGAGTGGTTAAAAGGGTCACCAAACCACACGACTGTTTCTATGGTTAAGCATTTCCGTTTGGACGTTTTCCTACTCCTCATCTCATTTGTCCTCAAAGCCCCTCCCCACCACAAATATTGTCAATCCTAACTACAAATTTTAATTAAATGTACTACATTTTTTTTTTTTTATCAGTTGGGTTTCTAGAAACACAAACTCAATGTTTCCTTCACAAGACTCTCTCTCTCTCTGTCTTTTCCTCTTCGTTTTTTTTTTTTTTTTATGTTTATGCTTTTCATAATCATGATTATTTGATTAAAATCTTCAATTAAAACCCAAGGGCAGTTCATCAAAATCATCAAATTGTGAAAAAATAAATCCCAAAGAAAAATGAAAGGGAATTGCATTCCTTGTCCAATTTTATAGAATATGGCGGTCATTTTCTTAAGCCAAATGGGAACCAAACCTAAATGAAAAGATTGCCATAGTGAACTAGAAATGGTAGTTCATATATGATCTACTTATTTGTCCACATTCATCTTAAAATCAGGGAACCAAAAAAAAAAAAAAAAATCACATTCATATAGTCTATTTCATCAATTTCTACAAGACAATAGGATTAGTGAACCCTAACTACTTTAATTCGGCATGAAAATTAAGAATTAATTAAGTATTTATTTGACTATGCCTTGTTCATTGAGGATTGGTTGGTATATCTATGTATAGAATTAGCAAGACATGCTTAATTCTATTTGTGCTCTACCTAGAAAGCCTTCTTTCATAACAAACGAATTTTTTTTCTTTTTTTTTCCTACGAATTAATCTTTTTTTTTTTTTTTTTATAAAAAATAATAGTAAGTCCGTGTCATTTCCTATTCGACAAAAGCTGAAACTGAGCTCCATTGTCAAACTTAGGAATGAGAAAAAAAAAATTAATAAAACTCAAAATCGATTTGAAATAATAATATTTGATTTGGTTTTGGATTGATTTTTTTATTCGATGTAGATTAAGTTCAAAAATTATACATATATTAAATTTGTATTGAATTTTAAATAAAAAAGTAAATAATAAAAAAATTGAATCGAATTATCTAATTTTATTAACTTTTATATGTTTTTTAAATTTTTATAAAAAAATAATTATTTTATATCAAAATCTATTTAAATATATTAAAATAATATATAAAATAAACAATTTTAAATTTAAAAAAGCAATTAATCAAATTAATAAAATTTAATTTGAATCTGATTATTTTAAGAAAAATCAATTCAAATCAATTTTTAAAAATATAATATTATACGTTATCTAAAATATCAAATTAAATCTGATCTAATCTAAACCTATATTACTTTAAATCAAGTCTAAGGGCCTGACTGCTTTATCGATAGGCCATGTAATGACTCACAATCCAAAACCGGGAAAACCAAGGAGTCATGGATCACACTAAATCTGGCCCATATCTTTCCGGTAGAACTGTGAAAATTAATAGAAGCATGAAACATTAAATATGAAATATTATATCCGATGGTATAACTAAAGATTAAAACTTGAGATTTCATGTTAAGAATTCAAATCTCGAAATTAGCAGAGTAAGAATGGACAAGAATTACATTTCATTGCATATTTCAAAAATCAAATATGAAATCGTGTAACAAAATTCAAACATGTAAAATATACAGAATCATTAAAATAATGTTTGATAAAAGATGATCACTTAAAATCATAGGGATCTATATATAATAATTAGATTATTATGTTTAATAAGTACTAAATAATTTTATGTAGCGGTGATCTTGAATAAAAAAATTGATCAAATTACTGTATCAAAAGATGATTTAATTTCCATTCAAAAGAGTAGGAACTTTTTATCACCTAACTGAAGTAATAAATAAAATTAATAATAGTTAATATTACTCATTTAATATATAAATTAATTTTTTTTTCTTTTAAAATTGTAATTATTATATATTATAAAATTTGTATTTTATAAAACTAGTATTCTTGGTAATAGATTCAAAAATAATTATTGATTTTTTATAAATATTTTTTATATAATATAATATTTCTTTTATTATGAATTTAATAGATTAATTTTATTTTCTAATTCAAATATTTTTTATGTAAATTATATTATAAAAATTAATTAATTTATTAATAAATGTATTTATTAATTTAATAATTTTATTTTAAAATAAATAAAATACTACTAACATTTTACAAATTATTATCTTTAAATAATATTAAAATCATTAACTATTGTAACTATTATAATATGCATGATTATTTTCGTATTTTTAAACAAAATAGTGTTTTATTTTTAATACTACCAAACACAATGTTATGAGCTTACTAAATATTAATGACTGTTAATCAAATAAAGTAATTTCAAATTATGAGTAATAAGAACACCTTATTAATTACACTACTAATTAAGGAGTGTAGTTAGACAAATATTCCACGAGAGAAAAGAAAAGGGCAGTATTTATAGAGAGCTCAGTACGTTACCCTATTTCTTTTCCTGATAAAATGGGGAAGAAAGTGCAGAGTCCAACTGGAAGTCTGGAAGTAATCTCTTAGTTAACTATGGCCCAGATCTTAGGCACAACCCCGCTTTTATGTGTTGGGGCCCATGACAATTTGTACCTCGTTTAAGCTTTTAATGAATCTGGCGTGGGAGGAGCTTTGATGTTGTGGATACCATTATTCTCAATAATCAAATTTAAGAGCTCAGTACGTTACCCTATTTCTTTTCCTGATAAGATGGGGAAGAAAGTGCAGAGTCCAACCGGAAGTCTGGAAGGAATCTCTTAGATAACTATGGCCCAGATCTTAGGCACAACGCGGCTTTTATGTGTTGGGGCCCATGACAATTGGTACCTCGTTTAAGCTTTTAATGAATCTGGAGTGGGAGGAGGTTTGATGTTGTGGATACCATTATTCTTAATAATCAAATTTAAGAGTTGACGAGAAGCATGTTATCAAAAGCTAAGAAAACTTGTAAACTGGGTGATTCGCCTTCATTTGAGGGGCTGGAGAATTTTTACCTAAATAAAATGTTCAATTCGACAAGTTTGGGTAATATATTTTACTCCATGTTCATTCAAGAAGAATGATAATAAAAGAGCGTTAACATGAGTTCAAAAGAAGTTAGACGGATAACTTAAAGTTCCACCTAAGAGCTTTTTTAAAGGCTTTTTATAGTATTAGATTATGACTGAATTTTAGAACCTTGCTAATTGAATTAATCCCTTACTAGTAAATTAAATAATTTTATCTGTATTTCATTTTTGTGATAATGATGTAAGACTTACCTTGTTTTTGGGGACTTTTGATTGTGGATTTCATCTTCGTTTAATTTCTCTTAAAAATTCTACATGTTATATGCTAATTCTACTTTTTATTTTGAAAAATAATAAATAACTCAAAATGTGTAAAACAAAAAAATCATAGGGAGACAGCATTTTCTGCGAAAGCCTTAGGAGCCAAGCTAAGGACATAAATGGAGCAAATGAGAAATTTGCCTAAGAAGCCCCAAAAGACATTCCCACACACCCACCCTTTTAAGGCTTTCCACAATTAAGAGGCAAAGAATATCTCAAACAATAAAATCTCTCCACGCCACCCCAAATTACTTATATTAAATTAAATTATGTTACACGGTTCTATTTTCTTATATTATTTTTTAAAAGTTATAATATATTATTAATTCTTTTATAAAGCATAAAAGCCATACTTGTTTACGGATACTTGTAGCCAAGTTTTGGTCTTTGGATCTCTTTTTTTCATTTTGTTGCTACTGAGGATTTTCAAAGAAGATACGATTTTTTATTTTCTCTCATTTGAATATTGGTATGGTATATTTAGATTAATACAAGATTTCTTTTTATGCTTTTAATGAAGAGAGGATTTCTATGAGTTTGTGTGTCTATATTATGCAGCACATTACATGCAAAACAACAACATCATACTCATATAAATTTTTGAAATCTTGTATTAATCTAAATACAAGATTAATTCACTATGTCTTCCTCATTTATAAATTTTTTCATATACACAAAAAAATCGTAGTTTGAAAATATTAAAATGAAATTACACGTTTTGAAATTTAAATTTTAAATTTATCATATTTTAAAAGTAATTATACTAATTAACTAAACTAAATTCTAATTTCTCATCATATATAGCTTTTGAGTATTGCAAAACTAATTAATCCTTCCAAAAAGTTTTTGAGTATATTTATTTTTATATTTGCAAGATCTTTAATTAATATGTCAATTCATCCCATCAGATGATCAACCAAGTTGTTCAAATAAAAATTCAGTTTCTCCTTGCCAAGAATATCGGTAGCTTAGACAAGCAGGGATAATGAAAGATGTGGGAATTTGTAATCTAATAACTCTATGATGACCAAATCAGTAAAACATGTCGTAATTAAGAAAATGAGAACTCCTATAAAAGCCGGCTTCTTCTTCTTCTTTTTGTTTTTTTCTTTTTTTTTTTTTTTTTTTCTATTTTTGTACGTGAAAGACCACCAAATTTGCTGACAGATTTGCCCTCCCAATTTCAATTGATGTTTGGAAATGATTGAGGTAATTTTGACATTTTAGGACAGATTAGATATTTTAAGGATGCAGGAATGGGAGACCCATTAAAAAAAAAAAAAGAAGACATCTTCTTTTTAACCAAGACTTCACTTTGCTTTTGAGTAGGATTATTTGTTGGCAGCTCATTTTGCAGCACCAACAACGAGAAAATATGCCATTTTCAAAGGAAGTTCTAGTTAGATTGTTTTACAACCTCTCAAGCTCCTCTCTGCTCTTCCTTGTATTCCTATACTCCTCGTCCATTTTGCTTGCCAAGTTCTTTTACTTCGTTGGAAGTTATCAACTTATCCAAAGGTCTAGTATCAGCAAATCTCTTCCTCTTTTTCTTAGCTTACTAAAATTCTTTCTTTTCTAATTTACATTGTTGATGAAGAATTTTGTGCTGTGCGCTTTCTTCTTTGCAGGAATCAAAATGGATATGACTACAGTATGTTTTCTGATGAAGAGGAGGAAGAGGAAGAAGAATATGCTGCTGACAGGTATAATTATAGGGTGAACTGCATGGAAAAAGATCACCTGGTGGCTGACATAATTCATGGTGGTGAATCACTTGTATTCCTGCCAGACAACAGCTTTCACATGACTCAAAATGATTTTGAGGAATCCTTGAACCCCCATGATGATCAGCTGATCACAAGTGAAGATCAAGAATATGCAAGTTATTCGACTGAACAGTTTTCTGCTCTTGACTCGTCACCTTGTTCAGATTCTGAACATCATGATCATGATGATGATACAGATTTGCTGGATGAAGAGAACCCAAAAAATAATGCTGATTCACTTCAGAATTTTGATGCAAATCAAGACGGTCCCACTCCTATCGTCTCGCCAATACTCACAGAACTAGACAAAAGTGATCAGGTGGACAATGATGAATATGGTGATGGTATGTGCATTTATGCTTGATTAGGATCACATGCTGTACTTCATTTGTTTCTGCTGATCATTACAGTTATTGTACTTTTTGTTTTCATGTTTTCAACTCGACCTGTTACTGCCTATGCAGAAATTTGCAGTAATCAAGAAATCAAACAAAGGGTGGAAACAGATTTTTCAAGAAGTGATCAGAAGTTTTTTGTTGTAGGACCAACAAAATTGGAGTCTAGGAAGTTATTAGTTCAGGAAAAGGATGATGAAGAAATCTACGGAGACTCTTGCACAATTGGCTCTACTTCTAAGAGCTCCTCCGAGTGGAGAAGCTCAATAAATTGTAGAGATTCAGGGACTGATGATCCATTTTCTTCTTCCTCAAGAAGAAGTTGTCCTAAGTGGGAGTCCTACACAGTGTTTCAAAAATATGATGAAGAGATGATGTTCCTAGACAGAATTAGTGCACAAAAGCTCCAGGAAACTGGTAACATATAATTTAATCCAGCAAACGTTTAGTCATTTGATGTAGTACAATGTACATTTGCTTGATTGGTTTGAAATTGTTCTAGAGTCCCTGAGGTCCATCCAAGCTTGCCCAAGGTCAATATCAGAGAGAATAGTCCGCAAGTTTGCCACAATGAACAAGAAGCCATCAGATATCAGACACAATCCATATCATGAACTGGAAGCTGCATATGTAGCTCAAATTTGCTTAACTTGGGAAGCTCTTAATTGGAATTACAAGAACTTTGAACGTAAAAGAGCAGCACGCAAAGATTTCGACTGTCCTGCCATTATTGCTCAGCAGTTTCAGCAATTCCAAGTTCTTTTACAAAGATACATAGAAAATGAGCCTTATGAGCAAGGCCGGAGACCAGAAGTCTACGCCAGGGTGAGGCTTTTGGCACCAAAGTTGCTTCTGGTTCCTGAATATCGAGGTAATATGCTAACCCTCTATTTCCTATCCTGAATATCGTAAATTGATTTTTGATGTATCTACATTTATAATACCTTTAACATTCCTTTATTCCATCCATGTATTGATTTTAATTAAGATTATGAGGACGATCAAAGGGATGAAGGTTTTGGCTCAAGAATTTCAGCAGATTCATTTCTGGTGATAATGGAAGATGGAATCCAAACCTTCATGAATTTTCTCAAGGCCGACAAGGAGAAACCATGCCAAATCATCAAAGCATTTTTTGGGAGGAAGAGAAGAGGTTCAGTTGACCCAACACTTCTCCAACTCATGAAAAAAGTTAATGCTAAAGTAAGTTCAAATTAAATTCCCAATATATGATACAATTGGCTTTATATGTATATATCCCAATGATGAGTAGTAATCAGATTTTGCCCTTTTTTTTTTTGGCTTTAATTGCAGAAAAAGATGAAGCTTAAAGAACTTCGCCGGGCTCACAAATGCCTAAGGAAAAGAAAATTGAAGGTGGAGAAAGAGGTGGACATATTGATGGGCCTAATTGACCTAAAAGTGGTGTCAAGGGTGTTGAGAATGAGTGATCTAAGTGAAGAACAATTGCATTGGTGTGAAGAGAAGATGAGCAAAGTGAGGATCTTGGAAGGAGAACTCCAAAGAGATTCCTCACCAATTTTTTTCCCAGCACATTGACCCACTACCATGAATATCCTAGGCAAGCTTTTGTAAATACTGTTAAAAAAGAAAAAAAAAAATATATATATATATATATATATATATAGATGGAGGAGGGAGGGTCCTACAACTCAAAACTACATGTGGGGGTGACATGGAATTTGGAGATATGGGAGATCCATGAAATGAAAGGAAGAGAAAAGCAAGGTAGGCTAAGGGATTTTTTCGTAACTGTGAAAGTGAAAGACCAGACACAAAGCAAGGAACATGAAGATAGATACTGCAATGGTAGCTTTATTAGTTTGCTTTTGCTTTTGCTTTATTTAAATTAGGGTTTATCTATAAAGATTTGAGAGCTTAATTGTCAAAAGAATAGAAGTACCAAAAGGCCGGTTACACATGCAGAGCAAAGAATAAAAAGGTAGCACATGGTACCACTCAAATGATGTAATAGTATATCAGAATAGCATTTAGCCTCATATTTGACCCCACTTCGGTTGTGGGAAAGAAAGAAAATTAGTATGAAATAAAAGCATAAGATTTTAGAAAAGGTCTTGTAGTACTAAGCCTATGATGATTAGCTAGATGAGTTTTGATTAGCATTGACTCATAAAAACAATAATGGCTGAATAAGTTAGCGCAGCCTCATAGATGTTACAATTTCTTAATAAGAAATAAACATTTCCCTCTCAATACAACTTGTTTTCTCTTTTTTCTTTTTTTTTTCCCTTTTGTCATGTTTCAATTTCATTTGTAATCCTTAATTAACGGCTTGTTCCCTTTGACAAGAGGAGCTATAGCTTGCTATATATTGATGGGATGTTCCACGAATTTTTTCAAGACAGGATTCCATGAGTTTTTTCTTGATGTATTGGATATCGACGTTTGATTATTAAAATTAAAATTTTAATATTTTGCCAACCAATCACGCTGACACGTTTCAATTTAAAATACAACACGTAACGTTAAAAGTCCACACTTTCCATTATTTGAAGGGTTTTTTTTTTTTTTTTTTGTGTCCAAGATTATTTGAAGGGTTTATAAACTAATTTTGCAGATTGGATTAAGAAAGCTATCAATACATGGAGCTGAGTTGATATATTAATTACAAGTGTAAAGAGGAATAAAGGTTCAATTAAGAACAACTCATATGTGATAAACTCGCTTTAATGGGTAATAAATTATAGGAGTGATTAAAACGCAATGCAACCAAAGGTATTCTCTAAACAGGGGTCCATGAACTCTTTTTTTTTTTTTTACGAGGGAACAAGAGCATATATGTTCCCACAAGGGAAAAACAGTTGGTCAAACCTTGCGGACGTATAGAATTTTTTTTTTCGTTTTACCTTTCCTTTTTTGTGCCTTGGGAAGAAAGAAGGATGCTGAACAAAACTTCCCATTAGCCTTTCTACTATGCTTAGTCGGACTTTTAAAGATTCAAACAATGAGGTAATTAATTTAAAAAAAAAAAACTAAAAGTTAAAGGATGAATTTGATGTGATCGGTTTGGTGTGGTTTTAATTTGTATAAGAAACTCAAACCAATCAATCAAGTATCGATTATATAATATAAAAAGAAACTGTCCTTTTAAAGTAGAATTATCTTTTATAGTGTCCATTTCATTCAAATATTAAAATTTTTGCTCTTTTCAATCTTCTACCATTTTCTATGTTAATTTAAAAAAAAAAAACTCATTAAGTTATTTAAAAAAAATAAAAAAACTTAGATTTAATTTCAAAATCTCAATCTTAACACAACTTTGATACCACTTTTTAAGTAAAAAAACTCAAATTCAATTAAACATTCACCTCAATAGAAGTAAAATAAAATAATCAAATAATCATATAAGAGACAACAATTTAATATGATTTGACTCAATCAACTTATATTCACAGATAAGAGAAAAAAATCACTAGTTATAAAAAATTACAAATATATAATTAAACACTTAACAATTAATACCTATAAGCCTTTTCAATTTCTTTTAATTCTATAAAATATTCTCAACCCAAACAAATACATACTTACGTGCACTCATACATCATATCTATATGGATCTTTTTAGTCTTTTCTAATCCACTCATAAATATTCAAACATACAAACTCATAAGACATTGATTTTTAGTAGTCTTATGGGGTGTCTATCCCATAAAACCATAAAATCATAAAACTTTCTTACATATTTTTCGCATACCTAACTCTATAAAGACTCCACCTCCACCTATTTATAAGCATATAATCTACTTGTTAAAAAAATTTTTTCTCTTAGAATTCTTTTTTTACAAGTCTTGTTATCCATCAAGTAATATCTAGTTGATCTCAAAAAATCTTTTATGAGATTTGAGTCATTATTCCTAATAATCTCTATCTTAACTCAAATTCCATCAAATTATTAGTTTTCATATGAGACATACTTGGCTTCACCTATAATGAAAATCTCATAACAATCTTCTTTGCATTTCTTCACACTTCACGCAAATTAATTTTCAAAATATGAACTTGAACTCTTCCACTGAATCGAGTTTCTTTGGGCTTACATTTTCTCATGTCTCGAACCTTCAGTCCTGATATCACTTGTTAGGACTATGATAGCTTTGATACTATTTATTAGGCTAAAAAGCCTTGATTCAATTAAACATCCATGTTGGTAGAAGTAAAGTCAAATAATCAAACAATCACATAAGAGACAACAATTTAATGTAAATGAAAGAAAAGATCCACTAATTGTAGAGAATTATAAAGATACAAACACTCAACAATTAATATTTATAGACCTTCTTAATCTTTTTTATTTCTATAAAGTATTCTCAAATAAAAATATACCAATATACACCCATACACCATATCTCTATACCATTTTAGTCTCCCCTAGTCCACTAATAAATATTCAAATATACATACATATAAGATGTTAATCTCTAATAGTATTATAAGGTGTTTATCCCATAAAATTTTACAACTCTCATATATCTTTTTCTCAAATCTAATTTTATAAAGAACCCACTTGTTTATAAGCATACAAACTTACCTATTAAGAATCTTTTTTTTTTTTTTAATTTTTTTCTACAAGTTTTTTTATCCATCTAGTAATATCTAATCAATCTTAAACTGTAGATACCCATCTGTATTGGGGATTAATAGGGCCATTTTTATTAGTATTATTTTATAAGTATATTATTATATTATTAGATATGTTAAAGTATAGTATATAGTATAGTATTATTATTATATTGTTATTATTATTATTATTATTATCATATTATTATTATTATTATTATTTTATTTTCCTTTCCATTTTCATTTGATGATAATAATCACGGAAACTGAAATCCTAAATCGATTATGTCAAAAAACCCAATTCGTATAATTAATCAGAATTCAATTCAGGGATCTTTTCAAACAAATTAGCAAGGATCTAGCCTAAAATCATGCTTGTCATAACGTATAGATCTGTTAACCTATCACTGGACATGGATTAGAGGAGTCGCCACCAATCTTTTTTGGTTATGTGTGATTGGCCACCTAAAACATATTCTAATCTACGAAAACAGATATTAGGTTCGGGAATCAATTACGTATGGGAAAGGTTGTAACACTCCATAATGTCCATCCAAAGATGATACTAGTTTGATTTCAAATTATCCAAACCTTAATCATTTTTATGATTTATCAAATAATTTAATATTAAAAATTAATCTTGAAATTATCCCAATAATTTGATAGCAATTTAAGATAATTTTCTCACCTCAGTAGTATTCATAGAGACTAGTATCCCATTCTGAAGAGGCTCCATCATTGAATTTATTGATTTATCTTATTCCAAAAAAGTTAGTAAATCTCCCAATAGTTTGATAGGACTTACTTTGAAGCAATTTTTCAATAGTTTAGAGGATAAAAATTATTTTTTTATTTTTAAAAATTTTTTATACTTTTTATTTTTTAAATGATTCATGAAAATTTTCAATAGTTTGGTGGATTCCATAAAAATTCTCCAATAATTTGGTAGAATTTCATAAATTTATTTTGTAAGGATTGAAAAAGGATTTTTTTTTGTTATTTATTAAAAGGATTTTTTTCTAAAAAAGCTTAAAAAGATTTTTTTTTTTTGAAAATTTACTTGAAAAAGATTTTTGTTTTGTTTTTGTTTTTATTTTTGTTTTGGTTTTTTTTTTTAATTCATTGAAAATATATATTTTAAATAGAAACAATTTTTTTGAAATTTCTCAAAAATAAAACCAAAAAATTAAAAATTAAAAATAAAATAAGTTAAAAAATATAAAATAAATAAAATAAAAACATAAAAATAAAATGGAAAAATGAAACCTTGCGATCAGGTTGGGTTAAAGCGCGGGTTAACGTACGGGTCAACATTCTTAGTATGATCATGGATCACTAAAACACTGTCATTTTGACTACGTATAAAAGGCAATTCCTAGCCTTTCTCCTCAGAAAGCTAGCCCTTTTATCTCTGTAGATAGAGAAGCTATGATTTCTTTTTAAGAAACTCTATCAAAAATTCAACTGAAAACTGAAAATTTATCGGTTGCTAGGGAGGTCACGAGAAAATTCATTCGAAAACTAGAAAATCCATCGATTTTTAGAAATTTGATCGAAAATTGGTCTAAAAATTCAACCGATCATTGAAAAATTCATCAAAAACTTCATGTTTTTCCCAAAAATCTAGATTTTTCTAGAAAAATCTTAAATTTTTGCAGATTTGGCCAGATTCCTTCAAAAACCCTCTAGAATCCAAATCTAAACCCTAGAAACCTAAATTTAACCCAAAATCTTTAACACGAAACCAAAATCAGAAATCCAAATCCCAAACACTCCTACTCTGCCCTAAAAATTTTCAGAACACCCATTTTCCAAAAAATAACATTTCTTTTTAAAATCTACCATTTTCCCACTTTGTAATGATCCGTCCAATTTATAGATCCTTTTAGGATAGATTTTAGGAAATGAACAGAATCAATCCAAGCTTGAATCCTAGGATTTGATTTTGTTTGAACCTCAAAATATGTCTAGGTTCATTGTTGATTGAAAAATTCCTTGATTTAAGCTTTGATTGACCTTTTGACTAGATTCAATTCTTAATTTCAGTTATTCAATCAGCAGTTAGGAAGAATTGAAAGAATAATAATAATAATAATAATAATAATAATAATAATAACTATATACAATATCATAATAATAGTAGTAATAATAATATATAATATAACAATAATACTATAATATATTGCCATATAATATACTATGTTAGTATACTATAATAATATTATAAAAATAACCCTAAGAATAATCCTATTGACCCCGGACACATAAGAGTGTCTACAACTGCCCCTATTTGTATGTTTTTGTCAAACAGAAATGATGCAAAGACCTAGACACCAATTTTGTTTGAGTTAAATCAACAAGTAAAAACAATCGAGATGAAATCGCGAGTTAAAAATAAGGCCATCAAGATTGAGTCAAGGTTGAAAATAAATGACTGGAACAAACCGCGAGTCATAAGAAATAATTTGGACTGAGCCAAGATCATGTGACAGGGATGAAACCATGAGTCAAATGAGACGATCAGGATCGAGTCGAGGTCGAAAATAAATAACCATGACAGAACCATAAATCATAAAAAATGATCTGGACTGAGCCAAGATCAGGTGATCGAGACGAAATCCTGAGTAAAAAATGAGGTGACCAGAACCGAGTCAAGGTCGAAAATAAATGACCGACACAAAATCACGAGTCATAAAAAATTATTTGGACTAAGCTAAGATTAGGTGACTAGGACAAAATCACAAGTAAAAAATAAAGCGACCAGGATTGAGTTAAGGTAGAAAATAAATGACCGGGATGAAACCACAAGTCATAAGAAATAATATAAACTGAGCTATGATCAAGTGACCGGAACAAAATCATGAGTCAAATGACATGATCACGATCAAGTCAAGGTCGAAAATAAATGACTAAGATGGAACCACGAGTCATAAGAAATGATCTGAACTGAGCCAAGATCAGGTGATCGAGATAAAATCATGAGTAAAAAATGGAACGATCAGGACTGAGTCGAGGTCGAAAATAAATGACTGGGATAAAACCATGAGTCATAAGAAATGATTTGAACTGAACCAAGATCACGAGTCAAATGAGATGACCAAGACGAAGTCGAGATAAAAAATAAATGACCAGGATAGAACCACGAGTCATAAGAAATGATCTGAACTGAGCAAGATTAGGTGACCAAAACGAAACCATAAGTAAAAAATAAAGCAACTACGACTGAGTCGAGGTAAAAAATAAATGACCGGGATGAAACCATGAATTATCAAAAATGATATGGATTGAGCCAAGATAAAGTAAGTGATAATAGAATAATGCAAGTACATGCCCTATCTGAGATGCAAATGTAAATGTAGTGCTAATGTCATCAAATTTCAATTATGGTGACAAGGTTCTCAAGACTCAACTAGTTTTTCTTAGCTTCTCGATATTAATAGTCTCAGAGCAAATTTTGTCAATTGATCCATGTTTTTCTTCTTATTTGGTCCCAACTCACAAGTCATGTCAACCAATCTATCACTAAAATTATCACCAAGTCATTTTATTTGCCCTCTTATAAATCATTTTCTCATGCTTCTTTTCATTTATCTCATATTGGATTTCATTCAAAAGAATGAAAATCTCTTTATGAAAAATGTCATTTATTTATTTGCCATCTTTTAAACTAGTGACAAACACGATACATTTTTTTGATTCATTCAGGAAATGTTCATTTGGCGAAAAGTAAGAAAAATGGATCTTTATTGCTGAAAAGAGCAAAAGGTGGGATTAAGAGTAACTCAAGGGTGAACAAAGGCTAAATGTTGTGATTTATTCAAATAGGACATTAACATCCAAAATAATGATTGCTCAAATAATTTTGAACTCAAAGTTAAGATCATCTTTCAAAAACACATTTCATTAATATTTTCAATCTTTGAACTAATTATCCTCATTCTGGGGACCTTCACATAAAATTATTTTTTTTTGCTTTTTTTTTAAGTTTTCATCTTCATTTAAACCGTCTTTTTGGGTTTTCAGTTTAAGTCTTCTTTTTTCCTCATTTGTCTATTTTTTTGTTTTTTTTCTTGTTTTTTTTTCTTTTTTATTTTTTCATTTTTTTTCCCTCTTTATTCATCAATGATGCTTTAATCAAAGCTTCACACAATCCTATGGCAAATTTACCCTAATTTAGTTCATGATTCTCCAAATCAAGTATTCACATTTGATCAAAATAGGCTTTTAAGGGATGTGTTGTAGGCTAGGGTAAAGGGTACTAAAGAAAGGGATAAAACAGGCCTAAATTGTATTTAAAAGATAATCAAACCAATGATCATTTCTTTTTGTGGGGCATTGTGACATTTTGCCCCATCAATTTTTTTTGGTGGAGCACATTGGTATTTTATCCTATCAATTTCTCTTTATTTTTTTATTTTTTTGTTTTGTCATCATTTTTTCATGAGAATTTAAACATAAAAGGGCTTTGCCCTTGAAATTACAAACTTCTCAACTTTGCCCCCCAATATACGGGTGATCCTTGATTAAGGTTCTTTAAAAGAATTTTTAACAAGCTCAAAAGGGTTAGCAAATAATTTTTTTTGAAATGATAAAAGAAAAATGGAAATTTCTCATTTCGAACACGAATACTCTCAATGGAGAATCTTTATTGACAAAGAACAAACTTGTAAACAATTACAAAGATCATGTGTTGCATCACTTTCACCTTTCAATAAGCTAAACTTTCACTAGAGTTATATTTTTTCAGTAGTCCCACTGAAACAATAATTTCAACTTTATTAATCAAAATATTATGAATGGTATTTTCAAAGTCAAATCTTGAATTATCGTCACGACTGTCTGAACATCCATTATTCAGAATCAACAAAAAGGTATGAGATGGTGAAAGTATATGATGGAGTATTCACAAAAATTATAGGTGTCATGAAAATACATCAAGCATGTCACTTTATTAAAATGATGAAAAATAAGATGAAATTCAAGTACATAAAAGAAGATCCATATTTTCAAAAGATCTAAGATGATAGACAGTTCCCATTAACCTTTTAAAATTATGCTTCTGGATGATTGAACGATGGATTATTGCTGGATTATTACTGATATTGGATGTCGTGTTTTCATTGGTATCAAAATTTATCAGCTCTCCTTTAATCATACTTTACACCATACATTTCAAAGGGATGCAATTTTTAGTGGAATGTCCTATCACCCCAAAATAATAGTCACAATGAGCAGTAGAGTCATACCATTTGAGATAAAGAGGTTTCAGTTATTTTATAGGAACGAAAACAATCAAATGGTTCTTGTAAAGCTCTTGGTATAGTTCGATACAACTCATGAGGATAGAGTGAAATGTAAGCTTTTCCTTATTCCATGATTCTTATGCACCACTCGTTGGGGTAGTGAGATAAATGGAGGGCTTAAAAGGGGATGGATAAAATGGTCGTGTAGTAGATACATAACTTGTAGGGGAATGATATACGGGATAGATTGGCTAAAGGTAATTTCTAGATTGCTGCTTGTAGAAACTCATAGCTTGAATCTCATTTTTTTTATTGGACATCTTTTTAGCAACAAATGATTCTTTTTTTTCTAGTTTATCGTTCTTGATTGCATTTTTGATTATTTCTCATGAAATCTCCATGTCAGTAAAATTCTTAGTCATGTTCCCTATCATCTTCTCATAGTATGACAATTTAAGAGTGCTTACAAATAGCACCGTCATCTCTTTCTCTGTTAAAAGGAGTTGTACCTGAATAGCGACATCCTGCCACATTTGGGCATACTCTTTGAAAGATTCAAATGCTTTCTTCTTCATCCCTTGTAAGAAAAGGCGATCAGGGGCCATGTCAATGATGTGACGGTATTGATTAATAAAGGATCGGGTAAAATCTTTCTATGAATTTTTTGATGAATTTTCTAACGATTAATTGAATTTTTTTGATCACATTTCGACTAATTTTCTAGAAACGGATGGGTTTTCTAGTTTTGATTGAATTTGTTAGTGACTTTTCCAAAAATCAGTGGTATTTTCAATTTTTGATTAAAGTTTTCGATAGATTTTTTAAGAAATTCTAGAGAGAAGTCAGAGCTTCTCGATCTAAAAAGAGAGCAGAAGGGGTTCTGAGAAAAAATGCTAAGACTTGGCTTATATAGCAAACCAAAATGACAGTATTTTAGAGAACCTATTTATATAGATGACCCGACAAGGATTTGCACATTAACCCCAGTGCCCACTCAACCTAATCGTAGGTTTCCTTTTTTTCATTTTCATTTTATTTTTTGATTTTATTTTATTTATTTCTATTTTATTTATTTTTTTATTTTATTTTCAATTTTTTATTTAATTTTACTGGTTTTAAAAAAAAAAATTTTTCTGAAAAATAGGAGAAGCAAAGAAAAAAAATACTTTTGAAATTAAAAAAAGAATAAAAAAATCTTTTCAAATAAGTTTGAAAAATAAAGAAACAAAAAAAAAAGAAAAAAATCTTTTTAAATAGTTTATGGAATCCACCAAACTATTGAGAAATTTCATAAATCAATTTTTAAAAAATATAAAAAATAAAAAATAATTTTTATCCTCTAAAATATTGGAAGATTACTTCAAATTAAATCATACCAAACTATTGAGAGACTTAATGAAATTCTCAAAAGTTTTTACAAATCTTTTTATGATAAAATCTCACTAAACTAATAGCAGATTTGCTTCAAAGTAAGTCCTATCAAACTATTGGGAGACTTATTGATTTTTTTGAATAAAATACTATAATAAATCCAACGATGGAGCTTATTCAGGGTGGGATATTAGTCTTCATGAATACTCATAAAGTGAGAGAATTATTTTAAATTACTACCAAACTATTGGGGTAATTTTATTATTAATTTTTAATGTTAAATATTCTGGTAAATTATAAATACATTTAAAGCTTGGATAATTTGAAATCAAACTGGTACCATCATTTGGATGGATGCTGTGAGGGTGTTACAACCATTTTTACATGTAATCGTACTTTCAAACGTAAACTTTGATTTCATAGATCAGAATTTACTATTTAAAGATACCTAAGTCAATCTTGGGATCCCTCTTTAAATAAGACAGATTCAATCAGACGGTCAATCACACCTAAACAAAAAAAAATGGTGACGACTCCTCTAATAATATCTAGCGGTAGATCCACAGATATATACATTATGATAGTTTGATGACTCCATGAGAGACATCAAGAGTCAAGCAGTAAATGATTTCTTATTATTTAAGCCTTGCCTAATAAATTTGGGATTATTTTCTTTCTTTCCTATTTATTTCTTTTCATTGCTTATATTTGTTTAGTTATCAATTTATTTATTGTATATATTTGTCATTCATTCGCATATGCATAACATAAGCTCTCTATCCAAGCTCTACCCTTAGGATGGAGTGAAATACCTATGCTCTCGTGAGATTTCATGTCTCTACATGGGCTTGTGAAACATTCTCACTCAAATTGAACCTTTTTTCACTTGTAGCCTATGATGAGCGAGGATCGAGATGCTTTATCAGTCTGTAATTGACAATGATGTAAATAACAATTTGGAAACCTTTTAAAATTTATCTCCATCATATGTAGTTAACTTTAAGAGCCTAACTATAGGTAAAGCCATGCCTTCTCCTTGTGTTAGAAACTTTTAAATAGCACTCATGATTGATATTCATTTGTGAGCTTATGTATTATCTTTTTGTATACTTTTCACTAGCCCTATATGTTAATCTATATATTTATCTACTAACAATTTTCTTTTATCATGCATTCATATTATTAGATTCATCATAAGGAATATTTGCCATGAAATATTTTTAACAAAGAAAATTTCAGTTACATCCATAAAAAGCCTAGGCAAATCCTCTACTGGCCTAAAAAGAGAGTCTGAAGAGTTGAAGCTTGCAAACAAAAGGCTAAAAATGAAAGTCCAGACACTAAAGCAAGAAAAAGATGGATGGAGGAATTTGTGCATTAACCTTAATACAACAAGGTTATCAATTAATCAAGAATTATCTTGACTATTGTAAGAAAACAAACAATTGCAAGCAAAGTTACAAGAAAATGATGTAATGTTCTTTGAAGCATAAAAGCATATCTAGATGTTAGATGCTAAATGAAGTAGTGGTAGGAACAAGAGCATAAATGAGGACTATGGTTGAAGAATGTGAACAAATGAAGGAAACATATGTGCAGAAACACAACTAGTTGAAGTCCCTGTTTGACCGAATTATGGTGGCCATTTACAAAGCCAAGGACATGGTAGAAATGATTGAAAAATGGAAAGCAAGGGTGCCATCAATGGGAGTACATGGTCAAAAATTGGTAGATTTCTTTAATAAAGTGCAAAGCTAGTATCGACAAGCCATGGGTTTTTTTTCCTAGTAGTTCTAGATTTTTCATGAATGTAATGTTAGATTTGACTAAAAAATAACTTTTAATTGAATAAAGATTTTCTTTGATAACAATTGTTATGTGGTAAATCTTCCTTATTGCATTCATGTATTTTGTTTTAGTACTCATTCTTATGTATAATTTGAAAGTTTCATGGACATTACTTTAAATTTACACATTGTGAGAAATTAAAGTTCAAAGATAGCTTAATACCAGTACTACACTTGAGCTAAAGTTCTAAAAATAGAACAAGACAATGTAGACTGACTTGAGAGGTTAGAAAATACCTAGAAAGTAATTGAGAGGATGCTAAGAAAAATCCTTAAAGCTTTTAAAAAGATAAATGAAGGAAAAGCAACAAAAAAAGACATCTTAAATGAAGATAGTAAGCTACTGTATCTGTTGGATTATGGGGTCCAACGGTCTCCCTTAGGGACTCGGTGTGTCAATTCATTTAGGTGAGGTATCTCATAGTGGATCAAATGTTGGTGTATGACAACCCAACCTGCCGAAGCCCAATGGGTGAGGTATCCCATGAAGGCTTTGCGAAGCCCCTTATGTCCACATATCGCTTAGTATGGAGCTCTGCGCTACCAAAAGAGAATAAGGAAATAGAGTTATGCCTTCACTATCAGCTATAACTTTTGATGTAATGGTAAGCGCTTGATCTTAAAAATTAGTATCAAAGTGAGATTGCAGGTTCGAGTCCCCCAAGTGTCGCTGGGGAGAGATTGTTGGATTATGGGATCCAGCGATCTCTTTTAGGGACTCGATATATCAATTCATCCGGGTGAGGTATCCCATGGTGGATTAGATTTTGGTGTATGGCAACCCAACCTGCTGAGGCCCAATGGGTGAGGTATCCCATAAAAGCTTTACTAAGCCCCTTATGTCCACCTGTTATTTAGTATGGGGCTCTGCGCTACCAAAAGAGAATAAAGAAATAGAGTTGTGCCTTCACTATTAGCTATAGCTTTTGGTGTAGTGGTAAACGCTTGATCCTAAAAACAATTGTTAGTCTTGAATTGATCCTTATTTTGAAATGATAAAACATTAAGCTAAATAAGCTTGATCAAGATTTTGAAAAAGATTTATTTAGTATATGTTCTTAAGTTTTATATTTTGGTACTAAATAAATAATATGATTTTCAAAGCTTAAAAAAACCTTTCTTTGTTTTCATATTTCTCACACCAAATCTACCTTTAAAGATTATTTATTTAAGCTTAAATGAAAGTCCAATTATTTTTTTTAAAGTGAACTTATTCATTTTGGACTTAATACAATTTTGACAATATTAGTTTTGAGAAATAGATCAACTTAAGAAAGCTGTTTTACAAGAACAAAGTTTTTTAACATTGAATTTATTTTTTTTTTGTATTAATTCACAAAGTTTTAATATTTGAATTTTATATGGTTGGAAATCTCTTTGAGTCTACTTTCTAATGGATCAAACAAAATTAAAATCCAAATTTTCTAAGAAAAGATTTTGAATTTTTATTAGACACTCTGCAGTTGTTAAAAAAATTGCATAAGGGGTGATTTTAAAAATTCACTATAATTTGTACTCAACGAATTAGGTGATTAATTTTATATGGATAGAAAGCCCTTTAAGTTTGGTTTCTAAATCTTGAAATGGTTTATGATTTGGATTTATATAACTCAAGATATAATCAAATTAGTGAGTAGAGTACAAAATAAGAGATAACCACCTAGCCGCTGACAGGATTGATCCCCTCATGGAAGGGATCGATTGGGTTGTGATTTTCAAAGAAAAATTGGTTCAAAACATGAATCAATCGATCCTCTCATGGAAAAGATCGATCAGGTCTAGGCAAATACATCTCCAATAGCTATTTTATCAACCATTCAACTGCTACTTTTATTTTTTAAGCATTCCCAGCGGCTATTTTCTCAATTTCTCTATAAATTGGACATTCCAACACACCAAGAAGATTGATGAAGCAAGAGAGCAAGTGCTAGCAAGTTATATTTTTATTTTCTCTTAGAATCAAGAGTTTTTAGAGCTTAAATTCAGTATCCTTTGTATTTCTTGTATCCAAAATATTATTATGTTTCATTCATCATTTTCTTTGTACTTCATTAGGCAAACACTCATCCTTGAGAGGTATTTTAGTTTGCAAAAATTATTTTGGTTATCTTGTAAGTAAGAGGTGAGGTATCATCTTGATATTGTAAGGGTAGAGGTTGCTATCTAAGCCTTGAGAAAAAGATAGAGATTTAGTACAAGATATGTTTGTATCTTGTAAGAGTTTTTTTTCAATAGTGGATTGAAGCCTTGGTATGGACAACCAAGAAAAGAGGACATAGGTGCCTTGTGGAGAAGGACTAAACCATTACACATCATATATTCCTATCTCCTTACAATTCATTGTTGTTTATATTCGATTTTAGGTTCATTAATTATTATTGTTTGCATTATATTTTTATAAAAAATGCTTATTATTTTAATTTTTATTCAATTATATTGAAATCATTTGTTTAGAAAAAATTTGGAGAGATCCAATTCACCCCTCTCTTGGATCACCATCTCACTTAAAAAGCTAACAGTATCCTTCAGGTTTTGTTCTACATTAGACTCGAGCCACTCAAAGCTTTCACCAACCACAGACCACATTTTCAAATTTCAATCAAGGGAATGTTCAGAGCTATACCAATCATGTCTTCATTAAAAAGGCAGATAAGCCTATCTAAAATCCCAAAATGGATGAAAACAAAAAAGAAGTGAAGTTACATATGGTTATATCTTCAGAGGAGTTTAAGACCGACAAGTTATGAGCATGATTGAAGAAATATTATAGGCTATAAAAGGCATTGATTTCTATGGATCCATAGATGTTGCTAACCTTTGTTTGGTTTTAGATATTGTGATTTCTCTTAAAATCAAGGTACTAGAATTTAAAAAGTATGATGGTATCAAGTGCCTTATTACACATATCATTATGTATTGTCATAAGATTGCAACTCACACTAAAACTGAAAAGCTGCTCATGCATGTGTTTTAAGATAGCTTTATCGGATCTACTACAAGATGGTATGTCCAGTTAGATAGGACTCGCATTAAGTCTTATAAAGATTTGACTCGATCTTTCATTAACCAATATCGTTACATCATAAACATAGCTCCTAATTGCCTTTCATTAGAAGATGTGAAAAAGAAAGCATCCAAATCTTTTAAAGATCATGCCTAAAAATGGTGAGATGTCACTGTTCAGGTATAACCCCCTTTGATAGAGAAAGAGAGGATAATGCAGTTTGTAAGCACTTTCAAGTCATTATACTATAAGAAGATGATAGGAACGTAATAAAGAACTTTATTGACATGATGATTTTATGGGAGATAATTGAAAATGCAATCAAGAGTGACAAATTAGAAGAAAAAGATTCTTCTATTGCTAAAAAGATGTCTAAAAAAAAGGAAAGTGAGACTCAAGCTATGAGTTTCGATAAGCAGCAACTCAAAAATTACCTTTAGCTAATTTATCCCATATATCATTCACCTACAGGTCATGCCTCTACTGCAGTATACCAATCAACTCCATAATTTTCTTATCCATCCCCTATTAGGCTCTCTATTTGTCTTACTACCCCAATAAGTGGTGTGCAAGAATCATATAATAAAAAAAAATCTACATTTGATCATATTCTCATTAGTTATACTAAACTATATTAAGAGCTTTACAAGAATCATATGATTGCTCCCGTTCTTATAAAACTATGTTAACCTCTTTATCCTAAATGGTATAACTCTATTGTTCATTGTGACTATCATTTGAAGGTCGCGAACCATTTCTTAAAAATCGTATCCCTTTGAAATGTATGGTGCAAAGTTTGATCAAAGAAGGGTTGATAAATTTCAATATCAGTGAAAACACTATATCTAATGTCAGTGGTAACTTGTCGCCTAATCACTTAGAAGTATAATTTTGAGAAAGGTTGATTGAAATTGCTTATCATCTTGGACTACTTGAAAATATGGATTTTTTTTATGTATTTGGATTTCATTTTATTTTTCTTCATTTTAATAAAATGACATGCTTGAGGCATTTCATGATATTTTTCTTTTATGTGTCCACCCATTGTTTACTTTCACCTTCTCATACCTTTTTCTATACCCATTTTTTAATTTTGAATAATGAATGTTCAAACAGTTATGAAAATAGTTTAGGATTTAACTTTGAAAACACCATTTGTTTGATAAATCTGGGATTGTTGGTCCATTGGGATTGCTAGGACAAATTTGAGAAAAATTTTTAAAAGTGATATGATGCTTGCAATTGTTCATTCATAAATCTATTCTTAATTAATAAATGTTCTTTATTGAGAGTATTCATGTTTGAAATGAGAAATAGTCATCTTTTTTCTATCATTCAAAAAATAAAATTATCCCTTACTACCCCCATTTGAACTTGTTGAAAATTTTTTTAAAGAACTTTAACCAAAGATCACCCCACACTGAAGGGCAAAGTTTGAAAAAGTTGTTCATTTTTAGGGGCACAACCCTTTCATGATCAAGTTTTTCTTTGACAAATGAAAAGACGAAAAAAGAAAAAAAAATGAAGAAATTTGATGGGACAAAGTGCCAATGTGTTTCACCAAAAAAAATGAAGAAAAATTGAGCAAAATACCAATGCGCTCTACATGAAAAAATAATCATTGGTTTGATTACCCCTCAAATACGATTTGGGCCTATTTTATCCCTTTCTTTGGCACCCTTTACCTTAGCCTACATTATATCCCTTAAAAGTCTATTTGGATTAAATGTGAATACTCTATTTGAAGAATCATAAGTTGAATTAAGGTAGATTTGTTATTGGATGGAGACTTTGATCAAAGTATCATTGATGAATAAAGGAGAAAAAGTTAAAAGTTATGTAAAAAAATACAAAAAAAAAAGCCAAAAAAGAGAGAAAAAAAAAGAAAAAATTGAAAAAAAAAAGAAAAAAGAAGTAATAAGAAAAAAAAAAGAAAAAAAGAAAAAAGAGACTTAGATTGAAAACTCAAAAGGATGATTTAAGTAAAAATAAAAACTAAAAAAAATAACTTCATGTGAAGATTTTAAGAACAAGGATAATGATTGGCTCAAGATTGAAAATATGTGTTTTTGAGTTCAAAATTGTCTGAATAATCATTATTTGGATGTTAATATCCTATTTGAATAAACCATAGCATTTTACCTTTGTTCACCCTTAAGTTGTTCTTGACCCTACATTTTATTTTTTCAATGAAAAGGACCCATTCTTCTCATTCTTTACCAAATATTCCCTGAATAAACCAAGAAAATGTATCATGTCTATCACTGATTGGAATGATGACAAAATAAATGAATGATATTTTCATAAAATATTTTTTATTTTTTGAAAGAAATTCAAAATGAGATAAATAAAAGAAACAAGAAAAAATGATTTATAAGAGGGTAAATGAGATAACCCAATGAGGAATTTAACCCAATGTCTGAATAATCATTATTTGGATGTTAATATCCTATTTGAATAAACCATAGCATTTTACCTTTGTTCACCATTAAGTTGTTCTTGACCCTACATTTTGTTTTTTCAATGATAAGGACCCATTCTTCTCATTCTTTACCAAATATTCCCTGAATAAACCAAGAAAATATATCATGTCTATCATTGATTGGAATGATGACAAAATAAATGAATGATATTTTCATAAAATGTTTTTCATTTTTTGAAAGAAATTCAAAATGAGATAAATAAAAGAAACAAGAGAAAATGATTTATAAGAGGGTAAACGAGATAACCTAATGAGGAATTTAATGATAGATTGGTTAACATGACTTGTGAGTTATATCAGATGAGAAGAATGACATAGATCAATTGATAAAATTTGCTCTGAGACTATTAATATTGAAAAGACTGGTGAAGTCTTGAGAACTTTGTCACCATAACTGAAATTTCATGACATCAGTATTACATACATTGTGTTCACATTTTCATCTTGAATAAGACATGCATTTGTATCGTTACATTATCAATATCATTCATTTCGATCTTGACTCAGGTCAGATCACTTTAATGACTCACCGTTTCATCTCGGTCAGTTATTTTTTATCTTGACTCGATCTTGGTCGCTTTATCTTTTAAACTCACGATTTTATTTTGGTCATTCGATCTTGGCTTAGGCCAGATCACTTTTTTGACTCGTGGTTTCGTCCCAGTCAGTCATTTTTATCTTGACTCGATCTTAGTCATTTTATTTTTTAGACTTGTGGTTTCATCTTGATCATTTGATCTCGGCTCAATCCAAATCATTGTTTTGACTCATAATTTCATCCTGATCAATCATTTTCAATCTCGACTCGATCTTGATAGTTTTATCTTTTAGACTCATAGTTTTGTCCTTATTATTCGATCTCAGCTCTATCCAGATCATTTTTTGACTCATGATTCTATCTCGGTTATTCATTTTTGACCTCGACTCGATCCTAGTTGTTTTAACTCGACTCTTAGTTTCATCTTGGTCATCTTTAACCTTGACTCGATCTTTATCACTTTATCTTTTTGACTTACGATTTCGTCTTGATCATTTGATCTTAACTCAGTCTGGATCATTTTTTTGACTTACGGTTCCGTCTTAATCATTTCTATTTAATTGGTTTGACTCCTGGGTGTCTAGGTCTTTGCATCATTCTTATCTAACAAGAATGTACAAAGAGGGATAGTTGTAGACACCCATCTGTATTCGAGATCAATAGGCCATTTTTATTAGTATTATTTTATAAGTATATTATTATATTATTAGATATGTTAAAGTATAGTATAGTATATATTATAGTATTATTATTATATTGTTATTATTATTATTATAATATCATATTATTATTATTATTATTATTATTATTATTATTATTATTATTTTCCTTTTCATTTTCGTTTGATGATGATAATTATGGAAACTGGAATCTTGAATCGGTTAAGTCAGAAAACCAAATTCGCACAATTAATTAAAATTCAATTCAGGGATCTTTTCTAACAAATTAGTAAGGATTTAGCCTAAAATCATGCTTGAACATAATTCAATCCCAAGATTCAAGCTTAGGATTAGTCCTATCCATTTTCTAAAGATTACCCTAAGGATGCCTATAAATTGAACTAAAGATTGGAGGAACAAGTAGAATGGATTTTTGGGATACATGGTGAATTAGAGAAACTTTTGGTTTTGAAAATTTTCTTAAACAATAAAGGTGTTTTTTAGGATTTTGATTTTGGGAATCCTAGGTTTGATATGAAGTTTCTAGATTAGATTTGGGTTTCTGAAAGTTGGATTAGGGTTCTGGAGAGTTTTTAAAGAAATTAGGACAAATCTAGGAAAATTTAGGATTTTTTTTTGGAAAAATCTAGGTTTTTGGGATGAACATGAATTTTTTGATGAATTTTTTGACAATCGGTTGAATTTTTCGATCATATTTCTGCTAGTTTTTTAGAAATAGATGGGTTTTTTAATTTTTGATTGAATTTTTTGATGACTTTTCTAAAAATCGATAAGATTTTTAATTTTTTATTGAAGTTTTTGATAGGTTTCTTGGAGAATTCTAAAGAGAAGTATGAGCTTCTCTGTCTAAAGAGAACAGAGGGGGTTCTAAGAAAAAACGCTGGGACTTAGCTTTTATAGCGACTCAAAATGGTAGCATTTTGAAAAATCCAGTTACATGAGTGACCCAACAAGGATCCACGCGATGACCATGGTGCTTACTCGACCCGATCGTAGGTTTTTTTTTTATTTTTATTTTCTTAAGTTTTTTATTTTATTTTCATTTTTTATTTAATTTTACTGGTTTTCAAAAAAAAAAATCTTTTCTAGAAAATGGGAGAAACAAAGAAAAAAAAACTTTTCAAATAAAAAAGAAAGAATAAAAAAAAACTTTTCAAATAAGTTTGAAAAACAAAGAAACAAAAAAAATATTTTTAAATAGTTTATGGAATCTACTAAACTATTAAGAAATTTCATAAATCAATTTAAAAAATATATATAGATAAAAAGAAAAAAAATTAATTTTTATCCTTTAAAATATTGGATGATTACTGCATATTAAGTCATACTAAATTATAAGGAGACTTAATGAAATTCTCAAAAGTTTTTACAAATCTTTTTACAATAAAATCTAATCAAACTATTAGGAGATTTGCTTTAAAATAAATCTTACTAAACTATTGAGAGACTTACTGATTTTCTTGAATAAAATGCTATAATAAATCAGACAATGAAGCCTCTTCAGGATGGGACACTAGTTTTCATGAATATTCTTGAAGTGAGAGAAAGTAACTGCACTCTCAAACCTAAACTCTGGTTTCATAGATTAAAATATACTATTTAAAGATATCTAAGTCAATCTTGAGATCTTTCTTTAAATAGAACATGTTCAATCGGGTGACCAATCATATCTAAATAAAAAAAGATTGGTGATGACTCATTTAGTCCATGTCTAGCGAAAGGTTCACGGATCTATACGTTATAACACAAATAATTTTTTTTTTAAATTTGAATTATTATTCCCAACAATATCTCTTTTTACTCTTCTTCAATCATTAAAACAACATTTTTTTTCTTTCTTCTATATTTTTAAAAATCTTTAGCCAGGATAGTCGGCCTTAAGAAATTTTTTTTTTTTTGTGGTTATTTTCTCACTATTTGTGAAAAGTAATGCAGGTGGTTTGTTTTGGTAACTTCTTTTTTTGTTTTTGTTTTTCAGCCTCCTTGTTTTCTTTGTTCCGAGAAGATTCAATAGATGAAAGAACAAAAAAAATTGGAATTTGATATATACATATATATATATTCCAATAACTTTTCAATTTTTATAAAGGTATGTTGGGAAAAAAAATTAAGTAATTTTTTTTATAAATGTGAAATTGCTATTACTGTAAGAGTGAAAAAAAATGATAATTCCAAGTGTTTAAGGAACAATAATTGCGGAATACCAAATAGGTCGGTACTCATAAAAATTTTTTAATTTCCTTTCAATTCGAGACTTGTCAACCTAAATGGTTGGTGTACAAAGAAAGCTATGGACCGCTAATTGGTTTTACCTTGATAAGTAAGAAGAAAGACAAAAAATCAAAATTTGTTTTTAGTCAATTTTGTTTGTTGGAAGCTCTAACAAACCCAATTAGTATTGGATTAATCATATTTAATACTTTTAATCCGCAGGTTTCTCGTCATATTTTCCCATGTTTGATAATTACGAAACGGAGTGCCCGCTTCGTCCATCCTTCTTCAGAGTTGAGATTATTTGGCTTCTGGTGTTTAACTTTTATTGGGTGCTTCGTGTGTTTAAACTAATCAAAATTGTTTCATTGTCTGTTATTCTTTGGACAAATTGATATCTTTTGGGAGAGAAACCATTTAAAATAATTAGTTAAGTTCGTTCAACATCGTCATTGGAGTTATTTCTGATATCACAATGTCAAACTCGAATGAAGGTGCTTTAAATATCAAATTTTCTAATTATTATCTCTTTATTTTTATGTTTAGTTTAGTTAAATTAACTAATAACACACAAAATAAACACCTTTTTAAAAATAAATACATGCTTAAAAAGCAATATTGATTTAATGAAAAAAAAAAAAAACTTTAGAACTATGAAGTTTTAGATCCAAATCTCATTGAGATCTTAATCTAAAAGTAGAAAAGTGCATCCTATCTAAGCTCTTCAATTTGAATTCAAGGTCCTGAAATTCCATGCTTATTTTCCAAATTGTTTGTAATTCTTTTGAAACTATCAAATCTTTTAACACAATTGTAAAATAACTCTTTATAAATGTTTCTAAGTATATTTAAAAAATTAAATTCAAATTAAAAAAATATTCAAAATATAATAATAGTGTTTTGGTAAATATTATTTTTAAATTATTATATAGTAATATTTTATTCAATGAATTAAAAATTATTAATTATAGCATATATTATAAATAATATATTAATTAAATTTAAAAAATTCTTTGTAAAATTAAAAAAAATGTAATAGTATTAGTAACACTAACACTTTTCTACAGAGAAGGAATATTTTATGGTAAGAGCCAGGTTTAATGTTTTCTCCGAGTAAATATGAATTATTATTATTGCTGGGAATTCTCTCATTTTGCTCTGTGTAAGTACTTAAAAATAATATATATTTTAAAAATTTTAATTTATTTTAAATTTTTTATCTTATTATTTATTTTATTAAAAAAATTTATATGTATAATTTTTTAATTGATAATTTTTAGATGTCAACTTCAATTATAAAGTAATTGATCCAAATATTAATCTACTACAAATAATACTTACTATAATAATAAAAAGTACAGAAAATTTTTGAGAAGAGCCATTTGCCGTTCAAACAGAATCATTTTAAAAAAATTACTAATTAATTAAAATAAAATAAAACTGTGCACATGCATGCATCAGCCAATAAAGAAAGGGAATTAAAGATTTAATCGATTTTTAGAATCCAAATCTTCGTCAGATTCCATTTGGCTCCAAATCCCACGCCTTTTACTCTGCACAAAACAATCATTAATAATCATCTTCTTTAGCACCAAAATCCGACGGACAATACCCACTGATCTCATATCACATCATTCTACTTTTGTTCACATTCTATCAACTCACCATCCCTTCTCCATCTTAATACTCAGCCCAACCTCTTCTTATTTCTCTTCCTATCTCTTCTAAAATCTGAAAACAATTTGCTCCTTCTTCTCTCTTATTCCAAACATATCTCGGTCCTCTCCTCTAAAATTTAGGTTTGTCTCTCTGGAAAACTCAGATTTTTTTTTTTGTCTTTTTTTTTTCTTTTCCATCTAATTTTTATGTGTTTTTTTTGACAGGGTGTCTTAGTGTTCTGATTGAAAAATAAATAAAAAAAATGGACGCCAACGGCATGGGAAAGTTTGGGGAGAGAGGGATTGATTCTGTGGTTTGCCCTAAGCCTCGTCGACTAGGTGTTTTTAATTCTTCAGCTCATGATCATATCGGAACGTGTAGATGGCCAACCGCGTAGGTCCCTTCTCTTTCACTTTTATTTTTCATTTAGAATTGATTTTTAGTTTAAATTTTCTTATTTAACTATTTTGGGCAAAATTCAGTAACTATTATCAGATGGCCGATTCAAAAGCCGGTAGTGAACTTCTTGATATAATTCTCGCCAAGGTAAATTCAAATTTTTTTATAATTTTTAAATATTTATCTTCAATTATGTAGTGAATTTTGTGGATTTAAGGAGTTTTGTTTAATTTAATTACAGGGAAGCTATGGGATTGAGAAACCCATCAGTCAGGTGGATTCATCGCCACCATTTTTCTGTGGATCACCACCAAGCAGGGCTTCAAATCCTGTAATCCAAGATGCTCAATTCAACAACGAGAAGCTTCTACCTCCACTGTCATCCCCAGCACCAGCGTCACCATCCTCACGAATAGCAGGTGGAGGATGCGTGAGGATGAAATTTGGGAATAAGCCAGCTGCTGTCCGAATTGAAGGTTTCGATTGCCTCAGCATAGATCGCCGCAATTGCAGCATTTCTGCTGTGGCCTAAAACAATCGAAACCCTCAATTCGGAAACAAGAAAAAAAATTAAAGCACAGATAGCAGAGCAAGGGATTTGATGAGAAAAATCAGAGAGAAGAGAGGGAGATAAATTAAATTACAAGCATTAGTGTGATAGTGTTGGATTGTATATACAGAGTAGAGATGGGATTTCCTTGCATTCTCAGAATATGTACATTGTAATGGAAGGAGAAGACTGATGAAAGGTAGTAGGCGAACTTAATTTTGAAAAATAAAAAAGGAGAGGAAGGAGTAAAAATGTTTCTTTCTCTATTGTTAGGGTTCTTATTTTGTTGATGTTGATAAGGAGAGAGGGACTGAGGAGTTGTTTGAGAGACATTTTGTAATATTTTTCTGTTTGATTACTTTGATCTTTCGTTTGTAATTGTAATTTGGAGGAGGTTTAAATTTAATCCTACTAAAAGTTTTTACTTTCTTTTGATTTTAGCTGTTTGGGTTTTTTTTTAATGTCTTTATCCATTCCCATCTGTTTATTAAATTAAAAAGAAATGTTGGATAGAGAAAAGAAGAAGAAGAAGCACGTGGTCTAAATTCAGCGGTCAAATAGATGGTGGGTCTGAGGTGGCGTTATTAACCTAAACATTAAAGAAAGAGAAAAAGCAATGCGAAGGAAAGGCTGAAAAACCGACAAGACAGTGTAAACTAATAAATGGATGATGGTTGTTGTTGGGTTGGGCATCTTCATAACCTCATAACCTATATTTCAATCTGTGGCTTGCGTGTATGTGAGTCTCTTGCAGCAGTGCATACAGTTTTCTAGTTAGGCTGGCTGAGCTTTTTCTGGGGACAGTCCGCTTGTTTTACACTTCTGTTGTATCTCTCATTGGGGAAAATGAAATCCTTATGGGGACGCTTCCCACTTGCCTGTTGGATTTTGCCTACCCAACACTAGGCATCATCTTTTTCTTTTTCACGTAAAGATGGTATACTGGTATTGGATATATTAAATAAATTAAACATTAAAAAACATAATTTTAATTTTAATTTAACAAAAATTATGTATCGAATTATGATATTAAAATTATTGCCTGTTGGATTTTGCCTGCCCAAACTCAAGGCATCATCTTTTTCTTTTTTCACATAAAGGTAGTATCGGATATATTAAACAAATTAAACATTAAAAAATGAAATTTTAATTTAAAAAAATTTTATGTATTGAATTCATGATATTAAAATTATTTGATATATTATTGAAAATTAAATATTTATGAAATATTTTATTTTATTATTTTTTATAAGAAATTAAAAATATATATAATTTTATAACTATTTTAATTGATAAAAGTTAAAAATTTAATAATTAATAATTAAAAGAAAAAATATAAAATTAATATAAGAAAAAAAATATAAAATTAATATAATTAAATATTAATTTTTTTCTAAAATAATAATGACATAATGTTTTAAGTAGCTAAAAGCTACTTAATATTTTCAATATTTTCCCTTAAAACTTTTACTTGAATATTTTTTTACAAATAATTTATCAAATACATAAAAAATTAAAATTTTTTACAATTTTTTAATAATTTACCGAATGCATTCAAAATCTAATTATATTCTTCTTTGCATGTTACACCTTTGATATCCCCTTTGACATCTAATGCGACAAATTCTGGTATCTATTTTTTTAAATAACACAATTCATACTAATTATCATAGTCGTTAAAATCATATGATGCTTAGTATGATGTGTATCTTATTATTTTATTTATATCTAATAAAATATTATCTTATTATTAATTAATTAATTCATAGTTTAATTATCATATTAAAAAATTTTAAAATTAAGATATCACATTTCATATATCATTATAGTAGAGAGGTCATTTATGATATTAATTCATATATAAATAATAATTATTTTTGTTTTAAGTATAATATTTTAATAATATAAATAATAATAATATAATATTAAATATTAAATATAATTATTTTTAACATTAATAATTTTAATAAATGATTTAAATTATTTTAATAATAAATAATTTTTTAACATTTCAATAGTTATATCATTTATTATTTGAAAAAAAAGAAACAAATTTCTAAAATTTTTTTTTTATTAATTTATTCAAACAATAAAAAATCTCTACTTTTTTAAAAATTATTTTTTATTGACTTATTCAAATAATAAAAATCTCTACTTTTTTTTAGAAAAATTGTAAATACTTTTTTAAAAATATCTTTTAAAAATAAAATTTTCGAAATAAACATAGCTTCATATTTTGCTAAACAATTTTTAAATTTTGCAAATTAGTACATAAATTGTATAAATTCACCTAATAATAATAATAATAATAATATATTCTACATTTGTTCAATTTACTGTACTTTTTTTATATTTCTAAAGAAAATTACACTCATGTTATATACTTTTTTATAATTGTAAGTTCAGTTCGCTATATGGCTGAAACGATTTTGAACTTTAAACCGTACTAAAATTTCTATGCCTATAATATAAACATAAATATCAGATTTGATATTTGTATGGCTGGGCTTGGTTTTTTCTGTGTGTGAAGGTGACTTAAAATCAAAATTCATTTATTTAAGTACTTTTTAAAATTTTTGCATGCATGATTATAGGGTTTTAAAACTTTATATATTATTAGATATAGTTAGTACAAAGGCAAGAAAGATAAAGTAGCGGCAAAATAGAGAAAAAAAAAAGATTTGTGTAGTTTTGATCTAAATAATTTCATTGAGATCATTTCATGATTTAATTAAATTAAAATTTTATCAGTATATTCATAACTTACTATTTTTTAATCTTAATTATGAAAATTGGGTTTTGTATTTTTTTACATATTGATTTCATGAGTATTGATTAATTTCATGAGTCTTTATTAATTTTTAAATTTGATGAGATTTTTTCTTTTTTTTTTTATTAATATTTTTTCATATTAAAGTATTGTAATTCTATACTTTTAATATGGCTAGATAGAGTTTATATTTCCAATATTTTGATAATAAAAGTTATTTATTAGTGTTGATGATTTTTACTCTTCAAGTTTTCCACTTAAAATTATTTGTATTCTTATGTTTGTGATTTAACAATTTATTTATTAACTATATTTATTTAATTCCTATTAAATTCACATAAAAAATAATTTAATTATTTTACCCCATCACATGACATAAACATTTATTTTCTCCCTTGTTCGGTCAGATTTAAACATTCACACACAAACAAAAAAAAAAAAGAATTATTTTGTAGATGGAAAATTTAGAGGTGGGTGTTTGAAGAGGAAAAGTTTTTGAAATCTAGTTGCGCGTTAGCATCACAAATCACAAAATTTGTTGTTATTTGCCCATACACATCTCACCAACTTCCGATATATTGATTTTCTTTGGCCACCAACCACGATATGTCATGTCTAATAAGCAATTTTGTGTTTGAAATTTTGCTGATTTAAGGCGCTTCACAACTAACTAGCTCCCCAATTGTTCTTGATGATTTTTTTTAACTAATCATTGAATTATTAAGGTTTTTTTTTTTTTTTTAATTTTTATTCGTAAATAAGATGAGAATGATGGAAGATATAAGCTTGCATTTGTATAGTTCTGCAATGTATTTATATAAAATAAACTGATAAAGTACAAACTAGTGTATGGTTATCAGATTAACATGATAGATTAGCCTGGGGCTAGGTGATAAGTTAACGTGATAGATAAGATTGATCTAAGATTAAGTCAGTTGAAGAGATTAAGTCAAACTGATATTGAATTCCTTGTAATAATCTTATTTTTCAAATTAAAATATTTAATGTTAAGTATCTAATTTAAAATTAATCAATAATATATAAAGAAGTTTAATTTGAATATAAGATCATAAGCAATTCAATTGATAATAAATAAAAGGATCCAATTTAAATATAAAATTATAAAAAACTCAATATTTATAAATATAAGATAATATTATTTTAATAGACATAACATGCAAGACTAATAAGTAATAATAATATAACAAAACTTAAATTCTGATATTATATTAAATATTCAATTTAAAATCAATTAACAATAAATTAAATGGTTCAACTTAAATATAAAATTATAAAAAACCTTAATGTTTAATAGATATTTAAGATAATGTCACTTTAACACGTAAATCATACGTGATGCAATATCATCTTTATTGTTATTAACTTATGTAAATATTAATAACAATGTTGAATTTATCTCGTGTTTAATTGAATTTTTAATTTAAGTTTACTTGATGGAAATAATATGCATTTTCACCGAAAAAAAAATGCAAATCTCTCTAAAACAAAAGTAAGCAATAGACACTAGGAATTTTTTATCTGAGGTTTGGATGCCATTCAAAATTGAGAAAAAAGGAATTTCCTTTTATTTTTGTCCCTTTGAAACTGCGTTTTTTTTTTTTTTTTTACATTCTTTCAACTCAATTACAAAGCAACAATCATATGTTCATTTAAAAATAATAATAAAAGAAATGGTCTCAGGGTGTTTATAACCAAAACTGCATTGACAATTAGCAAAGAGATAAATTCGATGATCATTTACTAAGGTGGAATTTTCTAGTAGATGCAAGAAATATGGATTGCAAAGCCAATCGATGGTCAATTTCAATTGCATGATTAAAATCTTGCACTTTCATCTAGTTTTAGATTACCCTATATAAAATAGGTTTTTGAGAATGAACTAAAACTTTATATATCAACTCCTTGGAAGGAACGATGTGAGTTATAGAGAAATCTCAAATATTAAAAAAAAAAAATCCAGAAATTTAGAAAAGAGTAAATTCTAATTTGCAATGATCACATTTTCTTTATCATTCATAAAAAAAAAAATTCAAAAATTGATTTTGGCAAAAGAGGAAAGTGATAAGATAGAAAAAGATTCATGATGAAAAGTGTCATTTTAGTTGAGAATTGGTAAAAATTTTAACTAAGTTATTTATTCACCGTGAATGAGAATTTCGATATTTAGAGTAGGGTTGAAAATAATGCTAGGGTTGTGATGTATTGGTCGTTATTTAGTGGTAGTGACACCTTCCGTCATCATTATTTATTTATAATGAGATTGTGAATGACAATCATAATCACAGTTAAGTTTTGCAATCACAAATAACGAATAACAGCTAATAGCAATTGTAACAAAACGTTAAACCCGTTTTTTATATTTTTTAACTTGAATCACACAATAAACAAAATCAAATCAGATAAGAAAACCCACCCTAACTTTGAACAATTAAGTCAAAATCCAACAAATTTAAGCCTCAATCAATGGAAAAAATGAAATTAATTCATAATGATTTGCACATGATAATTACATAAAAAATATTTATTTATTTTATAATTTAATACATGTACAATCATTTAATTTAAAATAATTTATTTTATTATATAATTTTGATATTATTAATGTTTTTGTTAATTGAATTTTTTTTGTAAGTTTAATAATGCTTATGTTGCTAACAAAGACATTATTTTTGTTAATTAATTATTTAAAATGTTGCATTTGTGTATTTGATTTAATGGTAAAATACAAATACCTATGTTTGAAGAATTATATTTTAACCCTTTACCCCAATAATCATGTCTTATAAAAGAAAATTTTAGTTCATCTTCATTTTTACTAATAAGATTAAATATGTATTTATAACATTCATGTCCCTAAAATTCATAAATATGTTGATGAACATGTTAGATATATATATTAATTTATGAGTTGTAATTTATTTTAACATATAAATTAAAGAATTAAAATGTCATAAATTACTTTAAATATCATAAATGAATGTGAAGTTGTGTAAAATAAAAAAAAAAATTTATGATCGCGATGAGTGTAATTATTGTTAATTTATCCATTACGTCCCTATTCACAATAAGTGCAATTTACTGAAAACGTAGTCACAAACATCATTAAAATCCATGATTTGAAGAATATGATTTTTTTTAAAGACATTTTGAAAAGGACTCACCATTGCTTGGAAAAAGAGAAGGGAAAGACTCAAAGGAAAGAGATTATAATACGGTTTAGAGTACCTTGTTTATAAAGATTTTAAAGTATCCCACTCTTACAAAAGAAAAAAACTCTTGAATCATTAGTAGTTCTCAGCTTTTGCCATTCCTCCAGTCTCGTTAATTTGAACTGAAAACTTTTTTATTCCTTTTCTTTCCTTTCCCTAGGAAATGGAGAGGATACCTTTCCCCTTCCATGGTGATTTGAAGGAGATGACATGAAGCTCCCAAGCAGCATGATTGCACTTGTTCTAGAAAATACCTATATATGGATGGGTGCAATTCATATATTTAATTCTGTTGTAAATATATGAATGTATTCATCTTAAAAAGGTATTAAAACCACTTTTGGAATGCGTATTTCAATATTTCTTAGGCAGGCATGATCATCAACTATGCTGAAAATGAGGCTTGAATATACAGAAAACCATCTCCTCATTGATTACAGAATATATGTTTGGGGGCAGAAGTAACTATTTATGAATTAATATGAACAACATGACTAGGATATGTATACAAAATTTTGTACATACTTACATACTTCAATGAACCAATAGCATTAATTACAGTTTGATCCAAGGGAAAAAGAAGAGTAGTAAAAAATCAAATTATGTTGCAAATTCCTATAAATGCAAACGCTGCCTACCATGAGAGTCGTCCATGAAGAGAGCAAATTCAGAAACTTATCAGGGGTGAGATAATGTCCACAAAGTTGTGATGATGTATAATTTACAATTGAAAGGCCAGTGATGAATATCTGACCATAAACAATAATTGTAACCAACTGCAACTTCTCGTCTTATTAACTATAATCTTCTGGAAGGAGGCTTGGTTGAAGTGGAGCTTACGCTCTTTTTAATGCCTGAAACGAGCAACAGAAGAGAATTTTACAAGGATAACATGCAAAAAGGTCTAATAATTTTTATCCACCATAAAGAATAGCACTTAAGAAATAAGATGAAGGGCTTTGAGTTGACATACTTGTTGAAGCCTTTGGAGTGTCAGTTCTTGGCGCCGTTTGCCCTTGCACTGCTTTTTGTAGTAGTCGAATCTTCGATGCTACCTTATTCCTGCACAAAATTAACATATATTGGCTGTAGATCAAACATGCCAAAGAATACGTTGAAATGGAGTACATTATCCCCCTCTCTCCATTCCTCTACTTCCTTTTTGCATTTCTCATATTAGTTTTGGTTATATTTTGGTGAATTGACCTTAAAAATAAAATGCAACAACACAAATTAAATCAAAAGAAATGTGCATCGAAGCAAGCCTACATCTGTCTATATGAGAAGTTTGCACCCTAAAATGAAGAAAAGTAATAAAATAAAATTTCCCCCACATCAAAATTATGTCATCTGCAAAGCAATACAGCTAGTTGTCTCTTTTATAATGTAACTTCAGTTGCAATGACATTTAAAACTTAAGAAGAAAACTCAGTATTCAAAATGTAATGGGTTGACAATTTTCAGTTTAGATTGATTGATATGAAACTAAAAGAGGCAAAAAATGGTCAAGGTATTCTTTACAAAAAGGGTAGCTTATCAGAAGAAAGAATACAGTCACTCTTGGAATCTGCTAAAAGAAATCGAATTGCAGCTAAACAATTATCACTGTCATAAACTATGTAACTCAGATGGGCAGAAAATACTAACAATGATTCGAAAAGCAAATCTAAGTGGTCAAACAAATATGGACATGTGTGCGTGTGTGTTGGAAAGGGAAAGAGGGGGGGGGGGGGGGGGGAGATGGCAAAGTACACTAGGAAAATCTTCAATTGTTGATATATTTACCATCAGATAGAGAATTGCTTCCTGCTTACAAGTTTTGAATATAATAGTATCTGCAAGTGTTCTGCTTAATCCAACTATTTTAATCAATAAATCTATCTATAAATTGTTAACGGTAGCATATCAAATGAACATTTTGTGCATATTTCTTCCAAAATTTTATGTATATATTTACTATGTGCAAAATTTTTAGATCGATGCCTAAAGCTGTAAGAACATCAACAGTACTCACTTCCCCAAATTTATGCTTTCAGGCAAAAGAGTGCTTTCGGCTGAGCCATCAGTTTCTGTTCCCATAGAAAGACCACCATCAGATATTTCAGAAAGCTTTTCCTCGTCCGTGGACTGCTGGGAACCAGTTTCAGATTGCTTATCACTGTGAACAGTTGTTATGATCAGAAGCTGCTTTCTCAGTATGTCCTAAGCCTTTCCCACCTGACAATTTTGGCTTAATGAGGATAACCACCTACAGATAGAGGAAGAACCATACCTCAATGAGCCTGTTCCTTGCTGCTCACCATTGATGCTGGGGTATCCGTTTTTTACATCTTTAAGTAATTGCAACCGCTCAATCTCCTCATCCTTTTTAGCTATTGTGTCTTTGAGAGATGCCATCTGTAGGGTCAGTTAAACTTAGGAAACAATAACATGAATGCAGTACAGTACAGTATCCTATTCAGTTGTTCCCCTTTTTTTGGGTGGAGAATACATGTTGTACCTAAACCCAAAATAGACCTAAAAAGAGAGTTCAAATAGAAAAACCATATGATTCTCAGGAACATTGAAAAGAAAAATGAAATAAAAAGATATCTATCCATAATCTTCAAATAAGAATATTATTAGGCAAGAGCACTAATCGAGGAAGAATACATGTATGGAGCCAGAAAGAGATTTGAAGTGGAATAACACATTATTCTTGCAAAAAAAAAAAAGGATTCTAAATCTATAAATGAATATGAAATAAGATCTATAACCAGAACCTTCAAATAAAAACTAGGCAGGAGCATGGCTCCGGGCAAGTTTTTGTTAAATCGTAGTTGAGATAATATCTAATGTATCTATTAAAGCTAAATAAACTTTAGGCAGTATGCATTCGTGGATCCAAAATGTATTGCATCATTTGCCAACTGATCTATCACTTTTATGCATCTTCCTGGTCAGAGGCTTTCATCTTCTCCGACCAATGTCATCGCTCCTCCTAATAAATATAAGTCTAGTTTCTGAAATTCTATGAGGAATAAGAAACCAGTCTTATTTGTAATTAACTTTATTCTTTATTTGCTTGCATATCAGCTAATAAACCTTGTACCGACCACAAATAATGATGCCAAGTTGTAGTAAACCCCACTAATGCAAATCCTGAGACTGGTATATCGAGAAATAAACAAATCGAGATCACATGCTACTTGTGATAAACCAAATCAAGATAACCAGAAAAGGTTCCTTTTGTATAGTTAATTTTTTTTTCTCAAATCCGTGTACTCTACAGCTCATTGAAATTCCTATTAGCAGTCCTAGGAGATATTGCTCGCATACCTTTGATCTTCAGAACAAAGCTACAAAAGCATCATGCACGTCTGACTCTAGTTAAGTTTCATATTGAAAATTATAACCTGAATGTGTAATGTTTGAAAGAGGAAAATAAACACTGCACCTGCTCCATTAGTTCCCTAACATCCTTTCCCTCTTTGCTACTTCGTGCAGCACCTAGCTCAACTCCAGAGACCCGTTCAGCAAACTTCAAAGTACTCATACTTTCAGTATAGGAAGTTGCATCAGGATTGAGCTGCACAAACATAAGGGTCTTTGCCTGCCCTCCTGGAATATGTAAAACCATAGAACATATGATTTAAATGGAGGTCTAGCGTATGTGTTATGAAGCAAAACAATTTGTATGAACGATAACATTAGTGTTCTCAAGCAATTAAAACAGATTTTTCATACTCTAAAACCTGGAGATGATTTCTGATAGTGTAAGGATATAGATGAAAGAAGTACCAAGAGAGCTTTGAAGTACTTGGGTGAGCTTGCTATTTCTGTATGGCACATGAGAACTCTTTTGTGCAAGAGCAAAAATTACATCTCCAAGGGAAGACAATGATTTATTTATATGTTGTGCTTCCTTAAGCCTATTTCCAGTTACCTCAGATCTATCTACTCTTTCACTGCCTGCTAGATCTACCAAATGAAGATTACCATACAAAGAAGTTCCCGCCTTCAAATCCTTCCCACGAACATGAATGGTGACAATGCTGTAGCCACAAACTAAATCATAAGTCACTGGGAAAATATTCAAACTAGAGACGTGATTTAAAATATTAAATAAACAAACCTGTGAGAGCGACTACTTCTTTCATTTAGAGCAGTAGCACTGACAGCTCTATTCTTGAGTCCAATATTCATTAAATCTAATACATCTGAGGTTGATAGAACAGGAAGCATGGTAGCTTCAGGTACAGCTAACCCATTAGGTTGAGAGATAGTTGTAATCCCAAGTGTGTGAAGATTAAGGAAAACAAAGATCACTAAACAAAAATCATGAATATTTCATTTAAACATTACAAGAAAAACCCTTGAAAGGGGAATGCATTCAAAGCCAACAAATTTCAAAGACAATTTGAAGCATGGACGTATCATTTGAAAAAAGATATAACATATTTACCAACTGCCATCATTGAAGCTCATCTATCTTATTTAAGAAAAAAGGATATTTCTTCTGAGAACCATCACTTGATAACAAATCTCGCACTTGTTCATTATATATTTCAACCATTTGAACCCCAACTTCATAGAGAATGGTGCTTCTTCTATTTTGAGAGATTCTGAAGAGATCATTCAAAGCACGATAATTAACACCCCATTCCTCTTCAGTTGCTCCATTAGGACCAGTCTGGAAATGAAAAAAAGAAATGCTGAATGGGATTGTTCAAAAATGTTTGTGCAACTTCATGAAGCTTAAGAATAAAGGCATTCATACCATTGTATAGGTTTTCCCAGAACCAGTTTGACCATAAGCAAATATACAGACATTATATCCATCGACCACTGACTGAACAAAAGGTTGAATATCTGCAAACACCTCCGCTGCCATTGTTTAACAGAGTTCTATAAGTTAGATGTTGTAATGCTTTCACGAAACAAACAGATTCAAGTTCATGTTGCAAGGAGTATCAGTCAACTAATGAATACCTATTCAACCAACAATAGAAATTTGGCAGTGATAAAAATAAAAACCTTGAGTAGCAGCTGGACCAAAGATCTTATTAAACTTAAATGACCGTTGACCATCTTTCCCTGGCTTGGAGGGATTCGCGATAACCAACTGTCCATTATCGCCGATATTTTCTACGATTGTCTGTTTTCCAGGTTGTCCAGGCAGAAATGGCCTTACTCGACAAAAAACTCTAATGTTCCCTAAAAAAATAAAAATAAAAATAAAAAACAAAAAATGATAAACCAAATCACAGAACCAAGTAGAGAGAAGCTACTTATAGGCACCTTTCAAATCCTGAAGCTCATTAAAAAGCTTTCGGTTTTCAGCAAGAACTTCATGGTAGTTCCCCGCCGCATCTGCTATTGCTTTAAGGTTTACTTCTGAGCAAGAAAAATTTTCTCATAAGAACTTCCATCACTGGCAAAACAAGCTGACAAAACTTCCCCACAGCAAACCCACCTAGGTGATTAAATTCCTTAGAATAGCTCCTATGAGCTTTTAGAATTTCTTGCTTGATGGAGTGGGAAGTTAACCTTAACTCCTGAATACTTGCACAAATCAGTAAAATGAATGATGTTGAACAACAAAATACAAAGATAATACAAACAAAAACCTATATATACCCTCATTGCACCAAGCTGAAAATCCATAAAGCTTTGGTAGATGTTCTCTTTCATGCTCCACTTCTGGCATTTTGACTCTGAACTTTCTTCAAGCTCTTTCACCTTATAGTTTGAATCAGCAAGAAGGCACTGAAGCTCTTTTAACCTCGTTTGAAGTCCTTCTTTGGCACCCTTAGCCTCTGTTTCCATTTCCAAGGAGCGGTGCTCATGTATCGTTTTGGCAATTTCTAATTCTCGTTTCAGTGCTGCAATTTCAAGAATGTTTTTATCATTTTCTTTCATCATCTTTGTTATCTCCTGTTCGTCAGCTTTCTGTTTTTCTTCCCCTTTCTTTTTTTCTTCTAGTTTCTTCTTTTCTTCCACTTTCTTTTTTTCTTCTAGTTTCTTCTTTTCTTCCACTTTGGAGTTTTCAGTCTGAAAGGAAAAAAAAAATCCCATTAGAAAAAAGTTAGTGTGAAAGTTATCCGTATTGCTTGAGATTATTTCCTTGGGCAAGTGAAAGATGCATGCCCTTTCCATTCTTGAAACTATTTCTAAAAAGTAAAAATTAGAAAATATTATTTATTTTGTTAAGCCAACTGATAAGAGTGTCCATAACAAGCAACGCAGGCAGGAAAGACCCTCCACATCCTGGGTGCAGTGGAGATTATGATTGGTTAATTCATTAAATTCATTTAAACTGAGACTCAGTCGAGATTTTGCAGTAAGTAATGGATAAATACTGAGTGAAATAACAGCTAAATAATGATGCCTGTGAGAGAACCGGAATCAAGCAGTTCAAGACTGTTGAACAGCAAGAAATGTTCTTTTTTCTTCGAACCTTTATTTGCTGACGCTGGTTCGTGACATGCTGTAACAAATAAGTTCATTAAATATACAGGTTAGCATCTACACATGAATGAAAAATGCCTTTCAGTAAATTTTTTTTTTGCTTCGTTAGTTTCTGCACCTTAGTCGCTTCACCAGTCCCAGATGCAAGGGCCTCAAGGACTCTGATTCTTGAATGGTACTTCTCCTCCCGAGCCTTAAAAAGATTATTTTGCTGCAGGCAAAAAAGGACATAAAAATCCATAGAGAGAAACTGAGAAGAAAGTATTCAAAGCAAGATAGTTAAAATAGTATTTACAGTTCTTAGGTGATCTGCTTGTGTTGATATACGTCGTTCAATCTCCTGCACAATTTTTTTCAGTAGACATGCCACACGCTGAGCAGCAAAGGCAATGCCATCATGTTTTTGTACCAAAATATCCATATAACTATATATGCATACAAATGCATATATGTCATAATAATAAAAAAATCATAGCCAGAATTACACACACACACACACAAAGTTAATGTATTCATAAATTTTGCACCCATATTTCATCATAGCCCCTACATGAGGAATTTCGCCATTCTTTCTTTCAACACTTTCATCCAGAATTCCATTCACAACGCTTAAAAGTGACTGAGTCGGGGCATTCTGCATGCAGGAAATGTAAGAACACATTAAACATACACCGAATGATTAATAACGAGTTGTTTGGCTATTAAAAAGTAGAAGGCTAGCCAAACGAAATTTAAGACATAATAAATGTTGACAACTTACATCTAAACTGCTTGATTTCATCATCTCTGAAATTTTACTTGGGGGGAGATCTGCATAGCGTCCTTGTTTCAACTGAAACGCCTCATGGAACTTGTGTCCAACATGATGCAGTGCTGCAGCTGATGGTTCTGCAGAAGGCACAAAAGGCACAAAACATCAACTGGAGATAAGATCTAATTCCAACAAAAGGCAAGAAAATGCAAAATAATTGCCTTTGGGCTTTACCTATATATGAAATAAACAGATATATATACAGTTTCAGTAGATCAGAAATCAACTCAAAACCTATTGGGTGATTGCTTTATGTTAGATGTATATTTCACAAGGCTGGTGTGATATTGTTTGTATATTCGTGTGCATGACTAAACCATAAAACCCAATAGCCAGTTAACCAGAACTGTCTTTTATCTATACATTCATTATTTATAGTATTTGTACCAATGGAAGCACATGAACCTTGCAAACTATAACAGATGCTACATAGACAAGCACACAAAAGGAGGCATAAAGACATGCTTGTGCAGAGAGAGAGAGAGAGAGCAATACCTGACATTAAAGGAGTGTGCAAGGCACGTTGAGATTTTGACTCTAAAGAAGCCTTCCTCCTTTCTTCTCCAGATAATGTTGTGAGAGGGCTGCGGGATGATGCATCCCCATGAATGCTTCCAGGTTTAGTAACATTACTGATGGTGGACAAGTTACATCCAGATGACTTAAATTGTGCTTTTAGTGTTAGAAGGCAGTCGACAACATTCTTCATAGATCCCTGAAGGAGAGAGAGGGAGAAAGGGCGGGAAGGGGAAGATCATGGAATAACATTAAAATTCTGTCAGGTGCATAAACCAGGAAGCAGATAAGCAAAAGTAATAAATGGACAGAGCAACATACAGAATATAAACACAAAGAAGTGCACGTAAATATCTGCATACCATCAATTTAAGCTACGATTACACAGGTAAAACATATTCACTCAACTCCTTCAATTAAATTGATTCATGACTTCAGTCTGATATTTGCATAAGGCTAAGCAATCAAATTTTCATTTAAATACTGTTATAGAAAATGTTCATTTGAAGAATAGATACCTTCTCTAGGTCTGATACATCAAATCTGGGTATTCCTAGCTCATCCATAGTAGTCAGAAACCTTCTAACATTTTCTGACCGCAACAATGAAGAATTTTCAGGATAACCTTCCTAGAGAAAAATGCACATTAATCCACAGAATAAACAATCACAAAACTCATATTAAGATTTCATTAAAAAGATTCTAGAAGAAACAAACGAGAATAAGTTTTGAACAACCTCATTTAGAGAACCAGGTCTAATGCTGTTCAAGATTTTACAAAGAACAGTGCCATCAATCAAGCTAGCTCTCAACTCTTCATCTGACGCTTTTGTTGGCAAACTTAGATTGGGAAGAATAGTATTTAACCAGTCAACCAACAGTGCCCTTTGCTTGGCTGCAGAGGAGGAAAAAGACAAAAAGCAAACAACTTAGTTAAACAAGTAAAAAGAGGAGCAAAAAAACCAAAGACATGGAATATCATACATTCAGTCTCAGAGTTACTGTTCTCCATTGGTTCAAAAACATGGGCATGCAGTTACATTAGAGCTATCAAGTCCTCTAGAGTGTCTTGCATGATGATCTTTGGAGCTTAATTATGAACTTTTGATTCCTCATTTGCAATTTTTGTAAAGTAGGCCTGAAAAACAATTAACTCCAAGTAATGAGCATGGTTTTTATTAGAACAAACAAGAAAGAGCCTCAGTATTCTTAGAAAAAGAAAGAGGTTAGAGAAACCTAGCAATTTATAGTCGGGATCATATAGAATTATGTACATTAACCAAAATGTTACGTTGATAATTGATACCTTGAATGTTAGTGACGTAACTGCATGGTAAACTACGCTGCTTTACTGGAACCTTATCTTTTAAAAGAATGGTACATAATGCTGGACTAAACTAAGCTACATAAACCAGACTTTCTGGAGGCTAAAGTAAAATTTGGAGAGATAAGTTTATGTCTTAACTGCTATAACAGTAACATTTGGAAATTAATAAATTCTGAAAAGCAACTTATGGAAGCAGTTCTAAAACTAACCAACTTTCTAATACTCCTAATCATTACTGTTATGTAACCCTGCAGTAGGGATAAACAAAGACTTGGGTCAATCATAACTGAATTGCTTCAACTTTGTACTGAGGTCTACAGTAAAACTCTTTTACAAAGTTTTCAAGTTTTCTCTATCAAACTTTTGTCTTGGTCCCAATAATTCAGAAGGAAACACTAAAAACTATAGCCCATATAGAAACTACCTTTCGGTGTAAACTCCGATGACCGCTACCCAGATTTTAAATTCTGGTACAGCCTACAGTGACAGTTCATAGAACATGCAGATTTTAAAAATTTCAGAAGAAACCAGAAAAAAAAATGATAGACTACCACAAATTAATACAATGACAATTTATAAACATGAAATTTTTTATTCACAAGCATAAGAATTTCTCCCAACTTTTTGCTTGTTTTCCAATACAAAGGCACTATTTCTAGTTCTATCTTTACAAAGTGTCACCTCTTATTTGTCTTGCTGTTATATAATCAGGTGTGCAAAAGCTACCAAGTCAGCCTTTTGGCACTTCCAGAAAACATTTACAATGAACTAAGGGAGATGTTCCATGTTCTTCCTGACCTTAAGCACAGGCAGAAATGCCAAATACACTCTAATTAAAAAATAAAAAAAGCTTCTCGGCAATTCTGAAACAAACCAAGTTCTTTACATTAATATATGTGGACTTAGATGAACGTGATTCCCTTTTCAGAGGGGGTTGTTGGGTGGTTGGTTGCCCATTTCAACTTCATCCATCCTTCAAGTATGCAAGTTTTTGGACTTTTCAGCTATTATCTTAATTCATCCCCATAAACCATAAATGATATTTCAATAAATGGACAGCCTTACTGACAAGTTCGACCGTTAAACCACCCTAATGATACCATAAATGAGTCCACAACCACCAAGTTTTAACAAAACATGAAGTCAAGCTTTCCTATGCTTCTAATACTAGGTTTGGTTTGTACTCTTGCATTACTTCTATGAAATTACTTGCATAAAACTTTTATACAAAGAAAAAAAAAAAAAAACCTGGAATCATCTCCCTAGCTATACAAGAATCAAACTAAAGTCAGTAGATAAAAATTTGCTGGAAGAGATGCTCTATTGATATTTAATCTCAATAATACCATCAATGGTGAATATTGCCATACATATCTGTACTTCGCACTTCTACATCAGTTTTGCATTGCTTATTCACTCAACCTTCTTGTCATTCTCATTTCTCTAGTGTCTTTGAACATCAATAACTTGATTCATTTCCAGGCGTATACACTTTTGCATACAGAAATCTACATATGCACAGAGACAAAAAGACACGCAATTCGCTAACAATGATAACCAACACACTTCAAGTGCATGATACAGTTGAACACAAATTTGTGATCTTCAAATGAAACTGCAAAGTGAATCACAATTCTGAGGACCAAACAACTGCATTAAACTTTGAAACACCTATAGATTATATCTTTCAGAAAAACAAATTGCATCTACCGTGAAATGACTTTGTGAGTCGGAAATACAGAGAACAAAGAAGCTGACAATCTCATAAAATTAAAGCAGCCATCCCTAATTCTACAACCTTGCTAAAATCTGGGTATATTTTGCAAAAACACATCAAAAAAAGAAAAAAAAAAGAAAAAATACCCGTTACAGAGCTCAGCCAAAATATGAGAAAACTGTTAATGCAAGTCAAGATTTTCACAATAAAAAGGAAAAAAAAAGTGAAATAATTGGAATAAATTTATCAATGTCCAAATGCTACAATCCTATAGATATATCCAAAGCTAAAGATTATACCATCCAAAGACTAAGACTTTGGTCATCATCAACATTGTTAAAATACAAAAAACAATATTAAAAATGCAAAAAAAAAAAAAAGAACAATTTACAAATTCATAGTTAAAAGAAAATAAAGAAATGGAAGCACATTAAATGAATATGAAAATTAGATCATAGGAAACATTACCATAAAATAGTTGAGACAATATGACAAAACCAAAGTCCAAACCTTAGGAGGAGAAAGAGATAAGAGGGAATGTAGAGCTATGCACGTTGATCAAAGGTTTTATTTTGTCATAAAATTTCTTTGTTATTAATTTTAAAATTGTTTGAAATGATTGGGAATTTGAAACATTTTTGAATGTCTGGTATTCCGTGCACCATTGGTCTTCTAAGGGACAATAGTGCGAGGAAGGAAGCGGTAAAGTAGGAAACCAACTCTCTTTTCGTTTCAACTCTAATTCCATTGGCTATTTGCCACGTGTCCACCATCCGTCATTGATGCTACATCGTACTTTGGAATTTGGATCGTTACTAAAACTGGGAAATTGATCTTTCTTTTTATGGCAAAAAACTAAGATCTACCTTAGTTTAGCCTAACAAATTAGCATCTTTCAAATTTAAGTTTTAAGTTTCAAGTTTATATCTTAAAATAAAATGAAATAAAATTTATGGTCATAATCAATATTGAATATTAACAATATACTTTAACTAAGTTTTTTGGCTTATGTTTCGCATGATTAGTTCTTTAAAAATAAAAAATAAATTAAATTTAAAAAGAAATTAAAAAATTAAAATAACAATCATATTGAATAAAATAGTATTATTAAAAACAAATGAAATAGTGATATCTGTAAAAAAATAAAAATAAAAATAAAAAATTAGTAAATTTTATTTTTTATTTTTAAAATATTTATTTTCAAATCATTAATTTGCATAAACTGAAATTCATATAATAATTATTTGTGACTTTTCGTCTCTTTACAATTAATTAAATTTAAGTAATTAAGAAATATAAATTTTTTTTAAAATAATGATAATTTTTTTTTCTTTTCAAAGATTTATTTTTAAATCATTAAATAAAGAAATTTGAAAATCAAAAATAAAAAAAGAGATCTACTTAGACATGTGTAAAATTAAATTAGTTTTGATCCGTCTCATATCTTTTTGTATAATTTATATTTGTTAATCCAACCATTGAATTTTTTTGCTCTATTTAAGTAAATCTTGCATTACTAAATGTCAAGTAAATATAGAATATTTGCTAATCTATTTGTATGATAATAATAAAATTTTAATCATTAATATATATTAAAAACAACATTACTTTCGTTCAAAATTATAGGAATATTGAATTGACTTGAAACTTTGCGTGAGTGATAAGTATAAGTAGGTTGCTAAATTTAATGGTTAATTTATAAAAATATTTATCATTTATGAAATTATAAAAAAGTGTAAAACAAATTAATTTTACAATTGTATAATTTGATCTCTTTATTGAAATTAATATAATATTTTATGTGACTTTTCGTATTTCTATGATTTTTTAAAATTCAACTATTAGTAAAATATGAAAAGTTTTTAAAAATAAATTAATTATGAAAAGATTAAAATTAATATGATAATATTTATAGATTTTCTTTATCATATCATTTTAATTTGTTTTGTTGGTAAAAAAGAATGAAAGTTTGAAAAGTAAATTTACATATTTTTCTCTTTTTTTATTTTAAAATCATTAATTACTAAAATATGAAAACATAAAAAAATAATATTATAACATTTCATATTTTATTTTTTATTTCAAATAAATAATGAATTAAGGTCATGCTTGGTACATAAGATAATGAATAAGATAGGATGATTATCATTTCTTTTTCTTGGCATAAAATGATTCAATCTTCCCAAAATAGAGATAATTATTTTTAATCTATAAGATTGAACTTACATGTTCTATTATATCCTTAAAAATTACATCAATAATTTAAATTATATAAACTTTAAGGAAAGATAATTTTGACCAGTAAATTAATTATTCTATCTTAATCTTTGTATATATCAAATACAAGATAGGATGACATTATTTAATTTTATTTTATTCATAATATCATCTTATCCTATCATATCATAATCTTGTACACCAAATACATCCTAGCAACTTAATATGCAATATATATGCATCATTAATTAACATATTTATTGTTTGGAATCTAATTATATATAGATTAATATGCCAACCCTTCATATTCTATTTTTTTTATGTTAATTTATTCAAAAAATAATTAGTACTTACAAACATTGAAATTAATATGCTAACTTTTCATATTATTATTTTTATTTAAACTAATTTACACTAAAAAAAAGATAAATATATTTAATATTTGTATTTATCATGTGAAAACCTAACATTACATAGAAATAAGTGGAGAATAAATTATTTTTAATATATTAAATCAAATAAATAATTAATATTTTTACTTTGTTTCTTGTTTATGTTTGTACTCTCTAAAACATATGATATCACTAAAAACTCATATTTAAGGGATCTATGATAAGAAAAAAAATTAAAAGAACGATTTTCACTAACTAAATGAAAGTGTTGTTCTAACAAAAAATTATTTTGATAAGTAAACCTAAATAAATAAATATATAAACACATTTACATAGCCATGAGCTTTATTAATTTTACATTAAACCCCTAATACTAATTCTTTTTATGTATGTGAGTACCTAGAAGTAGAAAGAAAGAAAAAAAAATATTGTTAGTGTTAGGTTATTTGTTATCAATTTGAAACTACTCAATGCTCAACATTTTTAATTAAAATGATGTAAAAAAAATTAATTATTGTAGACACCCTAATCGGTTCGGGCCCAACCCTATTTGGGCCTGGTTCAATAGGGTCCGGGCCTAAGCCTAAATTAATGAAGCTTGACTTAATAGGATTCAGTTAGTAGGCCCAACTATTTGCTTTTATTTTATTTTATTTTATTTTTATTCTGGTTTTTATTTTGATTTCTTTTATTATTTTAAAGTGATAGGATATTAGTCAAGAAAAAAAAAGAAGGAAAAATTGCAAATTCTGCCGTGCATAGGCATTGGCAGAATTACAATTGGTTTCAATCTCTCCAGGATAATTCTTGGAGTTTCTAATAATATGAAAATCCAATTGAAGAGGAATTCCTAATTGATCAAGAACTCTGTTGAGTGATCTCTATAAATACAACATAGAAGCAAATCATAGGACACAAGGCAGAAAGATCACACATAACAGAAAAGAGAAACATAGAAAATGGGAGAGAACAAAAAAAAAAAAACACATAGAAAAAAAGGGGGGAAAATAAAAAACACTGAAATAGAAGTCAGGAAACACAACAAGCAGAAAGTTAAAAAAAATATCAAAGATTTTTGGGTTTAGAAAATGAAGGGGTTTTTTTAAAAAAATTTAGAAAATCCCAGATTTTTGGAAAATTTTTGAAAAAATTTTAGTTTTCGATGAATTTTTCAGTGCCGATTGAATTTTTTGATTGGATTCCCAGAATTTGGTGAGACATTTCGATGCCGGTTGAATTTACCGACGATCGTCCGGTAACCTAACCCAAAAATCGACGATCATTCCGACAACGTCTGATAGAAAAAAATGATCGAAAATTGTTTAAAAAAAGAGGCAGAAGAGTAGAGAGAGGAAGAAAAGAAGCGGTCTAAAGAAAAAAATTGATTCTTAACTTTTATACTAAAGCGAAACGATGTCATTTTGAAGAGTTATAAAGTGGGTAGGATCTACGCGTCACCCAAAATCTGACCTAACCTACAGCGCATCGACCCGTTTACCCATTTCATTTAACCTTTGTTGAGTCATTGATCGAGCCGTAAACTGAGCCGTTCCAGCTACTTTTGTCTCTGGAGCCGCGCCTCTACCACGCCAAGCCGAGCCATCCTAAAGTTTTTTTTTTTCATTTAGTTTTATTACTTATTTATTAATATTATTATTGTTTTTTTCCTTATTCATTTATTAAATAAATTGAAATAATTCATTTAATTAAACATCATTAAATTTTCAATGATTCTTTGAATAAAAATTAAAAATTTTGTTAAAAAAATATTTTTAAGGAAAAGTTGAAAGTATCAATTTTTTTTAAATAAAAATTTTAAAAAAACCATTTTTAAGGAAAAGTTGAAAGTATTTATTTTCCTTGAAAATAAAAATTTTAAAAAAATATATTTTTAAGGAAAAGTTGAAAGTATCAATTTTCCTTGAAATAAAACTTAAAAAAAAAAAATTTTTTAGGAAAAGTTGAAAGTATCAATTTTCTTTGAAAAAAAAATTTTCAAAAAAAGTATTTTGAGGAAAAGTTGAAAATATCAATTTTCTTATATAAAAGCATGAGTTTTTTTTTTTTTTCTAAAACATCATAAAAGAGATCTTTATCCAAAAAATTGGAGCATTATTTTTTTTTCCTTTCTTGGAAACTTTTAATATTAAATAGTCCGATGATGGAGCCTTTACAAGAAAAATAATAGTTTTCTTATATACTTTTGAGGTGAGAGAATTTTTTTAATTTTTTACCAAAAGTATTAGAGTCAATTAAGGATAATTTTTAATAATTAATTACTTGGTAAAATTTTTAAGGTTTAATGGATAACATGAAAGCAAGCTGGTACCATCTTTCGATGGGCGTTATGAAGGTATTATAACTTTTCTCTCACGTAACCGTACTCCCGGACCTAGTTCTAATTTCACAGGCATTGAATTTACTTTTTAGAGATACCTAAGTCGAACTTAAGATTCCTCTTTACAAGGGATAGATTCAGTTAGGTGGCCAATCACACCTAAACAAAAAAGATTGGTGACGACTCTTTAAGTCAATATCTAGCAATAGATCCTCAGATCTAGATGTTATGATAATTTGGCAACTCCATTGGGGAAAAATTGAAAGTCAGGCCAGCAAATAAGTTTGTGTTATCCAAAAGCCTAATAAAATTGATTTTTTTAAAGATCTTCGTTTATTCATTCACTCTATTCCTTTATGTTGCTAACTATGTCATTCATATGCATATGCATATGCATAACATGAGCTCTATACCTGAGCTTCGTCCCTTTAGGAGAGAGTAAAGTACTTATGTTTTCGTGAGGTTTTAATGCCTCCGCAGTGGCTAGTTAAATACTCCCACTCAAATTGAACATTTTTCGCTTGCAACCTGTAATGGGTGAGGATTGAGGTGCTTTACTAGTCTGTGACAGACAATGATGTAAAGAGTAATTTAAGAACCTTTAAACTCTAGCCTTAAACCACATATAGTGAACCTTAAAAGTGCCTAACCCTAAAATAGAGTCCTTCTTACCCAGTGATAGATATACACCAAAACTAAGACACAAGAAGGAATAAATTATGTTTATCTAACCGTTTTGATTGTTTGACTTTGTGCATTTACATTATCAAGTCATGCATCAATTTTATTGTCATACGTAATATTGTGCATTTGTATCATTATCATAATAGATTTCATCCATGAAAATGTACATTTCATTCATGCATCAATATATCATACATAAAGCATAGCATAGTATTTCTAATCATAATTATGGTGCTAAAGGTTCAACGATAGCTTCACCAAGCAACCTAACTCACCAATACAATACAAGGGCTCAAGTCAAACAGATGGAACAAAAAAATTTTAATCGTCTTAAGAAGATAGAAAAAACCTAAGAGAAACTAAAAGGGGAGTTGAATAGGATTTTGGAGGCTTTGAACAAATTAAACAAGAAAAAAGGTATAAAAAAAAATACTAGTCAACAAGACCATCTATCACAAGAGGAGGATGACCCATTATACCTTCCTAATTTTGGGCCACATCAAGCCCAACCCGTACAAGGTCCACCACCACAACAGTTCACCTATCCTGTAAGGTACACATATCCTGAAATGCCATCAATTTCAAATCTTGGATAGTATCAAAGTTATGTAAATCTTGTCTTTATAAAAAAGGTAGTAGAACCAGTTCAGGTCCTTGATTTAGACGATCCAAAGGAGAATGAAAAATTAAAATCGAAAGTTGACTAGAAGATTAGTATGCTAGAAGAGAGGCTACGAGCAGTGGAATGAGTTAGTTTTTATGGTTCAGTGGATGTAGCTGGGCTCTGTTTAGTCCCGGATGTTGTTATTCCTTTAAAGTTCAAAGTATAAGATTTTAAGAAATATGATGATACAAAATGTCCAAAGACCCATATTACCATGTACTGTTGAAAAATGGCTGTCCATGCTAATAATGAAAAATTATTAATGCTTATGTTCCAAGACAGCTTCACGGGCTCTACTGCTAGGTGGTATGTCCAGTTGGACATGACCCGCATTCGTTCTTGGAGTGATATTACCTATGCCTTTATTAATTAGTACCAGCATATTATAGACTTAACCTCTGATTGTCTTTTTTTGTAAAATATAAAGAAAAAAGTAACTGAATCATTCAAAAAATATGCCCAGAGATTGAGAGACATAGCCTATCATGTGCAGTCTCTTCTAACTGAGAAAGAGACCACGGTGTTGTTTGTCAACACTTTGAAATCTCTCTATTATGAAAAAATGATAGGAAATGCAACAAAAAACTTCATCGATATGGTGATCTTAAGCAAAATTATTGAGAATGCCATTAAAAATGGCAAGTTGAAAGGAAGAGAAATTAGAAAGGTGCTAGAGAAAAAAAAGGCTGAAACTCAAGTTGTGAGCTTTGATACACAATTTAGGGGTTATCATCCTTATCCACTATAAGGTTACTCTTTGTACTATCCTACTGTAAATAATATCTCACATTACCCTTACCAATCATATCCATAACTAGCTTATCCACAGTCAACCTTTCAAGCACCTACATCAGCTTCAAGGCCTAACAACTAAGTAAGAGGTTTAAGAAAATGTTGAGATAATCAAGAAAGGGCACATATTGACCCTATCCCTATGACTTACACTGAGTTATTCTCAGAACTGATCAAGAACAACTTGATATCTTCAGTTATTCTAGAACCATTAAAACCATCCTATCTAAAGTGGCACGATGCTAATGGTGCGATTATCATAATGAAAATGTGAGTCATTCTATCGAAGCTTGCCCTACTTTCAAACATAAAGTGCAAAGTTTGATTCGAAAAAGCTTAGTGAGTTTCGACGAATCAGTAGGACAAGATGTCAATAAAAATCATTCACCTGATTGTATAGAGACATGATTTTAGAGAAAGAGGTCAAAGCTGGTTGGAAGATACATGTTATTTTAGGATTTCTTTTAAAGTAATGTTTGGATTTCTTTTATGCAATAGGATTTCATTTGTTATCATTTTAATAAAAGGCAAGGATAATGCATTTCATTACATTTTCTCTTTCATTTAATCATAGTTCCATTCTTTATCACCTTTCATAATTTTTCATTCTTATTTTTGAACTCCAAACAATGAATGTTTAGATAATAATGCTAACAATAATTCTAAGATTTAATTTTGAAAACTCATTCACATTGATTTGAGGAGATTATTTGAAAAAAAAGTTATTAATAGATATAAGATGAATATATCTTGAAGATGCAATCTTTTATGAAGATCCATAAGCTTGTTTTTTTTCAATAGATGATCTTTTAAGAAAGCATTCACATTTGAGATGAAAAATGATCATCTTTCTTTTACCATTCGAAAGATCATTCATTACTACCCCTTTGAACCTATTACGATCATCTTTAAAGAACCCCAACCAAAGATCACCCTCTACACTGGGGGATAATTTTTGAAAAAAATAAGAGGTAAAAGATCACAAAAAGATCTCAAAGATGGAAAGAGAAAGAAAAGCAAAGAAAAAAAATGCCATACATATTTGGGATAAAGTAAAGGGAATCCTTTTGTGAAAAATGAGATCGATGAAAAGGGAAAAAGTAGTGAAATAAAGAATAGGGTAAAATGTCAAGTTGCATCAAGTAATAAATAATCCTTTGGTTTTGAACCTTTTAAACACATATTAAGGCTATTTTATTCATTTTATTCATAACCCCTCACAATGGCCTATATTACAACATTGAAAAGTCCATTTGGATCAAGTGTGAATGTTCGAATTGAATGATCATATGTTAAGCAAAGGCATGCTTATGATGGAACAATGGAATCATGCTACATTACTCTAAAGATTAATGTGTAAGAGATTTCAACAATAAAGAAATCTAAAAAAAAAGAGATAAAAAAGATGAAAAAAAATGAAAAAAGATGAGAAAAAAAGAATGAAAGAGAAAAAAAAGAAAAAAAAAGAGGGAAAGAGAAAAAATGAAAAATGAAAAAAATGAAAAAAATGAAAAAAATGAAAAAAATAAAAAAAATAAAAAAAATAAAAAAAATGGAAAAAATATGAAAATGAGAGAAAAAGAAGACTCAAATTGAAAACCTAAAAGAATGATTTGGGTAGAAAATCTCTGAGTTGAACATTGGATAGGTAGTTCACATGTATGAAAAATCAAAGACATTTGAAGACCTCTCAAAGCTAGAGGCAAAGTTCAATGAGCTCAATGTGATTTTGAAAAGTCAATGGAATGAGTTTTTGAAAAAAAAACCTTAAATTAATGTTCAGAATTGTCTGACTATTCATTATTTGGATATACCATTCATCTTAATGACATGCATCCAATTTGTTTCTTTCCCCAATTATTTTGTACCAAACTCACTCCTTATTGATTACTTTTTTTCCAATATACCTTGTGCTCTTTTATTCTCACATCCCTAGAATGAATCAAAGAAATGTATAATTGTATTGTATTCATCACGATTTGAAATGAGGATGAATACAATGTGCATAAAAGAGGCTTGCATTCCTTTGAAAAGAAATCCAGGATGATAAGGGGCAAAAAACATAAAAGAGATGGCAGAACTTGAAAAATGCCACATGGGATGGCTAAATGATGAATATAATGATGGATTGCTCAACAAAATGAAGAGAGGGCAAAAATTTGAAAAGATGATGACATTAAAAAATGAATAAGGTGTGGATTGGTCGACATGAATTGTAATCAAATGACAATCAGTGGACGAAATTCATTCTGAAGTGGCTAGTGTTGATGAGCCTATGAGTTAAATAATGAAAAATAATGTGGATCAGTTGATGAAATGGCTAGTGCTAAGAAGCCTATGAATGGTGACCCAACGATAATGCTTAGAAACTTGTGAATAATGATCAAGTGATGAAAATAATGAGGATCAGTTGACGAAACTTATTCTAAAGTGCTGATAAGCTAAAATGGGAAAATATAAAATGGTGGAGTTTTAAGAACCATATCTCCATAATTATTTAAGATTTCATGACATTATTAACATTTGCATTCTATGCATTATGTTAGCATTGTTGTTTGAACAGTACATGCACATAATTTGATAGATTAAAACTTTGTTTAGACATGTATCAGCTAGTAAGCATTTGAATTATGACTTAAAATAGGGTATTATGAGAATCTAGATTGTTGCATTTGCATCACTAAGAAAGCATTTGCATCATTGATCATGTCATTCAGTACATACTAAAATTTTGACTTTGGGAAAATTTTGAAGCCCATTTAGAAAATAAACTTTAAATATTTTGATGAAGTCCTAAATTTTCAAATGAGAATCTTTGAGTCTTAAATGAAAATCTTTAAGATGTTTTCAAATGAGAATCTTTAAGTTTCAAATGAGAATCTTTAAGACATTTTCAAATGAAAATCTTTAAGATGTTTTCAAATGAAAATCTTTGAGTCTTAAATGAGAATTTTTAAGACATTTTCAAATGAGAATATTTAAGTTTTAAATGAAAATCTTTAATATGTTTTCAAATGAGAATCTTTGAGTCTTAAATGAGAATCTTTAAGACATTTTCAAATGAGAATTTTTAAGATATTTTCACATGAGAATCTTTAAGACATTTTCAAATGAGTATCTTTGAGTCTTAAATGAGAACCTTTAAGTCATTTTCAAATGAAAATCTTTGAGATGTAAAATCCTAAAGTTTGTCGGATTGGAATCTTGAACTAAAATAAAAAGTTTTTGGATGTGAATCTCCAAAATTCAAGCAAAAAGCTTTGAACTCAACTTTTGGATGCGAATATCTAAATTTTTGAGTAAAAACCTTTGAACTTAGATGTGAAACTCTAAGATTTTTTAAATGTGAACCTTTGAACTCGAACAAGATGCTTTGAACTTTTGGATGTGAATCTCCAAAATTTGAATGAGAAATGTTAGATGCAAGTCTTGCAATTTGCAAATGTGAATCTTGCAAATCTGAATTCTTATGTACCTGAAATCTTGTAATTTTGAATTCTTATGAAATTAAAGTTTTGATAATCAAATTTTAGTGAATTATTGTGAAGTTGAAAGGTTCTTACGAATCTGAACCTTTGACTTTCAAACTCAAATTATGAATCTTTGAGTTTTCATTACAAATTTTATCAGGTCTGATCTATGACTCTTCTAAACATGATTGTCAATGAGCCTTTTATTTTTTTCAAAGTTGTGGTGCCTCTATTTAGAGGAGCTTTTAATTTTCAAAGTCGTTGTGCCTCTGTTTAGATGAGCTTTTATTTTTCAAAGTCGTTGTGCCTCTATTTAGAGGAGCATTTATTTTTCACAAAGTCATTGAGCCTCTGTTTAGAAGAGCTTTGTTTATTTTCGAAAGTTGTTGAGCCTCTATTTAGAGAAGCTTTGTTTAATAAAAAAAAATGTCGAGTTGAGTCTTTCTTGGGTGTCTACGTCTTTGCACAATTCTTATTTAATAGAAAATGTGTGAAGAGGGGCAGCTGCAGACACCCTAATCGATCCGGGCCCTAGCCCAGTTGGGCCTGGTTCGATAGGGTCTGGGCCTAAGCCCAAATTAATAAGGCTTGACTCAATAGGATTCAGTTAGTAGGCCCAACTGTTTATTTTTATTTTATTTTATTTTACTTTTATTCTGGGTTTTATTTTGATTTCTTTTATTATTTTAAGGTGATAGGATATTAGTCAAGAAAAAAAAAGAAGAAAAAAATTGTAAATTCTATCGTGCATAGGCATTGGCAGAATTGCAATTGGTTTCAATCTTTTTAGGATAATTCTTGGAGTTTCTGATAATGTGGAAATCCAATTGAAGAGGAATTCCTAATTGATCCAGAACTCTGTTGAGTGATCTCTATAAATACAACCCATAAGCAAATCATTAGACACGAGGCAGAGAGTCACACAGAATAGAAAAAAAACACAAAAAAGGGGGAAAAACAAAAACAAAACGTAAAAAATAGGGAGAAAATTAGAAACACATAAATAGAAGTCAGGAAATGCAGCAAGCAGAAAGTTAAAAAAAATTTCAAAGATTTTTAGGTTTAGAAAACGAAAGGGTTTTTTTTTAAAAAAATCTGGAAAATCCTAGATTTTTGGAAAATTTTTGGAAAAATTTTAGCTTTCGATGAATTGTTCAACGCTGGTTGAATATTTTGACTAGTTTTTCAACGCCGATCGAATTTTTCGACTGGATTCCCAGAATCTGGTAAGACATTCTGACATCAGTTGAATTTATCGACGATCGTCCGGTGACCTAACCTAGAAACCGACAATCATTCCAACAGCGTTTGACGAAAATCAACGATTGAAAATTACCTAGAGAGAGAAAGAAAATGAGCGATCTAAAACAAAGAACTGATTCTTAGCTTTTATACTGAAGCAAAACGACATCGTTTTGAAGAGTTATAAAGTGGGTAGGATCCGTGCGTCGCCCAAAATCTGACCCGACCCGTAATGCATTGACCCGCTTATCTGCTTCATTCAGCCTCATTAAGCCGTTGAGCCAAGTCACAGACTGAGCCGTTCCAGCCACTTTTGTCTCTGGGGCCGCACCTTTGCCACGCCAAGCTGAGCCGTCTCAAAGGTTTTTTTTTCATTTAGTTTTATTACTTATTTATTAATATTATTATTGTTTTTTCCTTATTCATTTATTGAATAAATTGAAATAATTCATTTAATTAAACATCCTTAAATTTTCAATGATTTTTTAAATAAAAATTAAAAATTTAAACAAAAAAAAACATTTTTGAGGAAAAGTTAAAAGTATCAATTTTTCTTGAAAATAAAAATTAAAAAAAATATTTTAAAGAAAAAGTTGAAAGTATCAATTTTTTTTTAAAGTAAAAATTAAAAAAAAAAATTTTAAGGAAAAGTTGAAAGTATCAATTTTTCTTATATAAAAGCATAAGTTTTTTTTTCTAAAATAACATCATAAAAGAGATCTTTATAAAAAAATTAGAGCATTATTTTTTTTCTTTTCTTTTCTTGGAAACTTTTAATATTAAATAATCCGACGACGAAGCCTCTGCAAGAGAAACAATAGTTTTTTTTGTATACTCTTGAGGTGAGAGAATTTTCTTAATTTTCTACCAAAAGTATTGGAGTCAATTAAAGATAATTTTCAATAGTTAATTACTTGGTAATTTTTAAGGCTTATTGGATAACACGAAATTGAGTTGGTACCATCTTTCAATGGGCGTTGTGAGGGTGCTATAACTTTCCTTACACATAACCGTATTCTCGGACCTAGTTTGATTTCATAGATATTGAATTTACCTTTTAAAGATACCTAAGTCAAACTTAGAATTTCGCTTTTAAAAGGAACATATTCAATTAGGTGGCCAATCGTACATAAACAAAAAAGATTGATAGTGACTCTTCAAGTCAATGTCTAGCGATAAGTCCACAGATCTAAACGTTATAACAATTATAGAAAAATCAATTTTTATTTGCTTGAGTAACACTTATATTTTAAGGTTTATTTTTAATATATTTATTTGAATCAATATCAAATATTTACTTTACTTTTTTTAAAAAACTAAATAATGTTAACCATAAATTATTAAGATAATGAAGCCTTTCTTTTAACATTATAAAAAGTTTTTAACATGAAATTGAAAAGTTTTTACATATTCTTTAAATTAAATCAATTTCTTTTGTGTCAAATAAATGAATAAATGAAAATTTTTATTAAAAATTGCAATAAATGGATCCTTTTGTTTATTTTTAAATCTACATGGAATTTAGCAAATACATAGCAAATACAATTAAAAATTATTAACTTATATGATATGCATTTTAATATAAATGGCTTGGTAAGTTACACACTATAGGTTTTTATAATATGATTAAGTAATAATTTAAAATATTTTAATTTTTATATAAAACTAAAATATCTAGTTAATAAATGTGATTAAAAGCCAAATTACTTATATTGTCAACATTACTACTCAAACCATCAATAACAAGTGTAAATAACAACAAACAAATATATTTAAAAAGAGAAAACAATTATCATTTAAAAGTTGTTTAACCAATGATAAATGGCATCTCATTTACATAGTCAAAGAAAATAGAAAGAAAAACTGTAAGTTATGAAGAAAATCAAAAGTTTACAAACATTTTAACAAAAACAATTGTAAAGAATATTACAAATGCAAAATATATCAAAAATAAAAAACTTATATAAATGTAAAGCAATAAAAAATCTAAAATATGATAAGTTAAACGATTATATTTTATGTATTAAAGTTAAGAGATTTAGACTTCATGTGAAATTTTATCCAACCAAACACTACACAATTCATTTATTGAAAAAAAATCATTTTTATTATTTTATTTCATAATGTAGAAACAAATTTAATAAAAAAAGATTTTAGTATGAATTAAAATTGTAAAAATGTGAAAAACTCATCATTCAAATTCATATAATTATTATCAAACAATCATTTAAATATAATATGAATGTCTAATGAAAAAGTTCTTGATGAAAACTTTTAGAAATTTTTATTAAAATAACCTTTCAACTCTAATATTTATTTATTTCTATTAATATTTTAATATATTTATGTGAAAAATAGAAATTTAATGAAACTCAATACAATGATGAGTAAATATTAAATAATAAAAAATACTATTATTTCTTATTCTTTCACAAAATATGTATTTGATAATAACAGACTACGTTAAACATAAAAAAAAAAAAAAAAGAGAAAGCATTTTAATTATAACTTGTTGTTTAAATGTAACATATTTTGTAGAATCTTTAAAGCAAATAAAAATAATATTTTTGAGTGTTAAGTTATTTACTACCAAATCAAAACTTCTAATACTCAAAAATTTCTTTTTATTCCTTTTTGTAATTCAAATGATTATAAAATCAGATATAAAAAAATCACAAATTATTTGCATGAGTAACACCTATTGTTTAAGCTTTTTTTGATATTTTTATTTGAATCAATGTTAATTATTTATTTTAATTTTTTCAAATATAAATAATAATATTAATCATTCATTATTATAGAATGAAACTTTTAATTTTAGCATTATAAAAGTTTACAATATGAAAATTAAAGATCTCTGCATCCACTTACAAATAAATCATTTTTTGTGTTAAATAAATAATTAAATGAAAAACTTTATTAAAGATTATAATAAGTAGAACTTTTTTTTTTTCTCATTTCATATCTACATGGAATTTGACAAAATATATTTTAAAAAAATTATCTTATACAATATACATTCTAATATAATGTTATCCACAATATATATCTTATGCTTCTCTTAGAAATGGCTTGGTAAAGTACACACTACGATTTTTTTTTTCAATAAAATTATTAAATAATAATTGAGAAAATATATTATACATCTAGCACTACTCAAACCATCAATAACAAATTAATATATCCGACAAAGAAATAAATTTAAGAAGAAAAAAATAATTACAATTTAAAAATGGTATAACCAATAATAAATTGAAGGCACCTTAAACATCATCAACATGTAATAATGACTTGATAACAGAATTTCCAGCATAAAAATGAATTTTCTAATTATGATTACTACAAATAAATACAATTTATTACCAAAAAGTGTGGAAATTAAAATTTTTAGTTTTGATAGATTTTTATTTGCTTACATGAATTGATTAAAGCTACTTGAAATCTAACAATTAACACAAAAAGTAACCAAAAATAAAATCATAACTACATTGTGAAAAATAAGGAAGATAAACTAACGCAATATCAAACAATAACTTAAACATAGAACTTATAAAATAACATGCAAGTAAATTTATACTTTTTTATTTAATTAAATTGATGTATAAATTTATTTACCTAATGTAATTCATACAAAAAATTATTGAATGTAAAAACTTAAAAAATTAATACAAAATAATACAAAATGAATTTTACAAGAAGTTAAGAAATAATATAAAAATATTTAACCTTTCACAAATTCATTTATAGAAAAAGAAAACGTTATTAATAGTTTTTTTTTTTCTTAGAAAAAGAAACAATAAATAAGAGATTAAAACAATAAAAATTATACATTTAAGATATTAAAGAGATTAAAGCATAAATTTTATAAGAAACCAAAAAAAATCTAAAAAAACCTTTAATTTTTTCAGCTTTTATTCATAAAAATGAAAAGATTATCGATAGTCCCATTGGGAAGATATCTTCATACAAAATTATAAGCTTAATTATTTAAATTAAAACCCTAAAAATACTCTAAAATATTTTAAAAAAACATATTTTTTAAAGAACTAAAAAATAAATTAATATATTTAATCTTTTTCAACATTTCATCGACAAAAAAGTAAAACTCTAAAAATTACTCTTAGAAATCTTTAAAATAGAAATAAAATAAAACATGAATTTTATAAGGAACAAAAAAATAAATTAAACATTTTTAACCTTTCTCACCTTTCATCCATAGACAAGATTGGATTGCTAATAGATAAGTTTTGCATAAAGACAAAAATAATAAAAAATAGAAAAAATTAAAAATCTTTAAATTTAAGATTGAAAGAAATTAAAAAAAATTAAAATAGATTAAAATTTTAAGAGATTAAGGAACAAAAAAAATTATAATTTTAACTTCTATATTAAAAAATTTATAAAAAAATATTTAATTTTATAAATGGATTTATCATAAAAACTCAATATAACTCAAATACTATTATGAGTTTACGAAAATTTATAATAAAATCAACAAAAAACTATTATTTCAAATTTTATAATATTTTATATAAATCAAATCATAACCACAATTAAAAAAAATTAGGAACCAACAAAATAGTGAAAAAGTCATAAAAAAAGATAACTATTAGCTATCAAAGAAATAACTATAACAATTTAAAATTCATTTTGCAATTTTTATGCATTAACTAATTTTGAAAACTCTTACCAATCAAAGAAGTAAGTATAACAATTTTATATTTGTTTCCCAAAACTAAGTGTATATCTTAAAATTTAGAAATAAACTTGTCCCACAAACTAATTAAGCTTATAAATTTTTTTGCTAAAGAAGAAAATGATTAAAATAATATTTACTTTCAATAATAATAAATGTTTATTTTTTAAAAATAAATAATCACTTTTATGATATTGCCAATATAAAAAAATTAAAAAACCATAAATTTTGAAAGCATAACACTACATAATTTATTAACTTATTACTAGAAATTTAAAGATTAACAAATCTATACGAACAACAATACCATCTAAACAAGAAAATTATTTTAAAGAAAAATAAAAAACGCAAATTCTATAATAAATTATAAAAAAACTATTAAGCACTTATACAAGCTAAACCATCATTAAAACAATCATAACTTACAAACCCAAAAAAAATATATCGTGAAATATTTATACCTTCATCAAGCATTTCTTTGATAGCAATAAAATGAATCATATCATTTATAACAATTATTCAATAATAAATTTTTTTACAATAGAAAAAATTTTGATATAATGTAAACCTTTTTCTCGAATCTTAATTTTGAATCAATATGCATTACCACTCTAAAGAATATCATAAATTTACAATCTCTACATAAGTACAAAAACGATAAAATAAATCAAAGCAATGAAAATAAAAACAAAAATAAATTTATTTATGTACATTTTTATCAACCTACATCATTTTTGTGCTAACACATTATTTATCTTATAATTATAAACAACCTACCATTAACAAACATATTCCAATTAGCTAAAAGACAAATTTGAAATGAAGAAATCATGATCATTACACAAAAAATACAAATACTAAAAAGAATACATCAATCAGCTAAAAAAACTTGAAATGCCAAATAAAAATTATATAAATACAAACATAACAAAAAACAAACCACATGATTGGAAAAAATGTAATACACATATGAAATACATTTATATAACCCTCTCATCCCTAACAAAGAAGATGGAAAACCATAAGTTATAAGAAAATTAAAAACCTTCTCATCCCTAAAAAAGAAGATAAAACACCATAAGTCATAGGAAAATTAAAAGTTTAAAACATAAATGTTAGAAAATCAAAGGTTTCAATAAATTTTAACAAATAATAGTTTTAAAGAATACAAATAGAAGAAAACTAAAAGACAAGAATTCATATAATGTTAGGCAACCAAAAAATATATTGTGTTTATTTAATTAAATTAAAAAATATAAGTTTAGAATTTGTGTAAAACACTTTGCATTCATTACATATAACCTTCTCATCCCTAAAAAGGAAGATGAAAAATCATAAGTAAAATAAAAATAAAACCCTTCTCATCCTTAAAAGAAAAAAGAAAGATGGAAAACCAAAAGCTATAAAGAAATAAAAGTAAAAAAAATAAATGTTAGAAAACCAAATATTTCAATAAATTTTAACAAATAATGGTTTAAAGAATACAAATAGAAAAAATCAAAAGGCAAAAATTCATATAATGTTGGCAACCGGTATCTTAATTGAGTTTATGTAATAAAATTAAAAATATGAGTTTAGAGTTTATGTTAAACGCTTGTTATTTATTATAAAATATTTGACTTTTATATATTTATATGATTTCATTAAACTTTGTTACTTCAATTTTATTAAATTTAATCATTATATTTTATTTTCATTTCATTGAATATTGAAGAAAAAGAAAAGAAATTAGAATATTTCATAAAATATTTTACTAAGGTAAATGACAAATTTTGTGATTGTACTCTTAATTTAGTCTATTTTTAGATAAAAACAATAAAATTAGAATATTTTTCATAATATTTCATTAATAACAATTGTAAACTTTTATCATTTTCATTATTTCATATCCAAAAATCAATAAATTAAAGATTGAAGTACAATTATAAAGTTTAGGCTTCGTTTGTTTTGTAGAAATTGACTTTCAAAAAATGTTTTCTAAAAATTATTTATATTTTCTAAAAAAGTAGAGATTTTCTTTTGTTTGGATAAGTTAATGAAAAATATTTTTTATTGTTTGGTTATTTTCTAAAAAAATTGTTTCTTTTTTTAAAAAAATTAATATAACTATTCAAATATTAAAATTATTTATTATTAAAGTATATTGAAATTATTTATTATTAAAATTATTATATTCATGAATAATTATATTTTAATAATAATATTTAATATTCAAATTTTATATTAATATAAAAATTACTTAAAATAACATATTTATTATTCTTTACATTAATATTTTAAAATTTTAAAATAGTATTAATATTCTTATAACATTATTTTAATTAATATTAAAATAGTAATATTTATTATTAAAATATTTATACTATTAAGATATTTATATTTTATATTAAAAATATCTATTATTAAATCATAACAAAGATCTTTTTTTATTTATATTTATTATTAAAATAGTAATATAAATACCTTAATAAATAAAATGTAAAATTATTTATTTTAAACTAACAATAATAAGAAATTATTAAAAATATTCATATTAAGAAAATAATATTATTATATTATCTAACATTAATTATTGAAATAGTAAAAATGTTATTATATATATTATTGTTTATTATTAAAATAATAATATAATACTATTATTATTGAAATATTAAAAATATTTATGTTTGATAATATGCAAAATAAAAATATTTAAAATTGGAATATTAAAAGATTTTTAATGTTAATATTTTAAGTTTTTAATTAAAATTAAATAAAATAATTTTACTAATATAATAATATTTCAAGTAAGATCAAATCAAGTTTTAGCTTAAAATATTATGTTCAAAGTCTTAATTGAGTATAATTATAAAAATCTTTAAAATTAAAATATTAAAATACTTTTAATATTAATATTTTAATTTTTAAGTAAATTAAAAAATATATTATTAATATAATAATATTTTATGTTGAAATCAAATTAAGTTTGAGCTTAAAAAAAATTATGTACAAGGTTCGATTTAAGTAAAATTATAGTCAAATACATTAATAAATAGTTATACTTATATGCAGCTTTTTTCCAAAAATTGTCTTCTCCTTTTTAAAAGAGTAAGACAATTTTCAAAAAAATTACCTCATTTTTCTTTACCAGTAAGTTAGTTTTCATTGGCTTGCTAGTTTTTTACCAAACAACCGCTTGAAAATGCAGAAATTATTTTTTGAAAGTCAATTTTTGTGAAACAAACAGAGCCTTAATATTGACCTATTGTACAGTAGCAAAATTCATCTTTATATCTAAAATTTATTAAACGAAAAATAATTATCTTTAAATAAAAATAAGTATATAGTTTAGATAATTACAAGTACAAATTAAAATCATAATTAATATTACATCTATATATAAGAAATCACTAAATAATCAAATAAACAAATTAACTAACAAACTAGAATATAAGTAAATAAATTGAATGTAAAATTGAACTAAGCCTAGACACAATGAATTTTGAATCTAAAAGCTCAAGATTTTAGGAATTTTTCTTACCACTAAATCAAATTTAATCGAGAATAAATATTATTTTTAAAAATAAATAAAATAAATATATAAAAATCCAAATAATGATTAACTTTGTTTTAGTGAAAGTATAGAATTGAGAGAGTTGGGTTTTAACTATGTTTAGAGGACCTCATGCACCTTTTCTCCTTATGCTCCTATCACATAACTTGAGACTTGAAAGGGAAAGTCAAGTGGGGTTTTTTCACTTTTAAAAATGTATTCAAGTCTTAGATGAGCCTTTATCTAGTGATATGAGAAGTTATTAGAATTTTGACATTTTAGATTTAAATTTTATTGTATTAGATTAGTGCTTCCACTTTATTATAGGAGCATAATCAACATTGAGAAGAATGCATTATAACCCTATTTAAAGATTGCTAATGCTATAAATTTAGAAAAATGAGAATGAATAAAAAAAATGAAATAAAGTTATTGAATTGCAATATTCTAAGTTTTTTAAGATTTGATCAATGGATTAAAATGATATTAAATATCAATCTAATTTATTTATAAATTACAAAAAGTAATTAAAGTTCTATATCATTGTGAAATTTTGTTTGGAAAAAATGTATGAGTATGGCTTCATCTAGTTTGGATGGATGATTCATTGCAACAAGAACCATAACTCGTGTATTCGCTACACAACAATATACAATCATTAAATCATATAAAATATTATATCACAACAAACATAAAAACTTGTTTATGTGGAAATTTAGATGGATGGTTTCTCTTTCGACATATAAGACAATTCTTAAAATTTTTCTTTTTATAATGACATGTAAGGTATTTCCTAATTTTAAGATATTTATTAAAAAAATTATATATTTTAAAATTATCTAATTATCCAAAACTTTCAAATTTAAATAGAAGGCCATAATGAGAAATCTATAGCCACTAGCTTAAACTATAAATTAGATTAAAAATTAAACCAAGCCATTTTAAACCAACATGGTTTTCTTCTAATAGATGAGGTTACCTAGAAGCAAGCATGTGTGGTTGGATAAAAGAGAGAAGAATGCAAAGAAAAGAAATACAAATCACTTATGTGCCTGTCTATGCCATTCACCTCCCCAGAGTGGATTCACTTCAGCCTTTACAAAAAGAAAAAAATCACATGTCAACCAATTAGAAACCTACCAAACCACAAAGTTAATTAAATATACAATAGCAATTGGGAAAAGAAAAAAGTGGCAGAGAATGGAGGAAATTATATTAAATTGAACTCTTACGTAGAAGTTTAAGAATATAGCTTGAATGCTATATACATTTAGTAGGAATTATTGTTTCCAGTACTTTTATTCAAGTGAATCTAAATTTGAAATAACCGTATGCATCCAATTTCTCTTATAAACAATACATGAAGAGAGAAGATGTTTAATCTGTTCTCTTTTACTTTAGCTTGTTCCCCAATTTATTTGCGTTTTGAAAATCTGACTTTAAATATACAATGCTTGCTATGGCTGAGTAAACATTGACTTTGGTATTAATAATTATACACTAGATCCATCTTATTAACATATAATACTTATGTCATAACGTATAGGTCCGTTGTTCTATTGCTAGATATAGATTAAAAGAGTCACCACTAGTATTTTTTGTTTAGGTACAATTGGCCACCTAATCAAATCTATCCAATTTTAAAAAGAAGTCCCAAGCTTGACTTAGGTATCTTTAAATGATAGATTCTAGTCTATGAAACTAGATTTAAGTTTGAGAGTACGATTACGTATGAAAAATGTTATAGTACCTTCATAGCGCTCATTTAAAGGATGGTACCAATTTGATTTCAAGTTATCCAAGTCTAAAAACATCATTATAATTTGCCAAATAATTTAATTATAAAAAATTAATCATAAAATTACTCAAATAGTTTGATAGTAATTTAAGATAATTTTCTCACCTTAAGAGTATTCATAGAGATTGGTTTCTCACTCTAAAGTAGTTTCGTCATCAGACTCATTTAAATTTTATTTAAAAAAATAATTAGTAAAATCTTCCAATAATTTGGTAATATTTACTTTGATGCAAATCTTCCAATAGTTTGGTGAGATTTTATTGTAAAATTATGTTTCGTAATATATAGATCCGTGAACCTACCATTAGACATGGATTAAAGGAGTCACCACCAATCTTTTCTTTTTATGTAGGTGCGATTGGTCACCTGATCGAATCTAATCCATGAAACTAGATTTAAGGTTCGGGAGTACACTTACGCATGAGGAAGGTTATAGCACTCTCATAGCGCCCATCTCAAGGATGATACCAGTTTGATTCCAGATTATCCAAGCTTTAAAAATGTTTATGTTTTACCAAAATATTTAATATTGAGAATTAATCTTAAAATTATCTCAATAGTTTAGTAGCAGTTTAAGATAATTCTCTTACCTCAAGAATATTCATGGAGACTAATGTTTCACCCTGAAGAAGCTTTATCGTCGGATTTATTATAATATATTTTTTTAAAAAGTAAAGTCTCCAAATAGTTTGGTAGGACTTACTTTTGAGGCAGATCTTCCAATAATTTAGTGAGATTTTATTTGAAAATATTTACAAAATTTTATTTATTATTTATTATTTTTTAAAATCATTAAGTCTCTTAATAGTTTGGTAAGACTTTCTTTGAAAAGTAATCCTCTAATAGTTTAGAGGATAAAGAAATATTTTTTTTATTTTTATTTTTTTAATTGAAAATCGATTTATGAAATTTTCTAATAGTTTGGTGGATTTCATAAAAATTTAATTCATGAAAATTATCCAATAGTTTGGTAGGATTCATGAATTTATTTGAAAAGATTTTTTTATTACTATTTTTCTTTTTGAAAAAAAAATTTGAAAACATTTTTTTTCTTTATCCTCTTTTTTTTATCATTACATTTTTTTTTGTTTCTTTGCTTTTTGTTTTCTCGAAGGAAAGATTTTTTTTTCATATATTGAATTTAAAAAAAAACAATTGAATAAACCAGTAAAATAAAATAAAAATATATGAAATTAAAAAATAAATGAATAAATAAATAAAAAATAGAATAAAAAAATAAAAATGAAAAATGAAAAACCTGTAATTCCGATCGGGTTGGCATACGGGTCAATTGATAGACGTGCGGGTCTAGGACTTACAAAATGTGTCATTTCAGGGCATTATAAAAGCTACTCCCCAACGTTTTTGTCTTAGAAACCTCTGCCCACACACTCTCTAGCCCTTAATTCTCTCTCCATTCTCTCTAGACTCAACCTAACACACCCACCTAAAATTGAAAATTCTTATCTATTTCTGAAAAAATCGTTGGAAGTTGGCTAGAAAATTCAAACTCCCATTGAAAAATTTATCAAAAAATTCATGTGTTTTTCAGAAAACCTAGATTTCCTAGAAATCCCCAGAAAATCCCAAACTTTTCTAAAAGGCTCCAAAAATCTCCTAGAAGTTCACCCTAAACTCTAGAAACCTAGATATCAACCTAGAATTCCAAAAAATTTTCAAAATTGAAATCTAAAACCCTACTACCAACAAATTCCTGAACAGTTATCACTAACAATTTACTGCATTTAACCATGTCCTGTACCTCTGATCTTTGGTTCAATTTATAGGTAGCCCTTGGAACATTTTTTAAGAAATGGATGGAATCTTTCTGGGCTTGAATCTTGAGATTGGGTTCCATCCGAGTGTGATCTTAGGTCCTAATTGATTTCAACAGTTATACTAATATGATTTTGTATTAAAAACATTTGACTATAGGATTCTGATTTGCTAATTCAAAATTTTAATTTTCCAAAATTCTTATTGCAGATTGAACAAGAAAGGAAAAGAGAATAAAGACAAAATTAAAAAAAATAGTAATAATAATATTAATAGTACTGATATATTATAGTATAATAAATATCAGACTATAATAATAATAATATAATAATGAACTATATAATTACTATAATAATAATAATACTATACTATAATATTATATTATAACATATTATACTATAATAAAAACATGCTATACTATAACAAAAATACTAGTAACAAAGAAAATCAATCCTGATTGGTCCCAAACATAAATGGTTGTCTGCAACTACCTTTTTTACCCATCACTATTAGACAGAGATAATGTAAAGACCTAGACACCACTCTGTTCGAATCAAATCAGTGAGTGAAAATGATTGAGACTGAACTTTGAGTTAGAAAGATGATCTGGGCTGAACGGAAATCGAATAACTAGGATAATAAATGACCGAGACAATACCACGAGTTAGAAAAATAATCTAGATCTAGCTGAGATCAGATAACTAGGGTGATGCTAAGAATTTAAAAGCAACCAAGATCAAGTCGAGGTCATAGATGAATGACCAAGATGATGTCACACGTTTAAAAATGATATAAACTGAGTCGAGATAGGATGACTGAGATGATGATGTGAGTTTGAAAGCAACCAAGATCTAGTTGAGGTCATAGATGAATGACTGGGATGATGCCATGAGTTTGAAAGTGACCAAGACCAAGTTAAGGTTGAAGATAAATGACCAGATAATACCATGAGTCTGAAAGTAACTAAGATCGAGTCAAGGTCATAGATGAATGACCAAGATGATGCTGTGAGTCTGAAAGCGATCGAGACCAAGTCAAGGTCATAGATGAATGACTAAGATAATGCTGCGAGTCAAAAAAATATCTGGACTGAGTCGAGATCGGAACCTGTGATGAATAATCATGCAATGATATAAATGTATGCTCTATCAGGATGCAAATGGAACATCCATCATGGTACTAAGGCTTTCATAACTTTCATCTGCATTCTCATTTCTATACGCCTCTAGTAAGGAAACTATTCTTCGTTACCTTGAATAAGTATTTATCTTCATCCCAAAGAAAGCTTTTGAAATCAGTGATTCTCTTTTATTTGGAGGAGTTTATCTTTGGTCTTTGTCTCTTTTAATTTTTTCAAAGTAACACACAATTTCTTATGACCTTATTCAATTATTAATCATTATCTCAATTTCAAAATATAAGATGCAAGTTATGCACTTCTTCTATTCATGGCAAGGTATAAAGAGAAAAGATAAATATATATTGAAAGTGAAAAATAAGACGAATATCATTTATTTGGATAAGTAATAAATTACAGATGACGGCATAAAAATAGAATGAAAGTGTATGAGGATGGATTTGGGATAGCAATGCCCCAAGACAAATAATAAAATAATCAAGACAACAAATCTTAGATTTTTTAAAAAACTCAACCAAAATATGATGCCCTGACATTTCAGAGTTCTTCAAAATTCACTGACTTTGGTATGCCTTTCAAGTGATGCCGTATTCTACTCATCCAAATCGCTCTTATTTAGTTCAAGCCATCTTTCTAGGTTTTCAACTTGAACTTTCTCCCTTTTTTTTTTTTTTTTGGTTCAAGCTTTCATTTTGGGTTTTTAGCTTGAACTTTTTTTTTGGGCTTAAGCAAAGTACTTCTTCACAGCATTAAAATTAATAGGATAAGGAAGCTCATCTCTATCCATTTCTAATAAGATTAAGACTCTTTCTAAAAATGCTTTTTTTACAACATATGGTCTTTCTCAATTTGGAGTTTATTTCCCTTTACCATCATGTTGACTTAGAAGAATTTTTTTCAATACCAACTCTCTTTTTCAAAATTGATGAGGTCAAACCTTTTTATCATGAGCTCTCATAATTCTCTTTTGGTACAACTAACCATGACAGAGCGTTGCTAATCTTTTTTCTTCATTGAAGTTTAATTGTTCATAGCACTCTTGGACCCATTCAACCTCTTCTAATTTCACTTTCTTTAGGACTTTTAGAGACGAGATTTATACTTTTATTGGCAATACAACTTCCATTCCATAAACCGAGGAAAAAAGAGTTGCCTTGGTAGAGGTGTGCATAGAGGTTCAATAAGCATATAGAGTAAAATATAGTTTTTTGTGCCAATCTTTATATATCTTAGTCATCTTTTCTAGAATCCTTTTGATATTTTTATTTGCAGCTTCGACTGCCTCATTCATTTTTATACAGTATAAAGCTGAATTATGGTGCTTAATCTTGAACTGAGCACATACTTCTTGCATCATTTTGCTATTCAAATTCTTTGCATTATCTGAGATGACCCTTTTTAGGAGTTAGTATTTGTATAATATTTCTTTCTTGATGAATTTACAGACTACTGAGCAAGTTACAGTTGTGAATGAAGCTATTTTGACCTATTTGATAAAGTAATCAATCATCGCAAAAATGAATTTGTTCTCATTTAATGCCTTTAGGGTAATGGGACCAATGCATCCATCCCTCATATAAAAAATGATCAAGGTGGTGCCATAACATGTAGAGTAGTAGGTGGGGCAAGAGTTTTTTTGAAATAAATCTAGCACTTGTGATATTTTCGAGCGTAATCAATGCAATCTTTTTCAATTGTCAACCAATAATATCCAGCTCGTATAATTTATCTAGCCATTATATGTCCATTTGTATGTGCATCACATACGCTATCATGGACTTTTCCAACAATTTTTTTAGCCTCAGAGGCACTTACACAATGTACTAACACTTGGTCTTTACTTCTCTCACATAAAATTTCTCCATCTAAAAAGAATCTCATAGCTAATCTTCTTATAACTCTCTTATCATTTTTTATTGCTTGATCTAGGTATTATTGATTTTTTAGATATTACATAATGTTATGATACCAAGGATTGCCATCTTCTTCCTTTTCCAGGTTGGCATAATGCATCGACACATTTCTCACATCTAATTTGATGGGTTAAATTTCAGTTGTGTTGCCAATTTACACCATCGTGGCTAAAGTTGCCAAAACATTTGCTATCTAATTATCTTCACAAGGTAAATGTTCAAAGTAGATGCTTTTAAATTGCTTAGACAACTCTAAGATGTATTTGTGGTAAGAGATAAGTTTTGAGTCCCCTGTCTTCCATTTGCCCTTTAGTTGATAGATAACCAAGGTTAAATCTTTGAACACCTTTAATGTTTTAATTTTTCTATCCAAAGCAGCATGTAATCCTATAACACAAACTTCATATTCAGCCACATTATTGGTGCAATTGAAATTTAATCTTGCTATCACGGGATAGTAATGTTCTATTGAAGAAATTAATATTGCTCCAATCTTATGCCCCATGGCATTGGTAGCCTCATCAAAATACATTCTCTATGTCTCTTCCTTATCCTTGTCATCTTCTACTCCTAAGATGGCCATTAATTCTTCATTTGAAAAATTGAGTTTCATAGGTTCATAATCTTCAATAGCCTGATCCATAAAGAATTTGGTAATGATGCTTTTTTTTATTGCTTTTTGGCTCATATACATTATGTTGTATTCCAAGAGCATCACTTGCCATCTTACGATTCTTTCTAATAGTGATGGCTTCTCAAAGTTGTATTTGATTGGATACAACTTAGATATAAGTCAAGTTGTATGGTAGAACATGTACTGCCTGAGATTTTCAGATATCTAAGCCAAGGCACAACATATCTTTTTGAGTAATGAATACTTGGACTCATATTCCATAAAATTTTTACTGAAGTAGTAAATTTTTTTTTCTTACTGAATTCATCTTGTTGCCTCATCACACTTTCCATTGACTTTTCATGTACCACTATATATAGAATCAATGGCTTTTCTGAAATGAGTGGTGTTAATATTGGAGGATTTGATAAGTACTACTTGATCTTATCAAAAGCTTTTTGGCATTCCTTATTCTATTCACCAAGATGATTCTTTTAGAGGAGCTTAAAGATAGGATCACATTTAAGGGTAAGTTGAAAAATGAATCAAGAAATATAGTTCAATCTGCCTAAGAAGCCTCAAACCTCCTTTTGTGTGCTTAGAGGGGATAAATTCTGAATGGTTCAAATTTTATCGGGATCAACTTTTATCCCTCTTTCGCTGACTATAAATCCTAATAGTTTCCCTAACCTGGCTTTGAACATGCATTTGGACGAATTCAGCTTGAGTTGAAATTTCCTTAGCCTCTTGAACAATTTTTTGAGATTAGCTACATGGTCTTCTTTCTTTTGAGATTTTGTAATCATGTCATCCATGTATACTTCAATCTTTTTTTGCATCATATCATGAAAAAATGTTACCATAACCCTCTGATAAGTTATCGTAACATTTTTCAGTCTGAAGGGCATGACCTTGTAACAAAAGGTTCCCAACATAGTTATAAATGTGGTTTTTTCCATGTCATCTGAAGCTATTTTTATCTGATTATATCTAAAGAATCCATCCATAAAAGAAACTATCGAGTGTCGAACTTTATTGTCCACCAAATTATCAATATGAGGTGGAGAAAATTTGTCTTTAGGGCTAGCTCTATTCAAATCGCAATAATCTACACACATCCATATTTTTCATCTTTTTTGGGGACAGGTACTATATTAGCCACCCATTCAGGATATTTGGCCACTTGCGAAAACCTGCATCTAATTGCTTCACTTTTTTTTTTTATTTTCAATAACATCGTTGGCTTCATTCTTTTCAATTTTTGTTGGACTGATTTGCATTCAAGCTTTAATGGTAGCCTATGTTCTACTATTTTGGTGCTAAGCCCAGGCATGTCTCGGTAGGACCTAGCAAACACATCTACAAATTCTTGCAATTGATCTTCTAACCATTGTCTATCAATCGCTGAAAGTGAAGTACCAACCTTGACTTCTTTTTTGTTCTCGCCATCCCCTAAATTGACCATTTCAATAATTTCTTGATAAAGCTCGAAAGATTTATCTTTTTATTCAATTAATCTCATTAAATCCTAAGACAAAGTGTATTATTCAAAGTCTTCTTTAGTATCGAGTTCTATTAATTGAATTTTTTAAATTAAACCCTGGATCATTGTCATGATTACATTTATATTCATTTGAGGACCTGTAAATTAATGAAATAGGAAATATTGGCAAGATGCTTTGATGGGATAGTGGATGGAATAAAAAAAAAGGACAAAATGCATGCTTATACTTTTATTGAAATAATAAAATATAAAAGGTCCAAATATAAGAATTTATCCCAACATTTTTAGGCAAAAGCAATTAGGAGATGTCATTACATTGAAAGAAAATAAGAAATAACAGGCATTTGGATGACACTCTAATTCCATAATTCATAGCTGGGTAGGCATGGGTAAACCAAAGCTTCCTCATTTTGGCTTTTGTCGCCTACCATATGAATGGACAATTCGGCCAAAATTTCCTCCCATCTTGGTTCCTTTCCTGTATTTTCCTCAGTCTCTTGGTATATGTATCATCCAGGAATAAAAGTTTCATTCAAATGGGGAACAACCATTAGCCCATTTTTTTTTTTTTTTTGTTGTCTCGCACTTCTTCTATCTCATAACCTAAACCTAATCTGTCGTTGTAGTCTTCAACCTTGGGAGGCCCTCTTATCCCTTGCAGACTCTTGCCTAAACCAAATCCAATACTCAAACCTCTATTTATCATTTGATTTATTACAATCTTATTGAATTTGAGCCTTTCATCTACTGCATTAACAAGTTCAAAAGATCGATAAGATCATTCCAATGACTTTTTTGTAACTTTTATGTATAAGGAATTTATGGGCTGAGTTACCAACATATTTTCCTTTTTTGCCACAATCACCAATTGGCCTTTCACATTAAATTTGATTTTTTAGTGTAATAAGGAAGGAATAGTACCTGCTATGTGAATCCATGGTTCTGCCAATAAGTAACTATAAGATAGAGAAATATCCATAACCTAAAACTTTATGTTAAAAACACATAACCTAATTTGCATGGATAACTCAATATCTCTCAAGACTTCACATCTAGTCCCATCAAATACATGAACCACCATATGATTGCTTTGGATATAAAACCTATCGAAGAGCAACCTTGTGAAGGTAGACATGGGCATGGCATTGATAGCTAATCCATTATCTATGAGGACTTTGGCTATTATGTGATTTTTAAATTTAACAGTAATGTGTAAAGCCTTGGTGCTTTCTCTACCTTCAGGTGAAATCTTATCATCACTGAAAAAGATATGATGTACCACCACTAAGTTTCCTACTAAATGATTCACATACTCTACGAACACATTGTGTGTCCCATAAACTTGATTAAATACCTTTAACAAGGCATTGCAATGTGGTTCTGAATTTAGAAAAAGTAATAGCAAAGAGATTCTGGTTGGCATCTTATTCAATTGCTCCACCGTAGCTTTAAGAACTCGCATGCTTTTTTTTTTTGTACAAACTTTAGAAAGTTTTTCTCTGACATCACATTTGGCTCAATCTACATTTTTGTCACTTTTTTTATTTTCTTTAAGGTTTTTGGAGTATAGCACTTTCCACTTCTGGTTATGCCACTTACACTTGTTATATTGGCAGTTTCAGATTTTGACATAACCTTTTTTTGCCCTTAGATTGTTACCTTACAATCATATTTCCATGGTACAATTTCTTCATCTTTGTAGGGGAATGGGCATGGGACATTGAAAGCTATTGTTTTAGGAATAAATTTATTCTTGACTGGTTTTGGTTTCTTTTTATAAAAGATAGTGAGAAGTTTATGCACCCATTTGTTTATCTTAGCCACCCTAATATCTTTTGAGGCTTTTGACACCTTATATAATTCTATTTGGTATAGGTCCATTAATTTTTGCACCTTATCATAGAATTGCTTATAGATGTCAATAAAGTACTTTGAAGCTCCATTGTGATACTTATATCTTTGATTGGGGATGCTTCTTCCCACATAAATGCATAAACCTACTAGTTGTATTAACCTAACCTCATACAGAACATCATACAATTGGTTAAATAACATTTTAAGCTCCTTTACCTTTATTTTCATATGCCTTTTATCCTTGTCTAAGGCATTAACTATATGATTAAGTAAGGGATTTCTATTAGCATTGGGTGCTGAGTTCCCACTAGTATCGAAACTTATAAGCCTTTTTTTAATCAAATGTTGCACTTTTTGCTTCAAAAAAATGCAATTCTTAGTAGAATGACCTATTACCCCATAATGGTAGTTATAATGAGTGGTGGCATCATATCATTTGGGATAGGGAGGTTCAAGTTATTTTGTAAGAATATAGGCAATAAGATGGTTTTTATAGAGCTTTTGATGTAGCTTGATGTAGCTTATGGGTATAGGATTGAATATGGGTCTTTCCTTTGTCTATGGTTCTCAAGCACTACTTGTTACGCCGGTTGGGTAAGCAGGTGATCATGGTGAGGATGGATAAAAAGGTCATGTGGTTGGTTGGTAAGGGGAAGTGGAAGTATGGTTGACAATGTGGTGATATGTGGGATAGGTTGACTGAGAGTAACTTATGAATTGCTACCTTTCATGGCTAACAACTTAAGGCTCACTCTCTTTCTTCTTAGGCACTTTTTTAGAAGACTCATTTTCTTCAAGTTTGCAATTTTTGATGGTATTTTTTATGATCTTTCACAAAATCACCATATTAGCAAAGTTTTTAGTTGTATTTTTTATCATTCTTTCTGTATGGCAACTTTAGAGTGCTCACAAATAGCACTATAGTTTATTTTTTCGTCAAGAAAAGTTGTACCTTAATAGTTACATCCCACCACCTTTGTGCATATTGCTTGAAGGATTTGGATACTTTTTTTTTCATTCCTTGCAAAGAAAGGCAATAAAAGACCATATCAATGATGTGACGATACTGATTGATGAAGGATTGTGTCAAATCTTTTCATGATTTTATTTAGGTCCTATCTAACTGAATATATCACTTTGCTGCAGACCCAATTAAGCTATCTTAAAAGACATGCATGAGCAACTTCTCGTTGCTAGCATCACTGTCATCTTATGACAGTATATTGTGATATATGTGATAGGGCAAAAACACATATATTTAGGTACTTTGAATTTAGGTGGCATCACCATGTTTGGTACTAAACAAAGCCTTATGGCATCTAAAAATCCATAGAAATTAATTCTTTCTACAGCCAGTAATCTTTCTTTGATCATGTTTATGCTTGATCAATCTTAGAATTTTCCAAGGGCACAAGTTCCTGCAGCTTTTCTTTTTCCTTTGTCTTATCTAGAGTAGAGAGTTGAATGGGCTCAGTTACCTTTTTTATGAAAATAGGATTATTATAACTCTTGATGTTCTTATGATCAAGTGCATAAGTCATTCTTGGGTAGTTGTAATTTAGAAATGTAGCCTGTTATGGTTGAAAGCTTGGGGCAGTTTGAGTCTGATGTGGACCGAAACTTAGAGGATATGTTGATTTAGTAGCTTCTTGTGAGGTATCTTTTTCCATTGATTTCTCCCTATTTATTTTTCCAAAACTTCTAGAATTCTGCTTAGTTTCCTTCAATTATCTTCTGGGCTTTTTCTAACCTTTTGAAATAGTTCGCATTGTCTTGCTCCATTTTCTTGGCTTTAGCCTGGGTGTTGTATGAATGTGTAGCTATTTTTGCACCTTGGTACCACAATTGAAAATAGTGATGATGATGCTATGATAATGAATGAATGTGATGCAATGCATAGAAAAAGAAAAAAAAAAAGAAAAAATTTACCCCTTTAAAAATTTCAACAAAAGTGAATTTTTATTTATTCTATAGGAGTCTGTTTTACATCAAATCAATACTGTCATTCTATAAAAATGTCTAACTTGCTCATACTAGTCTTTAGCCTCCTTAATAAAGTTTAGCAGTCTCTATCCATGCTCTCTTGTTGGTGTGACCGAAGCTCTCAATGCCTTAGCTTCTTTTTCCATTTTGCTTGCCTTGATCACTACTTTGCCTATCTGAGCTGAGAGATGCTCTATGTATTTTTATCTTTCCAACCCTTCTCTCTTGCCATATCACACTTGATAGGATAACTCTTTGCGCTTTTTTGTGATTGTTTTAATGTGGTTTTTTTGTTCATTCAACTTTAGCTTCAAGGTCAAAATGTAATTTATGAACATTTCATTTTCTTGCTAAACTTCAACATAATCATCTTCTATTTATGAGCATTCTCTTTGCAACTTTTCATTCTCACAAGCTAAATCTGTGTTGTTTATTTCTTTGTCTTGCACCTATATGCACAATCTTTTATGCTCTTGTCGTAGCTCTCTCAATTCTTTAAGGGCATCATCTCATTCTTGGACAACCTTTTAAGCCTTGTGGGTTTGTTTCCACTATTTTTTTTTTTTTGAAGCTTTAGAATTTCTTGTTTCAATTTCTTTTTCTCTACTTCATGTTCTTTCCTTGTAGATTTTGATTCTAGAGGCACATTGTTTGACTCCTAGTCCACTAACTGATAATGGTTTTTAAGTACAGATGCCATTTTTTGGCCTTTTTTGGTTTTCCAAATCAGATACCACTGAATGGCCTTATCAGTAAATGGTTTAAGGCTTACTCTCTTAGGCTTTTTCCAGGCTTTGATCATGCTATCAATCTTCTAAAAAGTTTTGGGCTCCCCATACGAACAGTCAAACTAACTGAGCTTATAAGTCATAGGAATAAATTGTTCTTTACCATCAGTGGTGCATAACTCGTTGACCCCTATAATCCTAAGAGTTGAAACCCTGCCTCATCTCCACATTGATATAACAAAGGTTTCTGATTCATCCATAGAGCTAACCATTTTACCTAACTGGTTGTGGGCTTTTGTAACAGATATTCTCACTCTTTTTTAGTCTTTGTTTCTGGCCAAATACTTTGATAGAATTCCCTAATTGGGATTCAACTACAAAAATAAAGCTTGGAGAAAGCATTATTCTTGCATTTGAAATGGCTTTTCATCCATAGATACAGTAGTGGTATGCAACCCATAAATCATGCTTTGTCATTTTATCTACAAAAGTTTAGAGATCTGTTAGTTTCTGCCAAGATAACTGTTTAAAGATTACACCTCTTTTCAATCTACTCAAATAGATCAACCACTTTTATCTTAATATGGCTTAAGATCTTAGGGAAAATGACCATCTCGTATATGGCCAAAGCAAACACTCTCATCCCCTGATCATCATTTAGATGCTTGATAATGAAATCTCAGAGAATCTCTTATGGGATACCTTTATGCTCCCCTTTTTCTCGAACATATAAATCTTGAGTTCTTTTCCCACTCCTAAAATAAGACCCAACTTCTTATGATTCCCTAACTTATGCTTTTTCACATATACTTTGTCTGGAGACCGAAGATGCATACCTACTAAAGTTGAATACTCCTCTATTGTTGGCACTAAGTCAAACTCATTGAAGATGAAACAACGATATGAAAGATCCCAAAATTGTATCATCACCTTAATGAGTGAGTTATCAATCCTTACTATCAAGAGATATGCAAAGTGCCTAAAGTTCTAACAAAAGTCTTGCTGCCTTGAAGGAGCCATGCTATTTCATATATCTAATAGGCTTTTCAAATCATTTTGTTTAAGGAGTAAGCGAACTTTCTTTGATAGTGTAGAGATATGACCAGGTAGTAAACAATCTCTTTCTTTTTGTTGTCTTTTTTCTTACTTTATCTTTACATCCATGGGCGAGTTGCATTTGTAAAATATAGATAAGGCACAAACTGATGCTCTATGGATTCTATGAGAGTTTTTGTTGAAATGATTTTTAGGGCAAAAATACTATGCAATCTGCAAGTATGTTTATGAACATGCACAATAGGAAAAGAAATAAAAAAAGACAAGGAAATTAGTTATTTACTTTAATAAAAAAACATGGAATAAGCACCATATAGCAAGTAAGATAAAAGCATGACCTTATATTTTGGATTGACTATAAATGGTGGAAGGATAAGGCTTTATCTATGGTTGGGCTCTTAAGGTTAACTATATGAGGTTTGGGTTAATTCAAAAATGTTCCCAAATTGTTCCTAGCATCATTGTCCATCACAGACTAGTACGTCACCCAGATCCTTATCCATCATAGGCTATAAGCGGAAAGGGTTCAATTTGAGTGGGAGTGTTTCGCAGGCTCATGCAGAGACATAAAATCTCACAAGGGCATAAGTACTGCACTCTTTCCTAAAGGTAGAGCTCGGGTAGGGAGCTTATATTATGCACATGCAAATGAATGGTAGGTATAATAAATGAATACTTAAATAAATATAAGCAATGACAAGAAAATAATCTCAAATTTATTAAACAAGGCTTGGATAGTAAGGAATCATTTACTAGCCTGACTTTCGATGTCCCCAGTGGGGTCGCCAAACTGTTATAACGTATAGATCCATGAACCTATTGCTAAACATGGATTAGAGAAGTCACCACCAATCTTTTTTGTTTAGGTGTGTTGGCCACCGGATCAAATCTGATCCATGAAACAAGATTTTAAGTTTGAAAGTGCGATTACATATGAGGAAGATTATAGCACCCTCACAGTGCCTATCCTAAGGATGGTACCATTTGATTCCAGATTGTCCAAGCCTTAAAAATGTTTACGTTTTACCAAAATATTTAGTATTGAGAATTAATCTTAAAATTGTCACAATAGTTTGGTAGTAGTTTAAGATAATTCTCTTACCTTAGAAGTATTCATAGATACTAGTACTCATCTTGAAGAGGTTCTATTATCAGATTTATTATAGTATTTTTTTTTAAAAAAAGTAAAGTCTCCCAATAGTTTGGTAAGACTTACTTTGAGACAGATCTCCCAATAATTTGATGAGATTTTATTTGAAAAAATTTATAAAATTTTATTTATTATTTATTATTTTTTTTTAAAAATCAATAAGTCTTTTAGTAATTTGATAGGACTTAATTTAGAGGATAAAGAAATTTCTTTTAATTTCATTTTTTAATTGAAAACCAATTTATGAAATTTCCCAACAGTTTGGTTGATTTCATAAAGATTTAATTCATGAAAATTCTTCAATAGTTTGATAAGATTTATAAATTTATTTGAAAAGGATTTTTTATTACTATTTTTCTTTTTGAAAAAAATTATTTGAAAACATTTTTTTCTTTATCTCCTTTTTTTTTGTCATTACATTTTTTTTTGTTTCTTTGTTTTTTGTTTTCTTAAAAGGAAAGATTTTTTTTCATATATTGAATTTTTAAAAAAAATAGCTAAATAAACCAGTAAAATAAAATAAAAATAAATGAATAAAGAAATAAAATAAAAACAAAATCAAAAAATAAAATAAAAATAGAAAAAGGAAAACCTGCGATTTGAATTGGGTCGGTACGCAAGTTGGCATACTGGTCACTGAGTAGACTTGCAGGTCTGAGACTTGCAAAATGATGTCGTTTCAAGGCGGTATAAAAGCTACTCCCTAACATTTTTGTCTTCGAAGCCTCTGTTCACTCTCTCTCTAACCCTAAATTTTCTTTCATTTCTCTTTAGACTTATCCCATTACACCCATCGAAAATTGAAAATTCTTGTCGGTTTCTAGAAAAATCATCAAAAGTCGGTCGAAAAATTTAAACTCTCACCGAAAAATTCATGTGCTCTTCAGAAAACCTAGATTTCCCAAAAATCCCTAGAAAATCTCAAAATTTTCCCGAAAGCTCCGAAAATCTCCCAGAATTTCACCCTAAACACCAGAAACCTAAATATCCACCCAAAATTCCAAAAACTTTTCAAAATTGAAATCTAGAACCTTATTGCGAAAAAATTCCTAAACTGTTATCACTAGCAATTTGCTACCATTTAATTGTGTCTTGTACCTTTGATCTTTAGTTCAATTTATATGTAGCCTTTAGGAGCATCTTTAGGAAACAGACCAAATCATCCTAGGCTTAAATCTTGGAATTGGATTATGTTCGAGCATGATCTTAAGTCCTAATTGATTTCAATAGTTAGACTAATCTTATTTTGCATTAAAAACATTTGACTATGGGATTTTGATCTGTTGATTCAAAATTTCAATTTCTCAAAATTTTTATCACAGATTGAACGAAAAAGGAAAGGAGAATAAAAACAAAATTAAAATAATAATAATAGTAATAATAATAATAATAATAATAATAATAATAATATAATAATAATAATATTGATAAATTATAGTATAATAAATATAGTATAATGATAATAATATGAGTAATAATAATAATATCGGACTATAATAATAATATAATAATATACTATATAATTACAATAATAATGATACTATACTATAATATTATATTATAACATATTATACTATAATAAAAACATGGTATACTATAACAAAAATACTAATAACAAAGAAAATCGATCCTAATTGGTCCCGGACATAAATGGGTGTTTACATTATGTATGAAATTTATTTTTAAAAAATTCATTAAACATTCCAATAGTTTGATAAGATCTAATTCAATATTTTAAATCCTTCAATAATTTGGTAGGATTAAAATTTTTATTATTTTTTTACAAAAATTCATTAAATCCTCCAATATTTTGATAAGACTTAAATCAGGATTTAAATCCTCCAATAGTTGGGTAAGATTAAAAATTTTTATTTATTATTTTTAAAAATTCATTAAGTTCTCTAATAGTTTGGTAAGATTTAATTCAAGATTTAAATATTCCAATAGTTTGGTAAGATTGAAAATTTTATTTTATTTTCAAACAAAAATTCATTATGAAATTCTCAAATAGTTTGGTAAAATTCATAATTTAAATATTTTAAACCCATAAAATAAAAAATTCATAATTTAAAACTCACATTCTTTAAATTTTATTTTAAACATATATAAAAAAAAGTGAAATAAATGAATAGATATATAAATAAGTAAAATGTGAAAATTATCTTAATGGATAGAGACACACCTAGGTGGAAGTATCCCTTAATCTATAGTGGCAGATAGTCACCAGTTCCAACCAAAGAACTGAAGTATAGATTGCTACTTATCCATTTCCTGATAGGTTTCCCTTTTTTTTTTCTTGATCACAAATTTGAGTGAAGCTATTTCAATTTGGAATATAATCAAATTTGGAATCTATGATTTTGGTGATTTTATTTGATTCAATTATGTGAGTTTGTTTTGCATGAATTAAGCCCCAAAAAAATCAAATCATTGAATCCAAGATCTTCAATTCACACTACTTTTTTTTTTAGTTTTCAAACTTTCCCTTTTCCTTTTTATCTTTGGCTTTCTTACATTTTTTTTTCTTTTACTTCTAACTAGAAATAATAAAACTAAAATTAAATAGCAAAATTAACATTAGGACTAAAATTAAAACTAAAAGAAATTAAAACTAAAAATTAATGGTATAACTTAATTATTGGGTTCAAAGCTTTTCAATTAAGGCCTAATTTATGGTATAAGGTTCGTTTCAATTTTAAAAAAATTTTCAGACAAAATGGGGTATCTACAGTTATCACCTTTTGTACAGTTTATCTAAAACAAGAATTGCACAAATATAAAAAGACATCCATTTTGTTCAGGTTAAAAAAAGGGAAAAAAATCTTGAAATCCAAAGATTAACAATTTGGAAATTCAATGGTTCACAAATTTTCAAAGATTCGTAAAGTTGCATAACAAGAATTGAAAGATTTTGAAACTCCAAGATTCATAAAAAATTCGTAATGATTTCAAATTTTCAAAGATTCAAAATTCACAAAAGTTTTCAGATTTGCAAGAATTCCAAGTTTCACAAAGATTCCAAAAGTTTGTAAATGACTCAAGATTCTCAAAGGTTCTAGATTCACAAAGATTTCATGTTTCATAGAGATTCTAGATTCACAAGAATGGAAGATTCACAAGACTTTAGATTCACAAGAGTTTTAGATTTGCAAGTTTTTATATTCCCAAGGATGGAAGATTCATAAGATTTTCAGATTCACAAAATTTACAAATTATAATTCATATACAAGATTCCAAAATTCGTATTCAAAAGATTTTTTTTAATGATTCACATCTAAAATTTAAAACTTTATATTTAAAAAATTCAAGAATTCACATAAAAAATTTCAAGGTTCACCTCAAGAATTCAAAGATTCTCATTCAAAAATTTTAAAAATTCATATCCAAAATTCTATTCAAAAAATTTTTAAGATTCATATTCAAAAGTTAAATATTTTTAGTCAAAAAATTTAGAGATTCACATAAAAAATTTTAAAAATTCACATTAAAAAACTTTAACATTTCACAACCAAAATTTCAAAGATTCTTACCAAAAAAATTTTAGGATTTCACGTCCATAATTTCAAATATTCACATTTGAAAAATTTTAGGGATTCCTAACCAAAATTTCAAAGATTCACATTTGAAAATTTTTAAAGATTCGTATCCAAAGTTTCAAAGACTCTTATTTGAAAAATTAAAGATTCATATTCAAAGTTTCAAAGATTCACAGTTGAAAAATTTTAAAGATTTACATCCAACATTTCAAGGATTCATATTCAAAAAATTTTGAGATTCACTTCCAAAGTTTCAAAGATTGTTTTTCAAAACTTTATGGCTTCACATTAAAATTTTAAAGATTCTTATTTGAAAAAAATAAAAATTAAAGGTTCACACCCAAAGATTCTCATTCAAAAAGCTCTTTTAAATAAAGGCTCTATAACTTTAAAAGTTTGGAAAGTTTTTCTTATAAAAAAAATCTCATCATGAAAGATCTTCCTCACTCGAGGATTCAAAAGTCAAAAGTTTTCTCCAATCAAAGTCAAATTCTTGTATGCAAAAAATGTCATGCAAATGCCTTCTAAATGATTCAAATGCAACAATCCAGATTCTCATTAAGTGATGCAAATGCATGTCTTAAATAATAATATAAATGTCATACTATAATTCAAATGTTTGCTACATGATGAGAATGCATGCCCAAACCATTATGCAGATGCATGGTACAATCAACTATGCAACTTAGAAATTTCCAAAATGATGCAAATGCACATCCAAATAATTATGCAAATGCAATTATCACAATAAGGGCTTGTATATTTACCAAATAGTACAAAAACTATTATCAAAATAAAGCATTTTTGCTACCTTAGAAAAGTCACTCTTGTCATATTGATTTGAAAATCAATTTTCTCCCATCCATCAAAATTCATATTTACAACACTTTAAATTTGAAAATTTTCAAAAACACCCAAAAAAGGCAATCAACTGCCCTAAAAATTATCCTATATATAACTTTTCCATGACAAAAAATATATCAACATTTGACATTTAAATCTCTTGAAAGCTAGTGATTACTACTTAGAATGAATTAGGAGGATTTTGGCCTTTCCTAAAGGATTAAATGGTTTGGCATATCAGGATTTCAGCTGTTAAGAAAGATTTTATCATTGAATAAAAAATAAAATCAATATTTCTTCTTCTAGGCTCACAAATGAAAGTTTAAATTTGAAAAATGAATTTTTTTTAAAGCACAATTCATTTTGGTACTCCATTGGATTCTTGAGATAGGGTGTTTTAAAAAATGTTAAGGCTGACTGTGATAGACTCAAAACTTTTAAGAGAAGAAGAAAGGCTTAAATTTCAAAACAAATCTTCAGATTGGAGTTTATCTTGTTGAATTTCTCAAAGGTCTTCATTGTTTATTGGTTCCTTCAAAATCACTTTCTCTAATAACCTTGCTTGAGTTGCTTTCAAATTTGCTCTAGACTACACTTTCGTGTTTTCACCCTAAAGCTTCATTCAATCTTTTTTTTTCTTTCTTTATTTTTTTTTACTATTCCATCATGCATTTGAAAACTCAAAATTCATCCAAAATCCAAAATTAATGGTGATTTTCCTATGAAAAAATTTTCAATTTAGATACCTACACTTGATCAAAATGGACTTTTCAAATGATATAACGTAGGTCATGGTTTAAGGTTTTGAAAGAAAGGATAAATAGGCCCAAAAATATGTTCAAGGATCATTTCTCTTCTTTGAAGACATTTGTTTTTTCCATTTCTCAAAACATGCATTTTCATTTTTTTTATTTTTTTTCTTCATGTTTTCACATCTTGACAAATTGCCCAAAATTTTGAAACTTACCTTTTGACCGTAAGCATTCTTTCCTTGTCCTTAACTTTGGATGTAATGCTTTCTTAAATAAATCTGATTGCACTCTTGCCCCCAATGTGGAGGGCGATCCTTGGTTGGAGTTTCTTTAAAAAGAATTCAAAAGGGGTAACAAATGGATATTTTCTTATTGTGAAAGGAATATGAAAGATGGCCATTTGTCGTATCAAATATGGCTACCTTTATTAAAAAGCAATTTTCAAGAGTAGATTTTTTCTTTGATTTTGGAATCCTTTGAATATCTCATGTGCATGATCTTACAATCAATTCTTTTTTCATTTTTGTTCTTTTTTTTACAACTCAAGCTCAAAATATATCATCTTACTACATCAAATGAAGTCTCAATGTAACAATCTTTATTTTCACACCAAGGTATAAATTCAATACCATTCAAAAGAAAAGATATTGGGAAAATTGGATAATTTGAGCTTTTTCGTAAATTTGCTTTAAGATGTGGATAAAGGAAACTTTTAGGGTAATGAAAAAAAAAAGACAAAGAATACTACATAAATCAAGACGTCAAACAAGAATATCGAAGGGATATGGTCTTTTTAGTAATTTTTCCTCAAGGAAGAAATTGGAAGGGTTTAAGCTTTGTGAAGAAACATAGGTAGTGATGTATTTAGAATAGTCTTGACACTTATTAAATTGCCAAAATCTAGAATCTTTAAGAGAGAGCCTCATGTATTGGCTTGCAAAGAATTTTCAAACAAGAATTTTCAAACTTCATTGCTCATAGCTTTAATAAAGATCACTAACTTGAAAATCTTTCTTTGTGAAGTGAAAATTTATATCATGGTTTTTGAAAAGTCAAGCTTTAAGTGGTGTGGTGTTCAACTGAATTGGAATCTAAAATGGTAAGTGAAAGAATTGTGTATGTTTATTCTTAGTAGTAATCATTAATTCTCTTAAGATTATTTCCACAAAAAATTTTCTTTACGAAGAACATTTTTCAGTCATGGAAAGAAATCATGTGGGTTTTTATTATCAAACAATTCAAATAGATGGAAAACAATATTATATACAAATACCTACATGCAAATCATAATGAAAAACAAGAATTCAAATTTACATACCAAAGATTGGCCCCAAACAAATGAAATAATGTACATACAAAATTGTATATGCAAATACATGTGTGCAATACATAGTAACAACAAGAATTCATATTTAAAACTATGTATAGAATTGAAAAGGCAAAGATTTTCCCAAACAAATGAAATAATGTGCATACAAAAATGTTTACATGGATTTATATGATGATACATGTATATCATACATAAATGAAAACAAAAATTCATATCCAAAACTATGTACAAAATTGAAAAGGCAAAGATTTTCCCACACAAATAATGTACATACAAAGATGTTTATATATATGTATGCACTACATAGTAAGAATTCATATCCACAACTATATACAAAAGAGGAAAGGCAAATATTGCCCTAAACAAATGGAATGATGTTCATATAGTGATGTTTACATGGATGCATGTATGTAATACATAGTAAAAACAAAAATTCATAGTCACAACTATGTAATAAATTACTCTTTAATTTACAATTAAGTATATACATCTTTTAATATATGAAAAAGTGAAATGGAATAATGCATGAATGATGCATGAATGCATGAATTAATGCATGTATGCATGAATGCAATAAGAAGGATTTAATAATGTGAATGTATGCATATACAATAAAAAAGGTTAGTAAACATGATATATAAAAATAACGACATGATATATACAAAGAACAACACAAAGGGTTAGTATGCAAATAATACAAACAAAGAACAATATATAAATTTACAAGCAAAATAAATGTCCCATCATGAGTCGTATTTAGGATTTTCTAACACGAGGAAAAACATGACTCTAACTTAGATTTGGACCCTTAGGGTTTATTTACATGCTAAGTTCAAAGGTTATTTCTAATGGTTTTCAAATTATTCCTTACATCATTGTTCATTATAGACTAGTAAAACGCCCCAATCCTTACCCATTATAGCATATAAGTGGAAAGGGTTCAATTTGAGTGAAAGTTTTTCACTAACCCATACGAAGATATAAAATCTCACAAAGGCATAGGTACTTGATCCCTCTTGAGGAATAGAACTTAAGAGTAAAGCTCATGTTATACATATACAAATGAATAACAAATATATATTAAATAAATGAATAAATAAAATATAAACAAGAAAAAATTTCTTAAATTTATTAGATTAGGCTTGGATAACAAGAAACCATTTATTGGCCTAACTCTCGATATCCCTAGTGGAGTCGTCAAACTATCATAATGTATAGATTCATTGACCTATTTCAAGAAATAGATTGAAAGAGTCACTACCAATCTTTTTGTTTAGGTGCGATTGGCTACCTAACTAAATCTATTCCATTTTAAAAAAAGGTCCTAAGCTTGACTTAAGTATCTTTAAATAGTAGATTCTACTCTAGGAAACTAGATTTAAGTTTGGGAGTGCGATTACATATGAAAAAAGTTAAAGCACCTTTATAGAGTCCATCTAAAGGATGATACCAATTTGATTTCAAGTTATCGAAGCCTAAAAACATCTTTATAATTTGCCAAATAATTTAATTATAACAAACTAATCCTAAAATTACTCCAATAGTTTGGTAGTAATTTATGATAATTTCTCACTTTATGAGCATTCATGTAAACTAGTGTCTCAACTTGAAGAGGCTCCATCACCAAACTCATTTAAATTTTATTTAAAGAAATAATCAGTAAAATCTTCCAATAATTTGGTAAGATTAACTTTGATTCAAATCTCCCAATAGTTAGGTGAGATTTTATTATAAAATTTTTTATGAAATTTATTTTAAGAAAATTCATTAAACCTTCCAATAGTTTAGTAAGATCTAATTCAATATTTAAATTCTCCAATAGTTTAGTAAGATTGAAAATTTTACCTAATTCAAGATTTAAATCCTCCAATAATTTGGTAGGATTAAAAATTTTATTATTATTATTTTTAAAAAATTCATTAAGTACTCTAATAGTTTGGTAAGACTTAATTCAATATTTAAATCCTTCAATAGTTTGGTAGTGTTAGCTTTATGGGTTAGATGGTGATCCAAAATGGGGGTAAATTGGATTTCTCCAAATTCATCCTAAACAATGATTTTAGAGTAATTGAATGGAAAATTAAAAACAATATTAAAATATGATACAAATAACAATAAATTGATAATCTTAAACCAATGCAAGATAAAGAGATAAAGATAGAAAAATTAAACACAAGGATTTATAGAGGTTCAATCCTTCTCCATAAGGCACAGATGTCCTCTCTTCTTGGTTGTCCACACCAAGACTTCAATCCACTAATCTTGAATTGAAATTACAACCCTATCTTTTTCTCTCTAAGGCTTAAGATAGAAACCTTACACATTCTACTTTCTAGGCTAAGTAGCAACCTTCTAGCTCGATAATGCATTAGTACCTTTTTAAGATCTTAATACATGCTTGAAAGGTAATGTGTGCATTAGTGAGTTAGAAGTTAATTTTTAAGTGGTGAATTTTTGGAATTTTTTTCAAGCATTATAATGCATAAACTTTCCCTTTCATGACTTGAATTTTGGTAGAAAAATTAAAGAACAAATGGATGCATTTAACACCAAAAGGAAGGAACAAGGATGCAAGCTTACACATTGGAAGTTGGCTATGTAACCAATGCACTTTGGTGCCATCTTTTGAAGACTTAGAGGAGGTTTTAAAGAGCACATGAGCTGGCAATTTGGAGAGCTCCTATTGCCTATAAAGAGGAATTTAGTCAAAAATGCATGAAGAGAAGTTTGTGAACCAGTGAAGAGTTTTAAAGCCAAATAGCTATACACCAAGTGTAGAAGTAAAGAGGCAAAAAGTCTCTAGAAACTCAGCTCATTGTAGATATTTTAGAGATATTTTTTAGGGCTTCATTCACCACTCACCTAAATATAAATAGGAGTGGAGCCAACCATTTTAGGGAGAATTTAGCTTAGGATTTTCATTTTCATTTTCTTTAATTTTTGCACTTTCTTTTACTGCATTTTACTTTCTTAGCAACCAAATAGCCTTGATCTTGATGTTTTTATATTGATTTTGATTGTACTTTTACATTTTTTCAAGTATTTCTTAGTTTTCTTTATGATTTTGGCAATGAAACTTGCAAATTTTATTGATTTATAGCTCAAATCTACTAATTTTTTGTTGGTACTCAAATCAATTTTTGAATCTATCAATTTCGACCTACCTGTGTTTTTTTTATGATATCTTACTCATTCTTATTTTCCTTTGCTCAAATTTTTTTTATAGCTTCTTAATTCAGTTAGCTACAACATATTAAAAACTTAACTTCAAACTCATACCATAGCATTCCAGATCAAGCTTGGAAGAATCATTTGGATGCTAGTGATAGATGTAAGTCAGATGTGATTAAGCAAGTTTGGCATGGAACTACTTTCTGTTTGGCAAGTTGTTTGCCTTCTTTTCACCCTAAATCCTTAGTTTTACTTGCTTAATTGTTGATTCTTACTTGATTCTATTTATTTCTTTACATTTCATTACTATTTGGATCATTTTCTTAGAAGATGTTATGATTTTCTAAATTTTGCACTATTTTTTAATTTGAGATTGTTGAGCTGATTTCTTTGTTAATTCAAGCAATTTATTTTTGATTTAGATAGTCAACTCATAGATCTAGGTTGTTCTAGCTTAGATGATGTTCGTTTGTAGTATATAATAATAGATTGAATTTTTTCTCTTGAAATTCTTATGCTTTTAGACCATACTAGCTATTGTTTTAGTTCTTTGTACAATTTGTGTATTTTTCTATATATTTTCTTCTGCATTTAATTCTTCATTTAGTCCTATACTCTTCCATATGAACTCCAAATTAGGTGTAGATTCATTTATGCAAAGTAAAAGTCCAAAAAAGTGAAATAAAAAATTAGTTTCCAGCTATGGTTATTATTTGCATTTTTAGTTTTTGGTTAAGCTTTCTTCTACATTTTGTTCATATTTTTCCATTTTAGATCAAGTGTTCATACATGCTATTTAAGGGTTATTTCAAAACCAGTCTAGGATTAGGAGGATTTCATATTTAGCTTTCATTTCCATAATGTAGTTTCATGCTCACATAAATTTTGCAATTGTAGTTTACATGTGATTTGCACATTTTGCATTTTAGTCTAGTTATTATGTGTCTTTGCATTATAAGACTAGTTATAATTTTTCGTTTGCATTTTATTCATTGTTTTCCAATTTTAGATTTTTTTTAATTTGGTTACTTGATTTTTTTAATAGAATTTTAATTTTTGCATATTAGTTTTTTTTACTTGTTAATTTTGTTTAGTTAATTTTTCATTGTTTTTTTTTATTGAACCAACTTCAGTAAGAGAAAGGTGATAACTACTAATTAGTATAAGAAGTTTTACCTAATCCCTGTGAGATTGGCATTTTGATTGAAATGTCACTTTTACTATTTGTCCAGCCTATGTACTTGCAGATTTTCTATATCAACAATTCATTGTAGCAAGAACCATAGCTTATGCATTCTTTTCACAACATTATACAGTCATTAAATTATATATTATAGTTTAAAAACAATACCTAAAACATTTTTTAGACAATCCTTCATCACAAAACTTGAAAGGCAATACTTTGTTGAGGAATGATAATAGTATATAACAACTTTTAGGTACAAAAATACTCACGATTAGTGGTAAACCCATCCAATAAAGCTATGAACTCAGTCTTTATGTTTATCATTACTTCATGATCATAAATATGCAAATATGTATACTCATGTATAGTCAAAATAGATAATGTTTAAAACAATTCCAATTGAGTTTACTTAACCATTTAATTTTGCATTGCAAGTATACAACAATTTAATGAAACCAATAAAGGAAGAGAAGATTAAAAAAGAAAGAAAAGTAAGTTCATAAGTAGTTAAGATTTCCTATGATTAAAACAATACAAGATCTATACACTTCTAATACCAAACTTGAATAGTCAAAATTAAGACATTTCTGCATGCCTTCAACTCATTTCAATGAGTGATTTCAAATGATTTGATCCATTCATGAGCAATTGGAATTAACAAATTACAAATTTTTTAAATTGAAAATGAAACGAATCCAAAAATGTAAGAAAATCAAATCATAATCATAAACAAAAAAAACAACTGAACCTTTTCCTTCATATCAGTATCTTTTTTATGAAGATTGCATAATCATTTAAGCATCAATTATTCTCAGCATCCGAAGCTAATTTATGTAGTAGAGCCCCTATCTCAAAAAATTGTTTTTCTCAATTCTCATAACAAATCAACATTTAGTCATTCCAGTTTAAAGGTTTCCAAAACTTTGAAAAACATTTATAAAGTTCATTAATCATATCACTTACCAAAAAAGAAAAGGAATACATTTTTTGCATCCTTTTTACATGTGAATTTTGACAAAAGCAAAACATTTAGAAAACTAGAAAAAAAAAGAAGAAGAAGAAAAAAAAACCAAACCATTTCATGAATACAAAAATACAAAATTTAATTAAAATTTTTTCATAATTATATATGATGAGAAGATACCTCGTTTCAGAATTCTACATAATAAAATTCAATTTAGCCTGCAACAACTTTTAGTATGCTACTTTAGAAGTTAAGGGCTTTCAAGTCTTAACTAACAAAATCCAGTATACGGGTAATAATCTATTAGTACAAAACAACCTTTAAAGGAAGATTTCTTATAATTAGTTTCCATTTTTGAATCTTAGAGCCCTGGACCACAAATACCAGAGAGAAATAATTAGATTATTTCAGGCATAAAAGTTGAAAGTATGAGCTAAAAAACATTGAACTTAAAGAATTTCATCACCAAATCATTCATATATAAATAAATATTAGTTGAAGCATGACTGCTTTATCATGGTTAGTTTGCCTTACCACCCAGCTAGAGTGCCTACATAGTGCATCATGAACCATCAATAGCATGAGTTCAATTAGTGTCGAAACCCATACCAATTAAGATTCCATATTGGGACCAATCTTTTGAACCCATTCAAGCCATCGTTGGTCTTTGATTTACCTTCTCATTTCTTTTCTTTTTTTCTTTGATTTTTTTAACTGTCTTCTTTCACTAGTGTCGAAACCTATGTCGATTATAATGTATACATCCAGTCGAGATTCTTCTTTTAGTCTCCAGAATACTCCAATTTACCAAGCATCACTAAAAAAATATTAAAAAAAAAAAAACACCATAGTCCTCACAAATTACGAGAAACCCAGTAGAAAAGAGAATAGAAAAAAAAAGAAGAAGTTTCAGTTGAACAGTGAAAGGCTTGGACTATTAAGGCAAAGACTTGGCAAGTGAAAAAAGAAGAGAGATAAAAAGAGAAGAAAGAAGGGATAAGCTAGAAGAGAAAAGGATTAACCAAATTCTATTTTTTTTTTATAATCTCTAATGCAGTCTCTGAAGCTTCTAGAAACCAAAGTTACCCAAAATTACCCCAAATTTATTTCTTTTTTACATTGCTGAGCTATCCCCTTCAACTCAAATAAGGGACAACTTTTATATTAAGATATAGATCTGAGTTTAATTGTTTAATCTATTATAATTTGTTGATTGATTACTTAATAATATATTATATGAATGCATTATGGTGTTAAATTCTTTTGTACCTGTAATATAATAAAAGTAATCAAGTCAAGCTAAAACAAAATATTGAAAAGTTCGAGTTAATCTTGAAATTTGTAGTTCAAAATTCTATTTTAATTTGTATTCATATCAAAATAAAATTTTAATTATTCTATTTTATTTTTTATTAAACTTGAAAATTAATAAAATTTATAAGTGTAATGATTATAATTGATTTCAAATTCAATACTTACTCGAGATCAAATTACACTATCTAAAAATTAACTTTTATCATTGGAATTTTTTATCGGTAATAGGTTCAATTCCATCGATAATAGTATTACTGACGAAATTTTTGGTCGATGACAAACAAATCAATAATACTATTTCATCAATAATGCGAAAAATCTAAAATTTTTCATCAACAAATTTCATTGGCAATTCGTTGGTAATCCATTAGTAAAAGTGTCAGTAAAATCCATTAGTAAAAGTGTCAATAATATATCAATAATCCATCAGTAACTGATTGATAATTAGTCACCAAAAGGTGCATTCTATTGGTAAATCTATCGGTAATGACCTAAAATTCGTTGGTAATACTAAAATTCTGTTAACAAAATCCGTTAGTAAATTTATAATTTCACCAATAATTCGATTAATTTCATTTATAATTATTGAAGAAACCTGTAAATTACAATTAAACATGTGTAATTTTTTAAAAATTTTATTATTATTAATTAAAATATCAAATCCACCTCATAAATTTAAAAACAATCCAAATTATCTATAACATTCTAACATTCATAAAATGCCCATAACATCTATAAAATACATCATATGATTTCTGTTACTAGCCTCATATAAGAAACCTCCTGGTTGACAATCATCAAGAAAATGTTTTTCTCTCATGGTAGTTTCACAAGCCTCCATACAAAATAGAGGAAATATTTGTTTGAACCAAAAATAAACATTAGGGACAGCTCTCATCAAAAGATTTAAAAAAGGTAATCTTTCCCCCAGAAGCATATGTCTAAACCGACTAGAAGCATATGTCTAAACCCACAAGGAAGACATACTTCAAACTTTGCAATTCCCACAAACGTTTCGTAAATGCATGATCCCATTGTAAGTACTTTGCTTTTGCAACCTCCTACCAAATCTCATATACCATATAAGCCTTTAGATTTGCACCCATTCGAAAATCCATTGCCTACATAAGCAAGTTAGCTTGTAAGTGAATATAATGCAAAGATAAGGAAATATATGCTCAATACAGATTCGTTTAGTCTAAAAATTTATTTCCTCTAAGATTATACATATAGTGAGAATAACCCTGGTTATTTGGCAACAAAACCCGATACAACTCAATATCTTTGCATATATATATATATATATATTCCAAACAAAAATAGCTTCTGCAATATTTTTGTGAAGAAATAGTGAAATCTATATAAAAATGTAGCTCTAACAAGAAATTCCAAAAAAAGTACTATATTACAAGCTTTTAACCTTAAAATATATGAGTGGCATATAAGTGGTATAGCATTATTAGAGTATATGAGTGGTATAGCAATATTTGAGTATATAATTTTGTTTTCTACCATTTTATTCTCTCTCCAAATTTTGATTAAGAAGTATACTGAAACTTTAAAAATAAGAAATAAGTGTTTCTTACAAATTTTGATGGTATTGCCATTGCAAACTTGTAATTTTAAGTACCAATTCAATGTTGAAAGTAAAACAACAAAAATTCCTAAGAAAACATAAAAGAAAAGAGATACAACTAAGTGAGCTTTGATGTTATTTCACATGTATTAATTATCACATGACCTCTACAAACAAAATTGTAATTGACATTTAAAGAGGGGCAACTTAATTTCTGGAAGAATTAAAATTCTATTTTTTTAAGCCTTATTCTACTTAGTTTAAACTATTTAAGTCTAGAAATAAGAAATGAAGATAAAGACTTATGTCGTTAACTAGTAGGCTATAACTGGTATTACATGTCAAGTAAGAAGTGGAAGCTACCATCCATCCAAAATATCTAAAAGAAAGCTCAAACTAGATAAACGACGGGTAAAAAATAAAAAATTAATAAAAACTTAAGCTTGAAAACAACACAGAAAAAGCTTCATTACATTTTAAGTTGGCACCAAGTTTATGGAAAGGATTTGGTCTGAGTTAAATGTAACTTCAAGCATAACTATACCAACAACATAAAACCTCTACCATTATTCATTATATAGTCATTGATGCCTTTGCCTTAAAACCTGTCAATCCAACATTTTAAATTTACCACTATTAGCAAAATTGAGTTTTGTGGTTTGCAAATTTGTCTAGCCATAACAACAAGATTAAATGACCAAAGAAAGTTGCATTTATTTCATATATACAATTTCAGTATTGATTTGCACAATCATTTTAACTTATCCAAAGTAGAAATAAACAAACCTACCACGAATCATATGCTGCATTGATAATAAAAAAAGGTATTTATTTGTATTTGCTACACCATGTATTGTGGGAAAAAATCATTATGAAATATAGATGAATATTTGTAAGACGAAAGTTGAAATGGTGAAGACTAAAAGTAGTAATGGACTAGCAACACTTATGAAAGCAGGTCTCATTCTTAATGTGCGAGATAGAAGTAAATTCTTTGTTGATCCCTTCAAGAAAGAAAGAAAGAAAGAATTACACATCCCTTGACCAGTGTTTCAACTTTGTTAAAAACCCAGACTAAGAGGTAAATGAAAGTGCCCACAAATTAATGTAAAAAACATAAACGTTATAAGGGATTTAAAACAAAACAAAAAAAAAAAACCAGTACATGTGTTGCAACTAATTGGTTGAAATTGGCTTCAATATAATGTCGCCCAAACACATCCTTCTTGAAACAAAACACTTGCAATGTTATTAATATTGGGCAAAAGAAATATGTCAACCACTATGCAGATTTCAACACAATGTCTGGGCAGAAAGTCTTATTAATGAGCTTACATATTGATAAAATAACTAGCATCTAAAAGATATTTTACTTTAGTACACATATATCTCAATCAAACAAGATAACAAAAAACTTGAAAAATCAAATACATTATCGATGGTGAAAAACAGTCGAGGAGAGGACAACGGTGGAGAACAAAGCTAAGCAAGTAATACATCATTTTTTGATAGTGGTACAAAAATATTAAGGTTTTTTCTTTATAAAATAATGAAAATAAAGTCCATGAAATGGTGATTGGATTCATCACCAATTCTATAATAAGATTAAACAACTAAGATTAAAAACAGTTAATATTTTTTCTTTAAAAATAACTTAATCAATAAAATTAGATTTTGAAATATTTACTTCATTATAAAAAAATTATAAAAACTTAAATGATTATTAAATTTTAATTAGCTTAAAAGCGTTTTTGATCATTTCACTATAGACATAAAAGTTTGTTTCACTTTTTAGATACTTACGCGAATAAGTTGCAATGGTTGCTGAATCCTTCACAAAGATATACCAAAAATTAAACTATAAGACTTCTGACTCTAATGTATATTCATCATAGCCTTGTTAAATTTGTCAATTTTGTTCCTCAAAATCTCCATCCTGATTTTTACTAAGTTTTTTAGTCAAAGTGCTATTTTTATTTTACTTTTAAGTTACGTAAATCTTTTTTATTAATTTTAAATTTTTATGAATATATATTTTTTATTTATTTTTAAGTTTTTATTAACGTGACTAAAATATTTTTTTTTAGAGGTTAGAGAAAATTTTATTTAATTGCTTTCAAAAATAAGTGATCACATAATAAGCTCATGGTTCCATTGGAGAGAATGATAATATTGTTTTAAACAGCACATTAATTAATCAAGTCTTTCCTTCATTATTAACTTCCAACCTACTTTTATATCACGAGTCAAGAGTCAAAACTTCTTTTAATTATTAATTTGGAGCCTATTTTAATATGACAAATCTAGACTCAAATTTTAAACTTGTATAATTTATGAACTTATAAATTAACTCAGTTTCAAGCTTTAAGTTTGTATAACTCTTGAACTCATAAATTAACTCTTACCACATCCAAAATCAGACTTCACTCAAAACACTAAGAATAGAGTCAAGACAATAGTATAATTACTCAATGGTTGTTTAACTGTGTACAAACAAGGTTACCTACCTATAATTAAAGCCCCATTACATGTATGGCTAAGAATGAACCAAGTGAATGACTTAGTACATGGGTTCTAGAGTCTTTTACAAAGAATAGAGCTCTAAAGAGTTTTATGCAGATGAGGTTCTACATTAATTTAGAAGATTTCAAGACTTTGTTACAGTATACACGCCTAGAGCCTTCCAAATTCATGACTCGAGCCCAAGGCCTTATGGAGTCATATGGAGCTTAAATCTTTTAAAGAAAAGTAATGGCCATAATGCATTAATGCAAAAGTTTTATTATTTTATATCCATAAATTTTGGTTTTCTTATTTGATAGATAGAGGAGTGGATTTTAATTTTTTATGCCATATTTGATCAAACATTTTTGTTAAGTCAGATTATTAATTATCTTAAAAACTTAAATTGAAAGGAAATTATTTAATTATTTATTTAAATTTTAACATGTATTTCACGCACAAGTGATCATCGGACTTACACCTAATTTTTTTTAGGAAAGACTTGCACCTAAATTTACGTGTAAGAAAATATAAACATGAAGAAAGATTTAAAAAAAAAAATTTTGAATAGTGAATTGGACAACTAGACATTGAATTAAAATCTTGAGAGTGCATTTGGATAAAAAATTTAAAATTTTTAAATAAATTTGAAATGAAAGTATTTAAAAATGTTTCATTTTAAAATATTAATATTTGTAATTATTTTGTTTGAATAATTTTTTAAATTTAATTCATTAGAATTTGATGAGAAAAATTAATTATAAAAGAAGAATAATAATATTAAAGATAAAAATATATATGTATATAAATAAAATATGCAATATGGGTATCACTATATTTGTAAAAATATATAGATATTATTAATAATATAAAAATAAAATATATATTAAAATTAAATAAAATGCTATTTATTTTTTAATTTTATATTTTATGATAAGTCATGTATAGTAAGGAGGGAGAGGATTTGGACTTTAGAGGAATTGTGAAAAATAACCAATTTAAGTTATATTTCAAGAGGTGATTTAAGGTATTCAAATTCTCTTTTAAAATTCTATTTAAAATTTAAAAATTATCTTATTTTTATCCAAGTAAGTAAGTTCATTTTTTATTTTTAAAAATTTTGATTGAAAAATTTTTATAGATACTTCATCCAAACATACATGAAAAAAATTTTACCTTTTAAAATTCGATAATTCTTATGCCATATTAAATTAGATGAATAATTATCTTAAAAGCTTTAATCACTCATTTTAACAATTCCAATGTAATGAAAAGATAAACGTGTACGTATCATTGAATTAAAAGCACAAATGACTTAAATAAGTAATAATGAAAATTAAAAAAAAAACTGTTTATAAATTTGAACGGAACAAATGTTTCAAGATCAAGCAATCTTGAGCTTAGGACAGTTAGAAAGATTTGGTTGCTTTATATAATTGAATTAATAGGCCGACCAACTATGACACAAGTTTAGAGAACCAAAATATTTGACGCCCAAATACTCAAATCCAAAACCCAAAATCGTCAGAATACTAAAACAAACCACAGTGCAAAGAAGAGTAGAATGAAAAAAATTGAGAGAGATGGGGAAGAAGAAAGGAGTACCAAAGTTTGAGGAAATGGCACCACATGACTTTGACCGGGCCGATCCCTACGAGGACTCGGTGGCGATGCTGGAAATGAAGGAGCACATAGTTCGAGAGAAATGGATCAACAAAGAGAAGGCGAAGATCCTTCGAGACAAGTCAGGTGGTGTTATCACATTTAAAGAGTCAACCATCTCTAGAAGTGTTGCCACTTCGTTCACCAGGACCTCGACGCCACTCGCAGCATCGGTTGGGGCAAAGATAGCCACCACCCCTCCCTCCATGGTTCGAATCTTCTTCTTCTTCTAAATATATATAAAACTTTTATTTTATGTATTATAAGCTCGATTGGCAGTTACTTTTATTATTTTTTTCTTGCTTCTTCAAGAATTTTAAAATAGGCTGATATTTTCGAGTAAGACAATGTATGGTTTTACCTTTTTATGTAAATTTATCTATTTTGCTAGTTTTTAAATTGAATCTATATTTACTTTTAAACAATGTTCGATAAAGATTGAGTGTTGAACTGTTGTTTATTTATTTATTTGCAAAAAGTAAATATTTTTAAGAATTGATTAAAAGATTTGTCATCCGATAAGAGGGAATTAGCAATAAAAGAGCGTGGAGTTGACAACATCATACATTGTAGAGGGATGGAGTAGAGGTGAATCACAGCTCTGATTTGGGATGCTCTTATTGAGAATGTATGAAGCACTCCAAAATGATAAAACATCTTCTCCAAAGCCAAACAAAATTGCCGGACACAAAAAGAATAAAGTATTATGAAGCTAATTGACGACTTGATTGCATTTCATGTTTATAAAAAGAATGGTATAATATTTATTTAAGAGTTATTTTTATCATTAAATGTCAATTTTATATAATTGCATTATTACATATTTCATTAAATGTCTCTAAATGAATACAATCACTTGAGTTGCAACGAGAACTAATATTTACAAAAGTTTTCAATCACACTCACAGATGTTCAAGAGAATGTGGTGATTTCGTTAAGAATAAGTTCAAAGTTGTCAATGTAAGTGACTTTCCAATGACTTTGTGAATACTTTTAAATTGTTGGCTTGCTTTATTAAAATAGATAATATCTTGTGTGTTTTAAGATGCAAAGACTTTGTGAAAAGTCAAAACTATTGCCTAACTTGCTTTGTGATAGTAGTTGTGTATTGTGATTGTTGATGAAGTAGATATTATAGTAATTGAAAGCCTAAACATTGTAGAAATTTAAGTATTGAACTAGATAATGTTTTGTGTGTATTGAGATACGAAGATTTTGTGAAAAGTGAAAATTATTATGTATTTTGCTTTGTGATTCGGTTTGTGTATTGTGATTATTGATGAATTAGATAGTGTAGTAATTAAAAGCCTAAACATTGTAGGAAATTCAATATTGAACTTGATAGTATTTTGTGCATATTGAAATGCAATGACTTTGTGAAAGGTGAAAACTATTGTGTATTTTGTTTTGTAATTTTGATTGTGTATTGCGATTATTGATGAACTATCTTTATAGTAATTCAAAGCCTAAATATCGTAAGAAATTTAGTTTAAACTAAATAGTATTTTGTGTGGATTAAAATGCAATGAATTTGTGAAAAGTGAAACTATTGCATATTTAATAATTAAATTTTGACGTTGTGAATTGTTTGAAGTTGTCTTAATTTATTAAACTATATAGGTAAAATGGATGATAATTGTTTTAAACTTTTTGTAAGAAAACAGTGTTATTGCATTATCTCAAAAATATGGTCAAGATTCTTCTAACCATCTAAATTTTGATCCACTGGCATTAACTGAAGTTATTAGGGGGTTGAAGCTGTGCGCACTCATGTATATGACTTTGCATCTGCAGATAAATCTAAAAACCTATTTTACTCAAGTCAGTCCACTACTACAACAACAAGTCTCACTCAATTTATGGTTCATCATCTGTACCTCCTCAACCTTAGATACTAGAACAAATTGATAAGTGGAGGATTGAGCTAAAGTTAAGCTTAGGTCTTTCATGGATCAAATGATGCAGTTGATGGAGTCTAGACAATTTCAGCCAATACAATTTTCTACACTTGATGACGACAACACATATTCTAAATCAAGAGATGCAACAGCATAATGATGTGTTTTTCAGGACTTTATAGTGGATTTTATAGATTTTAGTATTATATTTTATAGATGTCATGGATGTTAGCTTTAAATTTAGATTGATTTAGAATTTTTGTAGATTTAAACTTTATGATGTAAATTTGGTACTTTATTAATTAATAATAATAGACAAATAATAAACTTTAAAAATAATCACAAATGCTTTATATTTAATTTATAAGTTTTTTTTAATAATTATGAATGAAATTAATCAAATTACCGATGAAATTATAATTTTATCAACAGAATTCAAGTTTTGGTAATAGAAATAAGAAATTACCGATGGAACATTAACAAAAATATTGTCAGATTTATTGACATATTTCCGATGCAATTATCAACGGATTTTCAACACAATTATTCACAAAATTTTTGTCAACAAAAAATTTCATCATTTCCATCAGTAATTAAATTTACCGACAGATTAGTATCACTGACTTGCTTATTATCGATAAAATTTTTGTTGGTAAATTTTGTCAATAAATGTATTACTGATGAAAAATTTCATTGATAAAAACATTTTTTCTAGTAGTGTGTATGATTATAGTTTGTCTAATTTGAGTTCTAAATGGTTGTGATAAAAGAATGATTTAATTCTAGACAAATTATTTTTGTAATTTTTATGGATATTGAAAATGTCATTTTTCTCATTATCATATTTAGTCTTTTTTTTTTTTTGCCTTTTAATATTCCTTTTCTCCCTCAAGTTCTCTGCTAAGCGATAGAAGATGGCAACCAACATGGTGGTCCACTGGTTTGAAATTGTTATTTTAGTTGCCAAATTTATTTGAGAAGTGGTAGTGAAAGAAAAAATTTAGAAACAGAAAGAAAAAATAAAAATGAATAACATTTTTTTTTTTGTAATTTACAGTGGTTTAATTAACTAATGTGGTGCTGATATGACAGTTATGTCATGCTTTTATCAAATAGATTGGATGAAATCTATTAAGTGACTATATTTGAGATATTTAATGAAACTTGGCGACTTTAATGAGCTTAATTAAACTTCAATAACTTAGTACTTATTTGGATTGCACTACACCCTCATTGTAGTACAATTGCAATAAAAAAATGTGCCAATCATAGCTTTTGCTTCCAAACAAAATAACAGTGAGGTTAAACAATAACCAATCATCAACTGACCATTTTTTGTGCAGTTGATAACTGACCAATTAATTTTTTCTTTTTTTTTCCATTTTTATCTTTTAAGTTTTATTGTTATGTCGAAAATGTCATTGAAGATTTATTATTTTATTTTTATTAAAAAATTATAAAATAAATTTGATAATTTAATATAATAAATAAATTTTATTATTTAATACATGAATAAATATTTTAAATAAATTCAATTATTTATTAATAAATTTTATATAATAAATAATTTTTATAAATATTAAATAATTTAAATAACCTTTAATCTAATGTCTTTAATAGTAATTTTTCATTACAATTCACCTTGTCACTATCGTTATTTTTATATTCAAACACATATCCCATCACTGGTTTTAATTTTACTGTAACAGTAATTAATCTCACTTCTACCGTTATTTTCAATCTTACTGAAACTAATTTCATCACCCATCCAAATAGACCTTACTTAAAAAAAAAAAAGTCATTTCAGCAACCAATTGAATAATTTACTCCAAGTCACTGCAAACATGCAGAAGATTCTACCACTGAGTATGTATATAGTTGTTGGAGAAACAAAAGATTTAGATGATATAGTTCGTGAAACATTTGGAAAATCAAAATCTGGATTCCGTTAAGAAGTAGTGGCAGAAAAAGTGAATCTTGGATTAAAAGAATGCATATTTGCAAAAAAAGAACTTGGCTTCATCACATAAGACATGCTTGGATGGTTAGATGTATAGATTTTTCCTATTCATATGGGTTAAAACGTAGAAAGACATTTTGGTTTTATCAAAGTGTAACACAAACATGATAAAAATGGTAAATCATTCTTAAACCTGTTTTAATCAAAAAACAAAAGCAAACACATGTAAGAAATATTAAAATTTTGGTATTTTTTATTGGTACCGTTAAAATTTTAATAATAACATAAGTGAAAATCCACCAAATAAAAATTTCATTTATTTTTATAATAATCATAACAATAATATTTAAGTTTTAAAAAATGTTAAAAAAATTTTATATTTGAATAGAAAAAGGATTACATGAAATAGTTATGCCACATCAGCATTTATTTTTTTATTAAAATCATGTTATGTAATTATATTATTGAAAAAAGTTAATAATTTATTACATATATTATATGATAATTAAATAGTGAATTTTATTCATAAGAGGGCAAAGCCCTATTATATGGGAAAAAGGATGAGTGACTAGGTTTGAACCTAAACTCTCATGTCTTCCTTAAGGCTTTTTTATCTTTAGGCCAAGATGCAAAAAATAATGGTGAATATTTATTTTAATAGATTAATTAGTTATTTTATAATAAATAATTAATTTTTTCAAATAATATAATTACATGATATGATTTGGATAAAAGATATATATGTTGATATTAAATAACTATTTCATACATTTTTTTCTTTATTTAGATATAAATATAATCATATGTTAATAGTATTTATGATTAAAATATGAAATGTGATATTTATATTGAAATATAAATATTATATATAAAAATAAAATCTTATATTTTATTATATAATATTAATTTTTGTTTCTTATTTATTCAAAAATACTTTTAATCTATATATCTTATAAAGATATCTTTTGCAAAGTAAACTATAGTGATTCTCAATTTAATTTATAAATTTAAAGATACTTACATTAAAGATGTAATTGCATGAGATAATATTGTAATACTTTTTTATTAAATGTAAACTTTTTAAAATATTTAAAACTATTAAAGTTCAAGCAAAAATTTTTTGAATAATATAATGTAAAAAATATTTATGTTATATAATAATTCATTATTTTCCATAAGTTAACAGTGAGATCATTGAGTTCAAATGATCATAACTTACTAGATCTGGATATATTTTTATTAAAAAAAAAAAGCCATTTAAAACTTAAAGTTAAATTATAAAATTGTCCTAAATAGATTTGTGAGGCCAAAAGTTGGATGGATGGAGACTTAAATGGGCCATAATGGGATCTTATTGGACGAATTGAAACATTTATCAAAACAAAAACGAAAATTTTGAAAAATATAGAGAAAACAGAAATATTTTTTTAATTGATTTCAGTAAGAAAAAGAAATGTCCCATATTTGATTATTTACATCATGGGTATTTTTCTTTCCCTGTTTAGATGATTCTAATTTCTTTCCTCATTTATATGATTTTATTTTCTTTGTTTCATTTATTGTGTAGATTTTCTATCCATTTGAAAAACAAAATATAGGTAGAATTCTTTTTTTAGCCATTTTGTCACAATCTTCTAAAGTTTATTGATTTCTATTATTTCAAATTCATTTTTCCTCATCCTTTCTATTGCTATATGATTCCGTTGAGAAAACAGAGAAAGAAAAGAAAAAAAAACAGAATATATATGTCATCGGGATTTGATCAAGTAATCTTTGAAGCTTGAAAGAAAGTTCTACAACTTTTTGTATTCTCGTTTTATAATAAACTATTTCTTTAACAACTTTTATAAACAGTCTCTTCCGTTTAATTTTGCTCACTTCAATTATTTTCTCAATTTGTTTCTAACACACTACTTTTTTATTTGTTTCTATATTGGGTTTTAATGAGTTTAATTATATATATAAATATATTTTAATTTTGGATTTATTGACAGGATGATTATAGGATTTTTATTTAAAGAGAATATTTTAATATAAATATTTATTTATAATTTTTAATATATTTTAATTTCGTAAATAAATTGATTTATTTGATACTTACAAAATAAAATTGATTTATTTGATACTTAATGGTTGAGAAGAGGAATACCTATTTATAATTAAAGCTCCATTACATGCATTACATGTATGGCTGAGAATGAACCAAGTGAATGACTAGTAAATGGGTTCTAGAGCCCTACTGTTTTAAGGATAGGAGCTCTAGATAATTTTACACAGATGAAGTTCTACATTAATCAAGAGGATTTCAAGAGAAGATTTCAAGACTATCTGTTAAAGAATCCACGCCTGAGCCTTCTAGACTCATGATTCGAGCCTAACGGAGTTTTATGGAGTTTTACGCACCTTAAATCATTTTTTATATATAAAATTACGATAGAATAAAATAAAATAATATTATAAATTAAATTAATTTTTTATTTTTTATTTTTAAAAAAATGCAATAATTAAGATAAAATAATAATTTATTGATTAAAATTATTTTTTAAAGTTTATATAATTTAAATTATTAATATAATTTTTAAGAGTATAATAAAATATATAAATTTAATATCAAAAATTAAAAATAATTTTTTTATTTTAAATTAATTGAAACATTTTATACTAAGAGAAAAATAATTTTTTTATAATTTTATCTTTTTTAATTAGATATAAATAAAAAATAATAAAAAATAATTATTATTTTATTTTATTATTATCTTATATATCAAATATATTCTTAATTATTTTGAAAAAAAAAGGTCCGACCACAATGCGTTGCCGGAAAAGTTATATTATTTTATATCCATAATTTTTGCCTTTTTATTCGAAAGATGAGGGAGTAGATCTTAATTTTTTATGTCATATTTAGTGAAATATTTTTGTTAAATCAGATGATTAATTATCTTAAAAACTTAAATTAAAAGGAAACGATTTACTTATTTATTTAAATTTTAACATGTCTTTCACGCGCAAGTGATCATTGGACTTGAAGAAAGGTTAAAAAAAAACATTGCATAGTGAATTGGACAACTAGAAATTAAATTAAAATATTGAGTGTGCATTTGGATAGAAAATTTTAAACTTTTAAATAAATTTGAAATGAAAGCATTTAAAAATATATCATTTTAAAATATTAATATTTGTAACTATTTTGTTTAGATAAATAATTTATAAAAAGGAATTTAGTTTATTAAAATTTGATGAGATAAAAATAATTATAAAAGAAGAATAATGATATTAAAAATAAGAGATATATGTGTATAAATAAAATATACAATATGAGTATCATTATATTTATAAAATATATAGATATTATTAATAATATAAAAATAAAAATATATATTAAAATTAAATAAAATGATATTTATTTTTTAATTTTATATTTTATGATAAATCATGTGCAGTAACGAGGGAAAGGATGTTGATTGTGGAGGAATTTTGAAAAATTACCAATTTAGGTGAAATTTCATTAGGTAATTTAAGGTATTCAAATTCTCTTCTAAAATTTTATTTAAAATTTGAATTTTTTTAATTTTTATCCAAGTAAGTAAATTCAATTTTGAATTTTTAAAAATTTTGATTGAGATGAAATTTTTTTTTCAAATACTTCATCCAAACACACACGAAAAAAATTATACATTTTAAAATTCAATAATTTTTATGCCTCGTTAAATTAGATGAATAATTATCTTGCAAGCTTTAATCACTCAATTTGACAATTCCAATGCAATGAAAAGACAAACGTGTACGTACCATTAAATTAAAAGCACAATAGATTTAGGTGTTGCACCTGAAGCAATAATCATAATAATATATAAGTAATAGATAACAATCAATAATCAAATACGTAAAAAAAATAAAGCACATCAAGATTTACGTGAAAAACCCTCCAGTGTAGAGAGAAAAAATCACGGGTCATCAGAAAAATATTCACTATCAAATAATAGCTATACAAAGTTCTTCTCTAGCTAAAACTAGAGTTAATCAATAACTAGAGAAACAATTAGAGAAATCTCACCAAATAAGTGACTCAACAAATACATCCTGGATTTGTTCCTAGAGAGTTTCGAACCCGATCTTCACCGTTCAGAATGTAGAACTCTGAATCATAAACCTCCTGATAAGGTTTCAACTTAATCGGACCACAAATCGACTTCTGTTCAACCAACTCTCCCTTCTCTTTTTCTCTCTCTGCTTTTCCTGGCTTTTTTTCTTTTTATGCTTGGTTTTCGACACACACCTAAAACAACCCCACATCTTTTTTATTAAGTAGTTAGGGCTCTGTGTAAAATAAAAGATCAAGGCCCATGGCCTTTACTTGGTCCAAAACCACTTACATGGGACTGGACCCCATTTTCCTAACAATCTCCCCCTCCAGCCCTATTAAGAGGAGATTCATCACCATAGCAGTTTCATTTGAAACTTACCTTGGCCAGGGAACTCATTCCGGTCAAGTTACTGCAAAGCTCAAGCTTTTCCCTGAAAAGTATCTTAGTCAACATATCTGTTAGATTCTTATCAGTATGGACTTTCTTCAATAACATCTACTGTTCTTCAATCACTGAACGTAACCAATGATATCTAACATCAATGTACTTTGTTCTAGCATGGTACATGGTATTCTTACTCAAATCTAAAGCACTCTGGCTATCACAAAATACCACATACTCTTTCTGATTCAACCTCAATTCAAGAAGAAAACGTTTCATCCAAAGCATTTCTTTACATGCTTCGGTTGCTGCAATTTACTCAGTCCTGTAGTTGACAAAGCAACACACTTCTGCAACTTAGATTGCCAAGATACAGCTCCTCCTGTAAAAGTGAATAAATACCCTGAAGTAGATTTCCTACCATCAAGATCGCCTGTCATGTCAGCATCAGTAAACCCTTCTAAAACTAGTTGTGAAACTCCATAAGTCAAGCACATTTTTTAGGTACCCCTCAAATATCTAAAAATTTATTTCACTGCTTTCCAGTGAACCTTTCCTAGATTAGAAAGAAATCTGCTCACTACACCAACTGCATGAGAAATTTCAGACTTTGTACAAATCATAAGATACATTAAAGAACTGACTGCAGAAGAATAAGGAATACTAGACATAGCTAGTTGCTCTTCTTTAGACACTGGACAAGATTTTTTACTTAGATGAAAATGATTGGCAAGTGAACTGCTAACTGATTTAGCATGTTGCATGTTGAATCTACCAAGCACTCGTTCAACATACTTTTCTTATGACAACCATAGCTTTTCAGCTCTCCTATCCTGAATAATGTCCATACCAAGAATCTGCTTTGCTAGACCTAAATCTTTCATATCAAAAGACTTAGACAATTGTTCTTTTAACCTGCAAACCATACTAGCATCTTGTCCTACAATCAACATATCATTAACATATAATAATAGGATAATGAAGTTACCATTAAAAAATTGTTTAATATACACACAAGAATCCGCTGCTGTTTTTTTATAGTTATGACTCACTATAAAAGAATCAAACTTCTTGTACCACTGTCGCGGAGCTTGTTTCAAGCCATACAAGTTTTTCTTCAATTTGCAAACTAAGTGCTCTTTCCCTTTCACTTCAAAACCCTCAGGCTGATTCATATAAATATCTTCTTGTAAATCACCATGCAAAAATACAGTTTTAACATCAAGTTGCTCAAGTTCAAGATTCAAACTAGCTGCCAATCCCAGTACCACTCGAATAGAACTCATTTTTACAACTGGAGCAAAAATCTCATCAAAATCGATGCCTGGTTTCTGAGAAAAACCTTTTACTACCAATCGAGCTTTGTACCTCACTAGTTTGTCACCATCTTTTTTCAACTTGAAAACCCATTTATTCTTTAATGGCCTCTTCTTTGTTGGAAGTTTAACAAGATCATAAGTACCATTCTTTCGTAATGACTCCATCTCTTCTTTCATTGCTTCTAACCAGTGCTCTCTATCTGGAGTAACCTGCACATCTTGGAAGCTTTCTGGCTCCTCTTCACTGGTAACTAAAATAAAATCTGAACTTGGATACTTGGTAGATGGCCTGTGCTCTCTAGTAGATCTCCTGGGCTGAGACTCTACATCACTTGATGTCGAAGGTAGCTCTCCTTACTCAACACTCTCAAATAGAGAGGATTGCTCCCCCTGCTCAAAACTAATAGCATCTGGCTCATCGCCAACTGTGGCTGGCTCATTCATATCCCCAAGTTTTGTTTCTTGCTCATTTTCACCAGCTTTGGCTCTTTCCTGTGGAATCCCTGTCGGTGTTGAAACATCACACTCAACAGTAACTCGTGTAGTCTTCTCATTTTTCTCAAGGTCTGCTATGGTTTTTTTTTTCATGAAAGACCACATCTCTGCTTCTGACTGTCTTTCTCTTTACTGGATCCCATACCCTGTAATCAAATTCTTCATCACCATATCCTACAAACACACATTGTGTGACTTTACTGTCAAGCTTTGATCTCTGCTCTTTCGGCACATGCATGAATGCTTTACACCCAAAAACTTTCAAATAAGAGTATGAAGTATCTTTTTCTGTCCACACTCTTTCTGAAATGTCAAAGCCCAAAGGAACTGATGGTGACTTGTTAAGTAAATAACAAGCTGTATTGACTGTTTCACCTCAGAATAGCTTTGGTAATTTTGCCATTCTCAACATACATCTGACTTTTTCCACAATGGTGCGATTCATTCTTTCAGCTATACAATTATGCTACGGTGTTCTAGGTTCTGTCCTCTCATGCCTGATCCCATGCTTTGAGCAATACTCTTCAAAGCCTTTAGATGTGTATTCCTCACCATTATCAGTTCGAATACACTTCAAGGGTAACCCTGTCATCCTTTCAATCGTGGTATGAAATTTTTAAAAATACTACAGTACCTGACTTTTGTATTTCAACATATACACCCAAGTCTTACGTGAAGCATCATCAATAAAAGTAATAAAATATCTGCTACCACCTAATGACTCAACCTCAATGGGACCACATACGTCAGAATAAATTAATTCCAATCTATTTTCTTTTCTCTGAAAACTTTTACGAAAAGAAACTCTATGATGCTTACCAAACAAATAATAATCACATGAATCGAGAGACATACCTTTGGTCAAGGGAATGAGAGATTGTCTTGCCAAAACCTGTAACCCTTTTTCACTCATGTGTGCCAGCCTTTTGTGCCACAAGTTTGCTGAAGCATAATTTTCAACGGTATTTACCTGGTTACCATTCAATTGCATCCATGTCTTATACATTGTGTAGCATAGTTTTCCCCTTGCAACTATCATAGATCCTTTAAGAAGCTTTCACTGTCCATTTTTTTATCGGCTTTTATATCCCTCCTTATCAAGGACATTAATAGCAAGCAAGTTCATTCTCATATTTGGAATGTGTCTGACATCCCTCAAAGTTAACATGCAGCCTGTACTAGTTTATACAATAATATCATCAATTCTAATAATCTACGACACACTCTTATTTTTCATCTTGGTACAACCAAAGTCTCATACTTTGTAAGTTATAAACAACTCTCTCTTAGGAACACAATGATATGTCGCTCATGTGTCAACTATCCACTCAATGTCGGGATTACTAATATGATTGCAATCACCATGTGTACAAATCAAAGTAACTGAATCACTATCTGAATTCACTGCTGCAACATTACCATCATCTGAACTCTTACCTTTCTCATCTTTTCGCTCTTGCTTCAAGATTTTACAGTTTCATTTTATATGACCCGTCTTACCACAATAGAAACACTTCACTTTACCTCTAGACTTGGATCTATGTTTAGACTTACCATGGCTTTTTGGGTCTTGATCTCTGTCGATGTTTCTACCCCTGTTCTCTGTGACCAGAGCTTGATTCTCAGGGTCTACATCTTTTCGCCTTGCTTCTTCATTAAGCATACTGTCATTTGCCATCTCTAATGTCACTTTATAATTAGGAGCTAAATTAAGAACAGTCACAACTAGAGTATTTCAACTGTCTGGCAATGAACCCAAAAGAAATAATGCCTTCATTTCATCATCCATCTTAAGCTCTATAGTAGTCATCCGATTAAATATATCTTAAAAATCATTCAAGTGCTCTGTAACAGATCGTCTATCCCTGTACTGTAAAGTTGTAAGCTTTTTAACAAGCATAACTTTATTCATACCTATTTTTCTCTCATACAATGCTGTCAATTTTTTTCAAACAATGTGAGCATCTGACTCTTGCGCTACATGATGGAACACGCTGATATCAACCCATTTTTTTATTGTAGCCAGCATCTTTCTACCTAGCTTCTTCCAACTTTCATCTTTCATATATGCTGGTTTAGCCGAATCACCTAATACTGGCTCATACAAATCTTTGCATTATAGATGATCCTCCATCATAGACTTCCAAATTGAATAATTTGATGCTGTCAATTTTATCATGAAACGTTTATCACCCTCCATGATCTCAAACAGAATTTACTTCTATCCTGAGTTACTTCTGTATCGATGTCTCAAAATAACCTTCGCTTTGATACCACTTATTGCGCCTGAAGCAATAATCACAATAATACAGAAGCAATAGACAACAATCAATAATCAAATACGCAGAAAAAATAAAGCACACCAAGATTTACGTGGAAAACCCTCCAGTGTAGAGGGAAAAAACCACGGACCACCAGAAAAATCTTCACTATCAAATAATAGTTATACAAAGTTCTTCTCTAGCTAAAACTAGAGCTAATCAACAACTAGAAAAATAATTGGAGAAATCTCACAAAATAAGTGACTCAACAAATACATCTTGGATTTGTTCCTAGAGAGCTTCAAACCCGATCTTCACCGTTCAGAATGTAGAACTCTAAATCATAAACCTCCTGACAAGGTTCCAATTCAATTGGACCACAGATCGACTTCCGTTCAACCAACTCTCCCTTTTCTTTTTTCTCTCTTTGCTTTTCCTGGCTTTTCTTCTTTTTCTGCTTGGTTTTCGATACACACCTAAAACAACCCCACCTCTTTTTTATTAAGTAGCTAAGGCTCTGTGTAAAATAAAAGATCAAGGCCCATGGCCTTTACTTGGTCTAAAACCACTTACATGGGACTAGACCCCATTTTCCTAACATTAGGCTCCCTTTGGAATCATTACCGAAAGTGTTTATGCCAATCGACACTTATAGTCATTTGGATTCAAGAACAATGAGAATTTTGCTGGTTATTCACAGGCCCTTTCTGGTCCGGTGACCAACTGGTGTTTCTTTTTATTTTTTGTTTCCTCTTTTACCTTTTATTTTGTATTATAAATATAAAATATCTTTATAATTTAATTTTTTATTTTATATTGTAGTTTTTATTTAAAAATATTATTTGATGTATTATTATTTCATTAATTTTTAATTATTTATTAATAAAATTATTATTTAACATTAAAATAATTTAGTAAATTTTAAATTATTTATTAATTTTATAAATGTGAAATAATTTAAACATATATATAATTTTTAATCTATTGCCTTTAATAGTCATTTTCTTTTTTCTAATATAATTTACTTCATTATTACCGTTGCTTTTGCATCTAAATATATATGTCATCACTGATTTTAATCTTATCACTGCAATAACCAATCTCATCTTCACTGTTGTTTTCAAACTTATCGAAATCAATCTCACGTCCATAATTATCGAAATTTGATTGACTATTAAATTATTTAAGATTTTGAGTCACTGGATTATTAGTTCAACTACTAAATCAATCAAGTCAATTGTTGATTCAATAAAAAAAAATTATACAAAATGTAAATATTTTAAAAATTCAAAACTTAAACTTTTAACTTAAGTTATAGTTTAATAATTCAATCATAAAACTATAAATTTTAAGGTATATCATAAATTACAAATATGAGCAATTAATTACTAGCTAGAAATAAAATTACTTAATATTTATTAAAATCATATTTTATATTTTAATAGTTGAAAATAATATTTATATTTTAATAAATATAAAAAATAATAATATTTTTTATATTTATTAAAATATAAATATTATTTATATATAATAATTACTCTTTATGTACTAAAAAAGAAATATCTATATATAAAATTAATAAAATGAAAATATTTGTATTTATATGAAAATTAGTAAAAATGAAATAAATATAGTAATTATTTGTTTGCAGATTAGTCAACATTGATGTTTGGGAAGGGACTAGCTGAACTGTATTAATTTTTTTGTTGATGAGTTGGGATTTCAGGTCCGAAGGTTGAGGAAGTTGAGTCAGAATGACTGGCTGCATTCGGTTATGAAAGGTAATTTCAAACCTTAATTTGTTCTTTATACTATATACCGCACAATCCATTTTATTGTTATTGGTTCAAAAAAATTATTTCTTGCTTTTTGTTGTTGTTCATGGAACTGTTTGTTTGAATTTTAGAATCTCTACAAAAAAAAGTGTAAACAATTTAATTGAATCAAGCGGCCATCGGTATGCCTATGAAATGAAATTATGGATAGTTTGTGGAAGTCAATTTGGTGGACAAACCAATGAGATTATAAAGCAGAAATGGGTGGGAAAAAATAGTTTACGCATATTGGGTGGCAACAACTCTTTGGAAATCGCCAAATTTTAGCTGTTGGCATGTTTCTTAGTTATGTTTGTGAGAGTTAGGAACAGTGTTTTGTTCTTGGAAAGAACTGCAACTAGCTTACACAGAAAAGCTACATAATTTGTAGATTTTTTTTTTGTAAGTTTGCTCTTGTAATATGCCTATTAAGCATGAATATTTGAAGAAGTGAAGGGTGCTATTCAGTGTGAGGTTACTAAAGCTACTGAGCTGTTGACTCACTTAGACATAATGTCTGAGGTTTATTTAGTTATATTTTTGGGTAGGTTGGATAGGGAGTTAAGGATTTGTGAAATGATCTTATGTAATCTGTTGGTGCCAGGTGATTCGGAATATTTTATCATCTTGCTATAGAAGAAGCATTATTAAGCCTAAGATTGTAAGGCCAGTGAACCATATAAGCTCAAAAACCTGCAATGTTCTTTTATTTCCTTTCAAAGTGAGCTCCTAGTTATGATATGGTCTATGTGGCCTGTGGGGACATCACATAGGTGTAATAACTGTGCCATCCATTTGGAATGTGGTAAATCATCAATGGTGTGTGCATTAGGAGCAGAAAATATATCTAGCGCATTTGGGCAAATTACTAAGCAACTCATGAATCACTTTCAGGAAGGTTATGGCTAAATGGTGCATAGATATGTCTGATGGTGGTACTTTGAGTGTTATGTTTGGTCGAAGTTAAATTACTAGGTGAAAACATATTTCTTGTCATGTCATTTACAGAAGATGTAGTGTTGTCTGATGTGATAAAGGCAAAAAGTTGGAGTAGTACCTTACGTGGATAAATATTAATAAAGGAAAAGAAAAGAATGTACAAAAAGCTTTTTTAAAAGAAAAAAAAAAGAACATATAAACTTTGTTTGGATAATTAAAATTAATAAAAGAAAAAAAAATAAAAGAATTCTAACAACAATTGTTTGGATAAAGAATGAAAAAGAAAAGAAATGATTCATTATAATAAATTTTTTTCAATTATAACGTTTCATTGCTTGTGATTTTAGAGCACTATTTGGATTATGATATGTTTGTCATCTTGTCTAGTTTCATAATTGCTGCTATATCAATGGTTTTTAATCAAGTGAAATAAAAAAATATTTTACAAACATACATTGATAGATTTTGAGCTAATCAATCATTTCATAAACCTAAAAAATATATCTATTCATATTCAACAATTTATCAAAATCAAATCACCAAAAAATTATAAAAAAAAATTTATATTAGAAGAGATATGTGAAACTTACTTGAAAAAAGAAATGCTTTGAAAAAATTATAAGATTATTGTGATTGTTTAAGTTTTTTTATTAGAGTTTTAGTATTAATAAAAAGATGGACATAATAATCTTTTTATAAAAAAAATATTTTTCAACTTTTCTTTCCCTAGCTCTTCCTCCAAATTGGGGTATTAAAAAAATTAGATTTATAAGAAAAACTAAAAGTTGTTTGGTTTTTACCTCTTTCTCTTTCTTTAAATTAAAAATTTATTTAAACAAGAAAAATAAGGTTTTGTTTCCTTTACATTCCTTTACTTTACTTTTCTTTTCTTTCTCTCATTTCAATCCAAACACACTGTTGGAGTTCATGGGTTTTTGGTTGATAAAGATTAAATTTGGCTACAAAGAATGTGGTTATTTTAAAATTGAGAAAAGAAATGAGAGAGTGAAAATTGATGGCAAAGTGATTCATAAAATTTAAGTTATCTGCAGGAAGGACAAATTTTGCACAATCTTAAAAGTTTTAAGTGCTTCCAACTTCAAAACAAGAATTCTTTTTAAGCAGAAATCTTGTAGAGAAATGGGCCATTTTAGCACATATAGATTGGTCGCTGCAATTAAGTAAATGCATTCGAAGATATTGTGATAGTTTTTTAATTAAGACACTGATGACAAGGTGTAATTCGAAAAGAAATTGTTCCTTGATTTCTTAAGTAGTTTACAATATCATCACTTGACTGCATTTAGAGGACAATTATTGATTTGCTGTATACCTTGAAAGTGTCGTTGAGAGATATTCTTTCTTAGTGAGCATACGTGAAATTTGTTTTACATAGTGGTCACTGCTAGACCATCATAGTTATCATGATGTTATGTCTTTATCGAATTTTTTTAAAGCGAATGCTGTTGGTATCTTGCAGTTTTATAATGTGATCAAACACTATGGGGTGGGATATCTAAATATTTGTGGTAAGGAGGTTTATATCTTGATATCTATGTTCTGCTCTAATATCAGCCGATAATGTGACATGAAATTTCAATTTTAAGAGCAAATGAAAGCTAGTAATAAATAAATAAATAAAGCACAGAATAGTTTTTCCTTTTTAGCTTCATGTGGTGGTGGCATCATTACGTTTTGGTGCGTTTCATATCATGGTCTGTACAGTTTTCAGTATCTATTTTATGTGTTAGGTCCACTTAGATGTGTATTCCTGATCATATGGATGTCTTCAAAATTATTCAAATCAATCCCTGTGCAAGTGAATATGACTTCTTCTGTATCTTGCTCGGCACAAGGCGTAAAATTTTCCATAGTGTGTTTTCTTCAAGAACTTGGAATAATATAATTAATATTATGCCTGGCTATTTTAGGTGACTGAATTTGGCCAGCAAGGGAATGCATAAATTGAGGATTTTGAATAACTGTTTATAAACATTGTTATTATTCTTGTTTGTGATTTAAGACTATCAAAACAGACGGGACAGGATCTCTTTTTCATTTTCTAATTTTATTTCCTTTCTTGTTAGCATCCAAAAGCTTGCTATTACTTGGGTTATATTGACAACATTACATCAGACAATGGAATAAATTTCTTGTCATTTCCTACTTGAAATAAATTACCTTGTTGATATGGGATTTGTAGTTTTCATACCCAGTTTGATTGCTATTGTGATGGAGTACAAAGACTGTTGCATCCTGCTTTTTTTTTTTTTTTGGTGAGTTTTGGAAGGTGACTTATAGATTCTCAACTGTTGTATCCTACTCCAAAATCAAATTAGTTACAGCAATTCATCCTATTTAAGGCTTTGAATCCTAGATTCTACCGCTTTGTTCATTTAACTACTTGGTGTTCGAGAGGTTTGGAAATTTTGTGTAGTCCTGGAAAAGGTAGACTTTAAGAAAAATTTTCATGAAAGTGAAACTCATATGTTTTTTTTTTTACCTCATTTGCACTGGAACATGGTTACAAGGACAATAAAGTGTAGTAAGTGACTAAATTATCAGTTTTTGTTGACAAAACCGGGCAGAATTTTACAGCAAAAGGAAATGATAACAACATAGACTAGTGTTCATAAAGGCCACTTAAGTAGTTTCTGCGTTGTTCACATCTGCTTAATCTTACATGATTATGCACGAAGGCACAATTGTGAGAATTAGCAGCATCTGTAAGTTTTTGGCGAGTCTGGCACTGAGAGTCAGATACTCTCACGACCAAAGATGATGGGCAATCGCTAGGACTTCTTGAAGCTTGAGGCCTTTTCTTGGATGTCAAGGCAATTCTCTCATTCAAGTGTACTGCTCTAAGCCGCAACTAGATAACGTCCAAAGTACTTGATCATCTCCATTTTAGTTACTGTGGAGCTGGATAAAAACCAGAAAAGAGTTTGTAGTTAAAAGTTAAGTAAGAATTTATAAAATCAAGGGTAGGTGAGTTCGAAGACAAAATTAAAACAAGAGTTTGAGAAATTGGATACGATCGTATCTACTCCTGGTTATGAAGAAATCAGGAGCTCCCTTCAGTTCAATGGGTGGGCAAAGTAGGTGGAAGGAGTTGCTCCCACATCATGCATCGGGCTAAACTTAACATTCGTAATCTTCTATGGTGATGAATTTTGCAAAGCATCTCCAACATTAAGCATAACCGAAATGCAGGACATGGCAGCTCTATCAGCTTCTGTCCCCTGTATTGGATTGAAAGGAGCTCCTTAGCCTCCTACACATAATTAATTTCAGGTCTCTCTACTTTCTTCTCTACTCTCTCAAGGTGTAAGGAAGAAGAAAAGAAATGGCCACATTAATGCTGTAATGGCACGATCCTTCCTTGTTGTTGTTAAGTTATAAATAATAGTATTTGTGTGAATGAAAATGAGTAAATAATAATAATAATAATAATAATAATAATAATAAAATTATAACATTAAAAAAACGTAATTCTATCATAAAAAATCCAAAAGCTATATTGTTGATATTATGACTTGTATGAAAGAGTATATATCTCTTTTTTATATAGATATTGTAGAGAATATATAAAAAATAATAATGAGAGTTATTAACAATTATAACTTATTATAATTGATTTTAAATATATTTTCTAGATCAATAATTGATTACTCCTTCATTATCAAATTCATGTAACTATTATCTTCAATGATATCTTAAGCGAATACTTTGCAATAGTTGCTTCCTTAAATACAACTCCCTATATAAAAAAGGGTTTTTGTTCCGCACCAAGTAAGAGCCCTTGACAGAGAACATGGTATCGGAATCTTCTCATTTTTTTCCATTTAAAGTTATTGGTTTCAATACCTTTTGGCCTTTTGTCCTCATTCATCTTTCCATCCCATTCGAAGATTCAAATTTCTTCAAATGGTCTAGAGAACAAATCGTGATATTAACCCTTGAAAGTGGTTCCACAAGTAAAAAGGCTTGAAAGTATTGCACACATTATCAAGGGAAACATCCCATACAAAAAGTAATATATTTATATATTATTAAGAAGTCTTGATCATGGATTTATTCCATGGTAGCAATAACAATTTTATTAGATCAAAGTGAAAGGCACGGTTCATCAAGCAAATGCTTGAAAGACGCCTTTGCATTGCTATAATTTCTAACAAAAAGTTGCCATGCGAATTTCTCTCACTCTTTCATCAGAATGTATATAGTTTTTTTTAGACAAAAATGTATTTAATAATTCCCCTATAGTTTTTTTTTTTTTGAAAAAAAAATTCCTCTATAGTTAAATCTTTCTGAAAAACACAAGCAAAACAACATTATGTTTATGGTTTATGAACTACGATTGATGCTTCATTTTTTGTTATTCTTCTCCTTTCTTTTAGATAGGAAATGGTAAATAATAATTAAGGAATTTTTTAGCAATATTATTACAAAATTAAATGCTATCATTTTGCCAATCATAGTCTAAATTAAGAAAAGGTAAACTATTGGGATTTTTAAAAACATATTTTAAAATGAGATTAACACGAAATAAATAATACATAAAAGATAATATTTATAATAATTCGATCCAATTACCAACATCCACAAATAAAAGAGAAGAATATGTTATAAACATAGTGATTAGAAAGAGTAAAACATTAAGAAAAAAAAATACTAATTGTGAACTCCTTAAACAATCATAATTTTTATGTTTCTTAGTGTTTAACCTATGAAAAATCATTTATCCATGCAACTCGGTGTTTCTTCAATTCTTTTTTACATCTTTATAAATCTATCTTCTACATAAAGATCACACACTATAAGAGATTGAGTTTTAGTGGTACTTTATTAACGGCATTTCATTAACAAACATCATTAATTTTAATATTTAGCGATATTTATTCAATAAACGTATAAAACACTGATAACATATAAAAATGAGAGTAAATTCAAAAAATAAAGCGTAGAAAAATAACGGTAAATGATGGAATTGTGAAATGCAATGTCTAGTAGTGTTTTCTTTGTCAAATGCCTCTATTTGAAATAATTTAATGGCGTTTATAAAGATAGACTCCGCTGCTTGACAAAACTTTGAGGATTCGTAGTTTAAACGCCGCAAATTTCTAGCCCTAAACATTCAAAAGAAGCTATTTATTTTCTATCTGCACCCAGAATTCTTTTTGCCAAACTCTTATCTCTTTTCAATTTCCGTCTCTTTCTCTCTCAAAATCGAAATCTCAACTCTTTCAATCTTGGATTTGCAGTCGGTTTCTCTCCTTCCATTTTCGATTTATCCTACTTTTCCCATTTTTTTCTCCAATTCCTATTTCCCCCTTTTCATTCCTCATGGATCACTGTCCAAATCAACCCTTGACACAGATGCAGCATTAGCCACCATGCAGCACCATCCCAAGTGGCGCAACAACAACTAGCAGCAGCACCGTTGACGCCTTCCTAAACAAACTGAAAGTGATATTCTGTTGTTTTTTTTTCTTATGAAAGTCTTGCTTTTTTGTTTCATTGTTTCATTTTAGTTTTTGAACTGTATAATTTCATTCTTGATGAAATCTTAAATCATTTCATTCTTATGCTTCGATTTATACCGAACAGAATATGATTCATTATTAGAGTTGATTTCGATCGAGAAAGAGCTGACCATGTCTTAGCTGCAATACTATCAAAATTAATGACGTTGTGAATGGTTACCGTTTGTCAATATTTGTTTAACAATTAAAATTGTAATGACAATGAAATGAAGATAGAGGTGGCTTTTATTGTTCATTTTTAGCTTTCTAAACTGAATTAACAAATAAAATGGCTTCTTGGCATTTATATGTGTTCAAGTATTTAATTCTCTTCCACGTAGCCACATCTTACTTGTTGCTTTAGTATTAGTTTTTATTGATCTCTTATATGTGATAAAATTTTGAATAACGAAACTGAAATTACAAGTTTTCTGAAAGAGGTGACATTTTGGATAGAATACTTTCAACGTCATTATTATAGTAATACATAGCCCAAAGTTTGGCAAAGATGTACTTTGAGGTAATCGGCATTTTTCTCCAAGATCCTTCTAATGGAGTTGTATTCTTTTTTTAAAAAATCCTAAAGTGGTTAGGCTCGAAGCAAGGAACGTGTTGATAACTGAACAGTTACCTCTCTTACACAGTGTTAACTATGACAGCATGTATTTGGCTCAAAGTAGGGTCTGATTTACACTTAAATGTTCAGACACTCTCTATTTTTGAATTTTAGTATTTTTTTGTCTTCTTTTATTCTTATGATTTGATTGCCTTGACACTCCCTGGAATTAATGCAGGGGGTCTAATGGTATTCTCCATTCATGTTCGATGAAAAGTTGAATAACTTGCATGAAACTATTGCAGCACTTGAAGCAAAGCCTATATCTGATGAACCTGAGTAAGAACATTTGCTTGAAAATTTCCATTCCAGTCGCACCATAAGGAAACTAGTGTTAGACTTCCATTCATTTGCTTCCACATTGTGGAAGAAATCTTTGGAAAGAAAGTGCCAGTTGGGAGCCCAGGTCAATTGTTTTGTCCTTGTAAATCTTGCACGTTTAAAGCATAATATCCCTTGATCTCTGATGTTATATGATATCGGGTCCCATGCCTTAATTTGTTACCATCTTTTCTGTTAGATATGATCTAAATAACTTATGTCCTTTTATGTTTTCTTTTTTCATATTGCAGTCTAAATAAGCTTTAATGGTTTCATCAAGTTATTGCCCTAACTTGATTAGAGCTTTGGTAATGTTTGGTAGGCATAATTGCATTTTGTATCTTATTAGTTGTAACTTAGTTTTAAAGTGTCTTTCTCTGTCTACGAATTTCATGCTTGTTGTCATATTGTCTCTGATTCTTTATGGTTCTTAACTTCTTATTTTAAAATTCTAAAGATTCAATGAGTTCTTCATTTGACTCTTTTGATTAATTGATTAATGATTACTATAAATCTTTTGTTTATGTTTAAGGCGAGAGAAATTGTATAGTTCCTGAAAACCTTGGCAAGTTTATTAGCTTTAATATAGGATCCATTACCTCAAAGTAACTTGGGGGAACTTGAATTTGGAAAAGCTATACCCATTTACTTTTTTTTTTCTAAACCAATAAAAATAGTGTCAAAAGAAGAATGTTCTTAGCTTTATAGCTAGCTATACTCTCTATTAAGATTCATTATTTTGCATTTAAAACTATTAATTATGGTCATCTAAACAAATGAGAGTTTGATAAGCTTAGTTTGACAAATGAATTAAAATGCTAATAATTTTTTATGCTTTTTTTCTTTTTTTTGTTGAGCTATTGAATGAAAACTGCATGAAGAGGAAAAACGATCTTGATCAGCAGGTAATTTCTTCTTTCCATTTTTCTTTCACGTTAATGATATATCAACTGGACATAACAAATTTTCTTTTTCATTTTTGCCCAAAGAATTGTCATGACCTGAGGAGTAGAGGGTTGTGTTTGGTTCCAATGTCATGCACATCACAAGTTTTGGAGTGACAAAGGAGTTGATTACTAGGCTCCCTCTATGGGCAGTGGATTCTGATAGAAGGGTTATTGGAACTGCTCAAAAGAGTAGCTATAACATACTTAAAAAAAAAATGAGTAGCATAGATTGTATAATGGTCTCAAGATTGGATGGTTCTTGATGTATTTTCTTGGCACTACCCTGAGTTTTGTATCGGTCAATTCTTACAATGCTTGTGCTTTTAGATAATTTCTATGGTTTGCACATATATTACTTGTGAATTTATTCTGACAATTGGTGTATTTAGATATTTTATAATATTTATTTAATGGAATTGAATTAATCTTTATGTGTTTTTTATAAATTGTTTTAATATTAAATATAATTATAGTAAAAATGGATAAAAATAGTCATATCAAATATTTTCGTAATTCTATTTAAAAATATTTAATATTTAGTGACAGTTTGTGATTAAATTATCACTAAATTTCAATATTTAGCAGTGTTTTTTAAACCAGCTTCGTTAAATATTGAATATTTATCTTTTTTACCGACAAGTGATTAACTCATTTGGTTAAGGTTCGTTTTTCTTGACAAAGAGATTTGGGATTTGAGTTCTATCAATAATCGTTTATTGAGATTATTTAAAATGCATGATTTGCAGTTAACTGTCTTAGGGTATCAAGTATGATATATTTTATCCTGATTTAAGAGATGAGTAACCTATCTATCTCCTGATTTTTCTTATAAAAAAAAATATTTATCTTTCAAAAAAAAATATTTATCTTTCTTATAATGCATATAGCAACATTTATGAAACGTCAGTAAACATAAATAAATACTGTTAACATTTTAGTGGTATTTATAAAGTTGCTGAACAATTAAAAGAACTCTGCCAAAAACCCAATTTGCTGTGGTGATATTGGTTGTAACTTTCTCTTATAATTCTAAAGATTAAGATTAATTATATGTATAGAGAGAGCTATATTACTTGATTATCAAGATTCTTGTTTACTATGAACTTTTACTCATTAAAAATATTTATCTTTAAATAAATTTAATTATTAAATAATTTTTTAATTAGTAAAATTTTATTAGAATCTAAACTAATTTCAATTAAAATTTGAATCAATATCTAAGGGAGAGTAGCCGGTTGGTCTAATCAATCAAACTGACAAAAACCGTTTAATTTTGATAAATCAGGTTGGTCTATTCGGTTTAAATGGGTGAGTCATTTTTTATTTTGGTTTAAGCGGTTTGGTCGGTATTTTCATTGTTAGATTTTAACACGCGAACTGACCAAAAAAATTGAATTACAATAACTTTGTTACATTTTTTATTTTATCTGATACCCCTTTTTTTTTTTTACCGAAAGCCCATCTTTTCATTTCCCTCACACCCTCTCCTCTTTAGTTTGCCACTTACCTCTTGACTCCTCTCCTCTGACTGCTCATAGTTGAAAACCACCAACCACCAGCTACAAATCAACTCCTCACAAGCTTATCGACTTTCCACAGATCTCTTACCTTTCGACTTCTCTAACCCTCAAAATTGGCAACCACTAACTCAGTAGCAAGTCACAATATCTCTGCTTTCTTCCTTCATGGCTCCACCAAAAGTCTGACACTAGTGATCACCATCAGTCAAAAGGTCAGTTGGGCTTTTGTATTTCAATGTTCTCAATTTTATATGTGAATAGGAAATAGATGTTTCTTTTCATTTAATTGATTATGATGATCTGTTAACAATCTTCCATTAGTTCTTTTACATAATTTTTTTATGATGATTGTACTGAGCAGTAAGTATTTGCCACGAGAATTTTGGTTTACGCTATGTTCTAGTATTAGTTGGGTCTGTTTTTTTAATGATGGAATCCTTTAATTCTTTCGCGTGTGGTGGAGCTGCAGCTATGGAGGGGTATTTTGGTTTAATCCTTTAATTAAAGTTTTAGCTCCATCACCGAACACAAATCCAAATTCAACAAAAATCAACTATAAACAGATCAACTTAAGTTAGTTCGATTATTTTTTGTTTCTATTCTATTTATCGATCTATTCATTTAAAAGAAATTAAATCAGTAAAATTAATTTTTGAATTTTATGATCGAATTAATCAAACCAATAGAATGTTTTGACCTATCAGTATCAAACAAATCTCCACCTTAATTTAAATTCTACCAAAATATCAACATTCTAGATACCCAACTATGCATGTTCGAATTGGTCAATACTCGTGTACAACTAAATCAATTTCATTTAGTCGACATCATCTGCAGCTGACATCTTATTGCAGCAAAACTTCTCTTGCATATCTTCAATCTCATGAACACAATTTGCAACAATAAATCCATTTTCATAATCAATGTGGGATAACTTAAAAAATTGCCCTTTTAACACATCGAGTGTCTGGTTCATTGAAATATGTTGGCAATTTGTCTCTTATACCACTTGTTGAGATTTTTTAAATAAAAACATATTACATAACGAGATCAACATGAAATAAATCACTCAAATAAAAAGGTAATATTTAACATATTTCAGTCTAATTGCCTACATCCATAAATGAGAGAAAAGAATACACCATAAATATAGAGATTACATAGAGCACAAAACACTAAAAATAAAAACTAACCTTGAGTCCTTGAAACAATTGTGTTTTTATGTTTCCTAGTATTTAACCTATGAAATATCTTTTATTTCATGCTGGTTTTTTCTCCTACTCTTTTTTACATCCAAATAAACCTATCTCTCACATAGAGATCATATATTGATTGTAACTTTCTATAATAATTCTAAATGTTATGACTCATTTTATAATTATAGAGCTCCATTACTTGATCACTAAGAATTTTTATTTACAAAAAACTTTTACCTATTAAAGATTTATCTCTATATAAACTTAATTATCAAGCAATTCTCTAACTAATAGAATTTCACTATAATATATGTCGTAATGATTTTTTCGAGTTACTAGACGAATTTGAAAGTAAAAAGGAGTTGTCACCAATTTTTTTGTTTTTAGTTAGATGTGATAGGTCAACTATTAAAACTTATATTTTTAATAAAATCTTAAAATTAATTAAAATTTATTAAAAAAATAATTTTGGGTTTGTGATTCGAGAGTCGGTTACACGTAAAGAAAGATTAGCAGTCTCATAACGCGCATTAAAAAATGGTATCAATTAATTATGTGTTATCTTTTAATTTTGATAAAAAAAGTCTTAATTTTGGTATTTAAAAATTAATTTTCTTAAATTTTGTATTGTAAAAAAATCAATTTTTAATTTTATTTTGTATTTTGGTTAGAATAAATAAGAATCTTATTTATTAAAAAATTCTCAAAAATATTCCAATACTATATAAATATCAAAAGGATTTTTTTCACCTAAAGATTTATTTAAGAATCATTACTCGGAGTTCTAAAAAATCCAATCATCGACAAGGCATGTAATAAAATATGGTAAATATAATTTAATCTTGATACTATTAAAAAAATAAATTCATCTCTTATCTTATTTATTAAAAAAATTCTTTATCAAAAATTTATTCTAAATGCTTTAGTACATTGGTAACATTTTAGATAAATTTTTTTACCTATAAATTCTTAAAAAATCACTACTCTAGTGTCTTTAGGATCTCATCCTCAAAAATTTTATTTTTTTATTTAATATTTAAAAGTTATGCAATAAAATAATTATTTATGGATAAATTTATTTCTTAAAAAAGTTTCTTGTGAATATTTTATATTTTTATCTTTTTTTAAAAAAAATTATTCAAATTAAAGAAAAACAAATATTTCTAAATATTTTAATACTTTGATAATTTTTAGAAATCTTTTATCAATTAGAGAATTCTCAAAAATTGCTATTCAAACTTCTTGAAGTCCCATCATCAAAATTTTCATTTAATTTTAATTTCATTAAATTTATGTGGTGAAATAAATAATCACACCAAATTAAATTAAAATTACAATCTTAACCATTTAATATATAATAAATATCATTAAAAATTTAAAATAATTAAATATAAATTATAAAAATGCATGTAAAAATAACATGTCACTATCTGAATTAAAATAAATTTATCACAATTTGGGTCAAAACCCACTTCAATGAAAAGGCCCAAAATAGGTAAATTAAGGCTTGAGCCTTGTTTGTGGCCTAGTTCAAAAGTGTCCAATGGATTAGACCTAGGTCGGGTGCGGGTTGGAACCTGGGCCGATTTGGGTCACCAGTTGAGTCAGGTCAGTTTTGACCCACCTTATTCTTTGCTTGTTTTTTTTCTATATAAGACAAACTTTTCTTTAAAATTCATTTCACATTTTTTCATAAAAAAACTCTGTTTTTTAAAGAAAACCAGAAGTTTTCTTTCTAGCTTTTGTCCATCGTCATGTCGTTTGCTAGTAAAACTTTTCCTTTTTCCAAATCCTTTTAGCCTCTTCATCCCTCTTTCCAACTACTCTCTCCTTTATTTCTTATTTTTTAACCCAGCCAAACCTAAGCAATCGACAACTGCTTAAACCTTAAAACCAGTGAGTTCCACCACCATGCGTCGTTCGTGACCCTTTATTTTTGGCTGTCACCAGTTTGCATTAGAAACCCAACCAGCTTCCTACAATTTCTTCTTCTTTTTAACAAACCTTTTTTCTTTTTCTGTCCAAAATATCAACTAATCCCTAACTTAAATCAAAGCCTGAAATCGAGGATTAACCACTGCTATTTCTATCTTCCTCTGTTACTAACCATCGTCGTCCTTTGCCATTGCTGACAGTGGCATTGTTTCTTGTTAGCGCTGAAGTTCCTCCCCTTTGGAAGGATTGTGGTTTCTTTGATTTTTGTTTTGTTTGGTTTGGTTTGGTTTGGTTTTTTTTTCTTTTTTTGGTTTTAGGTGGTGCCTGGTCATATAAGGAGTTTTTGAAGGGGTTGTTGATAGTTTTTGTGATTATGGAAGGCTGTGGATTAGGCTAGCTTGGGTTGGTGCGGTGATGGATACGGGGATTATTGGTGAGGTGATGGGTACAGGGATTGTGGTGGGGCCAAAAGGTGGCTATTATGGTTTCGAAAGGCTTTTTTGGTTGGGTTGTGTGCAAGGGCTAGGTGATTTAGGGCAGGGGCCTTAAGTTGTCTAGTAATAGCGAGGGTATGGTTGTTTTCTGGTGTTCTTGTGTTAGTTGTGGAGAGATTGGGATCTGAAGTGGATGTAGAGGTGCTTTATGTGGGCAGGGCTATTTGATGAAGAGGGTTTGGGATGGTGTGAGAGAGGGCCAATGTGTTGGAGGCATAGGCGAGATGCTTTAGGAGTTGTTGGCCAGCAGTTTTTATGGGTGAATTTTTAAAAGGTCGGTCGTGTAGGTGAAGGGCAAGGGCAGTGGCCAGTAATGCGTCAAGGGAGTGCAGGGGAAGATGTACTTGGTGCAAGCTCTAGGACTAGTTGGGTTGATAATGGAAAAATGGATGTCGATGCTTGGGTCTTGGCTGAAGATTGGTTGAGGGTTTTGAGCTGGGTGTTGGTGTGTTTGGCTGGTGCATGCTGGAGATTTTGATATTGATGCGTGGATTTTGGTTCTGGTTATGGGGTGAAGGCTGGGTACTAGGCTGGGTCAAGGGAGGCTAATGATGGTGCTTAGAGGGTGGAAATGGGGCTATGATGATGCTGAGGAAGGGTTGACAGAGGTGCTTGAACTTGAAAAAACAATTGCTCCATTGCTAAGGCTTTGGGTGTGAAATGGATGCGTATGAATTTTTATCTTTATTGGGGTTGCAATAGTCCAAAGGTAGTGGCCAATAGACTACTGGTTGCAGGGTACAGAGTAGTGGAGCAGGGTGGTCGTTGGCAGAGCTAGAATCTATCTCCTTTTTTTTTCGGTAATTGGGCCTTGAAATTGGATTGCATTTGGGCCATCATATTTGGATTAAAAGAAATGTTTTAAGCTCATTTTTATTAGAATTGAATTTTAAAAACAATTTAGGCTTTCATAATTAGATTTGGGCTTTTTTTTTTTTAAATAAGCTTTTAAATTTAAATTTAAACTTAAACTTAATCAATACAAAAACATTCGAAAATGATTAATTCGAAACAAAGCATGATCAAGTCCAAATTAAAATATTTGAATCAAGTAAAAAAAATCGAACAATCTCAAATTGATTCGAATTAAATTAGGTTTAATTTTGGACAAATCGATTCAAAAACGATTAATTTTGGACAAATTTGAATGAGTTTAATTTAATTAAATCTAATTAAATTAATTCAAATTAAAATGTTAAAATCAAATTTAAAACTTGAACAAATTCAAGTCGATTCAGACAAAATTGGATATTTACAGCTGCTCGTATTTTTATATTTCTAAAATTCAAGAATAGGGCAAAGACATTGACAATAATTTTGTTTGAAGATAACAGTTCAAAAATTTTCAAAAGGTTTTTTTGTTATTGTTTTAATCAATAAATTTAATCACTTGAAAAAAAACTTAACAATTTTTGAAAATAAAACACAAGATCATGCCCGGAGATTTCATAAATCTCAAAACTAAAATAAATTCAGTTTGAAAGACTTACGAATATTGCTCGAAGGACTTAGAAATAATGCCTGGAGGTCATATAAATCTTGACATCTATGAATGCTCTTCTAATTAGAAGCATTGAAACTTTGAAAATTTAAAATGTCTTGCTCGGAGGTCTTGAAAATTATGCCTGATGTTTTAAAGATTATGCCTGAAGGTCTTAGAGATTATACCTAAAACTCTTAGAGATTATATCAAGAGGTTTTACAAATATGGACATCTATGAATGCTCCTCCAATAAAAGACATTGAAACTTTGAGAATTTAAAATGTTTTGCCCAAAAGTCTTGAAATTTATGCTTGAAGATCTTAAAAATTATGCCTGAAAGTCTTGGAGATTATGCTTGAAGATCTTATAAATCTTAACATCTATGAATTCTCCTCCAATAAAAGGCATTAAAACTTTAAAAATTTAAAATATTTTATCCGGAGGTCTTCAAAATTATACTCGGAGCTCTTAGAGATTATGCTCAAAAGTCTTAGAGATTATCTTAAGTGGCAGCTTGACTGAGCTTAGTTTGGTCTGGATGTTAGTTTGACTGGGCTTAAATCTTATCTTATATCGTATCTCATCTTTTTTCATTCATTTTTTCAACAACCACTCTTCCTTTTGTAGATTATTTTTCTTTTAACTTTTGATTGAACTTAAGTTTTATCTTATATATTATCTCATCTTTTTTCATTCATTTTTTCAATAACCCATCTGCCTTTTGTAGATCATTTTTCTTTCAATTCTTCAAACCTTGTTGACATTTTAGTCTCTTATCAAACTATTTTCTCTTTTTTTTTATTTCTCTTTCATCTTTTTCATGATAGACTTTTTTCTCACTTTTTGTTTTTTTTTTTTTTGCTATTTTTTCTCCTTTTTTTTTTCTTTTTTTTGTTTTTTTAAAATATTTTTTCATTTTTTTCAAATTGTTTCCTTTTATTCTTTCTTGGCAGACTCTTCTTTTTTTTCTTTTGAACTAAGAGATTTTTTCTTCTTTCTCTTTTTTTTTTCTTTTTAAACTCTTTTCTCGAAAACTTTCTCATTTTTCTTCTCTTATTTTTTTTTTCTTTCTTTTTTTTTAGTATAGAAAATTTTTCTTTTTTTTTTAATATTTACAAAATTGACAAAAACAATCATAATACAAATGTTTATTTCCATCAAATGACGCAAATGCGAATGTGAATGTCTATGTGAATGCAAGAATTCAAATACTTGATACAAATATAGGTGACTTTCTTCATAATGCAAATGCCAATATTCTTTTCATGTAGATGCCCTACAAATACTTTTTCTATGATTCAAATACCATGTTGCAAATGCAAATGCCTTAGTTATGATACAGATGATGTAAATGCTAACGTCTTTCTCATGATGCACATGCAAGTGCAAATGTTAGTGATGCAAATACGAATGTCATTTTTTATTTTTACAGTATGTAGATCAAGTGTTTTTCTCATAATGCACATATCAATTCGAATGCAAGTGATGTAAATGCAAATGTATTTTTTATTTTTTTGCAACATGTAGATCAAATATCTTTCTCATGATGCACATGTAAATTATACAAATACGAAGACTCTTATTATTTCATTTTTTTAAAGATCTCTGTTCAAATTTTCAATGTTTACTTTTCACCAAAAATGATCTCAATATTTTATACAAAATGCTGAAATAATCTTTGAATGTTTCAAAAGTAATCACAAATTACCCCACACAAAGTATTTTCGTAATCAATGAGAAAAGTTAAAAACCCAAAACTTTCAAATCTCTTGAAAATTATTGATTACTATTTGAAATGCTTGTGGATTGGGGTAATCAACAATTCAATTCGTTTTACTGGTAGGCATATTTCAAGGAAAGCTCGACAAGGGTTATAAGGATTACTTTTAGGCTCACAAAAGAGATAATTTTTTTAAAGTACTTTTCTTTATTAAAAATATGATATTTTAATGTGCATCAAAATTAACCATTATTTTTCAAAAAAGATTTGGAAAGAGAAAAATGCTAATTTTTTTTCAATTTTTGGTGAAATGCAAAGTCTTTAAAAAGCTCTACATCGTGATTTTCTATTTTGGATAAAACCTTAGAATTTTAAATTTTTTTTGTTGTTTCAAGAGTGGCTTTAGCTATAAACTGCCTTTTTTGGGTTTTCACTTTAAAGTTATATTTTTAAATCAATGAAAAACTTGTTAAAATCTTGTCAATTAATAATAGGTATAGGTATTTAATTCAAATGTCCACATTTGATCAAAATGAAAATTTTAAGGTATGTAATGTAGGTTGAGGTTTGGGATTATAAAAAAATGGGTAAATAAGCTAAAAATATGTTATTCAGAGTAATTAAACTTAGGATCTTATGGAGCATTCTTTAGATGAAAAGTTATGTGTCTTTTTTTCTTTGCTTTTTTTCTTTTAGAGACATTTGACTTCAACTTTAGCATTCAACTTTCTTGAATTCTATCTTCTTTTTACTTGGGATTTTAATTGATACTTTATTCACTTTTTGCCCCAAAGTTCTCATCTCTGAGGTTTATGTCTTTCGTTCTTTTCTTTTTCTATTTTCGAAACATTTGACTTCATCTTTAGCAAATTATTTTCTTGAGTTCTTGGGATTCTAATTGTAACTTTATTCATTTTTTACCTTGGACTCTCATCTCCAACCTACATGTCTTTCTTTCTTTTGCTTTTTTTATTTTTTTTTATTTTTTTAAACACTAGACTTCATTTTTAGCAAACTACTCTCTTGAGTTCTTGGAATTCTAATTGAAGCTTCATTCACTTTTTACTCTAGATTCTCATCTTCAAGGTGTATGTTAGACGCTCTTTATATCAAACACTTTTGTTGAGGTTAGTATCTTGAAGATATCTTTATTTTGTCTTCTTGTGTAAAAAATGATCTTTGGCCAAGGTTCATTTTGGAATAAGAAATTTAATAGGCTTAAACGGGTAGTGCATGGTTAATTTTTTTTAAATTACAAAGGACAAAAAAATGGTCATTCATCATTTCAAACACGATAACTTAATTAAAAGAGCAAATTATCTGTAGAAAAAGTAAAAAGCTTCTTTTATTTATTTTTCTTTATTTTTATGTTATAACCATCAATTGTTTTTGTGTGATTGATGCCCCATCTTATTTTTCACAAAAAGTTCTTATGATGATGAAAATTAAGTTGTATGTGCATCCTAAATTTGATCACATAGTTCACAAAAGGCTTATTTTAGTTCTAAATTGTCTAACATTTTTGGTAAAATGAAGGAAATAAAGTATTAATACATGAGACAAATTATTTTAGGTGAGAAGGAATTTTGCTTCTTTAAGTTAATGTACCTTGAAATGTGAAACAAGTGCTATTTGAGAAAAAAATTTAGGAATTTTTCATGTCTGTGGTCATCGAAAGAATTTGGATGGTTCAATCATATTGGCAAAATTCAACACACATTGATTACTAATTAAAAATTTTGAAATAGTATCTTGCTTGGTTTTCAAAATTCAAAATGAATTTTCAAAATTGACCTCTTTTGTTCATTACCCAATAAAAGATTATTATCTCAATATATCAAATGAGTGACAAGGTTAACAAGTTGAAGTTCATGCCCCTTAAAGGATTATGACTGATGAATGAAATTATTCAAAAGGATTGAAACATAGAAGTTGTCAAAAAAAGGTGCGAAGTTATTATATGAGTTTATTTTTTAATAGTAATCACTAATTACTTTGAGATTCTCATCATCTTTTATTACAAAAGAAATCTTTTTTTTCTTTCTTTTTCTTCCCTCTTTTTTTTTTTTGTTGTAAAACACTTTTCATTTTATGTTTTTGAAAATTAATTATGTGGGACTTTTATCCAAACAAATGCATAAAGATAAAATTTGATAGAAAAACCTAGAGCATTCATTTTTTTCAACATAAATTCTACCAAGATTAATTTAAATAACTTTTAGGGACACTATACATATACCATACACAAAAGGTCGAAAGTTTAAAAGAAAATCATCCTCTCTTGATCTTTCAAAACTTGAGACCTCCTTTTATATTTCAACTCTTCATATTTTGCAATTGGATAGAATCAACTTCCATTGTTCCATCAGTTCTGGAGTCAAAATATCACTTTTGATGAGATTCTTAACCTTTTCCTTCAACTATCTAGATTTTTCAGTTGAATAGCTAATTACTCCCATATGATAATCACACTTGCTATTAGGATCATAACTCATTGCTGATGGATTTGGTGTTGTTTTTAGAGGCACAGGAGTGAGGTATCAGCCTTTTATTAGCAAAGACAAAATGTGAGAAATAAGGATTGAAAGTATCTTTTAACCATTTCTTGGTCTTTTTTGGTTCTTTGTTGATTGGGTGGTAAGCTCAAGTGTGGGGACAAGATCATGAATGATAATATGAGGATGAAGATTTTTCGAAAAGCCCAATTGATGGCTTGGTTGACAAAGATATGGGCTTTGAAAGATATTGGCACTACAATAATTAAGATTTTTAGTGACGATTTTATTGTGACATTAAGCTATTTTGTCACAAATATTAAATTTTTTGTGATGAAATTTTTCTATGACACTATTGTAATAATTAATTGTGACGTATTGTTATTCAGTTACTAATATAATAGTTATTGTGACGGTTTAAATTTTTTTACAATTAAATTGTCACTATAAGGATGTTTTTGTGACACAATTTTTTGTCATTATAGAATCGTCACTAATAAAGTGGACAAATTGATAGCAAGTAATGTAATAGTAACGACATATAAAATGGTCACTACTATTAAACATTATTATGATGAAGAGATAATTTATTACATAATACTTTACTTTTTGTTTTGAAAATTTTTGTCGCCATTAAATATAACATATTACTATCAACTATATATAATCACAATTACAAATTTATTAGTGACAATTTCTTTTAGCAACTTATACTTTTCTTTTCTGTTGATTTTCTCAATCAGCTCAGTATCTTTTTTAACTTCTCCTATTTTTTGAAATCATCTAGGTTGGTTATTACAATGGGATCATAGAGGATAGGCCCAAGATTGGCACTCATTTTAACTAAGGGCAATTTAGCAAAAGTGTCTATATAAGATTGATGGGTCGCTAAGGGTGCTTGGGGTGTATAGGAGTCTTGAATATATGGATATGTGAACCTAAATGGATACAATAGTTCCTCAATAGTTGTTTTCTCTCTTACCCTATGTGTTCCAACAATTTCTTTTCCTTTCATCAAATCTATTAATATTTCTTTTAATTCTACCAACTATTTGTCCATATTCTATTGTATTCTTGTAACTATTTTCCTGATCTCTCCTTAGGCCCTTTTCGTCCTATCCATCTGACTTGCATTTTTATTTTTCATGATTTTGATATAGGTTCGAATGTTTTAAGTGCACAAATTTAATTGATTTTTTTTCTTACAGTGTGCTATCATTAAACTTTTTATTAATTACTAAAAGTAAAAAATGCATGATATGAATTTTATTATTAAAACTTTCAAAAATATCTATTTGTTTTGAAGGTTTGACGAAAATATATTCACAATCACCATTCCTTGTTCCTTAGTTGGCATGAAAAATAATGAATTCAAATAAATGATGCAAAACATCAAGTTAAATTTTATTATTATTGTTGAAAATGAGCTTAAGTTCCATTCTATATTTAAGTTGACTTATTTACAGACATTCTTTCTTTCTCAAAAGTTTAGTAAAAATATATTTGCAACCATCATTCTTTTTCATGGGCTCACATAGACATACCATTATATAAATGAAATGTAAACAAAGAGGTCCATTCGTTAGAAAATTCAAGTCAAAAGAAGTTTTCATTCATTCCCAAAAGTTTCAAGTTTACAAATAATGAACCATCATAGGACTAAGGCCAATAAGTGTTAGACCCATTCTTAATCCCTTTTGCCTTACTTAAGAAATTCAAAAGAAGTTGATTATGATTGCTGGCAAGGACAACCCTTTGCTTTAAGGTTTTTACTTTTTATTCATTATCCTAGCCAACTTGATTACTACCTATAGCACTGCTTACTATTTTGGCATGGATCGATTAAGGATTCTTGTAAACAATTGGCTTCATTTCGATGTCAAAACCTAAATATTTGACTTTCATCAATCCTTGTACCCTATATTTCAAATACGTATAGTTTTTCAGAGAGTGACTCATAATGCTAAATTGGTCCTCACATCAAGCATTGGGGTTATATTATTTGGCATAAGGTGGTTTTAGAGGTTCGATAGGGATAAGGGCAATGAGATAGTTTCTCAAAGTAATAGGTATAAATATATATAGGACATGGGTATTGGGTCAATAAGGGTTCTTCGTTTGGTGTTGGTGGTGTAAGAGTTTTTTAGTTCTATGGTTGGGTTACTTTAATGGAAAAATGATGAAATAGTTAGTGTTGATATGAATTGAGAAACTTTGGGTTAGAAATTGGGCTAAGAAAGGGGTGATGGGATAGCATGCAGAACAGGTGATTATGAAATGTGAAATGGTAGACATGAATTCAGGTGTAGAGCTCTTAGAGGTTGCATGAAGTTTGGAGGTATAATCCTAAATGCTTATAAATGAGGTCAAAAACAGTTATGTGATTGACTTAAGTGCGGGTTTAGACTTGGGATAATTGGTGAGGGTTGTTTAAAGCAAAGGTGACTCCATCTTGAAAATTAGACTTTTGAGATCAATCATTTATGTGGTTAATTCACCAATTTTTTTCTTAAGCACGCCTAACCTTTGGTCATTGTTTGAGTCATCTAATGCCTTAGTATGCTCAAGAAAAGTATTGGAACCAGCAGGAACTAGTTGATCTTGATTCGATGGAATTAAAAGTGATAATGGCCCTTGAGGAGCAACAAACTTAACTACACCACTATCTTTAACCATTTTTATCAATTGAGCAATATGTTATTTCATCTCTTTAAGCTCGTGCCAAAATTCTTTTTGATTCAACTCCAATTGATCTCTCAAACTCTAATTTCATCTCTTTAAGCAACAAACTTAACCATACTACTATCTTACAATTGATCTCTCATTTTCACCATTCTGATTCCCACCAAGATAGACATTTTATTCTGGATTTAGACAAAAAAAATTATATATTATTACCATTATTGAATGAATGCCATAAAATGATTTCTAAGTTATATGACACATATAACATGTTTATGAATATGATAATGATGCTTAAAGAATATCATGAAACACCAAAATGCCTAAGACAATGGATTTTCACATGTACAGGCTCCAAATGATAAAATTTTTATCACTCATGAATGTGTAAAGAATGTAATGTTCTATTGCCAATGATGGTGAGGTATATTCATACAATGCATGTTTCATAAAACCCTACTATTCATGAGTCATCATGTATAGAATACAGTGACATATTTTCATGAGTGACGAGATGTATGCCTATAACTAATACAATATACTTGTATGAAATGTATGGACTTACCATGTGCATGAGATATGTCTACATAGAACGCAATACACATGTTGTGTTGGCTTAATGAGGTTGATACTACCTTAAGATATGTAATGAGATGGAGTACATGCACTACCTAGTAAGATGTGTATAGAATACATGTGTCATTTATCAACATGTGCATGAAATGGAATACATATACTATCTATTGATGTGGATAAGATAGAATGCATCATTATCTTATTATGATGTGCCTGTGATGGGAAACTTGTACTTCTTATTAAGATACCTGAAATGTGATGCATGTACTATTTATTAAGATGCATGGGATGAAGGTGTATATAATATCAAATTATTATTTTTTAAACATGATAGAAATATATGTAAAAGATCAAATGAAAATGTGAAAGATGAAACAATATTCAAAGTTAAAATTCTCTTTTTTTTTTCTTTCTCTTTTTTTTAGGAAAAAGAAAAATTCATATGATGTGCCTATGATGGGATGCCTGTACTTCTTATTAAGATACCTGAAATGTGATGCATGTACTATCTATGTATATAATATCCGATTATTTTTTTTAAACATGATAGAAATATATGTAAAAGATCAAATGAAAATGTGAAAGATGAAACAACATTCAAAGTTAAAATTCTCTCTTTTTCTTTTTTTTTTCTTTCTTTTTTTTTTTAGGAAAAAGAAAAATTCAAGAACCCACATTTTTTATCGCACAAAATAACTACGATTTGAATATTTTTCTCTTTTTTTTATTAATTTTTATTTGACCAATAAACAAAAAATTTAAGAAAAACCTTTATTTTTAAAAAATTTTGTTTGTTTGTTGGTTTTTTTTATGTTTATCAGATAATGCTAAAAAAAAATTTTATTTTATTTTAAAACATTTTTTCAAAATACAAATTTTGGATAACCACCAAATGAATGAACTACATGTCAAAAGAAAATTTTCTTTATTTTTTTTTTTAAGAAAATATTTTTTTTTATTATCTATTTCTTCTTTTTCAAAATTTTAATGTATATTTGAGTTATTTCTACAAAAAAGTTGGCAAGGCTCTATCCAAGGTTAGTCCCTTAAGGTTTATTGCATGTTGAGTGAGAATTTGTTCATTTAAAAGTTCTCAAATTATTTCTCATTAACGTCTATATAGGGCTAGTAAGGCACCTCGAACGTCACCTATTATAGGCTACAAATGGAAAGGGGTTAATTTGAGTAAAAGTATTTCGTTTGTCATTACAAAAGTTATTATCTTACGAAAGCATAAGTACTCTACTTCTTCTTAAAAAGGACAGAGTCTAGGTATAGAGCTTATACATGATAAAAAAACATGTCATTATGTGTGTGAGAAAACATGACATCGCAATTTCTATCCTACATGCTCCATAATTTATTAAGAATAACATACACAAAAAATAAATAATGGACAAATGACATAAGTTAAGTAAAATGCATGCAAATTTTTTTACTACTATTGTTATAATAAAATCAAAATAAAAAAAATTAAAGTTAAATACCAGTTAAGATCATTAAATCAAAATTAAGGATAATACCTAATTAATTTTTGGCTTGACTCTTTAAAAAAATGACATCCCCAGTGGGATTGCCAAACTATCGTAACAGTTTTGAGATATGCTAGATGAATTTAAAAATAAAAAAGAGTCCTCATGAATATTTTTGGCTAAGTGTGATTAGCCACTAATTAAAACTTACCTTTGTAATAAAATTTAAAATTAATTAAAATTTATTAAAAAGATAATTTTGTAATCTACGAAAACAATTTGGGTTCAGGAATTGGTTACGCATAGGAAAAATTAGCACCTTCACAATGCGCGTTAAAAACGGTACCAATTAATTATGTGTTATCTTTTTAATTCTGATAAAAAAGCTTTAATTTTGGTATTTAAAAATTAATTTTCTTAAATTTTTTATTATAAAAAAATCATATTTAATTTTATTTTGTATTTTGGTTAGAATAAATAAGAACCTTATTTATTGAAAATTTTTCAAAAACATTCCAATACTTTAGCAATATCAAAAGGAACTTTCTCATCTAAGGATCTTTTTAAGAACCATTACTCGAAATTCTCAAAAATCTTATCTTCAACAATTCATATTTGTCTTCAATATCATATTTATAATGCATGTAATAAAATATAATAATTATAATTTAATCCTAATAATATTAAAAAATAAAATTCATTTCTTATCTTATTTATTAAAAAAAAAAAAGAAATCTTTATCGAAAATTTATTCTAAATGCTCCAGTACATTGTTGGTATTTTAGATAAATTTTTTTATTTAAAGATTCTAAAAAAATCACTACTCAAATTTTTTTAAGATCTCATCTTCGAAAATTTTATTTTTTATTTAATATTTAAAAGTTATGCAATAATATAATTATATATAAATAAATTTATTTCCTAAAAAGTATATATTATTGTAAATATTTTATATTTTATCTTTTTCTAACAAAATTATTCGAATTAAAGAAAAATAAATATTTTTATATTAAAAAGAGTTTTAAAATGTTTCAATACTTTGATAATTTGAAGAAATTTTTTTTTACCTAAGGAATTCTCAGGAATCGTTACTTGATCTGCCCAAAGTCCTATAATTAAAAATTTTTATTTAATTTTAATTTCGTTAAATTTATGTTGTGAAATAAGTAATTACACCAAGTTAAATTAAAATTACAATCTTAACTATTTAATATATAAAATATATCATCAACAATTTAAAATAATTAAATATAAATTATAAAAATATACGTAAAAATAACAAGTCACTAACTTAATTAAAATAAATTTACCAAAATTTGGGTCAAAACCCACATCAATGGAAAGGTCCAAAGTAGGTGAGTAGAGGCTTGGGCCTTGTTTGTGGCCTAGTTCAAAAGTGATCCAGTGGATCGAGCCGGGGTCATGGTGTCGGTTAGAGCTTGGGCTGGTTTAGGGCACCAGTTGGGTTGGGTCGGTTTTGACTTTTTTTTTTTAATAAGACATATTTTTTTTCAATTCATTTCATACTCCTTCGTAAAAAAAAATTTCTCTTTTTCAAAACAAACCAAAAGTTTTCCACCTAGATTTCGTCGATTGCCATGCCGTTTGCCTGTGACCAGAGACTTTCCTTTTTCCAAATCCTTTTAGCCTCTTTATCCCTCTTTCCAACTACTCTCCCTCGTCTTTCTTTTTTTCCAAACCAGCCAAACCCAAGCAATTGGCAACTGCTCAGTTTTCAAAACCTAGTGAGTTCCACCACCGTGGATAGTTCACAACCTCTGTCTTTGGCTATCACCAGTCAGCGTTAGAAACCCAACCAGCTTCCTACAATTCTTTCTTCTTTTTAGCAAACCTTCTTCTTCTTTCTGTCCAAAATATCAACCAATCCCTAGCTTAAATCAAAGTCTGAAATCGAAGATCAACCATTTCTATTTTCTATTTTCCTCTACTACAAATCGTTGCTGTCCCTTGTTATTGCTGACAGTGGCATTATTGCCTGTTTGTGCTGAGGTTCTTCCCAAATGGGAGGATTATGGTATCTTTGATTTTTATTTTGTTTGGTTTCATTTTGGTTGTTTTTTCTTTTTTGGATTTTTTTTTGGTTTTAGGTTGTGCCTGGCCGTATAGGGAGTATTTGGAGGGGCTGTTAGTGGTTTTTGTGATGATGGAGGTGGCTGTGGATGGGGTTGGCTAATGTTGGTACAGCAATTGGTATAGAGAATATTGGTGAGGCGATGGGTATAGGGACTGTGCTGGAGGAGAAGGTGGCTATGTGGTTTTGAAAGGTGTTTGTGGTTGGGTCATGTGCAAGGGCTAGAGTCTTGAGTCGTCTGGTGCTGGCAAAGGCGGGGCTATTTTTTTGTGTTCTTAGGTTGGTTGTGGAGAGACTAGGGTCTGGTGTGGCTGTAGAGGTTCTTTGTGTGGGTAGGGCTATTTCATAAAAGGGGTCTAAGCTTGTGTAAGAGGGAGGGCTAGTGTTTTGGGGGCACAGGCAAGGTGCTTTAAGAGAGGCAAGCTGGTAGTTTGTATGGGCAAATTTTGGAAAGGTCGGTCGTGCAAGTGAAGGGCAAGGGTGGTAGCCAGTAATGCATTAGGGGAATGTGGGGGAAGATGGTTCGGGTGCGAGCTCCAGGACTGTGTCAGGCTAATGATGGAAAAATGGATGTTGATGCTTGGGTCTTGGCTGAAGACTAGTCGAGGGTTTTGAGCTAGGTGCTAGTGGGTTTGGCTGGTGCGTGTTGTGGTTCTGTTATTGGTGAGTGGGTTTTGGCTCTCTGGTTGTGGGGTGAAGGCTGGGTACTAGGCCAGCTCATGAGAAGCTATTAATGGTGCATAGAGGTTGGAAATAGGGCTGTGATGACGATGATGAGGGGTTGGCAGGGGTGCTTGAACTTGAAAAAAATTGATCCCTTCCCTCGGTGCCAGGGCCCTGGGTGTGAAATGGATATTTATGAATTTTTATCTCCATTAGGGTTGCAAATAGTCTAAGGGTAGTAGCCAATAGACTGCTATGAAATAAAAAATAAGTAATGGAGCAAGGTGGATGTTGGCAGAGCCAGAATCTGTCCCTTTTTTTTTTAAGTAATTGGGCTTTGAAATTGGATTTTAAATTGGATTGTATTTGGGCCATTAGATTTGGATTAGAAGAATGTTCTGGGCCCATTTTTATTTAAATTGAGTTTTAAAAATAATTTGGGCTTTCATAATTAGATCTGAAATTCTTTTAAAAATTAACCTTTAAACTTAAACTTAAAATTAATCCAATATAAAAATATTTGAAAATGATTAATTCAAAACAAACCCTAATCAAACTCAAATCAAAATATTTGAATCAAGAAAAAAAATTCGAACAATCTCAAATTGATCCAAATTAAATTAGTTTAAATTTTATGCAAATCGATTTGGAAATGATTAATTTAGGATAAATTTAAATGAGTTTAATTTAATTAAGTTAGTTTAAATTGAAATATTAAAATCAAATTTAAAACTCGAACAAAGTCAAGTTGGTCTAGATAAAATTTAGTGTTTATAATTTAAATTGATTTCCAATTAAAATCTAAGTTAATATCTAATAAATCTTCATCTTAACATAAATTCTAACAAAACATTGACTTTCAAAAATTCTTGAAACCACATGGTCAAATCAGTTTTGACTTCACTTAATTCACATAAAATGGTTAATATTTATATGCAATCAAATCAACTTTAAATGGTTATCTCCAGTTACAACTGACACCTTATTATAGAAAAGCTTTTTTTTTTGTTACTTATTTTTTATTTCATGAGCACAATCTTTAATAAAAAAAATCCCCTTCCACAATTGATGTGGGATAACTTGAACGATTTCCTCCTTTCACGTATCAAGTCGTGAGGGAGAGCTTTTATGCTCCACATTTGGATTTTATCGCATTTTTTATACGATAGGATTTAAGTTTTTTTTATCACAATTTCTTTCAATTGCATCCTGAAATGTATTTGAATAATATTTTAGAGATGCAATTAAAGGCTTTCAATTGCATTGCCATTCTAGTGGTTCATTGAAATACTTTAAGATAATATTTAACCTCATTACTATAGTATTTAATTTCATAATTATAATAATTAATTTTATTATCATTACTATTTTTAATCTCATTCAAACAAATCTAATCACTTATCCTTATGTTACAAAAACTTTTCTCTACACAGTCATACCAGTTAATACTATATTATTTTAATATTTTATTTCTAAACTAAGTAGAATAGTCCTGTCATGGACCTGTTCATCACACTAAAATTTTGTGCAATAATCATGAATCTCCAAAGAAATACAAAAGATAACAGCAGGTTTTTACTCTTGACTCTTTCCTCTTTAGAATATAGCATGTGTTTGTTGTTTGAGGTTTATGAAATCTTTCAAGAGATTCAGCCGTACCATATTATGCTCCAGATTCACAGTTGCCCCACTGGAAAACAAGATTTCTCAGCCTTTTTCCTTCATTTCATGCAACAAGACAACCGAGACTGTTAAATAGCCTAAAAGGCTTTCCTAGATACACCTCTGCTGCTCTGCCCATCACATTGAGCTGCACGCCATGAAACCCCAACCGTTTGATTGCCTCTCCAACATTGGTTAATTGAACGGTCTTGATCTTGAGTTGAAACCTCGTTTGTCTTTGTCTCTTCTTTCTCAGTCCTGTTTGACAAAGTAAAAGACACAGTTTCCCATGTTGGAGAGCAGGAACTAGCCAGAAAGATGAGATGATGGGTTTTAATAACATAACGTTGAGTTACGAGGAGCCTTGTGGGGGTACGGTTGTGCAGGTTTTAGTATTTGTCGTGCTGCAGGATGCTAGGATTCGGATTCTCTCGTCTTCCAAACCCTCACCCATGGCCTTTGTCCCTTTTCCGGATTTCATTGGCTTTCCCTTGCTCTCCATTTTCATTTATTAATTCACTAATGAAACTTGATTTTTGTATTTTACAGTAGACAGTTATGAATCCGAAGCTGTACTGTCAATAAACACGATAGTAATAGAGGGTAATCGTTTTTCTTACTATTACTATATAATTATTATTTGGTTTAGAGACCGGACCAAATAATATTTATAGAATTCGAGGTTATTAAAATTTGAAATTTTATCATTAAATATAAAATTTTAGTATTTTATTAATAAAGTATATGATTATTGATTTTGTTTTTAGTATTAATTATCTATTTTTTTTATAGTAGCATATAAATATTAAAATTTATATTTGATATATTCTGTTCAGATGATGTTGTATCATTAATAATCAAATACAAATTTTTATAGGATTTTAAAATAAATACATAAAAACTTTTTTTTATGTAATTTCTCATTAATGATATATTCATTTGATTAATTGATAATATATAAAATTTATATATTGATACATACATTTAATATAAACTCACAAAAATTATTAGAATTGATAAAAAAGGGGCTGCTATACATTGGCAACTGCCTTCTTTTTATTTGTCACAACGTGAGATTCACAAGTTTAAAAGGATAGTAGTGAAGAGTGATGGAGAGATGAAGGGAGAGCAGATCGGATGAGACAGACGGATAGGGTATGAAAAAGAATTAAACTTTTCAAATTTTTCTTTACTTTCTTTTTCTTGTTTTCAAAAAATTTCCCTTTTGTTTTCATTTTACTTTGATTTTCATTTAACTCTAAATTTTTATGTCTTAATGGCCATGTAGCCATTCAAACAGCTAATTTTCATTTTTTTCAGTTTTTCAGTTTTCTTCAATTTTTTTTTTCTTAATGCCGAATGGCCAGCTAGATAGCTACTGGCCACCCTGCCCCAAAATGAAGCCAAAAGAAGGCATTCATGAATGCATATATGCCCCTACCCTTTTATTGCCTTTCTTTTCTTTAATTAATTAGAGCACTTGTGAAAAAAATAATTAGAGCATTTGTGAAAAAAATAATTAGAGGTTGAACTTGAAACAATTAAGGGGACCATTGACAGTGTAATGAGAGGGATTCTCACCGCGTAATAAAGTTGTTTTATGACTAGACTCCTCCCACCATGTTAACAAATATTCAAACCTGAATGTGATATGCAACAATATTGGTGGTCTACATGGACTGTCAACTTCAATTTAAAAGGAAGATTTTCATTATGTATTTGATGATTGGTCGCCTTCATCATTTGACAAGTTTATTTTTGTATTTCTAATTTAAGAAAAGATAGAAAGAAAAGAAAAAGGAAAAGAGAAAAATGTTAAAGTGCTTCGCTGCTTTAATTCTTGTTTTTCCCTGCAATAAAATATGAAGGTGAGGCTTATATAATGAGTGCAAATGATATCAATAAGATACTGAAACATATTAATTGCATTCTATAAGATAGTAGAGCATGCATGGTAAATACTTATACCAACATAATTCCTTCATTAAAATTAATTCTAAATAAACAAAAGCAATTAAAAAAAAATACTGTGTGTTTGGCACTGAATTCTAATAGACTGATGACCATGAATAGAGTAAGAATTAGGAATTTTGTTTATTGGTATATCACATGTTCTGAAGTTTAGGTTGGTATATCACATCTTAGATAATAATACGTCATTTCTCTTCTCCCATTGTTTCTTCTTTATTCTTCTTATTCCAATGCAATATCGTTCATTTCAAATTCAATTGTTGAATTCCATTATAAAGTTGAATCAAAATAATGATATACATAGCCAATTGGTTACGGAGTTAATCTTTTTCCTCTGGTACATATATAAGTTGAATCAAGTCAATAAACTGCACTCAATAGACTAATTTGTCAAATTACTAGCCAAGTTTATAAAGAATAAAGCTGCTTAAGTTTAACATATCTGCTCCTATAATCCGGAGAAATGAAACAAAACACTTCATTCGTCAAAGCAGAAGATGGAAAGAAACCAGAAACTTGACTAATTTACAGCATATATCTAGTTAATTTACTTCGTAGCTTTAACCGTTAAAGGACATTAAAAAGAACTGGTAGATCGTTGAATTCTTAGTTTTAGCGACCAAGATTCTTGACAATCTCAAATACCAAACAAAAAGAGAGAGAGGTCTAACAGTTTAACTAGAACTGCCCCAATCGATTTATTAAGTTAAAGCTTAGCCAATATAGTATGGCTATAATTGGCTAAGCTACTCCTGCCTCTTCTTGTAAAGAAATAAACAGCAAGATTTGGCAGTTATTAACTGATCTAAGGAAAAGCAGTCCCCATAAAGGATGCCTTCTTAACGAACCTGCCTTTCATTCTAGGCCTTTTCTCCGCATTCAGCTTCCTCACTTCATACCTTATCTTCCTCGCAAACAGTCTGGTTGTTCGCTTCTCTCTGTACCTTGATACCCTTGCTTCTCTTTCTCCATCTGTATTATTCCCTCTTGCCTGGCTGTATATTATTCCCCCTATGCCTCCATTCAGGTGATGTCCCCCTTTAGGATTTGATCCCTGGAGTGCCACGGATTGAAAAATAATTAGGCATATCAATGAAAAAGTTGTATAATCAAGTACTACATTGATTGAAAGTTTACATACTTATGAATGGTTTTCCTGCATTGAATTTGCAATATAATCACGATGTTTAATATTAATTAGAAAAGGATCTGCTTGAACTTTGAACTGTCCTGTGCAAGTATATATGCTAAGAAGTTAGAGAAAAGGATATATATATATATATATATATATATAGTACCATGAAGTCATCAGGATTGAATTCTGGTCGGCTTCCTATCGTCCAAGGACAGCCTCGGCTGGCCCAAGCATTGATGACGGACTCATAATCCAGCCTCAGCAACATGTTCTTCTTAATCTCCGCCTTACTTTCACCATTCATTATTATTGTCTCTGCCATAGGAACCACCTTCTTCTCTTCCTCACCAATCGTAGGTGATTCTATTGTCACATCAAAAGCAGAATCAAAGCAACAAGCAGCTATACCTTCCTCCTCTTCTTCTTCATCTTTTACTTCTAAAAATTCAATTCCTTTGATTTCACACGTATCCTCATCAAGTACAACTCCTAGTAAGCTCTCAACATCAGCAGCAAACTCAGCCAAATCCATATCTAATGGTAAAAGACCATGTAAACCATCGTCCAACTCGCTTGTTCCATCACGTTCATAACCACCAACTACTAAATTTCCATCTTCATTTACCATAGAAGCTTCATCACCATCACTTGTTACTATATTACAAAGTTCTGCAGCAAAAGGATCGAATACCGGAACTTTGCAAAGCAGCTGCTCATCGTTCTCATCAACCGACCCGTCTTCGCTACCAATCTCAGGAACAAGAGGAGCAAGAGGATTCACATTCAATACCTTTCCCTCATCTTTTTGTTGACCCAACATGGACTTGTTTTGCCTTGGTGTTCTTGCCTTTTGAGTGAAACCTTGGTGCCATGCCGGTGGAGCATCTTGGTTAGTAGTACTCATGTTCATCACCGAAGCACTGAACTTAGAAGATGTAGTTTCAAGCCTAAACTTTTCATGTCTGCTGGCTAACTGATTAGCTGAGTGGACCGATGTATTACAACCTTGGCAAAGAAAGGCATCCTCAGCAGCACTACCAACGTGCACGCTTTCTAAGACAACCATCACAGGCTCTAGCCGTCTTACCTCCCAGGGCATTTGCCGCTTTCTTGTCAGTGATCATCGGATGGAAAGAAAAATAAGTGCTACTCTTAAGTTGCTACAAGGATTAAACAGGTCTAGCTAAAGTTAGTACTTACCTATGCTCAAACAAAAGAAACAAGCTGAAAAGGCAGAGTGTCTTTAGAAGGGAATATCGGGGTACCTTGAGGAGCCTATGGTTCGATAATTGCGGTTGAGAGGTATGTTTTTAAGGGACCCACCCTAAAGCTTTTGGTTTTTCACCTGCAGTGGGATGCTGTGAGAGTCTGGACTCTGTAGCCCATGCGCTTTTTGGTGGCTAGCTAGAGGGGGTTTCAAACTTGCAATTTCGCTTTTTGGGACCCAGAAGTTGGGCTTATCTCAGTGTTTATTGGCTGAAATTTTAAAGTTCATCCTAACCCCTGAATTCTCATTGGTTATTTGTCAAATTAAAGGATTCCTCGTGGTCCTACCTAGAAGGGATGTGGGCAAAGAGAGGTTTTCTCATTTATGTCTGAAATCTTGAGTAAGACTGTTTTGTTGCTTTGTCTCTCTATGATATTTTTTTAATTATTCTGTTAAAATTTACCTGTAAAACTGTCAAGGCTGCGGTCCCCTCGTTTCGAGGTCGCTTTCGATTCATGTGGTTGCCATCAACTCTTCCCTTTCTAACTCTCTCGCCAACAAATGCAGTGACGTATGCCTCAGGCATTCTCCTCCAGTTGATCGATGAATCGGGGCACCACGTCAACACCTGGGGCTTGACTTCGGCCATATTGTTTTAACAGTCAGTAGAGACATTTACTTGCACCAGCGCTCCGTGGCAGAATAAGAAACTTTGCTGGACGAGGGATTAGTTCAAACATATTAAATTATAAAAAAAAAAACAATAGCAACCTTCGAAGCATGAGTACATCACGCATACAAAATGCCGAAATGACATGATAAGATACAGTGACATCATAATTTAAAAAAAATTAAGACACATATAGCAGGATACAATAATAAAAATATTTTTATAATTATAATCATTAGTTAAAAATATATGATAAATATTAGGTTAATTTTTAAAAGATATTTATCCTTGTAAAAAAAATGATGATAGGTATGATAATAAAAGAGCATATCATATCATTATTTACATGAGAATTATTATTTTTTTTTTGTCGTATTCGACTAAGTTCAGCATGAATTTCAATTTATCACAAGCGTCAAAGTATGAACACACATATTTGAGGATTTCAGATCATGGTAAACGAGGAGTTCAAAAATGTTCATGCTTCATAGATAACAACATAATAGAACTTCAAAAACCAAAACTTTCATATTAAGTTATAATTGTTAAAAAATTTACAATTGTCCTTAACGTGTTTTCATATTTCGAAAACATAGTACAATAATTTCATTATCACTATTTTGAACACATCTTTTTTAATATACACAATTAAATTATCATTCAAAACTAATATTCCATTTGATTATGCTAAACGAATATTCAAAATGTTTATTGTTGAAAATGCTCTCTACTATGATAGTAACAACTAATAAAATCAATACTGGTCTCAATAACCAATAAACTGGATCAATGAAAATTGTTTGAACTTTATCTGGAACACACATAATTTCATTTTTTTTTTTAATCTTTGTTGAGTCCCCATTGAACATTGTAGGGCTCCAACCCTGCATGTGATGGCTCAAAATTCAAAGAAACTTGAGATATATATATATATATATATATATAAATCAATTTATACATTGTAAAATTAAAAAAAAAATTTATATATTTTTTTAATATTTGATTTCAATATATCTAAGGTAAGAGATTAAATCATTTTTTCATTTTTTTCCTTATCTCTCTCATCTCTTGAATCTATTGAAATAAATAATTAGAAAAATATATAAAACTTTTTTGATTTTACATAATGTAAATAGATTCCTTTTCTCTCTATATGTATATAATAAGAAAATATCAACTTATATCAATATAAAATTAAAATGTTAATTTTACACTTTTTTTTAACCATTAATTTAAATAGATCAAAGGAATGAGAGAGACAAGTAAAAATAAAAAAAAAATTAATCTCATCCTTTAAATTTATTAAAATCAATAATTATAAAAAAATATAAAACTTTTTTATATGAGCTAATCCATCCCATATGTATATATGTATATACATATACATGTATGTGTATAAATGTATAGATATATATGTATACATTTATACATACATATATATATATATAAAACCACGAATTTGCTTCGTTATAGATATAATCGATGTGCAAATGCAATCAAATCGGCTCGAAGAAACCGTACGTTAAGCACAGTCCAAAGAATACAGTAACATTCTTTATAGGTATATCCATACATGATTACGAGAGTCAGTTGTATGTATATGATGCCACTTGTTTGGTTATTACGAGTTTGTGAGTCGTCTGCATGCAGCCCAAATTTAAATACTTTTTTTGCCATAAATTGTATACTACATAAAGATTTCTATATCTATACTATAGATTAAAAAGAATCCCATAACAGATAAATGTCTGGTACATATCTATATTATTGGATTAGGTATTTGGATTTGAGTTTTGAGCCATTATTTATATTGTATGTAAGGCATTTATATCATTTTTCGCATATTGGATAATAGATAGAATATAATAATAATTATCTTATATTATGTTTGGTTTGTATTTAAAGAAAAAGATATGATTATAAGGAGAATTAATCATTTTTTTAACATAAGATGATTCAATTCTCTCAAAGTAGAGAGGATTATTTTTAATCTATAGAATTGAATTTATATGTCTTATTATACCTTTAAAAATTATATCAATAATTTAAATTATATAAACTTTGAGAAAAAAATAATTTTGATCAATAAATAAAATTATTCTATCTTAATCTTTATACATATCAAATATAAGATAAAATAGTATTACTTAATATAATCTTATTCATAATATTATTTTATTATATCATATTATAATCTTGTGTATCAAATAAACCCTTAATATATGAGCTCCCCAAATAATTTTATTGGATTGAACAAGTAGCAATGAACTTTCCAAATAATATTTGAGTTTAAGCCCTTGTTTATATGCCATTCCAATCAACTATACCTATTTTTTAAATTTCTTTAATTAATAGAACAAAAAATTAATTAAGTATAAAAAGATTCATCATTTATTGCCGTGTTTGAGGATCAAACAATGTATATTTCCTCAAAATAAAATAATTAATTCTATTTTGTTGTTTCTTTTTATAATAGTGCTATTTTTGTATTAGATGGCTTTTTCATTTTCGAAATTCAAATAATTGTTTCACCTTTTAATTTATTACTCATGTAGATACATCATTTTGTCTAAGGTCTTTTATAGTATTTTTGGATTTTCAAATCATTTTTCAAAATATGGGCTCTTAAATTTCTTTTTGGGTCTTCATTGTTTTATTAGGCTTTGGGTTTGATTTAGTTATAAACCTAATATTAATTTTATCCTTTTTCATTATTTATTTATTTTATTTTTAATTTGTATTTGTATTTTTTTTTTACTTTTTTTTATTTCTTTTCATTTGGAAATCAAAAAATTTGAAAATAAAAAGGAAAAACCAAAAGTTGGATAAAGATCATAAGCTTGTAAAGGAATTTGTAAACAAGTTTGGATTGAGATAAAGAACTTTAAAGCAATAAGAACCTAATAAATTTTGATATGGAGTTTTATTGGAGTTCTATTTGAATTGAGACTTGTTGGTGCCAAACTCTGACGTGAGGGTATTCTTGAAAGGATAAGAAATGGAAGAGAGCGGTTAGGTGCAAAAGTAGAGAGTGTTCTCCACATTTGCACTTTGACATGCAAGTTAGAGATTAAAATGAAAGAGGTTGAAAGGAGAGAAAAGTAAAAGGTAAAAGATAAGATGGAACCTGCGATGATAATGCTCAAATGTCTGTATTTGTAAATGAAAGGTTAGGGACTAATGGTAGACAACAATGATGTGATTGAGCTAATGTGGCACAGAACATACCAAGATGACTTATCATGTCAAGTCATTCTAAATGTCTGAAATGCCCCTAGTTGTCTGCTAAGAGCTTCTAACAGAGAAAAAAGACCATCATGCCCTTCGAACCACTAAATACCCCCAACATTCTACCCTTCCATAGAGTAGTTTGAATATCAGACTATTATGTGTGTAGTTAATTCATTTCGCATAGGTCAACCAGCTTATAGGGGATCACAAAGAATTCGATCTCCTTTGGCCAATGTCAACATAGAGACCAACATTAAGTGACCACTTGTTTACTTTGACCGAGGTGCCCTGATCTATGCCTACTTAATATGAGTTTGATCTTGTGCGTGTGTTTTAGGTTAAATGTATGGCTTGTTTGAAAGTTGTCAAGGTGTTTTTTGTTTGGGATGATTCAAGGTATAGATGAAAGGTTTGAAAGGGCTAAGGGGTTCATCTAATCGATATGAGACTTAAACATTTTTTCAGGAACATTGGATTTGAATCCTTGTTTAAATTCTAGTGATAAATCAACTATCGATTCACCATACCAATTTAACCTAGGGACCTATTCGATCTAGTCAATCTGACTCAGTTAAGTGGTTGAGGTCACATTAAATAAGGAGAAAGGTAGTTAGGACGATAAAATTTAAAGCAAAAAAGGTAAAAATTCACTCTCAAATAGTACTCTGACATATGGCACAATCTGGGTCATTTATCTAATCTGAGGTGCGACTATATAAAAGGCTATTGGGGCTTTCATATTTCACCCTTTTACTTTCTTACTCTCCATTCGACCTGAATTTTTTAACCTCAAAAGCTTTTTATCTTTCTCAACCTTATAGTTATTTTTCTTTTATCCATTCTTTTCATTTTTCCTCGGTGCATGTTCTCTTTATCATGTCTTCTATCTTTAGTTTTGGGAAAATTAAGAGTTTCAGGGTAAAGCCTAAGGAGGCTAGCTCTAGCAGGATGATGATGATTTAATCCCACCAATCATTAGAAGTCAGGCTATCATAAAATGGTCTACTGGCTCAACCCTATGTCTAAGGAAGGGAAGCGACAAATCGATAAGAATGATCAGGTAAGAAAAGAGTAGGTCTTAAGTATAAAAGAACTATTTACTTAAATAGATTTTAATTTGAAAGTCTACCACCTTTTTTTATATCTTAAGTTAGTATATCTTTTAGGTCGACCTTCTTTTTTTTTTAGTAGTTCTCTTTTTTAAGGTCCAGCCTTATCAACCTTCTTATTTTTTTACTTTTTTTCTTATAAATGCTCTAGTTATTTCTTCTATTCTTCCTCGATCAACCCTTATTGACATCACCTCTTCTTCTAAATAATATTTTCCTCTCTTTCTTTCCTTTAAGATCGTAATGCTCCCTGTCACTATTCTAGCTTAAAATCTTGTTCTTACTTAGAAGTCTAAATCTTTTAATAGTAAAGGCTTTGACAATAAAAAAGGTTTTAAAAAGGAACAAAAAAAAAAGAATACCATAATTAGAAAAGTTGATGGTAATAAGAGGAGTTTCTCAGAGTAAGATAAATTGGTCGAGGTTCTTATATATACTCTTTATTATTTAGGTAAGACTTCTAAGGTCATGATAAAGAATCTAAAATACAAAACCAATCTCGAAAACTCTTTCAATATGTGTTTAGCTTATCACGTCTATGCTCAAGGAATGAACTTTCATTTTTTGATAAGGGGTATAATGTCCTAATGCTCAACTCCTCAAATTAGATCACAAATAGATTGGAACGACCTAGGCTCTAGGTATATTAGGATTGTTTTATGGTCGATTTGAGGTTTTCACTTCATTTTTTATTTATTTTAAATTTTAATTCTTATAATTTAACACTCACTCAGCTCACCTCGAACTCAATTCAATATATAGTAGGTTTTATTATTTTTTGTTAACATTTAGATATTTGTTTTGACTTTTTTTTATTCAGGGGATTTTTTTTATTAAAAGATACCCCAATGATAGAATGTGGTATTACGTCAAAGCTTAACCCGATAAAGAGTTGTTTGCTAATTTCCTAAGCTCCGTTAAGAACTGAAAACTACTCTTTCTCTACCTCCAAAAGTAAAAAAAAAAAAAGATAAGGCTAATGAGATTGAGGTAGAGGTCAAGGCTTGAGAGGTAATAAATGAGCCCAACAATTTTATAGATATGCCTGTTGCTCTTTTCGTCCTAGACTTCTTTGATCGAGATAAAATAATAGAGTACACTCATAGTGAAAGCTTGTCATAGATGCCTACAAGTCAACCTTCTTCGAAGTAATAAATGAGATAAAATACTGAGGTAAGTGTGAAATAACATCATAAAATCTTTATTTTGTTTGATTTTTTTCTTTAACTCTTAGCTCAATTTTACAAAGATGTTTTCCAACAAAAACCTTAACTTTTCCCTTTTTCAACATAAGTCGAGGCCTAAAAAGACCCAAAATAAAAATATTCAACTCAGTGTTCCCTCTTGAAAGGGGAATAGAGTCATCAATCCCATAATAATAAGCAGTTAAGCTCCTTAACTTAGAACATGACTGCCATTAAGAGGCATCTTGCCTTCTTTCTACCAAGAAGCTTAGGATCGAGGTCTCTTCCTCCATCTTAAAAAATTTAGAGTCTAAGGTTCTAACGTTTAGCTTAGAGTGGGTTTGTACTAGTCTCTAGTTTTCTTCAATGATAATACTTTAGAGAGCTTCGATGTGGAAATGAGGTTTTATAAGGTCATAACCCTCCCCACAGTAAGTTTCATTTTACCTTAGCTTAGTTGTCTTATTTTTTACTTTGTTATTTTTCTAAGTGTGAGCTCATCCTATGTTGTTTGCCAAAAACTCCCTTCTAAGCCTATTAACAATACCAGCTAAGCTCTTCATCATGCCTACCTAATTATGGCCTACTTGTTTCAGGCCTAAAATGATATGACAGTCTTAAGTGAGAAGCATAAATAGAGCTCATATACCTTAGGTAGTGTGAGGTCTAACCTTAGTGCTTTCTATAAAAAAAAAAGGTCGAGTAGAGAAAGAAGATCAGGTCAATAGCCAAGCTAGAGAGCGTATATATCAAAAAGACCTCAGTAGAGTCCATGAAAAAATAGGTTAAGTTAAAACTCAATGATGCTCAAGCGAAAATTATAAAGCTAGGGTCTGAGCTCGAGGTTAGGATGAATGAGAAAGAAAAACTCAAATAAAAGGTTGTTAAGGAGTTCAAAGCCTTAGGGGAATTTTTTAGGCTCCAAATGGAATTCTTTATGGAGAATATTCTCGATGCCTTTGAGATGACGAAAGATGAAGTTCATTTTAAATTCATTGACCTCAACTTTGATCTCTTTGATATTGACTTGAACAATATCATATTGAGGCCTTCTTCACACTATTCCAATAAGAATGAGAAAGAGGTTAAAAATGAAGATATAGAATTGGACACCAAGCTTGAGATTACCCTGGTCCCTGAAGCTGAGAAAAGATAGGCTAATGTTGCTGCTGCTGCTGACGGAGGTCCTGATGCTAATGCTATTGCTGCTAATGCTTAAGAGGCTTATTTGTTTTTCTTTATTTTTATTAATTTTTGTAAATTTTTTATTCAAAGTATGAGGTCAAATTTTTGTTGTGACCTTAGATTGAATCACTATATACAACTTCTGTCACTTAACAATTTTTTTAGTGACCTAGTTATCATTAATGAAAGATTGAACTATTTATTTCAAGTATGAGTTTAGTTTGGCTTTCCTTTTGCTTATCTAATTGAAATTTTAAGTTTAAACTCAGAAAACTATCCGTAAGATGACCTCGTGGCTTAAGTTTTGTAAACTTAGGTCAAGTGATTTAAAATAGCTCTATGAATGGTTAATTTGATAAAAATAATCCAAAGTTTCATTTAAATTTAAGTGAACTAAAAATTCACCTAAATGTTCAAAAGAGCCTTAAATTAACTTGAGAATTCATTTTACAACAAGTCTCGAGTCAAATTTAGTGAGGTTATATTAGGTCAAACAAAACACTATTTTAGGACATAAACATAATCATTGTAACTTCATTCAATGATTTTTGAATTACAAGAATAAGCTCAGTTGAGTCCAAACTATTGATAATACATTTTTAAATTGTCTACATTTCATGTCCTCAACAAAGGACTACCATTCATGTCCTATAATTTATAAGTCACATCATGGATGATTTTTTTAATCATATAGGTCCCTTTCCAAGTCAGAGCTAGCTTGCTTCCTCGATTATCGACTTTACAGGCTTCAGTCTTTCTAAGTACCAAGTCGCCTTTCCTAATGTTTTTAAGTTGAACCCTTTTGTTGTAATAGTTAGATACCCTCTGTTGATAAGCCACTATTCTAGTTAAGGCCAAGTTTATTTACTCTTTAACTAAATCTAGGTTAGTCCTTAGGACTTTGTCATTTCTTTCTCTTGGCCCTAGTTTAACTTTCAAGCTAAAAAGGTCAACTATATGAATATAACAACTTATATTCCAAATGTCAGATGGAAAGAGGTTTCTCTAATAGGGGCCTTTATGGTTGTCCTTAGGGGCCATAATACTTTAGGGAGCTCATCAACTTACTTGTCTTTGGCCTTATCCAATCTCTTCTTTAGGGCCTTTATTATTGTTTTATTAGTCTCATTGGCTTGGTCATTAGATTGAGGGTGGGCAATCGACGTGAACCTTAGGTCAATGTGGAAGTTGGAATGCCATTTTTTTAACCTCAAATTTTTAAATTGTTTGCCATTATCCATAATTTTTTATCAAGGTAAGCCAAACATATAGGTTATGTTCTTTCATACAAAATTCTCAACCTAAGATTCCGTTGTAATAGTTAGGGACTCAACTTCAAGCCATTTCTTGAAGTAATCTATCGCTATTAGGGCAAATCTCTTTTTACCTATGGTAGGTGTGAATGGTCTAAGGATATCCATCTTTCACTACATGAAAGGTCAAGGACTGATAATAAGAATGAGCTAAATTGATAAAAAATGCTATACATGAGTGAACCTTTGACATTTATCACATCTTTTCATCAAGTCGATTACATCTCTTTTGATAGTGGGCCAGTAATAGCCTTTCTTGAGTGCTTAATAAGTAAACGATTGAGGTTTGAGGTGATTCTCATATATCCCTTCATGAATTTCCCTTAGGACAGAGTTTGCTTCTTTGTTATCCATACATCTTAGGTAAGACAGGTTGAAAAATCTCTTGTATAATTTTTTATTGATCATTGTGTACCAATGAGCCTTTCTTATCAACGCTTTAGCTTAAACCCTATCCTTAGGTAGCTCTTTCATGGTTAGGTTTGCCTCGATTTGGGTCATCTAAGTTTTTTTTTTCCTCAATCTATCTGACCAATTTTTTTTCAAAGCTTTTTTATGTCAATTCTTCGACTAAGACTTGGTGCGAGTTCTCTGTTATTATCCTTGAGGCCAATTTGGATAGGGAGTGTGCTAGTGAGTTTTTAAACCTCGAGATTTTCTTCACCTTGGCTTTTTGAAAACTGACTACGAAGACTAGCATTTTGTCTTTGAGCTCCGAACTCACTATTTATCTAATTGATCACTAATTGAGAGTCACTTTATATGATTATTTATTTAACATTTAGCTTGGCTGCTAGTCTTAGACTGACTATCAGTGCTTCATAAGCTTTATTGTTAGATGCCTTAAATCTAAATTTCAAGGTATACTGATATTACAGGCCTTTTAGGCTGATCAAAATAAGGTTGACTCTATTGCTTTGGTTGGTGGTTGATCCATCAACAAAAAGTTTTCACTTTTTTTTTTGTAACTTCCTTATTCCTCTCAAATTATTTATCAGGATGAACCTATTTGAGCTCTACAATGAAATTTACCAATACTTGAGATTTCAAGGCCAACCTGAGGCATATATATATGTTGAATTCACTAAGCTTTACCACAAATTTGATTAGTTTTCCTAATAGTTCTAGTTTCTGTAAGACTTGCTTAAGTGATTGGTTAATCTATACATGAACTATATGAGCTTAAAAATATGGTTTGAATTTTTTGGCTCACGTAACAACTGTAAAGGCTAACTTTTCTATCCTAGTGTAGTTTATCTCTAATCTTATCAGTACCTTGCTCACAAAGTAGATTGGTCTCTCTTTTTTTTTTTTTTCACAAATCGAGATTGAGCTGATGGCCTAGTTGGTGGTGGCCAAATATAGATACAATGTCTCATCAAACCTCAATAAGAACAAGTGAAAAGGATAGAAACTTTTTAAGCTCATCGAATGCTTTTTGACATTGAGAGATCTATCTAAATTCAGAGATGTTTCTAAAAATTTTAAAAAATGGTAAGCATAATTCTATCAATCTTAACATAAACCTACTTAGAACAACTATTCTCCTAATTAGTCTTTATACTTCTTTTATTGAGGTTGGTGCTTTTATGTCTAAGATTGTGTGAACTTTTTCTAGGTTCACATTTATCCCTCTTATATTGATCATGTAGTCTAGGAATTTGGTTGATGTGACTCTAAAGGTACACTTACTCGAGTTAAGTCTCATGTTGTATTTTTTTAAGTTATCAAAAGTCTCTTTGAGATCTTTCAAATGCTCAACCAAGCTTTTATTTTTTACTATCATGTCATCCACATATACCTCTGTATTATAGCCAATTTGATTATTAAAGACCTTGTTGACTAGTCTTTGATAGGTCGTTCATACATTTTTTAAGTTAAAGGGCATCACTTTATAGCATTAGAGACCCTTCTCAATGATGAAAACCATTTTTCCTCATCTTCTTTCAATATTTTAATTTGGTTTTAACCTGAGTAGCCATCCATAAAACTGATGAGGCTATGCTCAGTACTGTCATCCACTAGTTGATCCATGTTATGAGAGAAAAACTATCTTTTGGGCATGTCTTATTAAGTTCAGTAAAGTCAACACATATATTTTATTTTCACTATGCTTCTTGACCATGACCACATTGGCTATCCTTTTAGGGTAATAAACCTCTTTAATAAAGATTGCCTGTAATAGCTTGCCAACCTTCTCCTCGATTGCCTTTTGTCTTTTAGGGTAAAGTTTTTTTTTGTCAAATTGGTTTCATGTTTGAATTAATGTGCAACTTATGGAACATTACCTCAATATCAATTTCAGGCATAATGGATGGTGTCTAGGCGAACAGGTTGATATTATTTCTTAAGAGTTGAATTAACTATTTTTTGTGTGAATTTTAATTCCAATTTACATGTGTTTTTCAATATCTTTATTCCAAAACTATATATACACAAGGTCATCTGCTAGTTCAGGTCTGTTGTCATCTAAATCGAGTTTTTGATCAATTATTTCTTTCCATTCAATCAAGTCAGGACTATTTCATGTGAAGACAGATCTTGACGTGACGATTAGTATGCTATCAATAAATAAAATGATAACTGATCATAATGTAAGACTCAGCAAAATGTATGTATTTTTCATTTGGCTGACATGTTAACTCAATCCTAATAACATCTAAATGTTTGTACCATCTTAAAAGCTCAATCACTTTCAAGATCTATTCAAAAGTTTAAAAAATGAAACAAAAAGTATATCTTTTATTGGAGCTTAAGAGCTTAAAACGACTTCAAAGTACACTTATGTCAAGTCGACTTTATGTTGTAGGTACTTACTTCTATTTTCTTGCTTCTCATTGGTTTCTATGGTCTGCTTCTCTTCTTCGACCATGGTTACTCCAATCTATTTTCCAATCCTTCCTTTTATTGTCAAATAATGTTGTCATATCATGGACTAGTCTCCATTTACCTCTTTAACCCTTTGAGGCATTGGAAACTTTACTTTCAGATGAAAAGTTGAGCCTATGAGCTACATAATAGACTAACTAGGTCAGCCCAATATCATATTGTAAGCAGATGGCATGATAACGTATTAGTCCGATGACTCAATTGTAAGATGTAAGAATTTAAAAATCATGAAAAATATGAGAAGTCGCTAACAATCTTTTTTAAGGATGTGATTGACCACTCAAACATTTTATCTTTTTAATAAAATAATAAAATGGGTTTAAAGCTTTATCAAAAAGATGCATTTGGTCTACAAAAATAGATTAGGTTTGAGAGTCGGTTACATATGGGGAAGGATTAACACTCCCACAACACTTATAAAATTGGTACCAATTAATTATATGCTATTTGTAATTTTGGATAAAAATGATTTTCTATATGAAATTTAATTATAATTTCCACTTTTTTATTTTAAAAAATATTTTATTACGAAATATTAAAAAAAATTTCAAATTAAAGAAATACCTTCGAAGTCTCCAACATAAAGGTTGAATTTGAAGATAGTATTTCCATTTAAGATTCATCATAACATTCCTTTTAAAAATAAAATAACATACTTTGTAAATTATAATTATTGATGACTCTCCAACATCTAGGTAGAGTACCAATCAATTATATTTCATAGAATGCTATTTTAATTTTATTTGTCTAAAATCAAAAGTTTTAAGAAAAACATTTTATGTGGTGAAACAAAAATATAATAATATGATTAATATTAAACCAGCATAACTAAGACAAATATATATGTATACATTATAAATGAAAACATATGCAAAATGATGATCAAACATGAATTTAAGAACCAAGATTTCAAATATAATGAAACCACTCGGACTCCCTAACATTTAGGCGGAGCTTGGGTGTGAATTTTTATATTTGAAAATCTCATCCCATTATTATTATTAGTTAATTTAATAAATTTATTTTGAATTACGAAAATGTATAAAAATTCTTTAATGAAATAAAATTTCTTAAATACCCTAACATCTAAAGGGCATTCGGGAAATAGATTATTTCATAAAAGGTTTTCATGCAAATCCTTAAAAAATTTAAAATTTTAAGAAAGCTTTTTATGTGGTAAAAAAAGGAACGTAATAATGTAATTAATATTAAATAATCATAACTAAAACAAACATATGTATATGCATTATAAATTAGTATGTTAATCTAAAATGAAATGTGTGCAAATGATGATCAAATGCAAATTTAAGAAATGAAATTTCAAATATAAAAGATCTCTCGAACTCTCCAACATCTAAACAAAGTCTGGATGCGAACTTTTATATTTAAAATCTCATCTTATTATACTTTTATTAATAAGGTATTTTCATAACCAAAATTTTAGCAAAACAAATTTATATATATTTTAGGCCATGAAAAGGTATGAAAATCCTTAATAAAATAAAATTTTCAAAATACATCAACATCTAGATGATATTCGGGAACAAATTACTTCATAAAAGGTTTTCATGTAAAACGTCATAAATTTAAGACGAGTTTTAGGTTTTAGGTAAGTTCAGGTTTGAATTTCAAGATTTTACAAATCTCTCTAAACCTCTCCAACATCTAGGTAGACTTTCAGAATAAACTCATTTTTATAACTTTCAAAAATTAATTAAATTTTTTTTTTATATATCACTAATTTATATTCTTTAGCATAAAACTAGTATTACTATTGGTAAAAAAAAAAAAATCCTTGAAATGCAAATAGCAATCAAGATATATAAAATGTATTCAAAGAACATAACAAATTAATTTAAAATCTAATACATACACAAGGGGATTAGACATTCAAAACCTTGGCATAATCCAAAAATAAACATGATTATCAAGCTAAAATAATTATGTAAAAAGATGTTTAAATATTCTAACCCCCTAATCAAAATTTATTATTATTTTTTTCTTATCTACCTTAGCCTTACTACATTTGTTACTATTTTCTTTAGAATAACTAGTAACCATCATGCCCAAAAATTGATCTACCCTTACAACCAACGTACCAAAGAGCATCATAAGAGAGCTAAGCAACTAGACAATGGTGGAACCATGTATTATGTGTAATATTTTCCTACATCTACAAATAATTCATGTACTAGATGAAATGATATAAAAATATAAGGAAGTCAAGCTAATCACCAGTATAATGGACAGCTTGCTATACATGTGAAACTTATCCTTTTTAGCATTCAAAGTCCGGCCTCTATGGTTTTCAACTTTCGGCTATAAGCTTCTTACTTGTAAGGAAGTCAAGCTAATCAACAAAATAATGGGCAGCTTGCAATACACGTGAACCTTGTCCTACATATGGCCTATTTTCAACTTTTCACTCTTTATGTAATCTCTAACAAGGACAAGTCAACATAGACTTCATATAGAAACAAGAACCCGAAAAGAAAAAAAAATAAATAGGAAGATTGAAGCTTCAAGACTTGTACAAGAGCCCTTACATAAAGACAATAAACTAGAAAAGAGAGGACCCCTTTCCACATTGAAAAGCAAAAAACTAGGAGTCTGCACCATGATGTTTCATAAAGCTCAAAGAGACCATGACCGAAAGCCACCAGCTTTAGACTTTCAGGTTTTTCCTTTTTACCTTTCAAAACAAAACAGCACCATGGTTCAAAAAAGAATTCAGTCATGAACTCTTTTCATCCTACCAGTGCACCCAAGTTTCATGCAAGGAAAAGAAGCAAAAGAGATGCTGGAACCTTTTAGACAACAAAGGGAGCAGTTTCTGTAAAATTTGGATGAAAGAAAACAGCCAAACCATGAATGCTCATGGGAATCTGAGCATCACGGTTTAGGTTGTCCATCCTTTTCAGGTTTTTCCTACTTATTTTCAGCTTGTCCTAACTAAAAGGTAGTCATGAAAGAAGGAAGAGTAACGGCTGTTAAAGCTTTATGAGGTAAGGTCGGCTGATGCAGCTGCCATTAGAAAAGGCCGGATCCATTTGGCTGTACCAAGAAAAAAAAGAAACAGAACTCCATCCCTTTTGCAAGAAAGAATGAAATAGAAACATAAAACAAATACAGCTTGAAACTTTATCAACAAACGCACCAAACACAAAGCATGTAAGGAAGAATTAAAAACATTTTGCAGAAAAGATCATGGCATGTGCAAACCATGTTAAAACCGTAAACACCCTTGTATGAGCTCTCACCTTTGAACTTTTTCTATTTTTAGCTTTCTTCCTTTTCTTGTTGGTGCTCTTTTTTTTTTACCTGAAGCTTTCCTTCTCCTCTGTTCCAGCCAGCCCCCTTTTTTCTTTATTTGGTCGGCAGAACCTACAAAGAAAAAGTTTTTAATCTTAATCAATGAGGGCCCTTGGATGAAATCTTATCCAAGGGCCACAGGCTCTCCTTTTCTTATTTCCAAGGAGCCACCTTTGGTCCTTGGATCAAAGGTCAACAAAAGATCCAATGGCCCACATTAAACACTGCCAAGATTAAATTTTTATCCCCTAACCCATAAAAGATCATTTTACTCCTAATGTAAAGTTTTTGGTATTTATGATTTTTTTTAAAAAATCAATATTTTCATGGTTATTTTTTAGATTTTAAAGCACTAAAAGTCATAAAATATTATGAAACTAAGATTTGAAAAGTTTCATGAAATTCCTAACTCAAAAAGATTAAATTACAAAAATACCCTTATAAAGGTATTTTGATAATTTCATACTTTTTGAGGTATGACTTAATTTTTAATGCACAAAAAATCATGAAATATTATAAAAGTAAGATCTAAAAAGTTTCGTAAAATTTTGAGCTCAAAAATGCCAAAATACAAAAATACCCTCATAAATGTATTTTTGAATTTCACATTTCTCATAGTACTACTGTGGTTTCAAACTCACCAAGAATCATGATATATTACAAAATTAAAATCTGAAAAGTTTCACAAAATCCAATCTCAGAAAAGTCAAATCACAAAAATACCCTTATAAAAGTATCTTGATAATTTGGTCATCTCTAGGCATAATAAAAATTTTAATGTTTTAAAAAATCTCAAATTCAATTTTAAACCATATTGATTTCTATTAAGTTTTGGATTTTTAAAACTAATCTAGGCTCTCATCCATTTTGACCAAGTTTTATGCAATTTTAATTTTATTTGATTGGCTCTGACCCGAGTTGACTTTAGATTTCTGAATAGGCAAATTTATAAGCCCTTTATGTGTCATAAATGGTCCTCTTAAATAGCATTGACCTATGTTCGTAAATGACTCCTGAATCAATCATGCTGAAAAATATTTCAAATAAAATTTGATGTCTACAGATAGGACGTCTACAATCATAAACTCTACGACCAATGTAATTATCCTCAATTTTATCCCCAAAGAGATCAATAATTTGATAGTCCATTTCACTAGTATCTACTCATTATCAAATCTGATTAGGGTCATAGTGATCGATTATAACTGATTTTCTTTAATTCTTATCTTTTATGGTGATGTAGTATAGGACGTCAGTTGAGCTTCCATTATCAAACAAGATCTTCTTAACCACATAATTATATACCACTATTGTGATCATTATGGCATCATTATAGGGGCATAGAATTTTTTTAAAAAAATTTGAACTGAATGAGATTGGTTCATCTTTTTAATCTTTCTTTTTCTTTGCTAAGGAGCCAATAGCCATAACTATGCATTGGTTAAACTTTTTTAGCCAATGTAGAGCTCCCTTCAATAATCATGCTAATTACCTCAGTAATTAGTTTATTATCAGCAATTCAGCCTTCTCTTTATTTTTGTTCATCTCTCTAAGCTTTTGCTCTTCTATTTTCTTCTGGCCTACCTTCCCTATCCTTTATGGATTCTCTTTGGTCATGTCAGTAGTTTGATTTATTGTACCCTTGCCTTCATTAGTCTACAAACCATCCTAGCTAACCTCTTCTAATCAAGGCTTCAATCTTATTTTTTAGGTCGACATAGTCCTTAATATTGTGACTATGTCTCTATGAAAGGTGCATTTTTTACCCGGATCCCTTTTTATGTTCTACCTCAGTGGCTTCAGCTATCTGAGCATTGAATTTCTATCAATTTGTATCAAAATCCTCTCTTAAAAAGTATTTAGTACAGTATAGTTTCTTTCTCCACTAAGACTCTTAGCTCTATGTCTTCTCTCTCTTGGGGGAAGATCATAGAAATCCCTAACTTTTTTATGACTAATAAGGGGGGATGAGCCTCTCTCACCTTGGCTATTCCTCATTGTAGCTTCGGCATTTATGTATTTCTTAACTACGAGTAAAATGTTAGCCAAAGTCTTGGGTGGCTCTAAGGACAAAGTCAATTTGAGATGGTACTCTCTATCATTAAGTCTAGTTGCTAGGGCAGCTATAGCACATTTTGTTCTAGGTCTTTCACCTGTAGATCATCTATATTAAAATGCATAACATAATCTTTAAAATGTTAATTTTGGCCTTGATGGATCGACATCAAGCTTAACATCGTCTTTTTCATTTTTTGGCTATTTACAAGTCGAGACAGAAAGAAGTGGTTGAGCTTTTTAAACATCATTATTGACTTCAATTTTAGGCTGCTAGACTAGGATCAAGCTATGCCCTTTAGGGTAACAACAAGGCCTTTAGACATCAGAGCTTCATCTACACCCTGTATCATCATATTAGTTTTATAGAGTTTTAGATTATCAAAAGGATCAGAACTACCATCATAAGTTTCTAAAGTCAGCATTTTAAATCCCTTTAGAGGTATAGCTCTGTCAATTTCTATAGTGAAAAGTGAGGTCTCTAAAAATTTGAGCTTATCTTCAAAAGCTACCGCATTTGATTTTAGTTCTTTTTTAATAGTTTGCATCCAAGCTTTTAAGTCTTTATTTGGTTGGGGTTTCAAGTTGATTTGTTTTGACTTTTAGGTTATGGCATGTGTAAAGTTGTGTAGTGATGAGCAATTGGAATATCATGCTCTTTTTCTCTGAAGGCCAAGAAGGCTTTTACCTCTTCATAGCTTGATTGTTTTTCCATGACTTATTGGCTAAGGGTGATAAGGTTAAACACCTTTAAGCCCTGTGGTGGGGTTATAGTCTGTAACATTTACTTAAGAGCTTGTATATGCTCGATTAGATCCTAGAATTACTCCATGGTTGGAACAACCTGTTATAGGGTAGGTTGATCTTAATGTTGGGTATTATGTATTTTTGTTTCAGTTGAGACAATCGTATTTCCTTTCTATGCGGCATTGTCTTATGCTCAGCTAATGAATAGAAAACCCCTACTTAGCACGCCAAATGTTGGTACTGAGCTTTAATATGAGGGTATTCCTAGAAGGATAAGAAAGGAAAGAAAATGATTAGGTGCAAAGGTAGGAAGTGTTCCTTGCGTTTGTACTTTGACACATAAATCAGAGATCAAAATGAGAGAGATTGGAAAGAGAAAAGAGTAAAAAGTAGGGGATAGGATGGAACTTACGATAATAATACTTGGATGTCCATATTTATAAATGAGAAGTAGGGGACCAATGGGGGACAACAATGACGTGACTGAATTGATGTGGTATTAAATGTGTCAGGCCAACTTGACAAATATGTAAAATGCTCTTGATTGTCAAGTAAAAGCCTCTAATAGGGAAATAGATCATCATACCCTTCGAACCACTAAATACCCTTAACAAGACTCATTTCATATCTCAACAAACAATCAACATCGAATAGAAAGATTTTCAACAATATACAAAATTTCATTACAAAAAAAAAAAAAAACCTTATCAGCTCATCCCTTTCTCAGTCATCCATTGTCAATTATGATTCCCATCCTTGCCTAGCTAACTAGTATCAAAACCCTTACTGCACCAACCTCATCAATCCTCTATCGCCATATGTGATTCCTATCCCTGCCTAGCCATCCAATATCTGAGCTTTTATCACACCAATCCCCTTAGTCATTGTTATTGCCTTTCCACTACCACTAACACCATATGCATTTGGCCTAACTCAAGAGTCACAGAACCAACAACACATCACAATATACAACAATAAAAAAAAAAAAAAACAACTAGAGAAAAGCCAAAGTCATTTCTACTTAAACCCAAACGTCATCAACCTTTCTATTAGAATTGTCATAACCATTACCATTACTAACTGCAATAATTACAATGCCACCATTATTGTACAATAGTAACCACCATCACCATTAATTGAGACACCACACCATTTAACACCAAATTTGAATGACCTTGCCTCATGAGCTTGTAAACAAAATAGGGGCCATTTTTTTAAGAATATCAAAAAAATGAAATAAACCCATATAATAATAATAACAAAACTTGGAAAAAGCAACTGTAAAACTAAAAAAAAGAATCAAGCCTTAAGATTCCTAATCTAAGTAGTCCAAAATGATTTTAGAACTTGAAATGAGGTAAATAGGCAACTAAAAGGAATGAGAGCAACATACCTTAAGGTAGTGGTTATCGGAGTAGCAAAAAAAAGTGACAAAATTATGACTTTGAATAAGATTTATGCGATTCTAATAAGTTTTTAAAGAGATCAACTTGATCATACAAAAGAGGAGACTAGGGTGAATTGTTAGGCAAATTTTGGGACCAAATTGGTGCTGGCAACAACAATCAATGATGGAAAGCATAACGGTGAGGTGATTCTTTGTCAGATTTTATGCTTTTCAGTTCTTGGGTTATTGTTTGAAAGAAAAAGTCAAAGATTTTATTAGTTAGAGATAGAAGAAAATATGGACAATGAAAGGCAAAGGTTGAAAATGGGAGTTTTATGGTAAGTTAAAAATGAAGTCATTTTAGCATTAAAAGGAATCAGGCCCTTTCATCTTGCGCCTAAGGACTCGGTTTAGGTATAGACTAATCACAACAATTTGCCTCAACTTGTGGTCCATATTGAAGAAATTCAAGCCTAATCATGTGCCCAATTCATCTAGCCCTTTTATTTCAAGCTTGGATTAGGATTTAGTTTAGGCTATTTAAAGCTCAATTTGTTTGGACTTCGAGTTGGATTTAGTCCAATCATTGGTACAATTTTTTTTACTTTTTGCTTTTATTTATCTTATTCTATTTTTATTATTTATTGACTTTGATTATTAATGTTTTAAAAATATATAAAAAAATTGTAATAATAAAATTTTAAAATTTAAATCCATAAAGTTATATTAAACTACTAGAGCATTTTCATCGATTTAGAAAATTTTAGTTTATAGATTCTACCAAACTATTGGAAGATTTCATAAATAATTTCAATTTAAAATGTTTTTAAATTAAATCATTTTGGAAATAAAATTTTAATACACTATTGGAAGATTTTATTAAGTTTTGGAAAATTTTATTGAATACGATAACACAGCCTTTTCAAGAATGATAATAGTCTCTCTAAATACTTTTTGAAGTGAGAAAATATTCTTAAATTGCTATCAAACTATTAGAATAATTTTAAGAATAATTTTTAAAATTAAATTATTTGGTAAATTTTATAAAAGTTTAAAGGCTTTAGACAACACGAAATCGACTAGTACCATCCTTTGAATGGGTGTTATAGGGTTAATTTAACCTTTCTTACATGTAATCATACTCCCAGACTTTATTTGGTTTCGTAGACTAAAATTTACCTTTATAAGGAACCTGAGTCAAATTTAGGATCCCTCTTTAAAAATAAGAAAGATTTAGTTAGATGGTCAATCACACAAACAAAAAGGATTGGTAACGACTCCTGAGGTTGTGTCTAGTGATAATAAATTCATAGGCTTATATGTTATAATAATTTGGTGACTCCATTGAGGACTATTGAGAGTGAATCTAGTAATAGATTCTATGTTATCCAACCTTTACCATATTTAATAAATTTTTTTTCATATTTTTTGTTTGTTTTACTTTTTGGCACTTATTATTTTGTCATTCATGTAGTATAAGCATAACATGAATTCTATACTCAAACTTCATTCCACTAAGAGGGAGTAAAGCACCTAAGTTTTCATGAGATTTCATGCATTCATATGAGTTAGCTAAATACTCTTGCTCATATTGATCTTTGTGCGCATTTAGCTTATGATAGGTGATGATTAGGGTGCCTTACTAGTTTATTATGGACAATTATGTGGATAACAATGTAAGAACCTTTAGATTGTGAAAATCCAAACCATTCATGTGGAGAACCATAAAAGACTTAACCTATAGGTAGAACCATGTTCTTCCATTTTGTAGAAATAACCCAAAAGTAGGTTACATAACTTTTACTATACATGTGTTGTGTACTAATTTGTGTTGTTTTATTTCTTTCTTTATATTGGACATTAACTTAGTGTTTGTTTATTTTTCCTTTTTTTTTTTTTGCATGAATCATGTTAACGTCAAGAAAATTGCAAGTACTTTTAAATCCATTTCATGCATCTCACTCATTCATATGTCATCATTTATACAAGCATTCACCATAGCATTACATAATAAAAAAGTCATTTGCTTTAATTTAGGGCAACAGTTTAGAAGAGATGGGAGATCAATTGGAAACATAGATTTAGGCCTTAGAACTCAACTTATAAGAATTTGGATGTGACTTTCAAGAAGTAAAGATGTAACTTACTAAACTGGTGAAGATGGTTGAAAATCTTAAAACGATCCATTCTCAAGAGTCCTTATCAGTCCCAACCTATTTGTGTATCAAGCAACCAGTGTGTCAAGACCCACAAATCTTTCACAATATTGATGCATACTAGTGCATCTAATGACCCAAGTAAAGACCAATCAGAAAAGGGGCAGAAAAGATAAGGCCTTCTAATTTCGCATAAACTTCACAAATTGATTCACACCCAAATTCCTTATTCCCATCCAATCATTCTTCAACAACCCTTTTTGGCATCTCAAACAAGACTTGCTCCTATCCAATCCCTACAAATTAGCCTAAATCCTTACTCTTATCCAGCCATGTACAATGTTTACCAAAATCCTAATGCTTATAAGCTAATCCAACAACTTAGTTTCCAAACGAGCCCTTAAGCATATGCACTTAATTTTGTTCTAATACTTGTATCTACTCAACCCAAAAAATAGTTAAGTAAAAAGAAAGAGCTATCATCAATCCAATCCTTATGATTTACATTAAGCTATTCTCATAACTCTTTAAAAATCATTTGATTGCACCACTTTCTATGGAGCCACTGAAACCTCCATATCTTAAGTCATATGAACCCGATGCTCGATATGATTATCACTTTGAGAATATAGGCCATTTGATAGAAAATTACCTTCCTTTTAAATATACAGTACAAGATTTAATCATGGCTGGCCTATTGAGTTTTAAAAATGAACAAAAGCCCAAAATTTCTAAGAATTCATTGCCAAATAATATTGGTTGAAGAACTTATCAATGGCAATACCATGATTTTGAAGCTAAAACATAAGACCAGGCAATAGTTTTTATAATTGTTTAGAAATGTTATTTGTGAATCTTGTCAAAATAATTTTTAATTTTTAATTAAGGACTTTTCTTTTTACCAATGCATGGTCCTATGTTTTAGCTTCAATGTCTGGTAATAAAGGTCCTATGTGATTTTGAAGAACTTATCAATACCAGTACCATGATTTTCTATATGTAATAGCACTCAGTGCATGCATCCATTTATTCATTCATATAGAAAATTTTCTTTTTACATCATCATCTTAATTCTTAATTATGATGATAAAGATTCAAGAGCTTGATTGCCAAAGGTTTCTCCTCATCACGCATGCAACACCCATAAAGCAAGAACAAAATAATCGAATTGAGAAAGTTGAGAAGGCTCAAGATGAAATAAAAGGAGACTAGGCTCAGATAATGGGCATGCTGAAAAATCTGAATAGTGGAAAAAAAGTAAAGGAAGCTGACATTGAAGGAATTGATACCTTTTATACCCTCTTGGTTTAGTTTATACCAAACCTAAGCATCCCAAGGGTCACAATCACAATAAGCACTACTTTGGGGCATACCCTTATCCTAGAATATCCTTATCTTGGAATACTCTAAACCATTTATTTCAATTGATCTAAAAAATAATAGAGACAAGTGAAAAGAGAAAAAAAAAATTGTTTAATCTTATCTTTTGGATATATTAAAATCAATTGTTAGAAAAAAGAATAATTTTTTTTTTTATATAAGTTGATCTTTTCCACATATATGTATGTGTGTGTGTGTGTATATATGTTAAAGATGTCACACTTATATATATATATATATATATATATATATATATATAGATATAAGTGTGACATCTTTAACATAAATGAAGCTCTTTAACCCAAATGAAGCGCATTGAGTTTATCTTACTCTAGAAAGGAATTTTCTTGCTATGTGATTTGATTGCTTTATCGGAAGTGGTATTTGTGTACATTAATGGTATTTAGGAACTAAAACATTGACTAACATTTTTTAAAAAAATGAAAATTGAGATTTTTATTTTCATAATCATAAAATTGAGATTTTTATTTCCATGATCATAGAGTCGTTAAAAATAACCAGTCAGAAGTAATTTCCATACAAATTAAGCAGCATAGAAAATCTTTTCTTATAGTTATCATAGCTTCCTATATCTATATATATATATATATATATATATAAATATATATATATTTTTATTTCTCTTCCCCTAATATTCCCTTTGGTTCTTTGACATGGATGGTGTTTTCACACACTAGACAGATATAGTTTTGTCTGCCAAGTCTCTGGTACTATCTACTACCGATATATTCATACAGATATATATATATATATATCTATATATGCCAACAACATTAAAAAAGGAATCAAAATCATAGTACGAAGCTGTTGTCAACTTGATGAAGATGTTATAATATCTAACACAAACTGTTGGAACAATTCATGTGCCCTGGCAAAAAGGCTGTGCATTTTCGTCGAATCGCGTATAGCTGTGGATTGTTTCGATGAATCATTTGGCTCAGCCTGATAAGTCCTTGATTTTTGGTAGCATACTGATGAGATAATTTCGGATATGAAATCATGTGGATGAGGCTGAAAAACAATACCTTTTCACAATTCCATATCATGAAAGAGATTTGTGTGGCTTTGTATATATATCAACACAGTCCTCAGGCTTACTCAATTTCTTAAGGGTAAATTACATAAAATCACTTGTGATTTAAGATAGATTGAAAGTGACTCTTGGAATTTAAAAGTTGATATTTAACTATTATGTGATTTATTTTATTATTTTTTTGTTCAAAATCTTAATTTTTTCCAATAACTTTTTCTCTTTTATTTTTTTCTTCTTCAAAAATTTACTCTTTTTCTCTCTCTAAATCTAGAAAAAATTTACGCTTTTTCTTTCTCTAAATCCAAAAAAATTTTAAACTCAAAAAAAAATAATTCTCAACCATTCAATTATTAATCCAAATGAACATCCCACATTAATTTATCAAATTTCTCCATTTTGCATAAATGATATAATTCAAAGCTCAACGCTAATTATTATCTTAAAAGCAAGACTAATAAAATAATAATAATAATAATAATAATTCAAACAATTAATTTTCGTATATCATAAAAAAGTTTCATAATTAGAATAGATGAATAATTTTATAAGAACAATTAGAAACTCAATCCTTAAAAATCTAAATAGCTAATATCATACTCAAATTCTTATTTAATTTATCTAAAAAAAACTAATAAAATCTCAATTTGAACAAAATCCCACATTCAGAATACACAAAAAATTTGCTTTCATCTAAATTTTAACTTAAAAAACATTATAATCATGATCTACTACAAACTCTATCCAAAAGAGAAAAAAATAAAGCCTGCATCCACATCCAAAAATTTAATTAAAAAACTTATTATTCAATCCGCCTCAAATCATAAGATAATTTTATGTAATTTACTCATTTTATAATTATACCCTAGAATTTTCAATGACAAAACTTCAAAATTGTATAGTTTCATTCCCTGGAATATTATTTTCCTCTGCATATGGTAATTTCCTTGGATGAAATGGGGTTTAAATATTTATTCTCTTTTTTTAGGAGGAGGATAGACGTTGAGGAGTGCCGAATTTGTAACTAAACTATTTTAAATACGACGCTTGTTATGTATTAAAAAAAATACGTATCATCTACAGTTATTATACTAAAATCTAAAATCGTAACATTTCAATTTCTTATTCACATCATATTGTCACTGTCACTGCCACTAATGTTATTGGTGTCCAATGCTGACTAGCAACAACTTCATTCATTATAACAATTAAATTTGCATAATTATCCCTGGCCACAACAATTATTCTAACTAGATAGCAGTCCGCACTTAGCAGCGGAAGTGTAATAAAAATGTATTTGACATATATATAAATATTTAGATATTCAACAGTGAAGAGGAGAAAAAGATTTTTTTTTTTGTTAATTTTTCATGCTATGTTCTATAAAATATTTAATATATTTTGACAAAAAATATTAAAATTAATAAAAATTTAGTATTTCATAAATTATAATTATATTTTTTTGTTAATTTTTATGCTACGTTATAACTATTGTATTTTTTTATTAATCATTTGATCATATGTCTATTTTTCAATTTATTGTAAAATATAAAAAAAAATTTGTAAAGTATTTTATAAATAAAAGTAACTTAAACCACAACTCACCTTATCTCAATGCAATCAAAATCCAATACACCATTACCTACCAAATCCAATAATTTATTTCACTTCTTTATCAGCTAATAGCTATCTGACAAATAAAAAGCAATTTAGTAGCTCACAATTCAAGAGTTCCCAACTTAGGGATAACTTTGTTGTATGTTATTAATTAATTTAGGTGTAGAGAAGGTATTAACAGTCTCACAACATCCATCCAAAAACAATATCAATTAATTTTATATTATTTTAAAAGGGTCCTAATTAAATGATAATTTCATTAATTAAAATATTTAAAAATTTTTAACTTTTCTACAATATTATGACAAAATTTTTAGAAAATTCTTTTATATCAAAAGTATTCAAAAAATTTATTTGTTCCAATTAAAGAGGCACTGTGTCGATTAATTTAAAATTTTATGAAAAATTTTTTTAAATTTATTTTGACTTTACCAACATTTATTTTTTACTAAATAATTTATTAAAAAATAAAAAATTTTATTGAAATATTTCCATAATCTTTCCAACTCTTTTGGTAACAAATTTGTTTTAATTTCATCATTAGAATAATTTTCATTTATTTTCAAAATTTTATAAAATTTACATGATATAAATAAATAAAAATAATTATAAAAATTATGAATTTATTTGTCTAACTCACATTTTAGCTTTTTATATTTTCAAATAATTAAAGTCATTCTTAAAATAAAATTTTAAATATTTATGCAAATAAAAATAAAAAAATCAATAAAAAATAAAACTAAAAAGAAAATGAGAAAAAAATAAAAGAAAAAAAAATGAGTTGACAACTTTTAATATACGACAAAGACAAGTATATCCATTTTTTTTTGTAAAAAACAATTATATCCTTAAATATAAGCATTAGCTCCAAAAATATTTCTCAAAATATTTTTTAAGACAAAATTGATGTGATTATAAAATTATATGTAGGGACAGCGTTAATTTGTTTGTATAAATTAGTTATCGAGAAATGTTACAATATTCCTCTACACACTTGTTGGAGTGACATTTATTATAAGGCAATAATTTTTTTTTTTGGTCATTCAGCGAACAGAATCTTATATTATGGGAAAGGGATAAGGCTCGAATTTCGATCTTGATGTCTTTTTTAAAATTATCTTGACTATTAAGCTAAGCAATTGAAGACAATAAATTTTTTTGTTTAGGACAATTACATAGACATTTACATGTACAACTTGTCTTCATGACACGAAAAACAATTCATTAATTTTAATTATTTATTAAGTAATTTTATTTAATTAATTATTTTTTCATTATAGTTTTATTAAATAATTTTATTCAATCAGTTATTCAAGCATAGAAAAATTCAACATTTAAAAATTTAGGCTTATCTAAATTTTAGACCTATCCATAAAAAATTATAATTTACTTTTTTATCCGTGTATGAAATTCATAATTCAAATAGTTTTAAAATTAATGAATTGGTATTTAATATATTATTAGTGTAAATTTTTAATCCACAAATGGTGTTAAGATATTAATACATGTATTATTTTTTTATTTTTTTAAATATACTCTAAGTTGTGTCACATTTAAATCCTACTTATGGAGTTTAAAAACTCTACTATCAATATATATAATAATTTCTTAAAATTAAATCTTTATCTCCAAATCTAAAGAACTATGAAATTCATATCCTATTTAAATTAATAATTTATAAATTTATTTAAATAAATAAAGTAAATGGTTATAAATAAATAAATAAATCATCAATCTAAAATCAAAGATTATACAATTCAAAAACTTTTAAAAATACAAATGGATTAAGATTTTGAAACTTAAAAAATTCATCTTATTTTATTCAAATTCACTAACTATTTAGGGGATCATATCACTTATAATAATTGTATTATAATTAATCAATTACATTTTAAAATTATGTAGGGTCTATCAAAATATTATGTGGAGTCCACTCTTATAATTGGTCGACCCTCACATAATTCTTGATTGTGATTGGAAAAGTATAATATTATAATAAAATAATTGTAGTTGAAATGTGCTCGCTATTTAGATATATCTCTTTTTAAATTTAAAAATCTCAAAAAGATATTTTTATCTTTATAAATTTTTTTATAATTCTTTAGATTTTTTAATTTTTTAAATTTAAAAACACAAATATCACTTGTTATATTATTTTTAAATTCAAAAGATATTTATCAATTTCAAAATTATCTAGACACTGTAATTCTCATCCAATAAGTCTATAATTGGAATGTGTTACATAATTTTTTTCAATTTATAATTTTTTTTAAATGGTATTCTATTACTTTTATGCTTTTATTCTTATAAAAATTATATTTGTTTGCAATTCATTTTCCCCTAATACGGACATTTACTTTTTAAATATTTTGTTCAAAAATTTAATCAAAATCAAGCGAAGGTAAGTGAATTTTTTTTTTTTTTAAGATTTAATTCGTTATTCAACCAGGTATTCTCTTTTCTTCTTAAAAAACAGTAATATTCTAATTTTTTTTAGTATTTGATCACAATCCTAATAGTGAAGACATGTCAATACTCTTTTTATGATTTAATTAATTTTTATTCAATTGTTTTGAGAGAAAAATCTGACCTGGGAATAAACTTTTCATATAATTGAATAGTGATACGATATTAAAATTTTACATAATATTAAAATTCATTTTTACCCTTTTGTCTATTTTTTTTTTTTGTTCTTATCATAATTTTATCATGTTATCTATTTCGTTTTTTTTTTTTTTTAACAAACTATGCACTTTTTAAAAAAATCGATTTGAATGGAGTAATCAAAATATAAAATTGAGCCCGCTATGTCAAAATGCATAACAAAGATTAACATTTGTTTTTAAAATCCTATCACCTTTGGAAAGTGTTTGAGGACAATGGTAGCTTTCAACAGTGTACCTAATGAGGAATAATTCCTTAGAAACAAACTGGCATGTCTCAAATTAACAATATTTTTAAGGGGGCATAAAATAGTTTCTCAAATGTATAATATATAATTGCAAAAAAATTAACAAAAAGATTATAATTGCAATATATAAAATACTATATATATATTTTAAATTTTAATACTTTTATAATATTTTTGTTTGTTTTATTTTTATTATTTTATAGTAAAAATAATTATAAATATATTAAAAATAATTTTAAAAATTATAAAAAAAATCCACCGCATTGTAACGGGGACCAATTCTAGTTAATTGGATAAACTAATACATCAAATTAGTTATGCCACACGTGTATTTAGTAGTTTAATCCTATTCATATTTCAAATTAATAAAAATTTCTTACAATTTACACTATTGGTCCTTAAATTATGACCGTCAAATTTTGCTAGAAAATAAATAAAAACATTGCATCTTTGTTTATTTTAGGATGGTTTTTTTTATCTTTTGTAAAAAATATCTTTTCTATTCTACATGTTTTTATCAATGTTTCCTCCATCTTTTCATAATTTTTTAATTTAACACAAAATAAACTTACATGTAGAGGTGTTTATGGATTAAGAAAATTTTGGGCCAGGTTTATATTTAATATTAATAACTTATATACTTGCTCTAATTCTATCTGATATTTCGGACCTCAAATTTTTCTTAAGCTCAACCCAACTTGAAAAAATAAATCTCAAATTCACCCATTAAACCTAACTTATATAATAAAAAATTAAAAAATAAAAATTCTCTTTTTTTAAAAAATAAAATATTAAAATAAAAATTCTCATATATATACTTATATAATTATAATATTTTAATTATATATTTTGTTCAAACCAAATCAAACCTGAACTTTTATTCTTTTGTCCAAAGCCTTGTTTGAAATTTAAATAAGTTTAAAAATTGTGCTCAAGCCCATTTAACGAGTCTTAATTTTTTGATCAAATTCTCTCAAAACTTAGATAGATCTTCGGGTTTAGACGGATAGCTTAGACTCTTAAATAGCTTTACTTATATGTCTATAAAAGATAAAGATGGTATAAATGGATGAAATTTAATTTTAGCCATTAAAAAATTTTATTTATTTTATCAGTATAATTTTGTTACAATAATTTTTTTATGGTTTGTTTATTGGATATTTATTTGGGTTTGTTTTTCTTCTTGCTCCATACCATAAAATTTAAAGACTTGGATATATAAATGTGTAAAAAATATGAATTTTTCTGTGTAGACACATTTAAATAGATAATGGTAGAAAATATTTTCAAAATATGAAAATATGATTAAGTAACAAACTTAATCAAAGAGAAATCAAAGTTAAGTTAATAAATTAAGGTTCAATATTCAATTAAGGATCTAACATTTGCGATTTTTTCAATTAAAGATATCATTTTTAATTTGATTCAATTTAAAACTAAATGTTTTCACTTTGATTCAAAATAGGATTATGTTACAGAGGTATATTACATGCACCATCAAATTTAATATCCATTAAATTTTGCCGTTAAAATCTTTTTTTATATAAAAAACCCTAATTACTTCAAATTTTTTAAAAAATAATTATGAAAGCAATGTACCTAAAAAGTTATGCTTTTTTACTAGTTAATTACATCAATACTTACGAAATTTGTTACTTATGGATTGAAAAAAATCTCTTTTTAACCATCGGTGATTCCTCGTCATGTTTTTTCTCTTGCTTTCTTTCTTTATGTTTTTTTTTTTTTTTTGTAAATGTGGGGACAAAAATAGAGCCATTAACTAAAGTTGAATATATTTTTTCAATTAAGTTAAGCTTTGATTTCTTAAACCTTAACAATAAAACTTGAAACTTGGTGGCTAATTTCAATAATGAAATGAGGAATCGAGGGGGCTTTAAGTAAAAAAAAAAAAAAAAGTTTGGCTCAATGGGTACAAGTCTTCTTTTAAGGAATAAATCATCAGAAAGAGATAAGGTTAAGTATAGATCAAAATGATAGTTGCTAAGGCCAAAAAAAAGTGTAAAATTGAACTTCCTTTCACCATCCAAGCCTTTTTCTTAATTTTTAGATTAATCTAATCTAGATCTTGATTTCAAGTTTGTTAAGGAGTAAATATTGATCAATCTCATCTTTTATTCCCCTAAATTTTCATTTTTTTCAAAATTTTTTATATAATTGTGTCTAATGGATGAATCTGAGGTGGGTTTTGTGATTTCCTGTTGATGGATAGTAGTGGACATTTCATGCTATGATTATGATTGCTTTGGCTCTGGGCAAATTTGGTTTTTATAGTTTTTGTGTGTAATTTTTCATGTTAGTAAAAAATGAATATGATAAAAAAAGTTTTTATAAAATTTAGAGATTTCAAGGTTTTTCAAAATCTCATGTTTTCTAAAAAATTAAACATTTAGCTTCTTCTTTTTTTTTCAAGTTTGATTCTTTAATAAGATTGATTACATAATACAATTTCATTTTTGGATTTGAAGTTCTTTTTTAGTTTTTTGATAAATTTTTAGGTGTTTAGATGTTGAAAAAGTGTAAGAAAATGATAGATTCGTAGAAATCTCTTAAGTATTAATCTTTATTATTTTCTTTCATATTAATTAGTTGAAATTTTAGAAATTTGATAATACCTAGGTAGGTTGCCTTTTAATGAAAGCTTCAATGTTTTTAAAAAATGTTGCCTTATCTATTCTTTGCTCATTGGGATGTCTTAGCTTAGCTTTTGGGAAAACAAAAATGGTAAATATTCATGTTAAAAAAATTTTAAGTTTTTACGATTTTTATGTTAAAAATACAATTATTTTTTATTTTAATCTTTGTTTTCAAAAAAAACATTTCACTTTTATATTCAAAATACAATTTTATCCTTGTTTTCTTTTCAACCAAAGACATAATTTGTTTCACTATATTTTTCACACATGTAATACACATCTGTGATGGAATCCTATTTTGAATCAAATCGAAAACATGTAGTCTTACATTGAATCAAATTAAAGATGATATATTTAATTATTAAGAAAACTCACAAATGTTAGATTCTTAATTAGGCATTTAGCCATAATTAAGGTAAACTCATAAAAGGTCAAATATATGATTTTAAACTAAAAAAAAAATCATATAAGAAGACTATATAAGAGAGTAATAGAGTGTATGAGTCATCTAGAAAGAGCAATCAATTGCCAAGAATATGAAGTCAACTGCTTTGACAAACAGAAACTAAATAAATATTTTCTGTAAGATAACAGCTGATTACCTTTATAAAAGCAATTGACTGCTATGGTTGAAAATGGGTGAAATTGGTTCCTAACAATAATGAATCAACTTCCAATGTGTAAAAGACTTCTTAAAAATTAATCAAGGCCATGGCAACCTATTGCTTTTGAGTATAAATCAATTGCTTGAAGAATTTCGAATGTGGAACCTTTTTTAAAAATTGAAAGGAATAATTAACTATTTATGAATAGTATTCATTCGAACATGTGAGATTAGTTTATTGCTCTTATGAAAAGTCAAATGCTTTGCTTCTAAAAGTATTTAAAATTGAATTTACAAAAAGGTAGTCGAGTGCCAACTTTAAGCAATTGCTGTTTTACTTGAAAAGTTATAATTTTCATAAATGTGAATGATTATCTCTCTTTTTTTTATTATTCAAATGAAAAAAAATGTTTATAATCTTTCAAAGAGACATTTATAACTAAAAGGAAATGATTTTTATTGAAATAATATAATCAAAGAGTCACAACTTTATGATTAAATCTTTATAAATATAGATTGATATGAGCTCATTTGAACATTTAATTCATTTCTGAATTACTCTTGTTTCTCTTATTTCTTTCTCACTTAAAGGTAAGTTGCTTTAGTGTTGTTTATAGCAAAAAACCTTGCAAAGACAAGGTATTTTTGTTCTTACTAAGGTGTGTTTAATGGTTTGTTATACTAATGTAAAGTACAAACAAACAAGACTTTATTATGTATTGGAGGAGTTTCATGTCACCCTTTTGCATACAATAACTAATTAGGGTGAAATAATCCTTAAGAAATGTGACATTTATGGTACGCCTTGAAACAATTTCATTTGTGATTGAAAGTTAATAATTGTTTAACTCTAATTATTCAACAAGGAGACTATATAAAGTTCACAAGACAATCAAGTATCAAGTTGTTTCTTAAACTTGTAATCCAATTATCTTTCTAATAGATAAAATTAATTCGTGCATGGTAGTTATTCAATAATTAATTTTGACCATAAAAATATATGGTAACATTAAAGAGTACAATTGGTACACTTGTTAATAAAATCCAAAAACTTTAACTAACTTAACAATAATAATCGGATCTTTTGTTATGCTATGCATACAAAGAATATCAAAAGAAATCAATTAGACCCCCAACCTTAGCATTATGAAATATGAGTTATAAAATATATATACATTAAAAACTACAACCGATATGCTTGTTAATAAAGTCCAAAAAATTTAACTAACTAAACACCATTAATCGGATCTTTTGTTATATTATACATACGAAGAACATCAAAACAAGTGAATTGGACCCTCAACCCTAGCCTTCTAAAATATTAGTTATAATATATATATATATATATATATAGTTAGCTAATGTTTAGGTTGGAGGTATGATTATTTAACTTTATTTGGAATACTATATATCTATAATATAATATGTATGATCAATAGTACATGACCAAAATCTATGCCACATGTCACCTCTTATGTTTTCTTTTTTTATTACTTGTTTTTTTTTTTTTTTGCTTTTTTCCCTTTTTTTTCAAAATTTTAAATATTTAATGAATTTTTTTAAAATGGGACTCACTTTACACTAAACTTTTTTTTATTTTTTTCTTTTCTTTTTATTCTTTTTAAGATTTTAAATTTATTTTTATGAGATTCAGTTTATATTTAAGGTGTGCTATGTGTTTTTTTCCCTATTATTTTATATTTTATATATTTAATAAATATTTTTTATATTTAAAAAAAAATTTCTCACCAATAATGGTGGTATGTCATGTGTTAAGTTATTTTTTTACCTTTTAATCTCTTTTTTGTTATTTTTTATTTACTTTTTCTTTCTTTTTTTTTTAAATATTTACACATTTTTATAATATTTTACTTTGAAATGGGTTAAGTGGGTACTTTGTCATTTTATTTTAAAAAAAATATACCTTGAGACAGGTTAGATTTTTTTTAAAAAAAATGAGCTTGGGTCAAAAGTATATTTAAAGTGCTTTATCTTAAGCTATTTTGAGATATAAATAAAATTTTATATTTTATATTTATTTAATTTTATACATAAATATGAATTATATTAATAAAGTTACTTTTTATCTTAATTTAATAAATTAATATTTTAAACTCAATCAAAAGTGTCAATATGGTATCTTCTGTGAGCTTTTTTTCTTTTTTTAAATTTTAAATTTTTCTTTTGCACTTTTTTCAATCTTTTTATTTTTATTTTTTTATTTGATAAATTAAAAAAATAAAATCAATTCAAATATTCACATGCCATTCTTGTTTGCTTTTTATCTTTCATCTTTTTTATTTAATTAGATCAATTTTATAAAATTATATGATGAATAGAGATGATAAAATAAAAAGTATTTTATTCACAGCAACACGCATGTATTTTTTTTTATTATTTATCCATAACATTAATTTTGATATTATACAGATCAACAATGTTTATCTATTATAGTGCCACATGTCAACTTATGATTGGTCCTTTTTTTTTTCTTTTTGTGTTGTTATTTTTGTGTTGTTTTTACTTGTTTCTTCTAAAAATAATAATTTTTTTTAAATTATAAAAAATATATATTTGCAAAGATTATATTTTTATGTATGGGACTCACTTATATCAAATTTTTTTTTGCTTTTTCTTGTTATACAAGTAATTAAATTTTTTTTTATTCTTTTGGGATGCACTTGAATGATATTCAATTTATAGTCTCATTTCCTTTGGTTATCATGTGTCATTTTCTGAGTTCTTTTTTATTTTTTTGTTGTTTCTTTGCTTTTCTTTAAAATTACTTAATAAGTACTTTTAGAAATTATAAAATTATATATTTTTTAAAATAATTTTTATATTTAAGACCCATTTATATCAAACATTTTTTTCTTTTTTATCTTTTTTCATATTAAAATTTTTTATTTAATTTTTTCATAAGACCCACTTGATACTAATTGTATGTTGTGTGGTTTTTTTTTTTTCCTTTTTCTCCCTGCCATAATTAATTAAAATTATTCTAATACCCCTCTTACCATAATTATGAAAATGCACCTCATATTATATTTTACTAAAATTACTATAATATCTTTTAGTCATATTTACAAAAAAGGCCATTTTGATTACTTTATCAAAATTATAAAAATACTCCTCATAATATCATTGACCGAAGTTACTATAATGTCCCCTAAGCATAATTATGAAAATATTTTTTATTTGCTTTATCATTACACATTAAATTTTAACATTCATACAATAATATGAAATTAATCCATTTAGAAATGATCATAATATATTTTTAATTACTTGATAATTGAATTAAATACATCTAAATTAACTATAATACCCCTCTTTTTATGATTAACTAAAATTATTGAAATGTCCCTCTTAATACAATTACTAAAATTTCCATCTTACTATAATTAGCCAAAATTACTATAATGCTCATACAACCATAATTATAAAAATGTTCTCCTACCAACATTTGTCAAAATTATTTTAATGCCCTTCCTATCATATTTACGAAAATTCTCTTCTTATTATAATTTACTGAAATTATTATAATATTCTCTAACCATAATTACAAAAATACCTTTTTACTCTAATTATAAAAATACCGCTTATATTATAATTGATAAAAATTATTATAATACCCTCTAACAATAATTATAAAAAAGACCCTTTTTGATTGTTCATATTATGACTTTCCAAGCATAATTAAGAAAATAACCTTCATATTATAATTGGCCAAAATTATTGTATACCCTCTAAGCATAATTACAAAAATACCCCTTTGATTGTTTCATAATTACTCATTAAATTTTGACATCCATATAATAATAATAAATGAATCCCTTTAGAAATGATTATAATACCTTTTAATTACTTGATACTTGAATTACATGCATCCAAATTAATTGTAATACCCATTTTCTTGATTAACTAAAATTACCATAATATCTTTCTTAACATAATTACTAAAATGCCCTTCTTACCATAATCGGTAAAAGTTACTATGTCTTTACAACAATAATTATGAAAATATACTCTTATCATAATTATGAAAATGTCCATCATATTATAATTTACCAAAATTACTATGATATCCTCTAACCATAATTATGAAAATATCTTCTTAACATAAATACGAAAATATCACTCATATTATAATTGACCAAAATTACTATAGTACCTTTTAAACATAATTATGAAAATATCTTTTTGATTGCTTCATAATTACGCATTAAGTTTTAACATTCATATAATAATCTAAAATTAATCCCTTCTAAAATCATCATAATACTTTTTTAATTACTTGACAATTGAATTACATACATTTAAATTGTGTATAATGGCCTAATATGTATGATTAACTAAAATTATTATAATGCTCATTTTAACATATTTACTAAAATATCCCTCTTACCATAATTGGCCTAAGTTAATATAATTCCCCTATAATCATACTTACATAAATGCCCTCCTACCATCATTTGCCTAAATTATTATAATCCACCTATTACCATAATTATGAAAATAACCATCATATTATAATTTGTTAAAATTACTATAACACCTTTTTATCATAATTATAAAAATATTTTTTTATTACTTTATAATTACATATCAAAATTTTAAATTTTTTTTTTTGTAACCCGAACGTAACCAGATAGTTTTTCTAGGGTTTTTAAAAAATAGGAAAAGACCATTTATTTTTCTAATACAAGAATTTCACAAACTCACATAAAATATCAATTTTTAAAATTCTATTATAAGTCATAAAAATTATATTACTTTTCACTTAAGTCCATAGAATAAGAAATAGAAATTTATCGAGTCATTTTGGATATAAAAAATAGAATAATTTTGAGTTTGAATTAAGTCAAGTTTGTATCAAGGAAATTTTTTACCATTTCAGATTTTTGGATTCGAGTCAAATCAGATCGATTGAATTTATTAGAATCCTTTTGGGTTATGATCAATTTGAGGACGAATCATTTCGAATTCAAAGAAATTGGGTTTGCCTCATGTTTTGTAAATCATGATGGAAGAAAGAATAAAAAGAGAGATTTTAATTGAATAAGCCTTTTTATTTAAAAAAAAAAAAACATATTTGTACTTTGCTCTTTGAATGAAAAGATTATATTTATTTAATCATTAAATCAAATACTCGAATATTTCACTTAAATTAACTTACATATTTGAGTAAGGGTTAAATTAAAATTTAAAAGTTTTTCCAACAAATTGCTAGAAATATTAAATAAATTTCAAAAGATTTGGTGATTTGTTTAGATTTTTTTGGATTCGTTAAAAATTTTGGAAATAACAATATTCTAGTATATTATTGTTAAAAAATCATTTTTTAAGAGTTGAAAGTACTATAAATATGTAATTATAGACCAGTACAAATATGCAATGTCTGCCAAAATTTCATTAGAAATTACTAGTATGAAAAATTGCAAATGCATTGCCGTTAATATCCACTAAAGAAAGGATTTAACCTTAAATAATAGCAGAATAAAATTGTTCGTCCAAATGAACATTGCATTCTAAAGTAATAGAAATTAAAGTTATTCGTCCAGTCCTGTTCAGGGACCCGCGCTCCAACCCACTTGAAGATCTTCTTACCTACGTCGGCCCAGTTACAACAGCCCGCTCCAGCTTTCTTTTGCAGAACCCAGGCTCATTCTTGAGCCTAATTCCTTCGGCCTTTTTTTTTTTTTATTTAAAGCATAGATCAAGATTTTGAGCCATTCAAGTTCAATCTTTTGGACTTCAATTTGGACTGGATCCAAGAATTGGCATAGATTTTTTATATTTTCTGTTTGTATTTATCCTATATTACTGTTTATTATTTATTTTGATTATAGATGTTTTAAAATATATAAAAATAATAATAATATTTTTTTAAAAAATTAATCCATGATGTCTTACCAAATTATTAAAAATTTTTTGTGAATTTAAAAAAAATATTTTTTAGTATGAATTCTATCAAACTATTAGAAAATCTTATTCAATTAAAAAATAAAATTTTCAATCCTACTAAATAATTAAAAAATTTAAATCTCAAATTAAGTGCTACTAAATGATTAGAGGACTTAATAAATTTTTTTAAAAATTAATTTTCAATATTACCTAACGGTTGGATAATTTAAAATTTTAAATTAAATATTACTAAACTATCAAAAGATTTAATGACTTTTTATTTTTTAATTTTCATAAAAAAATTTCGAATAAAATCTTACTAAATTATTGAAAAATATGTATCGATATAAAATCTTACCAAAAGGTTGGAAGATTTTATTAATTTTTTCAAAAATAATTTCTTGGAAAATACATTCATGGATCCAACAAAAGAGCCTCTTTAAAGTAAGACATTAATCTCCATAATATTTTTGAGATGATAAAATTATCTTAAATTATTATCAAATTATTTGAGTAATTTTAAGATTAATTTTTAATAATTAAATTATTTGGTAAACTATAAAAATAATTTAAGATTTAGATAACTTGAAATCAATCTAATATCATCTTTTGGGTTGACGTTGTGAGAGTATTATAATTTTTCTCACATGTAATTATACTCTCGAACCTAAATGAGATTCTGTAAACTTGAATTTATCATTTAAAGATACCTAATCAAACTTGAGATTTTTTTAAAAAATAAAATGGATTCAATTAGGAGACAAATCATATCTAAATAAAAAAAAAGTTAGTGATGCTACTTAAATCTATATCTAACGATAAGTACACAAATTTATACATTATAATAATAATTTTAATCTAAGGTTTCAAAAAATATATAAGAGTTACCTTAGAGTAAGTGCATCCCTCCTATATATATTTTTGTATGTAAAAATATGAACTTCAAAAATATCAAAACTGAATTAAAGGGATTCAATAGGTTTAGGTGGCATTACCTCCAATCCTTTTCATTATCCATAGATCGTGACCTCTTTTGTAAAAAAAAAATTAAAATCAACTTGACTTAAATACCTCTTTATATTAACTTAGGTTCCAACCAATTTATGTTATATACTTATATTTATTATTTTTAATTATATTATTATATAGAGTAAAATTAAATTATTTTAATTTTAGATTATTTCAATTAAGTATTTTAAGTTCAAATTAATTCAAATTCGAATCAATTTAAGTTAATTAAATTTGATAAAATTTAAAGCAAAACAAATTTGAATAAATTTGGATTCAAATTCAAATTAATATTATTGATTTTTTTATCGACTCAAATAAATAAAATGTGAATTAGAATGGATTAGACAAATATTTCAAATTGAATCAATTTTTGTCGCCTCTATGTAATTACATCCTTTGAATGCAATGCTTTAGTGCAAGTAACAGTGTCCTAAATTATAACAAGAATCTCAAATTGCTAATTCCGGATGTGTATATTGTATAATTATCAGGATTAATTCTACTAAACATAATCCAAGACCACGTATTGCTAATTAACTTCAGAAGAAAATTATTACACAAACAAGAAAAATAAATACCAAGAATTACAAGAAAAATGAAAGGGCCAGTGCCAACCCCAAGGGCAGTAGTAAACTGTAAAATGAAGCTCCATGAGCATGAGTGAGCAATAGTAATATTGTTCCTTGGCTAGAAACGTTAAACAAGTTTTGTACGGTTGTAGTATTTGATTTGGTGGGATTACTGGACCCAGCAGCCGGATTGGAGGGCGATGGTGAGGAACATATATTAATATTAACGAATGAAGAGGGAGATGGACTTGGTGACGCCGTGTTGTAACTTTGATTACCTGAAATAAAAGTGAGATTTTTCTTATCTGAAAGAATTAATTAATTAATTAATTAACTAAACAATAAATTTTATTAGTGTATTATACACTACATTTCTTTAGATGTGCCACGTGGCAACATTCCTTCTTTTCTTTTTTTTTTTTATTTTGTTTTTATGGGTTTTTTTTTTGCTTAATTAAAATTTGTAATTTTTATCAAATCTTTTAAAAATTTTTTGCAGATTTTTAAAAAATTTTGCAAAATTTTTTTCAAAGATTTAAAATATTTTTAAAATGGGATCCACTTTATCAAGTTTTATTTCTTTTCTTCATTTTTTTAAGATCTACTCATTGGGTAAATTTTATTCTTTACGGAGTTTAATCCGGGTGTCATGTGCACACCCCAATTTTAATTTTTTTAAAATTTTTATGTTAAAACTCTTTTTTACTTTTCTTTTACAGATTTTTTTAAAATTCTACAATTTTTTTTTTAAATTTTAAGATTTTAAAGTGAGACCCACTTTATCAATTTTTTTTCATTTTTGTAAATCTATCCGTTAGATAATTTTCGCTTTCCATGAAGGTTAACCCGGGTGCAACATGCACACCCTCAAATTTATTTTGTTTTTTACTTTTTATTTCCAAACTTTTTTTAATATTTTATTACTTTTTATTTTTATTTTCTTTTTTAAAGATTTTTTATATTTAATAAATATTTTTATTTAAAATTTTAAAGGTGGAAAGTTTGTAATAATCCATTTTTTTCTTTTCTTTTTCTTTTTTTCTTTTTTGCTTTTTCTTTTTAAACTTTTTTAGCAATATTATTTAAAAGATTTTAAATTCTTTTTTTGAGATCTACTCAATACCAAGGGTATGCCACATGTTTACTGTTTTTTCCCTTTTTTTTAAACTTTTTCTTATTTATATTATTTTTCTTTTTTTAAATTTAATAAATATTTTAAGATTTTAAATTCTTTTTTTTTACTTGTTTGATATCAAAGGTATGTCATGAGTCAGGTCATTTGCTTCATTTTTCTTTTTTCTTTTTTTATCTTTTTTATATTTATATTTTCTTTCTTTTTTTAATATTTAATAAAATTTTAATTAAATTCAATTAATTTAAACTTCTATTTGATATTTTTAATTAAATTTTTTATTTTTTATTTGATCTTTTTTTTTTAAATATTATGAAAGTATTGTCGTAATATAGGATTTTGATTTTTCAATCTTTTTTATATTTTATATTTTTTTCTTTTTTAAATTTATGATGTAAATATATGTTTTACTTCTTCATTTATTTTATATTTATATATATTATATAATAAGATAATTAGTTAATACTTTAATTTAATAAATTCACGTAACATTTTCATTTGACTTCTATTTTTTTATTATTTTTCATCATTTCTTTGTTTATACTTTCAATCATGCATATGTACAAAGATTCTATATACGAAGCATCAAGTGCCAAGTTAATACATTTTTTTTCTTTTTTTTAATATTTAATCAATATTTTATATTTTTAAGCTTTTTATGTATGAACCCATTTAATATTATTGAGTAATGATGTATATTTTCCTTTTCATTCTTTTTTAATTTTTATCTATGGTGTTTCAATTTCTCTGAATTCAATAAGTGCATTTTTTAATTTGAGATTAAAATAAAGTTTTTTTTGAAAATTTACGTCAAGTCGGATGTGAGTTTAAGATATTTCGCCTTTCGAGACATATAAAAATATATATTTTGTTATTTATTTTAATTATATATATATGTATTATATTAGTTAAACTATTATTTAATATTTCAATTTAATAAATCTACATTGCATCCCATTTGGCTTCTTTTTTATTTTTTTGCCATTTTCACGTGACACTCGATAATATCTTTTTTACTTTTTCTTTTTTTTCTTAGTTTATTTTTTTCCTTTTCTTCTTTATTTTTTTTTATTTTTTAATTAATAAAATTATTATTTGTACTTTAATTTAATAGATTAACATTTTAAGCTCAATTTGGATGTCATTTTGCACCCCAATAAACCCGTTTTTCCCTTTTTTTTATTTTCATTATTTTTATTTTTATTTTTTTAATTTAAATTAATTTTTTTGAAAAAAAAGGGTCAATGATAATTTTGCATAGCATCTCTATTTGAACTTTTTACTTTTTACTTTTTAATTTTTAACTGGATAATTTGCAATAGAAGGTTTCTATTGATATAGATGCTAAAACAATTCTTGATAAGTTTTGATCTATCTTAATCCAATGATGGGTGATTTTTTCAAATCAAGATTGAGTTGGGATTGATCATGTTTTATCAAGATGAAAGTGTGTTTAGGGTGCTTTGTCTTGCGTTATTTCATGGTACATATAAAAAGGTATATGCTTTATTATTAATTTCATTTTATATATTATATTAATAAAATTATTATTTGACACATTAATTTAAAAAATTAATATTTTAGGCTCAATAAGAGTGTCAATATGACTCCCTCAGTGAGCTTTTTTATTTTTTTCTTTTATTTTTCGTTTGTCTTTTTCACTTTTTTACTTTTTTCATTTTTTTTAATTAGATAAAATTTATAAGAAAATAAGGCAATTGAAATATTCATGTGTCACTTTTATTTGGCTTTTTTTACTTTTTTTCGTTTTTATTTTTAATTAGATAAATTTTGTGATAATGAATCAATAAATAAAATGACAAAATAATTTTTTTTTGACAAATGATAATGCACAGTAATCATGCTAGTATATATAATAAATTCTACAAGTTTAAACTCCTTACCTGGGCAAGTAGCCTGCCAAGCATGAGTTAAACTGCAAAATCAAGCATATATACAAATTGCATTAACCCCGTGACACAATATTAATTCTTATAATTGTCACTTTAAAAAATTAATATTTTATCAATTAATGTTAATTTTTATAATGCATCACATATTGAGTTAAAAAAAAAAAAAACAAAATAATAAAAGGTAAAAACACAAGCAAAAAGAGCCTTAGCTTTCCTTTCAAAGATTATATATTAAAGAGAAGCTTTAACTTGAACCATCAACCTTTGAATCGATAAATTTTTCGTTTGCTTTTTACGTAGTTTAAAATGACATGATAAAATTTAAGCTAGTATGTACTAATATTTTGGGAGATAAAATATTTTTTGGTAGAACTATATTTTGTTGATCACCATATAATTGGAGGCCAAAAGTATATTCAATTTAATATTGAAAATCTTCTCAACAATGAAAGCGCACACTTTGATTTTATCTTATTTTTTAAATACATTAAATACGAAATATGATGTTATTATTTAAATTAATTCTATTCATAACATCATCAAATCTTACTCTATCATAATTTTATATATCAAATATGATCTAAATATATATTAATCATTAAAAAAAAAACGCGTGGCAAGTCTCCTTACGGTTTGACTCTATAGGAGGAGTTTTAGTTTCGGTTGAGTATAAAGTTTCCATCTTCGAGATCTTTTCACTGAGTTATCTTGGGGGTGGCTTAGTTACCTTAGTAACTAATGGTCATTAGTTTGTTTACCATTAGCGATGGCGAACGAGCTAGAAGGGGCGTGGAATAACTTAACGCTCATAGAAGAAGAAAATAATTGGTTTGATGTAAGGGAATAACCGAGCATGATAGATATGGTGGAAGGGGAGAGATGCCTAGTGGGTAAACAACTAACCAACCGTTCTTTTTCAACATAGAAGCCATGATAGGGACGTTTAGAGTCATCTGGAAGTTTGGAACAAAGAAGGATAAGCTAAGGGTTACGGATGGTTCTATTTGGTCCTTCAAAAGAACCTCTTAGTCCTTGCTGAGTTTGATGGAAATTTGAGGCCATCAGAATACAATTCAATGGCGCTATCTTAGGTAAAGATTTATGATCTACCTTTAAAATGGATTGACAGAAATGTCACGGAGAGCATGGGAAAAAGATCGATAACTATAATGGAGTTGACTCAAACATGGACTACTCGGAGTGAGGAAGGTTTCTCAAGGTGAAAGTTGAATTGAACATAAGGAAACCCCTGAGGAGATTTGTGATGCTAGGAGCTCAGGGTGATGGAAAAGTGAAAAGGGGAAGGCTTAAGTATGAGCGGTTAACACTGGGTCATACAGTCGCTTAGTGCGAGCTGATGGACAATAAAGAAGATGCGGCAGTGGTTGAACCTCAATATGGCGCTTGCTTGCATTCATCACTTGTAAAAAAAAGTATATGCTTCCTTTATGGTGAATACAAGAACTGACAAGAAGAACTTTGGCACTGGAACTAGCCACAGGTATTCAAAGGAAGAAAGGGATGGCAGCAACAATGGATCAACAGTGAATGCACCACAAAGGGGAGACGCTCATTGACTATTGAATTCCGAACAAACTGCTAGTGATACGGACAGTCAAATTGAAGCGGGAAATCAGCTAGATAATCGTGAAACAGTTAAGGATAGTCAAAAAAGTTTGACATTTGGAGGAGATAAAGCTCATGACATTTGCGGAGCAGATGAGCGGAAAATAGACTTTAAATCGATGACAAAACCAAGTGCAGTGGCCCAATAGATAACACTGGCAAGCACGGAGGCAGAAAAGACGGGGCTAAACTAAGTAAAAGAGAGAAAATTCGGTGTGGGAACCAGTAAACAATAATGATATGCATGGGAACCGTGGAACTAATGGAACAAAAGCGACTAACAACGATTATAGGGCTATGGAGGCTGACGTAGACACAACCAAAACAGGAACCAACAACCAACTCAATGCATGCATGAGATGTACTGTTGGGAAAAACAACAATACCCACGCGCAGCAATCACACACAAAATAACAAGCTCAAATCAATAATAAGAAAACACAAATATATTTGGTTCAGCCCAACTCAAAATGGCCTACTCCAAATCTAATCCACTATCAAATAAATCTTTACAATTGTGAGACTTTTAGAATGAGAAAAGTCTCCTAAAACTCCTTACTCAAAACTTAACCCAAAACCCAATTACACCCTTTAATAGCCTACTCACTTAGCTATTCTCTTGGTGTCTAACTCTCTGGGGTTACTAAACTAAAACCAAAACATCTTATTTATAGGGGTGAAACCCTTTATACCTTTACTAAACTCCCGATGTGGGATACAAGACAAATTCAAACTTACTTAACTTTCGATGTGGGATTCTGAGATTCAAGGCAAATCCCAACAAATCCTCCCTTGACTTGAATCTCCAAACACTTCAACAGTATCTGCAAAGCTAACATGCTTACCTTTCTTCTTTTCTTTCATCACAGGCATTCCAGCAACTGAGCTTCCATCAAACATGTACAAGTGATTGACCCTATTCCCTTGTAGAATCACACTACCATTCTTATACACTTTCAACCAATCATTACTACCATAAAATGTGTATCCCCGAGAAGATAACTCACCTAAAGCAATCAAATTGTAGTGACAATTTGGTACATACCTTACATGACGAAGTGTCCTAATAACACCATTGTGAGATCTAAGGCGAACACTCCCAATGCCTTGAATCTGCACCTTTTCTTTGTTAGCAATCACAATATCCCCATACTTTTCATTCTCATTCAACTCCACAAAGCAGCTCCTATCATTGCAAACATGAACTGTAGCAGCTGAATCTAAAACCCAACCTTTATCACTTTTCAAAGTCTGGGTCTCATCCACACAAGTTGTCAAAACAACATCATCATCATCATCAGACACAACAGCAGCAGTATCACTCTTTTCTTCATCTGATTTCTTCTCATCATTCGCCCTTTTGAAAGCAGCCATATCCCTTCTCAGCTTCCTGCAGCGCACTTGGATATGTCCCTTCTCACCACAATAATAACATTCTACATCACTGTAATCTCTGTCTCTTGACTTGGATCTCCATCTTGATCCATCAATCCTCTTTTGAGTCCTCCCTCGATCAAAACCCTCTACAGCTAGTGTACTCCCCCCTGGTGATGAGTTCTGAGCTCCCATAAACCTTTCATTCTCACGCAACAGGGCAGTCACATCATCCAACTTCAAAGTAGACCTGCCTACCAACACAGTCTGAACTAAAGGCCTATAAGACTTGGGCAAAGATGATAGCAAAATTAAAGCCTTCTCTTCATCTTTTAACTCATCAACAGAAATCGCTAACAATTGAGAAACCAATTTATTAAATTCATTCAGGTGATTATGAAGACTCATACCTTCTTCCATCTTCAGAGAATACAGATCCATCTTCAAACATAATCTATTAGTCAACGACTTCGAAGCATAAATACCTTCAAGCTTATCCCACAAACTCTTCGGAGTACTCTCAGTCAACACACTGTACTTTACTTCTGAAGCTAACGCCAATCTAATAGTACTAACAGCCTTCTTCTGAATCCTATTCCAATTAGCATCAGACATTCCTTCAGGCTTACTACTCTCCAATGCCTGATCCAATCCTTGTTGTACTAACAGATCTTGAATCGTACTTTGCCATAACATAAAATTACTCTTTCCATCAAATAACGGAATCTCAAACTTAGGCATAGACATACCAGACATACCTTCTTCAGATATCTTCAAACACTGCTTCACGATCTCTTGGACCCACGAACCTAGAACCTCGAACCTGGAACCTCGCTCTGATACCACTTGTTGGGAAAAACAACAATACCCACGCGCAGCAATCACACACAAAATAACAAGCTCAAATCAATAATAAGAAAACACAAATATATTTGGTTCAGCCCAACTCAAAATGGCCTACTCCAAATCTAATCCACTATCAAATAAATCTTTACAATTGTGAGACTTTTAGAATGAGAAAAGTCTCCTAAAACTCCTTACTCAAAACTTAACCCAAAACCCAATTACACCCTTTAATAGCCTACTCACTTAGCTATTCTCTTGGTGTCTAACTCTCTGGGGTTACTAAACTAAAACCAAAACATCTTATTTATAGGGGTGAAACCCTTTATACCTTTACTAAACTCCCGATGTGGGATACAAGACAAATTCAAACTTACTTAACTTTCGATGTGGGATTCTGAGATTCAAGGCAAATCCCAACATGTACTACTGCAGTGGAGGAAAACGAAACAGTGATAAAGGATCAAAGTGTGAGAATGACATGAAAAAAAAAAAAAAAAGCTGCAGTAGCAAACAAGGCAGAAGAGTCTCTATCGATAAATCTGGGAAAAAGAAGAATGGGCGATAGGACTGGATTAAACGAGGTAGAGCTGATGGAAGGATGAAGCGAGGAATCAATTGAATAGAGGAAAGATTGAAGCAGAGGCTAACGTGAAGAACTGTATTTCAACGACGGAGACTGGTAACCAGTCCTGTCGAGAGCAATGAAGTGTCTCGCGTGGAATTACTGTGGGCTTGGGAACCCATGAGCAATTCTAATGGTTCAACAATTGTTAAAGAAAGAAGACTCCCATGTAGTTTTTCTCAGTGAAACAAGCTACATGCAAGTAAATTAGACAGAATAAAGAGAAAGTGTAAATTAAGTTCTTGCTTTGGAGTGAGTGCACTAGGAAGAAACGGGGGCTTAGCAATGATGTGGAAGATAGACATTAAGCTCAAACTTTTTAGTTTCTCCAAGAACCGTATAGATATAGAGGTGGAAAAAGGAAAGGGAATAGAAGAATGAGGAAGTACGAGTTTCTATGGGGGAGCCAAATGCTCGGTCGAGACCGTACTTATAGGAGCTATTAACGAGGCTATGCTCCCAATCTTCTATGCCATGTGTCATGAGCCAATCTTGTATAGGGTCATGATCGGAACTTAAGTTACCATGAGCCACTCATGTATAGGGTCATGGTCGGGTAGATCCTTGTGCTAGAAAAAGTGTCTCCATTTCAAACATTGTAATGGTTACTAGTAGCATAGCTCTAAAATCTCTAAGGCTCTTTAGAGAGGGTGAGCCGGCAGCGTAGTGTTGGGCTATCTCACCGGGTGCTATGCGAGCTTAGGCCATCCACCAAGGGCTGCCTCCCTGGCCCTGGTGATGGTGGGAAGTCTCGATGTATGATTCTCGATTATAATAAAATTCACCCCGATTGAATGTCCCAAATGTCGCCTCGATTTTTTTTTTCTCGATGTAAATGTGCCTTATTGTGTGTGTGTTTGAGATTGATCTCGATATATTGTGTCTTATTGTGAATGCTTGGGACTAACCATGACTTATGGTTATTTGTTCAATTATCGATCTATTGAAGGCTGACTTGGGTGGGAACGTCTATTCAAGTGTCGCACGGTCTATTGCTTGTTGAGAGAAAGTGTAGTCCGTGACACATGGTATCAGAGCACGGTTGAGAAGTGCTACAAAATGGATGAGATGGCCACAAGTGGTGGACCCAATCATCAACAGAGAATTGAGGAACTTGAGGCCGCAGTGGCTGCAATGAAAACTCATATGACGACTAAAGACCGAGTGAGGGAGATCGAAACAACCTAGCGGGAGTTGTCCAATACTCTCCACAACGTGAGCGAGGAGGCTAGAGATGCCTTGAATATTCTTCAAAAAGAGTTTGAGGAGCTCAAAGCACAGGTGAGCATCTTGCAAATGACTGTAGCTAGATCGGGTTCGAGCTCGATGGAAAGGAGAAAAAGGCCCAAGGTGCTAGAGCCTCGTTGTTATGAGGGGGCAAGGGATGTTAAGGAACTTGAAAATTTCTTGTTTGACATGGAGCAGTACTTTCGAGTTGTACACACAGATTCAGAGGAAGATAAGGTAGCAATGGCGTTGATGTACCTTACAGGGGATGTCGAGCTATGGTGGCGTTCCAAGTTTGTCAATGAAGACTTGGACGGACCTGAAGCAAGAATTGAAAAACCAGTTTTTTTCTGAGAATATGGAGTATATGGCTTGAAGGAGACTCCGAGAATTGGTGCAAACAAGAACAGTGCGAGAGTTTGTAAGGAGCTTTTCTACCTTGATGTTGGATATTCGAGACATGTTCGAAAAGGACAAGATGTTCTATTTTCTTGAGGGCCTCAAGCCTTGGGCCAAGACAGAACTACAAAGACAAAAAGTGCAAGACGTGGCCACGCCCATGGCTGCAGCTGATCGTCTCTACGATTACAATGATGGCTCTTCAAAACGAAAAAATCCTCCATCAGCTGGCAGTAGCTTCAACTTTGGGAGTGAGGAAAAGATGACTAGATTGGACCGACCCTTCAGTGGGGGATCAAATAGGAGGTCCTTTGGTCGAGATAGCACCCAACCCAAAACAAGCAACGCAGTGATTTTCAAGCCTAGGCAACTGCTAGCTTGCTTTCTTTGCAAGGGGCCGCATCAGATGGCTGAATGCTCGCACAGAGGAGCCCTTAATGCCTTAAGAACCTCGTCGCAAGAGTCCGTAAAAGCATCAGAAAGGGTTGAAGAAGCTGAAGAGAAGCCAACCATGATGGGTTCAATAAGGTTCCTCAATGCCCTCCACACCCAACTGAACACTATAAAAAAAGAGCAGAGTAAAGGCTTGATGTATGTGAACTTAATGATCAATGAGAAGGCCATTAAGGCCATGGTGGATACGGGTGCAACTGATACTTTCATCACACTAAAAAAATCAAAAAGGTGTGGTCTCTAAGTTAGCAAAGACTACAGACGAATGAAGGCGATCAATTCGCCAGCCTTTGTGATCAGTGAAAGCTCCAAGAGTGTGACAACCAAACTGAGGCCATGAAAAGGGAAGGTAGACTTTACCATTTCCCTCATGGATGACTTTGATGTCATTCTCGGATTGAACTTCATGATGTTGGCTCAGGTGATCCCTATCCCCGTCGCTAGCTGCTTGTTGTTCTTAGGGGAACACCCATGTGTGGTGCCAGCCAATATCTTACCAAAAAATGAGAAGAAAATGATTTCAGCTTTACAGTTCAAGAAAGGGGTAAAGAGAAGGAAACCCTATTTTGTGGCCATGTCGATCTACAAAGAAGGGTCTGGAGTAGAACCAATACCTGATGGTGTGAAAAAAATATTGGAAAAATTTGAAGAGGTGATGCTAGAGATGTTGCCTAAGGTTCTACCCCCTCGACGAGCAGTGGACCATAAAATTAAGCTCTTCCCATGAGCGAAACCTCCTGCTAGAGCCCCTTATCGCATGACCCCACCAGAGTTGGCTAAACTAAGAAAATAGTTAGATGAGCTTCTACAAGTCGGGTTCATCAGACCATCAAAGGCTCCTTTCGGAACATTAGTGCTATTTCAAAAGAAGCATGATGAAAGTTTGTGATTATGTGTTGACTACAGGGCCCTGAACAAAGTCACCGTAAGAAATAAATATCATATCCCTCTTATAGCAGACTTGTTTGTCAATTGAGCCGGATCAAGTACTTCTCCAAATTGGACCTAAGATCTAGCTATCATCAGGTCAGAATCGTTGAGGGAGATGAGCCAAAAACTACTTGTGTAGCACGGTATGATGCATTTGAATTTCTTGTTATGCCTTTTGAACTGACCAATGCTCTTGCCACATTTTGTACATTGATGAATCAAGTGTTCCATGACTACCTAGACAAATTTGTAGTCATCTATTTAGACGACATAGTGGTATATAGCTCCACCTTGAAAGAACATCAAGAACACCTGCGCCAGGCGCTTCGAAGGTTACAGGACCACCAGTTATATGTAAAAAGGGAAAAGTATGCATTTGCTCATACCCAAATCCATTTTTTTGGTCATATTATCGAACGTAGCCACATTCGAATGGACATGGAAAAAGTTAGGGCCATCAAGGAGTGGACAACACCGAAAAATGTTAGTGAGCTCCGTTCATTTTTGGGACTAGTCAACTATTATGGAAGGTTTGTGGAAGTGTACTCTCGTAAGACCATGGCCCTCACGGAGCTATTGAAGAAGGAGCATAAATAGTGTTGGATGAGTGAGTGCCAAGAGGCTTTTGAGGGATTGAAGAATGCTATTATGAAATATCCCATCTTAGCTCTCCTTGATATTAAAAAGCCTTTCGAAGTTCAGACGGATGCATTTGATTTTGCTATTAGATGAATGCTTTTACAACAACATCACCCGATAGCATTTGAAAGTAGGAAGCTAAATGAAGCTGAGAGGAAATATACGACTTAGGAAAAAGAGCTCCTGGCGGTGGTTCACTGCTTGAGGGCTTGGCAACATTACTTGTTGGGTTTACACTTTGTCGTGAAGATAGACAATGTGGCCGTTAGCCATTTTCTCACCCAACCAAGGCTTATGGCGAAACAAGCTAGGTGGCAGGAATTTTTAGCGGAGTTTGACTTTTGTTTTGAGCACACCGTTGGAAAGACCAATCAAGTGGCGGATGCATTGAGCAGGCAAACATATTTAACGACCCTTAGAAGAATTGCCTAATGACGGCTAGCAGAGCCACTACAGACATTCGTAAGTTGATTGGAGATCATTTAGGGAAGGACTCGCAAGCCTGTCCCATCCTGAAACTAGTGGAAGAAGGGAAGTCCAAGTACTTCTGACAAGAAAATAGGGTCTTATGGAACAAGGGGCCTCGAGTGTTTATGTTAAGAGCAGGAAGTCTGAGACAGATGCTGATGAGAGAATGTCATGACACACCATGGGTCGGACACCCGAGCTGGCAACGTATTTTGGCGTTATTAAAATAGGGATACTATTGGCCTCACATACGACAAGATGTGATGGATTATACGAAGACTTGCCTCATCTGCCAACAAGACAAGGTCGAAAAGAGAAAACCTGCAGGCATGCTTGAACCATTATCGATACCCATCAAATCGTGGGAAAGCATCTCTTTCGATTTCATTTCGAGCCTACCCAAGGTTGGTGATCTTGGAGCTATCTTGATGGTGATTGATCAGTTCTCTAAGTACGCCATATTCATTCCCACTCACAAGTATTGTACAACGAAAGACACAGCTCGACTATTGTTCAACCATGTGGTCAAATATTGGGGCCTCCCTCAAAACATTGTCAGCGATAGAGATCCGAGATTCACGGGGTCCTTCTAGAGAGAACTTTTTAAGATATTGGGATCTCAACTCAACATCTTCTTAAGCTATCACCCTCAAACTGATGGTCAAATGAAACGGTTCAACGGATTACTAGAGAAATACTTAAGGTACTTTGTTCAAGCCAATCAGAAGAACTGGCTTTCATTATTGGACGTTGCTCAACTCTGCTTTAATTTCAACAAAAGCTCTTCCACCAACAAAAGTCCATTTAAGGTGGTCACTTGACAATTACCAAGGCTACCCCACACTTCCTTGGAACAATATGGAGGAAAGAATCCGCGAGCCTTCAACCTCAGCAAAGAGTGGAAATAAAACACGGAGATTGCACAAGCCTACCTGGAGAAAACATCAAAGCGGATGAAGAAATGGGCAGACAAGGGTCACAGGGCTCAACAATTCCAAGTTGGTGATTTGGTTCTTGTCCGACTAGTTCCTGAACAAACCAGGTTCTTAAGAAAGAGAGATCGTAGACTGGTACGTAAATATGAGGGTCCAGTAAGGATCCTTTCCAAGGTGGAGAATGCTTCTTACAAAATCGACCCACCAAAGTGGATGAAGGTGCACCTAGTATTTCATGTAAGCAACCTGAAACCTTTTCATGCAGATCCTATAGATGCTAGCCGAAGGGAGCCAACCAGAGCCGCCATCACCATGAAGTCACCCTCAGAGCATCGAGTCGAAGAGATCTTAGCTGACAGGGAAATCAAGATATCTCGAAGACTAGTTCGAGAATACTTAGTGAAGTGGGAGGGATTAAGACTAGAAGAAACCAGTTGGGAAGGAGAACACGACCTCTAGAGATTTCAAAAGAAGATTGAAGAATTTCAAACCAGCAAGTCGACGAGGACATCGATAGAATAGGTGGGGGAGGATGTCATGAGCCAACCTTGTATAGGGCCATGAACGGGACTTAGGTTGCCATGAGCCACCCATGTATAGGGCCATGGCCGGGTAGATCCCTTGTGCTAGAAAAAGTGTTCCCATTTCAAACATTGTAATAGTTACTGGTAGCATAGCTCTAAAATCTCTAAGGCTTTTTAGGGGGTGAACCGGCAGCGTAGTGTTGGGCTGTCTCACCGGGTGCTATGCGAGCTTAGGCCATCCACCAAGGGCTGCCCCCTGGCTCTAGTGATGGTGGGAAGTCCCGATGTATGATTCCCGATTATAATAAAATTCACCCTAATTGAATGTCCCGAATGTCGCCTCGATGTGTTTTTCTTTTTCTCGATGTGAATGTGTCTTGTTGTGTGTGTGCTTGAGATTGATCTCGATATATTGTGTCTTATTGTGAATGCTTGGGACTAACCATGGCTTATGGTTGTTTGTTCAGATATCGATCTATTGAAGGCTGACTTGGGTGGGAACGTCCATTCAAGTGCCGCACGGTCTATTGCTTGTTGAGAGAAAGCGTAGTCCGTGACACCATGGCTGTGCATATGAGATTTTAATGAAATACTATGGTCTCATGAAAATTTCAGACATTGCTTAAGGAGGGAAAGAAAAATAGAAGATTTTCGAGAAGCATTGGATAAAGCTAGACTAGAAAACTTAGGATTCAATGGAGTGTAGTATGTGTGGGAGAGAGGAAATGATCCTGGAAATACTGTAAGAGAAAGACTTGACAGAGGCGTTGCTATTCAAAGATGGTGGGAGAGATTTCCTTTGTATGCAGTTCACCATCACATGACGTTAGTTTCAGACCACAGTCCACTACTAGTGAATATAGAAGGGAAACAAAAAGTGAGATAACATAGGAGAAAAGATAAAAAGTTTCTTTTTGGAGCTATATGGGTAAAAAAACTGACTGTGAGTAGGAGGTAAGCAACACATGGCCCGGAGATCACGACAACCACAATGATAATATACTGAAAGAACTGAAGCACACGGGTTCACGGCTTTCAAAACGGCGTAAGGACAAATTCATGAATATGCACAATGAGGTAGAGAAGCTTACTAAAGATCTTCAGCAGTTGAAAAGTTTACCTGTCAGCGAAGAAAATTTACAAAAAGGAAAGATATCCAAGAAAATCTGAACACAGCCTTAGATAGAGAGGAAACATTTTGGGCGTAAAGATCTTGGGTCGAATGGCTTAGAGAGGGTGATCGAAACACTGTATTTTTCCATGCCAAGGTTTCTCAAAGAAAAAGGGTGAATGCAATCACTGGCTGGAAAATGAAGATGGAAAGTGTTGCGAAACCGTTAAAGATATCTAAGAAATAACCACTAGTTACTTCAAACTACTCTTTCAGTCCTAAGGAAACGTTTAGACTGAAGATATTCCTAAGGCCACTGGGAACTGAGTTTTAGAGATGAATGATTTCTTGCTAATGGAGTTCAAAGTTAAGGAGGTTTGTACAATTGCACCTTACAAAAACACCAAGACCCGATGGTATTTCTGCTTACTTTTACCAAAAATTTTGGCATATAGTAGGTAGTAATGTAGTTAATTTCTGTTTGCCTTTCTTGAATGGAAATGGAGACCTTAGTGAGATAAACCATACGAAGATTGTCTTGATCCCCAAAATCAAGCAACCAAAAAATGTTACCCAATTTAGACCAATTAGCTTCTGCAATGTTCTATAAAATCATTGCAAAAGTACTTCCTAATATAGTCAAACTCGCCCTGCCCCACACATTAATGAAACCCAGAGTGCTGTTGTCCCAAGAAGATTAATCACAGATAATGTATTGGTTGCCTATGAACTCTTACGTTCCATGAAAAATAAAAAGACAGGTCGAACATGCTAGTTTGCCTTCAAATTAGATATGCATAAAGCACATGACAGGGTCAAGTGGCATTTTTTGGAATCAATGATGCAGAAGCTAAGCTTCAGTTCAAGATGGGTGTCTCTTGTAATGAACTGCGTTAAATCAGTATCTTACTCAATTATTTAAATGGCCAGGTTACTAAAAAGTTTTATCCAGGGAGAAGACTCAAACAAGGTGACCCATTATCACATTACCTATTTCTATTTTGTTGTGAGGGATTGTCAGCAGTTCTTGCAAAAGCCCAAAGAGAAGGATTGGTGTATAATGTTCAAGCTAGCCGTAATGGGCCCCGATTTACTCATCTATTTTTTACAGATGACAGCTTGATTTTTGCCAAGGGAAATCAGAACGAAGGCGAAAGGGTGAAGGACATGCTATGGAAATAAGAATAAGGTTTGAGTCAAAAAATCAACTATGCAAAGTCAGCTTTATTCTTTAGTAGTAACACAAATGATGAGCACAAAGAAACAGTAAAGAATCTATTTGGCAACCAAGCAACAGAAAGTCCAGAAAAATACCTAGGATTACCTTCCAAGGTAGAGTACAGTCAGGGGACAAATAAAGGCCTTTAGAGAACTGAAATGTAGAATACAGTCAAGGTTACGAGGGTGGAGCAATAGAAGACTATCAATTGGGGGCAAGGAGATATTTATTAAAGCCATACTCCAAGCAATTCCTGCTTAATCCATGAACTGCTTCATGTTGCCGAAAGGCTTATGCAAGGAACTAAATGAAATCTTCAGCAAGTATTGTTGGCGGCAAGGAGAATGATCAAAAGGTATCCACTGGAGGAAATGGAAAAATATGTACATCCTGAAGTCCCGTAGGGGAATGGGGTTTTGAGACATCGAGCTTTTCAATAAATCAATGCTGGCAAAGTAGGTTCGGAGGCTGTTAACACAAACAAATAGTCTTACGCACCAAGTTCTTAAAGCCAAATACTTTCCAAAATGCTCTTTTCTGGAAGCGAGACTTGGAAACAACTCATCCTATACTTGGAAAAACATATGGGAAGCTTGTGAGGTTTTGGAGATGGGTGTGAGATGGAAAGTTGGCAATGAGCTGTCAATTCAAATCTGGAAAGATAAGTTGGTCCCAACAACGAACTATTTCAAGGTGAAATCACCGAGAGTAATGCTAGAGGAAGAAAGTCTCGTGGGAAAGCTTATAGACAGCTCAACCATGTAGTGGAAGAGGGAGATTATCTATGAAATATTCTCACATGGTTAAACGAAAGCTATATGCCCCCTGCCAATAAGTAAGCTGGGTGCCCAGGATATGTTAGAGTGGCATCATCACAAAAAAAGGGGTCTACAGAGTCAGGAGTGGCTATAGATTATTATAAAACACATTGAATGAGGAATGGCTTTCCCTGCAGCAATAAGAGGAAACAATGCACAGGTTTGGAGGGCACCGTGGTCGGCAGAAGCACCAAGCAAGATCAAATCATTGTTCTGGAGAATATACCATGGCTTTCTCCCGATCATGGCGAATCTACATAATAGAAGCTAAATGTGGGTAAGACATCCTTCAAATGTCAGAAACAGAACTAGCGGTACATGCCATTAGAAGATGTCCGACTGTTGTTCAAGTCTGGAATTTACTAAATGCAAACAAGGAGTTTCACGACAAGGACGCTGGGCATGCTTCATGGGTGGAACAAATCTGTGTGTCTTCTGATAAAGAACAACTATACATGAGCATGATAATAGTCTTTGGCTATATGGAATGAGAGAACCAACATTTTGTATGGGGAGAATAAGAGGGGCTCATAGGAACTAGTACACTTCATCGGGAAGTATGTGACAAATTATAATGCTACTCACGCAAAGGACATGGCTCAAACTAATGCCCTAGTTGGATGGAAACCTCCTAGCAATGAGCTTGTCGAAGTCAATTATGATGGAGCAATATATACTAGCCAAAAAATGGGGTGAGGGCATCGTCCTAAGGGACTCCATAGGCGAAGTGCTAGCAACTGCTCCATAACTATACCATACGTAAGAGAACCCTTCCATGCAGAAGCTAATGCAATTGTCCAAGCATTAGAGTTTGCGTCTGATACGAGCTTCAGGAGGATAGCACTGGAAGGAGATGCCCTGGGAATTGTCAAGCTTCTTAACACAACAGAGATAGACCTATCGCCAATAGGAGTAATCATAGAAGAAACTAGGCAATAAAAGACCAATTCCAAACTTGCCTCATTATGCACACACAGAGAAAAAGGTAACATTGCTGCTTATTTGTTAGCAAAGAATGGCTTTAATCTAGTAGAGAATAGCTTTTGGATTGAGGAGTACCCTGCTGTTATAACTCAAGTCATCCTTGAAGATTGTAATTCAGCTAATGAATGAAATTCCCACATTTCTCTTCAAAAAAAATTAATCATTAAATCAAATGCTTAGATTTTAATTTATAGGCATATATACTCCATTTTTAATGGTTAGAAAGAACTGTTCTAATTCTTAAATCATTTTTTTTTAAATGAAAAACTGTTGTGTTACCTTCTATAAATTTTGCCTCCATTATGACCACGATAAATGCAAGAAGTAACCTTACAACCAAATGGCGTTTTGTGGACAAGGGAGTCGCCTATAAAAAGATCAGAGTCCTTGCACCGCAACTGATCATAGCATAAAGGTGCAATACCAGATGGCCAACATCTCAAACTGTTTGCCAAAAGAAACAAAGCCAATTAAGGCCAATTAAGGCCAAAAAAGGAAATTAATCATATTTTTCTGCAAAGAAAAAAAAAAACGAAAGACAAATTAATACTCTTGCTGTCCAAAAAAAAGTTGTAACAATCTGATTTTTTTTTCATTTTAAATATTTTCAACTTTGGTTTTTATCTTTTAAACCTTTTATCAAATTAAATTTCTTAAAATATAATCTAAAAAATATTAGTTCATTCCAAGTTTTGAATTAAGAGGCCTTTGTTTCATGTTTCAATTAATACATAATAAAAAATTTTTAGAAAAAGCAATCATAAGCTAAAAATTGGATCCTAGAAAAAAAAAAAACTATTACAACATTTAACTTGCATAATTTGGATAGGAATACATATGTAGATAGAGACATATACCAATTCAAATATGATAAGGCTTGAACGCATACGTTGAAGTAAAAAATACAATTTATTTGTTCGTTGAAGTGAGTTTTTTATTTTAATTAAAATTTTTATAAAAAAAAAAAAACTGTACTTTTTTGCACCAAAAAAAAAACCATTGTACTTAATTTAGTAAATAATAGAAACAGAAAGAAAACATAATATAAAGGCATAGTAAAAATAAAAAGGCATAATATGAAGACATAGTAAAATAACAACTAAATGACTAAAATAAAAACTTATCCGAGCGGGTAAAATGTTAAATTTCATAATTAAGTAATCAAAATAAAAAGTCACCTAAAATTGGATGACCTTCCGTGTATTTTACTAAAAAATTAGACCCATTTTAATCATTTTATCCTAAAAAAATCAACCCTATATCCCACCTTACAACCAAAATCTTTCACTTCCTTGCTCTTTGTTTGGTGGGATAAAAAAATGGGAAAGTGAAAATAATTTCAACTCTAGATTCCTCCACAATGCTGTCTTATCCAACACTAGCCTCTCTCATTTGCAAAAACCCATTAAATAAAAATCTATAAAAAGATCAAATTTTCTTCATGATTTAAATCTCAAGCTCTAACATTCTCAGCAATACTACCAACACCTTTAGACAAATAAAAATTTAAAATCGACGTCCCAATATAAGAAAAAAAAACAATTGAATCATAATTGAAAAGAAAAACTAATTTTATCATTATGCCAAACATAAATTGTATATTAATCATGCAACACTATAGGCTTTTAGCTTACTTGAAATCATTCGGTCCGCAAACACATTTAATGCAGCTACTGGCAGTTAAAGCATATGAACCATTTGCTACTATTAAGCTCTCCTTATACCACTTCAAGTTGGCAGATGAACATGCTGCACCATCACCATGCATGGAAGATTAATATATGTGTCATTGAGTAGTGTCATCATTTGAAACATGAAATTGTTATATTTTGATGAAACAAGAAATATATTACTATATGAGATTAATATTTTTTAACGCCATGTTATATGATGAAAATTGTACATCATACATTTGAAACAATTATGTAAGTATATGATTTATTAATTGAATTGTTCTTCTTGGAAGGAGGAGTTTCATATTTTATCCTTTTCATCACTACTTTCACTCGCTACTTATATGATTCAAAAATAGGTTACATATATTGTTGGAATCACTTTGGACCATTATATTCTTATTGTTCGTTGTCTTGCAAGTTAGTAATTCATGAGCTTTATCAACTAGTTTTTTATATTTAACATTGGAGAAGCTAAATAATTTGCATTTTTTGAGCATAAAGTTGAATTGATGATTGATTATCCTAAACTTAAGTTCCTAAAATATTTATTTAACTATTATATTTAAATTCTAGCATGTCTGATATGCAAATCGAATGAATGATTAATAGGGTTGTACGTGAACCCATACGAAGTATAGAAAAAATGTGCAAATTGAAGAAGGATGAAAGAAGTATTGCGCATAAACAACTAGATAAAGGATTAAAAGAGAAAAATATTTTGTAATATTTGAATTTGGAAGCTTTGATACAATGTTAATTTAGTGATCAATTATCCTAAAGACTTGGACTGATAGGAAAATGTTCAATATATTTAGGTCCTAACAATGTTAAGTACTATGTGTTCAATATGTACTTATGTTTTGTTTCAATTTCTTCCATTGGGGGCTTTTGTTGAGGGTTTATGGATTTTTTTTTTTTGGATGAAAAGAGACTATAGGACCTAAAATGCGATCATAGGCATGGAGAACTAACCTACTATCTATCCTTTTAAAAGGAAATGGAAGGGGAGCATATAAATTCCAGCACCAAGATAAAAAGGACTATTCACTATATATAGACATTTTTTGAGAGAAATAAAAAAGAATTAGAGACGTAAAATAAATATAAATAAATATATATATATATATATATATATACACTATAAAGCAAATTCCACGCTTAGACATTTTGTTCATATGATTTTTTTTATTGGAATTTACCCAAATCTCTATAGCATTAGATATATAAAAATGTAAAAGAGTAGTAAGATTTTATTGGATAGACACCTATAGGAATAAAGAAAATTAAAAAAGGTTTTATGGATATGTATGTTTGAGTAAACTAAAATAGAATAAGAAATTTTATATAGGAATAGTGAGCCATATGAGTATGTATTTATTTCAATTGAGAATACTTCATAAGATTAAAAGAAAATGAGAGGGATCATGGATATTAATTATCATTACTTGTCATAACATATAAATTTGGGGGCTAATCGTTAAACAGACTTTAGGAATCACCGCTAATCTTTTTTACTTAAATGCGATTGACTACCTAAGTGAATCTTATCCATTCTAAAAAGGAGTCTTAACTTTAATTTAGATATTTTCAAAAGGTAAATTATAGTTTATAAAATCAGATTAGGTTCGAGAGTGCAGTTATGTATGAATAAAGTTATAGCATCCTCATAGTGTCTATTAAAAGAATGGTACCAGTATAATTTCAAATTATCCAAGCCTTAAAATAGTTTTATAATTTACCAAATAGCTTAATTATTAGAAATTGCTCTTAAAATTACTCCAATAATTTGGTAGTAATTTAAGATAATTTTTTTACCTCAAGAGTATTCATGAAAACTAGTATCCCACTCTAAAAAGGCTTCGTCGTTAGATTCATGTAATTTTTTTTTGTAAAAAAATTTATTTGTGATAGTGAAGTTTAGAACCTTGGTATTAAAAATTCTTATCTAAATTCTCCAATATGTTAGTAAAATTTTAAAAAAATTTCTCACCTAAAAATTTACATAGAAATTGCTATTTGCAACTCTCTTAGTAATTCCATCATTGAAAATTCAAAATCTAATTTTTATAAAAATAATTTATTTTCAAAACTATCTTCCAATATGTTGATAAGATTTGCTATTAAAAATTATCCTCCAATATATTGGTAAGATTTTATGAAAATTATATTTTTCACAACATTGGTTATGAAATTCTCTAATAGTTTAGTAGAATTCATAAAAAAAAATTTAAATTCATGAAAAATCTTCTAATAATTTGGTATGACTCATGCATTTATTTTGAAGATCCTTTTTTCTTTTTAGAAAATTTTTTTTATAAAAGTATCTTACAAAAATAAATTTTTTTTCTCACCATATTAATTCAATCAACAATTTAAAATAATAAATAAATAACCCAAATAATATAAAAAACCTAAATAATATAAAAAACCCAAATAATCTAAAATAAAACCAAAAATAAAATAAAATAATAAAAGGAAAAAGAAAAGAAGAAACCGACTATGCGGGTCGAGTAAAAAATGTGTAGATCCATTCAGGTTCATATGTGTCATGGGCTATTCAAAGCATCGTTTTGGCTCACTATAAAAGGCACTTTTCAACCATTTTTCCTTAAACTCTCTTTGTTGCTTCTCTTTCTAACAAAAAAATTCTCTAGCCTTTTTTTAAACCTTCAACCAAGAAATTCAACCGATAAGCCAAACTCCAGAAATTGATGTTGAAAAATTCAACCAAAACCCAAAAACCTAAAAAACCAAAATCCAACCATCGTAAAAACCTTTCGCCTATTGTGAACCTCGTCAGACTCTTCAAACTTTCGCCAGAAAATTCAACAAAAAAAATACAAAAAACCTCCCAAAAATCCCATTAACTTTCTCTAAAAATTCAAAAATCTCAAAAATCACAAACAAATTTCAGAAATTTAACATAGAATCCAAACCCAAGAATCAAATCCAACAATCTTAAGAACTTTTAAGATTCAAACAAAACACCAAACGTAGAGATCTAACTAAAGCCCAAAAAATCAAAAAGGAAAAAAATTCAAGAAATTCAACTTAAAACCCATAATTCAAAACCAAACCTAAATCTAGAAATTAAAATTCCCCAAATCCCAGAATCATCCATAGACCTAACCCAAAACCCAAATTTAGAACAATTCCCATAAACCTAAAAAAAAATCGACTTAGAACAAAAAAATTTCAATTACTTTGAATGCTAGATATTGCTTCCATTTCATTGCTTTTGTTACTCATTCTTTTCCCCATTTTGTTTACCGATTGCTTATTTGTTTTATAGGGATTGAATCCATTCAATTTAGAAAATAAATAAATTCCCCCAAATATATGATTATGTTTTATTAATTTTCTATGATTTGGTTTTGCATGAATTAAGCCACAAACATTCCAAAATCATCAAATCATGAATTCCTAAATTTGATCCAAGATCTTCACACATTTTTCTTTTAGGTTTTCAAACTTATTTCTCTTTTTTCAATTTTTTTTTACTTTAACTAAAAATTAAACAAAAAAAAAACCAAATCAAATTAAAATCAAAATTAAATTAAAAATTTTTGGGTTTTTATCCTATTAGGCCCAAAGCTTTCCAATCGAACCCAATTTACAATCGAAGGCCCATTTCAATTTTGAACAATTTTTTCAGACAAAATAGAGTGTCTATAGTTGCATCTCTTTAAAAGACATCCATTTAGTTATGGTCCAAAAAAATTAAAAATTTTTAACTTGCAATCAAAGATTCACAATTTAAAAATTTAAGGGTTCATTATTAAATTCAAAGGTTCACAAAATTTAAAAAATTTGCAAGGTTTTATAATTAGAATTGAAAGATTTCAAGAATCCAAGATTCACAAAAAATTCAAAATTTGTAAAATGCTTAAGATTCGCAAAGATTCAGAGATTCAAAATTTCATCAAATGATTCAAGTTTCACAATGGTTTCAAGATTTACAAAGGTTTCAAAATTTGCAAAGGTTTGTAAAGGTTTCAAGATTCATAAAAGTTTTAGGATTTGCAAAGGTCTTAGGATTAGCAAAAGTTTGTAAAGGTTTCAAGGTTTGCAAAGGTTTGTAAAGGTTCCAAAATTCAAGATTTCCAAGATTTCTAAAGGTTCCCAGATTCAAGTTTCTCAAAGATTTTCAAATTCGTAAAGGTTTGTAGATTTGTAAAAGTCATTATATTTGCAAAGATTTCATATTCGCAAAAATTATAAGATTCTTAAAGATTCCAAAATTTGTAAAGATTCCTAAGATTCACCAGGGTTCCAAGATTCACAAAGGTTCCAAAAGTCACAAAGATACCGAGATTCGTAGAGGTTCTAATGTTGGCCTTAAATTGATTAAAAGTTTTGAATTGACAAAACAAAAATTTACCTAACTTGAATCAATCTCTCTTAATATTAAATTGAATATTTTTTTAACTTTCTATCTTGCCAAAATTTATTTTGGAACTAAAACAAAGTAAATTCTCAAAACAAAATGGGTTAAGGCATTTTGTAGATAGAAGGGATCGATCCCCTCCTTTACCTGATCGATCTTTTGGCCAAAGGGATCGATCCATATTTCTTTCAGAAGCTAAATTCGTAAAATTTTGGCAAAAACCAATCAATCTCCTCCTTATATAGATTGATTGAATGGAGTTTTAAGTCTATCTGATCAATCCCTCCTTTAAAGGGATCGATCCCCTACATAGGGGATCAATCACCTGCACATGAGATCGATCTATTTTTTTGGCAGAATGATATCGTGGTTTAAAAATCTAGAAAAGTGATTGATTCCCCCACATAAAGGATCGATCACCCAAGGAATGGATCAATTAGATATGTTACCTGATCGATCGGATAAGGCTTTTTCATGCATGATTTGGGCTATTTCATAACTGACCCGATCGATCCCCTACATGAGGGGATCGATCCCCTAATGCACAGAAAGCCCTAATGGCTATTTTTTTTATCTAATATTTTACAAGTTTGAAGCATTAAATGCAAAGCAATAGCTTTCAACTCATTTCTACATATAAATGAAGCCTTCCACTATAGATTAAGAGTATCAAGAGCTAAAAAAAACTTATTACCTTCACCAACTATCTTGTTCAAGCATTCAAACCAGTTCAAAAGAGAGAAAAATGTAAAAAATCCTTATTGTATCAATTTTTCTCTAAATTTTCTTGTCAATATTGTTTTGTACTTCAAGCTAGCAAACATCCAACCTTAAAGAGGTTCTTTCAATTTTTTAGAGAATGTTTGTGAGCTCAAAGGAAAGGATAATCTTTAAGAGTTTGTGGTGTTGATTGTGTAAAGCTTTGAGAAGCTAGGTTGTATCTTTCAACACATAGTAGATTGAATTTCTTGGCAAGTGAGGCTAAAAGAGAGAACGTAGGTGCCTAAACAAAAGGTTGAACCTTTAGAAATTTTGGTGTCTAATTCTTTATCTCTATCTCTTGTTTACTCTCATTTATTATGTTTATTTGCTTAGATAAATTATTTTACAAAATTTTTGCTTATTAAGTATTGATTTTAAAAATTTTATTATAACCAATTCACCCCCCTCTTGATTTATTTCAAGTCTTTAAGCTAACAATTGGTATAAGAGTTAGTACTCTTTTTTGTAGGTCTAACAATCCAAAAGTGATTCTGAAAATGGATCAAAGAAATATAATGATCAATGTGGAACAACCATCTTCAAGCTACAACAAATATAGTAGGCAACAAAAAGTGTTTCATGACAAATGAAATAGTTACTACATCTCTTAAAAGTGAAAGCCATTCAATTGTAAGACCTCATCTCTTTGTTGGTGACAACCACTCATATTGAAAGACTAGGAGCTAATGATTATGAAGTTTAGAAGGTCATTGTAAATGATCTTCAAATTCCAATAAAGATGGTGAATGATAGGGAGGTGATCAAGAAAGAAAGTGAATGGGATATCAATTATATAAAGATGGCTCCACTCAATGTCAAAGCAATGCATACACTCTTTTGTACATTAAGGTCGAATGAGTACAATCGAGTTTTTTTGTGTGAAAATGTAAAAAAATTTTGGGATAAATTAGCTGTCACTCATAAAGGTACAAATCAAGTGAAGAAGATAAAAATTGGCATGCTCACTCATGATTATGAGTTATTCAAGATAAAACCAAATGAAACCATTAATGAAATATCAAACCGCTTCACCAACATCATTAATGGTTTAAAGGCTCTTAGAAAGACTTACTCAAATATAGAATGGTGAAAAAAATTTTTAATAGTCTACCAAAGAGTTGCGAGGCTAAAGTGATAGCCATTGAAGAGTCCAAAAATTCTTACACATTTTTTTTGGATGAACTAATGGGTTCTCTCTTTACCTATGAGATGAAGCTCAATAGGGGATAAGAACCAATCAAGAAAGGTGGCATTGCTTTCAAATCAACCTTTCAAGAAGATGAAAAAAAATCTTAGACAAGAAGAGGATGATGAAGATGAAGAAATAGCCATGTTTATAAAAAGATTCAAGAAGTTCATGAGGATGAACAAGTTTTCAAGTAGAAAAATACCACAAAGAAGGGAAATGATTAAAGGAAAATCAAGTAAAAGAGAAAGAGATCAGATTATTTACTCTAAATGCAACGAATCAAATCATATTAAATTTGATTATCCTTTGTGAAAGAAGCAAAACATGACAAAGCCAAATAAGAAAACAATGGTTGCAACATGTAGTGATAGTGACTTTTTCGATGATGAATCAAATGAGAATAAAGTAGCCAATTTATGTCTCGTGGCTCTTGATGAGCTCAAGATAACTTCTAATCCATATGATTTAAATTCATACACATTTAATGAATTACAAGATGATTATGGTGAATTAGCCATAGAATTTGAGAACATGAACATGAAATATAAAAAAATAATCTCTAAGTTAAAACTAAAAAAATAAACTCTTGACTAAAGCAAAGTATGATTTACAAAAAGAAATTGAGCTCTTAAAGTTGAATGTTAATGATTTAACTAAGAAAAATAAAAATTTGCATAATTCATTTTTTAGATTTTATATGGGACATCAAAAGCTCAATGACATGCTTGAAACACAAAGAGCATTCTTTGATAAAGATGGATTAGGCTATAATGGTGGCAACAAATAGACTCATTTAAAAAATTTCCTTGTTAAGCCAAATGATTCATCTAGCATATGTGCATATTATCATAAATTAGGTTATTCTATACAATATTATTCCATGAAAAAAGTCATTTATAAAGGTAAGCTTATTATGAGAGTGAGAATTTTAAAAGGAGTTAGCACATCTCAAGATGAGATTACTAAAATGAAGTGGATTCTAAAAAACACAAAAATTATTAGTATTAACATTCAAGGACCCAAGAAAGTTTGGATACCCAAAATAAAAATTTAATTGTGTTTTTATAGATGATGAGCATTGCTTCAAAGCAAATTCAAGCAAGAACAATCCATGATACCTTGATAGTGGATGCTCTAAACACATAACCAAAGATAAAACTCTTTTTAAGGATTTAAAAGCTAAAAGTGGAGGAGATATTATATTTGGTGACAACTCTAAAGGCCAAATTGAAAGGATTGACTCATTGGTAACAATTGTTCTACTACTATTGAAAATGTTTTACTTCTAAAAGGACTCAAGCATAACTTACTTAGTATTAGTCAATTATGTGACAAAGGACTTAGAGTTGTGTTTGAATCCATGTGTTGTCAAGTGATTGATATCAAAACTAACAAACTTGTTTTTGTTAGATATCATCAAGAAAACATTTATGTAGTGCATCTAGATGATCTTTCCTCTAAAAATGTTTGTTTTATGGCTTAAAAAGAAAATAAAAGTTGGATTTGGCATAGAAAACTTGAACATGCAAGTATGCATGTAATTTCAAAACTTTCTCTAAATGATTTGGTTGTTGGTTTGCCAAAATTAAAATATGAAAATGATAAGATTTGATATGCATGTGCTCAAGAAAAATATAAAAAAATCTCTTTCAAACCTAAGAATTGCATTTCAATTACTAAGCCTCATCAACTACTTCATATTGACCTTTTTTGTCTTACTAGGACAATAAATCTTAGTGAAAAACAATCTGGGTTTGTTATTGCTGATGTCTTTACTAGATTCACATGGGTTTTCTTTTTGCATTTAAAGAATAAAGCTTTGAAAAAATTCATCACTTTTAGCAAACAAATACAAAATAGAAAAGGTTATTCAATTTCTAGTATTAGAAGTAATCATGGAAAAGAATTTGAAAATCTTGGCTTTAATGTATTTTGTAGTGAAAATGGTGTTAGCCATAATTTTTTTGCTCTTAGAACTCTTCAACAAAATGGGATAGTAGAAAGGAGAAGTAAAACTTCAGAAAAAATGGGATAGTAGAAAGGAGAAGTAAAACTTCAAAAAAAATGGCTAGAACCATGTTTTGTGAAAATAATTTATCTAGATATTTTTGGAAGAAAGCTATAAATACCTCTTGTTATATTATAAATAAAGCTACGATCAAGCCAATTTAAAAAAAAAACTCCCTATGAACTTTTTAAAGGAAAAAGGCCTAACATAAGTTATTTTCATACTTTTGGTTGCAAATGTTTTGTTTTGAATAATGAAAAAGATGATCTTGAAAAATTTGATGTAAAAAGTGATAAAGGGATTTTCCTAGGATTTTTTTTGAATTCAAAAGCCTATAGAGTGTTTGGTAAAAGAACATTGGATGTTGAAGAGTTTATACATGTTATCTTTGATGAATCTAATCCACCTCTAAGAAAGGTGCCTCTTGATGATGATGATATAGGTATACTTCAAAAAAATATCAATGATGCATCGCTTGACATTGAGGAGAACATTCAAAATAAGGATGATGAGTTTCTAAAAGAGGCACAACATATAAAGAAAGAGTCAAATCACCATAGAAAAATGAGATACGTTAAAGACAGTGAGATTATTGGTGATCTAACTCAAAAGGTAAGAACTAGATCTTCTTATAATATGTGTAATTATGTTACTTTCCTATCTCATACTGAACCCAAAAATATAGATGAAGCCTTAGGAGATGATCATTGGATATTGGCCATGCAAGAATGATGGAACCAATTTAAAAGAAGCTAAGTATGAAATCTTATACCTAGTCCTAGTGATCATCATACTATAGGCACCAAATGGGCTTTTAGAAAAAAAATAGATTAGCATGGGAATATTGTTAGAAATAAAGCTAAATTGATAGCTCAAGGGTATAGTCAATAAGAAGGAATTGATTTTGATAAAACCTATGCCCTAGTTGCAAAGTTAGAAGCCATTAGAATGTTACTTGCATTTGTATGTTTCAAAAATTTCAAGCTTTTTCAAATGGATGTCAAGAGTGCATTTCTAAATGGTTTTATATTTATATGTTTCAAAAATTTCAAGCTTTTTCAAATGGATGTCAAGAGTGCATTTCTAAATGGTTTTATAAATGAAGAAGTGTATGTAGAGCAACCTTTCAGTTTTGAAAATCCTAAATTTCCAAATTATGTTTATAAATTGACAAAAGCTTTATATGGTTTAAAACAAACTCCTAGAGCTTGGTATGAAAGATTGTCAAAATTTTTAATTGAAAATGATTTTAATAGAGGGAAGGTTGATACTACACTTTTTATTAAAACAAAAGAAAATGACATTCTCATAGTACAAGTTTATGTTGATGATATTATATTTGGTGCTACTAATGAGGTTTTTTGTCAATAATTTGCTAAGACCATGCAAGGTGAATTTGAAATGAGCATGATGGAAGAACTTACATTCTTTTTGGGATTACAAGTAAAGTAAACAAAAGATGGTACCTTCATCAATCAAGCCAAATACATCAAGATTTGTTCATAAAGTTTGGATTGGGAGAATCAAAGCCTTGCTCAACACTTATGAGGGCTTCAACAAAACTTGACAAAGATGAATGAGGTAAATATGTTGACTCTAAACTATATAGGTCTATGATTGGTTCATTACTATATCTCACTACAAGTAGACCAAATATAATGTTTAGTGTATATTTGTGTGCCAAATTTCAATCATCATCTAGAGAATCATATTTATCTATTGTCAAAAAAATTTTTAGATACCTTAAGGACACCCATAATTTAGGATTATGGTATTCAAAATGTTTATCTTTTGCTTTATATGCCTATTCCGATGCGAATTTTAGTGGTTGCAAAATTGACAGAAAGAACACTTTCAGTACTTGTCAATTATTTGAAAATATGCTCATATCATGGTCCTTTAAGAAACAAAATAGTATTGCTCAATCCACAACTGAAGTCGAATATGTAGTGGCCGGTAGTTTTTATGCTCACGTTTTATGGATTAAGCAATAATTGAAGGATTTTGAAATTACCATGGATCATATTCCCATTAAATATGATAATACTAATGCCATCAATCTCACCAAAAATCCAATTCAACATTCTAGAACCAAACATATTGAAATTAGGCATCACTTTATTAAAGATCATGTTTAAAAAGGTAATATTGTGCTTGAATATGTTGATACATTTCATCAACTAGCTAATATTTTCACAAAACCTCTTGATAAGGATAGATTTTATGCAATTAGAGGTGAACTTGGTATAATGAATGCTCTTTGAAATGAATTTGATAGTATGATGAATGTTGCTACCTTGGTTGATCAAATGTATGTTTATCTTGATTTTTTTTAATCTTGTATATGATTGTATGATGCATATTTGAATGTTCATGTTGCATGGCTTTTAAATTATTTTAAAAAAATGCTACAGCCAAAATTGATCGTTCCCCTTTGGATTGGATCGATTGGTTGTTCTTCCAACAGCAAAATTAATGAAAAATATTGAGGAACCAATCGATCCCCTTTGGACCGGATCAATCGGCTCTCCATCCAGTAGCTAAATGGCATGAAAAATATGAGGAACCGATCGATCGGGTCATGCATAATTGACACTATGTGCACCATTTTGGCTTGTCAAAATCGGGTCCCACTTCCTTTGACCAATCATTCCAGCCTTTTTATCTATTTTTCTTCTTCTCTAAACATATTTTCTTCAAACCCTAGGAATTCTTACTCCATTTTCACTCAAAATTAATCTCTCTTAACCAAAATCTTTTGCAAATTGCTTCATTTTCACAATTTCCTCATCAATTTCACAAAAGCCTACCTATTTCAATTCCATTATTCTCATAGCTCCAAAGACAAGGAGAAATCCTCTAAGGGAGGCTTCTAGTTCATCAATGAGGCTTTCATTCAACCAGAATTTTACTAATCCAGATGTAAAAGCAAGATATGAGACACATTTTACTTATAAAGAAGTCAAGCATAAAAGGATAATCTCACTTGAATTCCTATAATCTATAAAATTTTCTTATTTACATGCATTTGAGAGATTTGGATAGATGAATTACTTGTGCATAAATTAACTTTTGTTTGAGAATCTAGTTAAGGTGTTTTATAGCAATGCAACTTGTTTTGAAATTGAAGGGTCATATAGATATTATTCTAATAGATTTAGAACATATGTGATGTGCAAAGAAATTATAGTTACCAAGTGTAGACACCCCAATCCATCTAAGATTCTATTTGAATTAATTTTGTTAATAAAAAATTAAAAAAAATAAAAATAAAAAATAGGTAGTTGAGTTTGTGTGAAATTATTGGAATTGATTTGTAAAGTTGGAGTTGGGTTTAAGGTTGAAATTCAAAGAAAATTAGGATTCCTTTATGGATTGGAGTTCTTAGATTCAAAACCCTATAAATAAATACATGCCGACACATATCACATAAACATACATAAAAAAAAATTAGGGAAAGAGGCAGAAATTAGAGAAAATAGTCAACAAAATTTTTCGAAGATTTTTTGGGGTTTTAAAAAAAATTTTCAAAAAAATCTAAAAAATTTCCAGATTTTAACGACTTTTTTCAGTCTTTGTCTTAAGCCGAGCCAAGCAAAGTCACTTTTTAAGCCATTCCAGCTTTTCTTCCTATAGTCGAGTCGCACTGTAGCCATTAGAGTCGAGCCGCCTCCTGTTTTGGGTAATTTTTTTTCACTTTATTTATTTTTTAAGTATTTTTGCATGATTAAATTTTAGAAAAATAAAAATAAAAAAGGTAAAAAATAAAATAAATTTTGGGAATAAATATTAATTATCCAATGATGGAATTTATAGAAATTTCAAATGGTAAATTTCTATAAAATTCCTAGGTAAGAAATTTTTTCTAAATTTGTCCCAAATGGTAGAATAATTTAGATAAAATTTTAATAACAATAATTAATATTTATTTTCAAAACAAAAAAAAAAGAAGAAAAAAATAAAAAATATTGATAAAAATTTTGGAATTAAGTACAAATTACCTAAGGATGAGATTCTTAGAAATTTCAAATAGTAAATTTTTAAGAAATCTCTAAGTGAGAAATTTTCTCTAAATTTGTCCCAAATGCTGGAATAATTTAGATGAAATTTCAATAAAAGTAATTGTATTCTTTTCCAAATTTGGTTTAAAATATTTGATAATTATTCAATGATAAGATTCTTAGAAATTTCAAATGGTAAATTCATAAGAAATCTCTATATGAGAAATTTCTTTAAATTTTTCCCAAATTGTGGAAAAATTTAAATGAAATTTTAATAAAAAATAATTGTCATTATTTTCCTTTTAAAGAAAAAAAAATAAATAAAGAGAAAATATTTCTAAATTGACCCAAATTGTAGAAAATTTAAAAATCCAACAAAAAAAAGAGAGAATTTCTAAATAAACCCAAATTGTGAAAATTTTAAAAATTTCAAAAGAGAAAATATTTCTAATTTGGCCCAAATTGTGGAATAATTATATGTATTTTCAATAAAAAATAATAATAAATAAATTTTTTTCGATGACGGAGCCTCTTCAAGGAAACAAATGAGATCCTTGAATACTCTTGAGAAAAAAAATATTTTTAAGAGTTCTACCAGATTGATGGAGAATCTTAAAAATTATTTTTAATATTTAACATAAAAAATTTGAAACCATTAGACACAAACCTAAGATAAATTTAAAACAATATGGTACCATCATTCGGATGGACATGTGTGGGTGTTATAACTTTTCTCACATGTAACTAAACTCTTAAACTCTGTTCTGGTTAGTAGATCCGAACATATTCTTTTATGGACCTTTAATCAAGCTTAAAAGCTCTTTAAGATGATAGATTCTTTAGGTGGCTAATCACACCTAGATAAAAAAAATTGATGGTGACTCAATTTTGTTAAGTCTAACTATAGATTTATGGATCTATATGTTATGACACCAAGCAGTTGTTAGCTGAAGTGTTCATGCTAGATGCTGAGGGAGACACTAACACTAGGTGTGACATGTTGGAATTAGTTCAAAATATCTTTAGAAATAACAATTTAAGAGTTGCTCCTACTCAAACCTCTAGACTGTCAATGCATGATAGGTTGTTACACTTTATTGTCACTCATGTATTGGCATCTTTTGGCACTTAATACTCATCCATTAGGAAGCAAGATTACTAGTGGATGCATAAGATCAAACATCAGAAAAAAATTTAATTTGGTGCATTTTATTTTCAATGATATGAAGAGGGTAGTGCAAAATAAAAACTACACATTAGTTTATGGGTTTGCAATCAGTAATATTTTGAGAAAATTGAATGTTAATACTAAAAGAGATAAATAAATGGTGTTTAATGATCCATTTAACATTCTTGGTGCTTCTATTCTACATAGTATCCTACTTTACATAGTATGGGATACATTCAAAATGCAGCAGGTCTATAAGTTAGAAAAACTAATATTAGGGCTGAGCAAAAAAAGGGGAAAGAGCATGAAATTTCAGATAACCCAGGAGCTTCTACCCCATAATTTCAAGAAGAACCTTTTACCCTACCATTTGATACCCAAAGAGCCTTAGAAATGTTTATGCTTCAAATAAACAGTCTACATTCAATGGTTGAGATTATAAACTCTTGATTGGTAAACATGGAAAAGACTCAAAATGAGTTAATTTCCCAAGTTCGCTAAGTTAAAGTTGATATTGAACAAATCCAGCCTGCACAGCAGCAAATGGGGTAACACTTCCCTTATTTTTCTCATTTTCCTCATTCTCTACCTCATTCTTAATGATCTTTTCTATTGTCATTCCTCATATGTTTTCCCATATTATTTTTGTGTTGTAAATTTGTCTTTAAAAACACTTTGCATGGTTTGTTATCAAACTTTTGTATTTCATGTTTATATTAATGAAATCTATATTTTCTTTTCATTATGATATTTGTTATATAACTTTGAAATTTGTCTTGTGAAATTGATATATTGCTTGATGATTGGTATATTGTTTGACATTGAGATTGATATGAACTTAAGTTGTCAAATCGAGTGGTATGGCCTTGAATTAATTACTATCCCCCTTTGATTGATTTTATCCTTTTTGCTATGACAAAAAAAGGGGGAGAGACAATGGTATGAAAATTTTCTATTTGATTAATGATCTTGATGGTATGAACAAATTCCCACTTAATGATATTGACATTATTTTTTATTTTTAGTTGTTTTTAAATCTTTTTATTTTTTTTTATGCTTAAATTCAGAGGGAGTTTGTTTTTCAAATGAAAAAATAATTTTAAGTAAACTTTTTCACTAGGTTTTGTCATATCAAAAAGGGAGAGATTGTTGGCCTTGAATTGATTAAAAGTTTTGAATTGACAAAACAAAAATTTGCCTAACTTGAATCAATCTCTCTTAATCTAAAATTGAACATTTTTACAGCCTTTTATCTTACCAAAATTCATTTAGGAACTAAAACAAAGTAAATTCTCAAAACAAAATGGGTCAAGGCATTTTATGGATAGAAGAGATCGATCCCCTCCCTTACTTGACGATCCCTTGGCCAAAAGGATCGATCCATATTTCTTTCAAAAGTTAAATTCATAAAATTTTGGCAAAAACCAATCGATCCCCTCCCTGTAGAGATCGATTGGATAAGGTTTTAAGTCTACTCGATCGATCCTTCCCTTAAAGGGATTGATTTGTTTTTTATACAGAATGTTATCTCGTTGAAAAATCCACAAAATGATCAATCCCCCACATAGGGGATCGATCACCTAAGCATGGGATCGATCCCTTCATAAAAAAGATCGATTTTTTTTCTTGGCAGAATGATGTCATGGTTTAAAAATCTAGAAAAGTGATCGATCCCCCCATCTAGAGGATCGATCACCTAAGGAATGGATCGATCAAGTGTGTTACCCGAGTAAGGCTTTTTCACGCACAATTTGAGCTATTTCATAACTGACCTAATCGATCCCCTACATGAGGGGATTGATCCTTTGATGCCTAAAAAACCCTAACGGCTATTTTTTTTGTCTGATATTTTACAGGTTTGAAGCATTAAATGTAAGGCAACGGGTCGTAACTCCTTCCTACATATAAATAAATTTTTTTACTACAGATTAAGAGTATCAAGAGCTAAGAAAACTTATTGCCTTCACCAACTATCTTGTTCAAGCATTCAAATTAGTTCAAAAGAAAGAAAAATGCAAAAAATCCTTCTTGTATCAGTTTTTCTCTAAATTCTCTTGTTAATATTGTTTTGTACTTCAAGCTAGCAAACACCCAATCTTAGAGAGGTTCTTTAAGTTTGCATAACACTTCAAAAACTTTGTATTGTGAGTTTGTGAGCTTAAGGGGGAGGATAACCCTTAAGAGTTTGTGGTGTTGATTGTGTAAAGCTTTGAGAAGCTAGGTTGTATCTTTCAACACATAGTGGATTGAACTCCTTGACAAGTGAGGCTAAGGGAGAGGACATAAGTACCTAAAGAAAAGACCGAACCTCTATAAATCTTGGTGTCTAATTTTCTATCTCTATCTCTTGTTTACTCTCATTTATTATGATTATTTGCTTAAAAAAATTATTTTATAGAATTTGTGCTTATTAAGTATTGATTATAAATATTTTATTATAACCAATTCACCCCCATTTTGGTTTATTTCAAGTATTTAAGCTAACATCCAATATTCACAAAGATTTTAGGTTCACAAGAATTTCAAGATTTACAAAGGGTCCAAGATTCACAAAGATTTCGAATTTAGAAAAATTTCAAATTCCCAATAATTCATATTCCCAAGAATTTCAGATTCTTAGGAATTCAAATTCACAAGAATTTTAGTTTCGCAAAAATTTAGATTTGTAAGAATTTCAATTTTGCAAGAATTTAGATTGATAAGAATTTCAGATTTCGTCATTATAAAAAATTCGTAATGATAATTTCTAGGAATCCACATTCAAAATTTTTAAATTCACATACAAGATTCAAAGATTCACATTCAAAAGATTTCTAGAGTGATATTTATGAAACCATCCAATTATACATGAGATTGAATTTAGGAATGTAGGAATGTATGAATGCAATAAGGAGGATTTACCACATAATAATTGTTAACACAGAAAATCTTTATGGAATTAAAAGTTAATTCTTACGAAATCAAATATTACATCCATAAAAAGTCTAAAATTTATTGAGGAAAAAAAATCTCTAATTTTTTTATATTGACTTTGCACTTTATTAAAGAAATCTAATAGTTCTTGGCTATGTTATCCCACTAGTGACAGCCTTGTCTTCCATTCTTCAACATTTTTCTACCATGTCTTTGATTTGTAAATAGGTATAGTGATTTGGTCAAATAAGTACTCCAACTGGCCATGCTTTCTCACATATACTTCCTTTACTTGCTCACATTTTTCATTCACAATCTCTATTTGTATTCCAATTTCAACCACAAGAAATATTTAGCTTTTAGATGTGCCTTTGTGCCTCAAAGAGTGCTTCATCACTTTCTTACAACTTTGCTTGCCATTGTCCATTTTCTTTTAAATGTTGGACCAATTCTCAAGTGGTGGATGATTGTGTTATGTTAAAATCAATGAACAAACTCTTTCATTCATCCTTTTTCATGTTTGAGTGCTTGAACTTATTTTTTAGCCTTTTGTTTGTGAGTTTCAACTCTTCAGGTTTCCTTTTCAGGCTAGTAAAAGACTTTACTAGGCCCTTTATAAATGTAACTAAGATTCTTGTTGTTAAAATTATTTTATGATAATCACTCCTTATGATAAATCTAATGATCTAAATGCAAATTAGTATACACATAATATATACAAAATACAATCAGATTAATAATAAATGTCACATCATTATCCTTTTTAGGATTGTGTAACACAAGGAAAATTTGGGCTCTAACATAGGTTCGTGCCCTTGGAGTTTATTTACATGCCAGGTTCAAAGGTTTGATAGTCTATAAGTTTCTAAATTGTTTCTTACATCATTATCCATTATAAATTAGTAAGGCACCATAATTCTTATCCATTATAGACTACAAGCAGAAATGGTTCAATTTGAGTAGGAATAATTCGCTAGCTCATGCAAAAACATGAAATCTCAATAAGATGTAGGTACTTTACTCCCTTCTAAGGGACAAAACTCAGGTGTAGAGCTCATATTATTCACATACAAGTGAATAACATATGTGACTAAAAAAGATAAAACACAGATAAGAAGAAAATTTCTTAAGTTTATTAAATTAGCCTTAGATAATAAAAAATCATTTACTAGCTTGACTCTCAAAATTCCCAATAAAGTCACCAAACTATAATAAAGTATAGATCCAATGACCTATCCCTAAACATATACTTTAAGAGTTACCATTAATCTTTTTTGTGTAAGTGCAATTTATCACCTAACTTAATATTGTCCCATTCAAAAAAAATGTATTAAGCTTGACTTAGGTATTTTCAAATGGTAAATTTTAGTCTATAAAACTATATTTAGGTTTATTAATGTAGTTATGCGTGAGGAAGATTATATCACCCTCATAACACCAATCCAAAGGATAGTACCAGTTTAATTGCAAATTATCTAAGCCTTAAAACATTTTTATAATTGACCAAATAGCTTAATTATTGAAAATTGATCTTAAAATTACTCCAATGGTTTGGTAGTAATGTAAGATAATTTTCTTACTTTTGAAGTATTCATGGAGACTAGTAATCTACTCTGAAAAGGCTTCATCATCGGATTTATTTATATTTTTTATAAAAAAATATTTATTTGTGTTAACGAGATTTAGAACTTTAGTATAAAAAATTTTTCTCTAAATTTTTCAATATGTTGGTCAAATTTAGAAAAGATTTTTTCACCTAAGAATTTATATAGATATTGCTATTTGCAATATTCTTAGTAATTTCATCATCAAAGATTCAAAATCTAATTTTTATATTTTCTAATATGTTGGTAAAATTTTCTGTCAAAAATTATCCTCCAATATGTTGGTAGGATTTTATGAAAATTATTTTTTTCACAAAAATAGGTTATGAAATTTTTTAATAGTTTAATAGAATTCATAAAAAAATTTAAATCCATGAAAAATCTTCTAATAGTTTGGTAAAACTCATAAATTCATTTTGAAGACTCCTTTTTTCTATTTAGAAATATATATATTCTTAAAAACATATTGCAAAAACAAATTATTTTTTTTCTTTTTCTTTTTCTCGCTATATTAAATCAATCAACAAATTAAAATAATAAATAATAAATAAAATAAAATAATCTAAAATAAAACAAAAAATCAATTAAATTCAAATCAAAAATAAAAAAGAAAAAGAAAATAAAAAGAAAATGAAAAGAAGAAATTGTGTTACGAGTCGAGTTAAAAATGGGTTCATACGTGAATCCACTCAAGTTCACGCAAGTCAGAGGCTCTTCAAAACAGTGTTATTTTAGCTCAGTATAAAATACATTTTTCAACCCTTTTCCTCAGATTGTCCCTGTTGCTTCTCTACTTGACAAAAAAATTTATCTAGCTTCTCTCTAAATCTTTAACCTAGAAATTCAATTGGCTAGCCAAATTCCAAAAATCGACACTAGAAAATTCAATCGGCTGCCATAAAATTCAACAAAAATCTAGAAACCTATAAAACCCATAATCCAACCGTCATAAAAACCTTCTAACCATTATGAACCTAGATGGAATCTTTAAACTTTTGCTGAAAATTTCAACAAAAAAAACACCAAAAAACCTCCCAAAAACCCAAAAATCCAATCTAAACCCAAAAAAAAAAAAAATTTCCCAAAAATTCAAAAGCAAAAATCTTAAATAAATTTCAAAAATTCAACGTAGAATCCAAACCCAAAAATCAAATCTAACAATTCTAGGAAGTTCTAAGATTCAAACAAAACACCAAACCTAGAGATCTAACTAAAACTCAAAAAGGAAAAAAATTTCAATAAATTCAACTTAAAACCCAGAAATCAAAACCAAACCTAAATCTAGAAATTAAAATTGCCCAAATCCCAAAATCATCCACAAACCTAACCCAAAACCCAAATTTAGAATGATTAAGAGAAACCCATAAAAAAAAATCAACTTAAAACCTAAAAAATTTCAATAACTTTGAATTGTTTAATATTGCTTCCTTTTTGGTTGTTTCTATTACTCATTTCTTTCCACCCCTTTTTGTTTGCCAATTGCTTGTCTGTTTTATAAGGATTGAATTTCTTTCAATTTGAAAAATAAATCAATTCCCTCAAATCTATGATTTTATTTTATTAATTTTTTGTTATTTGGTTTTGCATGAATTATGCTCCAAACTTTCTAAAATCATCAAATCATGAATTCCCAAATTTGATCCAAGATCTTCACACATTTTTCTTTTGAGTTTTTAAACTTTCCATTTCTTTTTTTTTTTTTTTTTGATTTTCTGATTTTTTTTACTTTAACTAAAAATTAAACTAAAAATAAAATTAAATCAAAATCAAAATAATTTGTGGGCTTTTATTTCATTGGCCCTAAGCTTTCCAATTGGCCCAATTTATAATTGAAGGTCCATTTCAATTCTAAACAATTTTTTCGGACAAAATGGGGAGTTTATATTACTAATTGATATAATTGTGTGTTTGTAATTTTTTACATTTAGTGAATTTTTTTTTTATCTATGCACATACATTGATTTAGTTTAATTATGTTAAATTATTATTTTTTGTGGCTAATTAATTTTTTTATTTTATTTCTGATGACTTAGATATTTAATTGACTGGAAACTTTTTACTTGAACATTTTTATCTAAATAAATAAATGTTGCAAATTAATAGCTAGCAAAAATGTGAAGTAGGATACATAATGAATCAACTAACCTGAAATTGGAATAGAGAGTATATCTCCTGGATTTACCACAGGTTGTCCTAACCCATTAATACCCTCCAACTCCATAGTAGTTGTGCCAAATTCTGTCGCAATATTATCCAAACTCTCTCCAATTTTCACCACATATGACATATAGACTGCAGGAATACCATTGTTAACATTGCCAAAACATGTGCATGGCAATTGTATTACAAGGCTCTGCCCACTCATTAACGGATTCGTAGCATTAATCCCATTACTACTCTTAATCTGTTCTGCACTCACAAACCCACCAAAACCTTCTGATATTGAATCAGCTGTGTCAGCTGGCCGGACAGTGTAAGTTGTCGACATGTACCTTCGGATACCATCCACGCATGAGCAGGAAACAGGGACTTTGAAAATGGATTTGGTCTCAAATATTTGGTCACCAAGAGTTGTGGGAGCAATGGAGTTAGCACCTAAGATATCAGAGATGTTGGCTTGGAAGCGGTAGGCTATCTCGGAGAGCTTTGAATCATAAGGTAGGATGTAATAGAGAAGAGAGAGGCAAGAATCAGAAGAGTTGCAGGGTTCAATAGTGGATTTTGGATGAGTTAATGGAATGAATATGTGGAGCAAGAGACTTGGGAGGAGAAGAATGGGCAGAGGAACTTGTACAACTTGGGGTTGCATCATTCTTTTTTTTTTTTTTTTGGTGGTGAAACTACCAAAAACATTAAAGAAATGAATCCAAGTGGTGAAAGAGATCTTTATTTCTTTTTATGTCAATCATTTAAGGCAAGTGTGGTAGGTGTAGACGACGTTAATGTGATAGTAATGGATTACTGGTCTTGGTTCTTGAGTCTTTGAATGGTAGGAGGGTGTTCGTGATCGAATCCGCTGCTAAATGGCTTTACCTTCTAATCCGAACATAAAGAGATAGAATTAGTAGTATCCGGGCCTGATATATAATTTTAGGTCGGAATCGGGTTAAGATTTTCAAGCCCAGCCTGCTCGATCCAGTCCAATATTTATATTCTATTTTATTAAACATATAAAGTATATATTTTTATTTTAAAGTTAATTCAAGTTTTTATGAAATATAGATAAGGAAAAAGGAATCCCAACAACTTCCGGAGAAGTCACGCGCCAGCGTTAAGCGGAAGCATGCTTACTTTGAACAATTTCTCTATAACAAACAAAGAGGCAAAAAAGGGTGTCGTCTGAAACTGAAACCAAGACCCTAACGCTAAAACCAGACCCAATGCGAAATCTGCCGCTAACCGTTTCCAAGCCATTCGTCTTTGCTGATGATCATCTTCATCTTCGTCGTCTTTGCGGGCACAAAAGAGGCAAAAGAGAAGCAATTAGAGAAGCTCAGGAGCTTCTCGTAAATAAGTCCTCTCTTCCTATGATTGTTATAATTATAAAGGTGTCAAATTTTCAACTATAAATGATAATCTTGATGACAACTGAATTTGTATTATTGTGTTTTGGTTTGTTAAAGAGTTTGACAGCTGAAAATGTTATCATACAATCATGTAATTGAGTGTGCAGAGGTTAAATTTCGAATTATACTTTTTTAGATGCTATAAATGACATAGCTTTCATTTGTTTTATTCGCTTTAACTAGTGGGTTTGGTATATCAGGCGCCGTGTTTGGATGCCTGTCTCCAGGCGGTTAATGTATACATGGAGTGATGAAGAATTAGTGCTTGTTACAGGCAATATAGGTGTCACTCATCTGCGGCATAAATTGAAACTTTGCAGTGCTTATCTTGGGGGTCCTGTAAGTTCTTTTTTGAAGCTTCTTGTGCTCTCTGGTATAGTTTTGGCTGGGCCTTCAAGAAAGCCATGATGGTTTTTCCTTTCGGGCCCTTTTTGGGCCAGGGGTGAGGGTTGGAACCTATGCTTGAGTTGGCAGCTTCTAAGGGAACATGTTTTACGATGCTAAATGTTCCTACACATGATAGAGGCAAAATACCGGTTCAAACAGATTGAGACATATATGTTGATACCTGTTTCTTTTTTGTTTTTCAATAAATTTGGATATGTACATCAGTGTACAGAAATGTTTTTTCTTTTATGATTCCAGTTAATAATTTTGATTCTAGTTAAACAGTGGTTATACTTTTTCTAGGGGGAGCCGCAGAGCAAGAGATGGTCATGGACAGCCCCTGGCAACATTACACAACTCCAAGGTTATGAGAACTGTAGATTATATTTGGTAGATTGATTACATCGTAAAAATGCGTATTTATTTCATAAACTTTTAGTTTTTAACTCGAGTGTTTGATACAGGCATACAGGGGAACGCGTTCCTCTGAGAATTCTCGGGACATTACCCATTGTTGTATTGAGGAGAAATGCAGGCCTTAGTGAGGTACCTTCCAATAAATTTAGTGAGCTTCATCGAGCACATAGTATTGTATTAACATCCCATGTTCAGGATCCAAATTATTATGCAAGGATAATATCGTAGCAATGAATATTTGACCTTTTTTTTATAAAAAGAAAATAAAAAATTGGCATAACTATATCACTTAAAAATATTCATTATATCCTAGTCATGTTCCTTCAAATAAAGTAGCTGCCTGTCTCTTCATTTTCTCCCAAGTCTTGGTATAGCAATCAAGAATTTGTGCCTTGGCAGAGATGGGATAGAGACCATTTTGCTCTTGTATGTGAACTGGCATATGCGGACGATCACAAGGGACCCTCATTATTCTGTTCTGTGGAGTCTACTTCTTAAGGTTGCGGTTGCTTGGGGATCTTAAAATTATGTAGATATATCGTCTTTAACATTTAGAGAGGGCAATAAATTATGAGGAAATATATTGCAGCCCAAGCCACTTTTCATATTTCAACTGATTATGATTGATTAAACCAACAGATTTATTGGTTGATTTTAAGGCCTCGCCGGTGGATTGAGACAGAGAAGTCTGATTTATCGGTGGATTTATTGATTGGAGCTGCTGATGATTTTGCACCTAACATCTTCAACCGGTCAAAAAGGGTTCCTATTTCTTCGTGTCTAATGAAATTGATAGGAAAAAAATGGAAGAAAGTCATTGGAGATATTTAATATCCAGAAAAGTAGAAAGAGAAAGGCATGAATGGAGTTACTATTTGGTTGAGAAATTACGGAACAGAGTGAAGGAGGGAGTCCCAAAGTCAAATGGAATTGAGGGCAGATATGTTAACATCACAAGAAAATAATATAAAAATACAGAAACGATAAAATTTAAAATTAAAAAATAAATATGAATTTAGTAAAAAAAATGTATCAATTTTTATATATTAACACATTATAATACACACATATTTAATCTGAAATAAACACCATATTAACACACAAATTGTCCCATCTAATAAAAGGTTAATCAGGTAAGAGTAACACAAGTAGTCTCTTCTGAGCGGCCTTTAACTTTACAGACAGTTTCCTATATATCATGTACTGTTTTCTCCGTCTTTTGTCTTTCTTTAGTTATCTCTTCCTTAATGGACATTCTCCGTATTTTATTTACAGAAAAAAGTAAGTTAGTGTAAAATTTTAGGAGAGGGGTTCTTTTTCGTGTACTTTGATAAGAGATCATAGTTTAATATATAGATGTTTTACTCTCGTAAAATGTTTGAACCCTTCATGACTACTAAAGGCTAGCAACAAGAATTTAATTTTGAATTTTCTTTAAATATCTTTTTGCCTTTTGTTGGAATTAATTATTTTAGTGGTCATGTTCTTAAGTTTAAAGAACATCTTAACAGTTAAAATTTAAAATTCTTTATTCGAATATTGAGATTGATAGAATAAAATTTATCGGTAAAAAAATATCATTTTGATATTATGTAATCAAATATCATTTGTTTCCTTCCCTAAATATTTATATATATATATATATAAACAAAGATAATAACAATTAATAGTTATGTGATTTATTAATAATTTTATTCTATAACTAATAGTTATGTGATATACATATATATATAAACAAGGATAAAAATAATTAATAGTTATGTGATTTATTAATAGAATATTGGATTATTAGTTACAATAATTAAGGTACAAATACTTATAACCTTAAATATATATATATATATATAATAAAGACAACATCAAACTAAAATTGAGATAATCAAGACTGAAGTCATATTACACTTAGCAAAACCAACAAAATTGCCAATATCCTTTTCCTATGAAAATTGCATATGCAAAAATATAAATACCGACAGCAGGTAACAAAACTTTGGAGGCTTTCTATTGGAAGAACGAGAGGGCTACTCATCACCATCCAATAAAACCTCTTCACGGTTGATCCCATAGAAACAACCCAACTCTGCCCTGCTGTAAACAAGCTCAGGAGTTTTTGTTACAAACTTGAAAAAAAAAAAAAAACCAAATAACAATAACTACTATTATCTCTGCAAAATTTACTTCACTTCGCAGGTAAAGAATTTAATCCACCCAAGCTCTATCCTCATTGTCTATTTTAATGTCAGGCAGATCAATTAACTTATCCTTTGTATTTTCCGGTAGGGGCGGCGGGTAATCGACAGCATTGTCAGTCAAACGAAGATCGTGACGAAAACTAGGCATATGATTCCCAAGGCCAGACGGGCTGAAAAGTTCATCCCATGAGTCAGAAGCTGATGGAGGTTCCCAAAACTCCATAATGGATTGCTCATCCTTCCACAAATCTTTAATCGATACCTCTTTCACGGTAGTTTTGCATTCTTGGACAACTTTGTATTCCTTCACAATTTTTTGGACTGTGTTTTCTTTTATTGTTTTCTCCCCATTGTTTGCTTCCTCTTCAATGGGATTAACAAAAACATCGAGCACCGACGAAGGAGATCGTTGGGTGTAGAGCTCATTGATATCTATTGAAACTGTGGATGAGTTCTTATTCTCCTCAGCCACCATCATAATTTCAAACTCACGCTTCTTTGCCTGATAAACAGCAGCAGCCTCCTCTTCAGTACAATAAGTACCAAGCCATAGCCGTTTTTTGTTGAAAGGATCTCTAATTTCTGAAGCAAACTTGCCCCAAGGCCTTCTGCGAACACCCTTAGACATGGTAGAAGATTTTCGAAGTCTTTTAGAACCGGTAACGTCATTGTCTTTTGATGACTCGAACGGGACAGCTAACCAAGAAATGTCCTTGACAACACGCTTAATACCCACAATTTGATTCCTCTGCTTGTTCATCTCTTCTTCATCGCTTGATGAATCTGTGGCATCAGGATCACTGTATATGATTCGAAGCTTCTTCGACAAATTCAAAATTGGCTCCATGATTTTCTGGTCTTTAAAAGCTCTTCACTCAAACACGGTTTTTGCTGATAGGCTAAGACCTCCAAACCCTTGAAAATAAGTAAATTTAAATTGAGGGAAAGAAAAAGATTTGGCGTATATTTGACAGACTTGATTCTCAAGAAAAATAAAAGCTCCTTAAAACCACATAAAAGAATGAAAAGGAAAGAAAATATATAACCTCATAAATTCATAAACTTGCTTATTAATTGTGATCCCAATTGAAATTTTATTTTATTTTTTTTACTATTTTAGATTGTGAAGGATTAAATCTTTATCACATCAACAGTATTTGGTTTTAGAACCCCTAATGGAAACCAATTTGGTTTTAGATATAGTACATATATGTTTTTGATTTTGGGTAAGGGGAATTCAAACTTCATAGGGATTCCTGTATCTACTATTAAGGGATTCATGTATCTTGTATTAAGTCATTTATGATCGACGATAAGTCAAGAGTTATAATCTTAATAACTTATGTACAATATATTTTTGTTTCTACATAGTCAATAGATAGGAGCAAAAAAATTTAATGAATGAAAATAATAATATTTTAGGTTCGGGAAACTATCTAATTCATGTAATAAAAATAGAATATGAAAGCATTTTCAACAATTTTGACATCAAAATCCTCCCTGTCTAATAGTAATTTTTTGGTAACAAAACCAAATTATATTTAGTGAGAACGCTTCTTATCAAACTAATAAATTTTATTGAAACTCAAAATCAACAAATGAAGATTTATATAATTGTTAAATAAAAAAATATAATATGCAGTAGAACTTAAGTCAATAATTAGACAGTAGCAAATCTTAATATATAGTATTGAGGGACAAATTAAAATTATATATATTTGTAATTTGCTATATTATTTGAATTGAAGAGTGACTATTAAATAAGAGTATATGTTCAACATGGAATGCTCATTTCTTTTAAAAAAAATTATATATTTGAATTATTCAACTTCTATATTTATGTTTACCCTATATATGTCAAATATTGATACTTTAAAAAAATGAATCTAAACAATTAACATAATTCATTTAAGGTTTTATCAAATGGAAAAAAAAAATTTTAAAGCTAACAAAGATATCAAAAGATAAATGCAGTTGATAACTTAAAAAAAAAAGAAAAAGATAAATACAGTTAATTTAAAATTTTATAAATTTTGGTACTTGGTTGAAAATTTGAAATCTTGTTTAAAAAACTAAAAATATTAATTTTTTATTTGACATCTTGTTTAAAACACTAAAAAAATTAATTTTTTTTAAGTTTACATGATTGTGCTTTTATATTTGTGACAACTTTATGATAAAAATGAGTTTTCTAGTACTTTCCATAACTCTTTATCCTTTGGCGTTTAATTAATTTTATATTGTTTTCTACTATTTAGTTTATACTTATTATTGATGAGATTATTAAATCACAAGACTTATAAAATATTCATTCAAGAGATAATGAACCTACTTATTTAAATTACAATACATGGAAAGAAGATAAACGCATCTTTACGAAATGGATTTGATAATTTCAAGTATAATACAATGACTCAATACAAAATTATTTGAAAAAGCACAAAAGTGACATAACAAAAATCATATAAATTTGAAAAAATTCAAAAAATATGTTTCATGTTTAATATATTAAGACAAATTGTAACATATTAATTTTCATATTTTAGATATATTTAACATAAAACAAGTAAAATAATTAATACACAAATTGTCAATACAATAAGTTTTCTTTTGTAAGTATCAAATAAATCAATTTTATATATGTAGCTATAATATATTAAAAATTATAAATAAATATTTATATTAAATTTGTCTCTCTAAAATAAAAATCCTATATTCATCCTACAAAATTAAAATACATTTATATATAAAATATAGTATAAAACTCATTAAAACCCAAAATATAAACAAATTAAAAAAATAGTATCACAAATCATAAAACTAATTGAAGTGAGTAGAATTAACATACCGTTGAAAAGGAAGAGATTGCATGCAAATGGTGTTAAAGAAGTAGCTTGTAATAAAATGAGAATGACAGGAGTTGCAGAGCTTTCCTTCAAGCTTGATTGATTACTTTATCAATTCCGGATAATATATATACTCTATTTTTTTCTCTCTTTTCTCCTTTCTTTTGTTTTCTCCACGAAATCGTATAGCAATTAAAAGAACGAGGAAAAATGAATCTGAAACAATATAAACAAATGAATTTTAGAAGATTGTGACAAAATGGCTAAAAAAGGAATTCTATCTATATTTTGTTTATCAAAGGGAAAGAAAATCTATATAATAAATGAAATGAAGAAAATAGAATAATATAAACAGGGAAAGAAAAAAACCCATATTGATATAAATAATTAAATATGAAACATTTCTTTTTTTGCTGAAATCAATTAAGAAATATTTCTCTATTTGTTTCCTCTGTTTTCTTCTAATTTCTTCTTTATGTTTTTTAGAATAATCGTCTTGATATATGTTTGAATTCGTCCAATAAGATATCACGTGGTACATCCAAGTCTGATTGCGCCACAACATCCAACTCCATTTTTAGGGCCACAAGCACAAAATAATTTTATAATTTAATTTTAAATTTTTTTAAAAAATTTAATAAAAATATATGGGTCCGGTAAGATGTAAAGTTGTCACTAATGGAACTCAATTATCCCACTGTTGACTTGTGGTAAATAATGAATTAATATATAATATAAATATTTTTACATTGTATTTTTCAAAAAGATTTTGTTTGAAATTAAATAATTTTAAATATTTAAAAAAGTTTACATTTAATAAAAAAATTACGTTATTATCTCATACAGTTACAACTTTAATATAAGTATCTTTAAATTTATAAATTGAACGGGAATCGTTATAGTTTACTTTGTAAAATATATATTTATAAGATATATAGAGTAAAAATATTTTTAAATAAATAAGAAATAAAAATTAATATTATATACAGGCAAAGAACTGAAAGAAGATCGTCCAGGCTTCGTCTCCTTCATTGCTTACTTTGTTGTGAAAAAAGTACAACTTCTCTAGAATAGGCTTTTATTCTTTCTTTTTTTTTTTTTTCGTTTGTTTGGTTTTAGTAGTTTCTTCCTTTCTTCTATTTAATTTGCTTCTTAATTTTTGTTTGAATGTTTGAAGCTTTATGCTAACTATATATCTTTGTTTCTTTTCAAATTCAGATGTCTGGTTGCCCTGTAACAAAAAGAAAAGAAATTTACTTTTACACAACATCAAGTGTATTAATCTTCGGATTCTAAGTTTATCTTCTACTTTTTCTCAATTTGGAATTTCCAACCAAGATTGTGTGTTTTGTGTGTTTATTTTTTATTTTTTATTGTTTTTTTCACAGAAGAAACTGCATTCTTGGATAAAAAATTTAGGGCTAGCAAGTTTTAAAATTTAAACTTTGGGATTCTAGATGACTACATGAATGTACTAAGTTAAGATTTGGGTTTGTATTTTCTTTTTCTTTAAAAAGCCTCTTTTTCTTTGGTTTCCCTTGAGTTGGGCGCTTAGCGAAAATGTAATTCATGGCAAATATAACTAATCCTCTGCATAGGGTTGTTAAGTTTATAAAGGAAGATATGTTAGGCTGGCAAGGCCTAAGGTCTCTAGGTTGTAAGTGGTTCAACAACTCCTTTGCACAAAAAAAAAAAAAAAAAAAGGCTCAATCGGCTTAAAAAGTTCAACGCATTTCCTTAACAAATCAGCTGGCTGAAGCACTTGCAAAAGGTTGTTTGCAGTTTTTTTCTTCCAAAATTGATGTCACCAATGGATCCACGTCCGACGAGGGTGTTGGGAGGAAATCAGATTTGAAATCCAAACATCACAGATAAAAATTATCTTGGACATGATCGGATCAAATTTTTTTAAATAGCATTAGATGATGTTATTCAAATAAGTATACATATCATGTATTTAAATCTTATCAATTTACTTGCACAATCTATAAATACATATGAATGAAACTTTCGCAGCATACCATTTATTGTCCAAATTCTATTTGCTTCCATTTTTTTGATACATTGACTATATCATGTCAACGCATATGCTTAAACTATTCATTAATGTGAAGATATTATTATTTTAACTTGCGAAATCATATGAAAATTTTTAATGATTTGTTGTTACTTGAATTGTGTGGGTTTACTGTTGACATGATAAAATAATTTATTTAATATATATTTTTAAAAAACTAAATTTAAGATCATCTTTTTATCTTACCAACAAAATATCTGATTTAATTATTGAATACATATCATCTTAAAATGTGCCACGTTATTTATGTAGGCTTGTCAAATAATAAAGTGTCACATTAATGTCATGCCATAAAAAAAATGCCATGCCATATTGATGGGCATAAATTGCTTCTAAACCCTTGTTAATTTAGGGATCATTTAAATGATGGAAGATAGATTTTAAAAAGATTAAAAACAACAGTGAATATGATATTAGTTATTGTAATAGAAAAATTAAAATTAATGACAAAGATATGTATTTAGATGTAAGTGTAATAGTGACAATGCACTATAATAAGAAAATTTATTATTAAAGATATTAAACTAAAATTTATATATAATAATAAAATTTTAATTTAATTAATATTTACCAAATTTATTTATTATATAAAATTAGTTGAGAAATAATAAAATTTATTAGTAAAAAATAATATTTATTTAATTTATTTATTAATGTATTATAAAATAAAATTAATTCATTATATTAAATTAATAAATTTACTTTTATAAATTTCAAAGAAAAAAATAAAAATGTTACGGTCAAAAACAATAAAATCAAAATGAGATAAAAAAACATTGGTTCAATTAGCATTAGAACAAGATGTAGGGGGCAAAAATGATAAAATAAATAAATAAAACTCACCGACACCACACTACACCAAAAATGGTCAATCAGTGACCAGCCTTCGTTGCCTCGTGTCGGCCACTCATTTGGGTGTTTGATCAGGCAATGAGCACAAAAAATGTGACAACCAACCTCCCATCGAAGATTTGATTTCATCCAAACGAAGCCTCAATTGTTTGAATTTTTTTGGTTAAAAATGATGAGATTTTGAATGATTGAATATCTTAGGTTGATGTTATCATTTGAATTTTTTTTAAAATTAATTTTTTTAAAAAAAAATTAAAGATATAATTAAATCAAATTAAATTGATATAATATTAAATTTGAATTATATTTTAATTCAAAAATTCAAGATTTAAAATTTAATTAAACTTCATTTTTTATGTCCTAAAATTATAAATACTAATATTTAACATTATATTTTATCATTTATTTATATATTAAATATATTAAAAAAAATTTTTGATTATACTTACAAATCTCTCAAATTAAATATTTAATTACTCTAACGTTACTCGACTCGGTAGCTCCAACTTAACAATAAAAAAATTAAAGTTTAAGTTTTTTAAATTAAATTCAAATAGCTCACAAATGCCTTAATTTGTTATCACTCTTATTAAAAACTAAATTGAAATCAAACTTAAAATACTATGATTTGATGGAAGGAAGAAAAAAAGAAAGAAAGAAAAATTGAATCTTAAATTTTTTACAAAGATACATATTACAAATAAAAATTACATCACAATTAAATAACTTTTAATATTTATTAAATAACACATTCATAAAAAAATAATTATTTTTTATAGACGAGTTAATGAGAAATTTTTTTAAGGTTCCATTTGTTTTGTTAAAATTGACTTTCAAAAAAAATTTTTTAGAAAATGTTTACATTTTCTAAAAAAATAGAGATTTTATATTATTTAGATAAATTAATGAAAAACATTTTATGTTATTTGATTGTTTTCTGAAAAATATATTTCTTTTTTCAAATAATTTAATATAACTATTCAAATATTAAAAATTATTTATTAATAAGTATTTTGAAATTATTTATTATTAAAAATACTAATATTCAAGAATAATTATATTTTAATAATAATATTTAACAATAAAATATTACTTTAATATAAAAACACTTAAAATATACTTAAGATATTATTTATATTAGTATTTTAAAATATTTCAAATAGTATTACTATTCTTAAAATATTATTTTTATTAATATTAAAATAGTAATATTATTATTAAAATATTTATATTTTATATTAAAAGTATCCATTATTAAATCATAACAAAAATATTTTTTGATATATATTTATTATTAAAATAGTAATATAAATATCTTAATAAATAAAAATATAAAATTATATATTTTAAATTAAAAATAATAAGATTGCTAAAAATATTCATATTAAAAAAATAATATTATTATAATATTTAACATTAATTATTAAAATAATAAAAATATTATTATATATGTTATTATTTTAATATTAAAATAATAATATAATACTGTTTATGATTGACATGCTAAAAATATTTATGTTTAATAATATACAAAATAACAATATTTAAAATTGAAATATAAAAAACTATTAATGTAAATATTTAATTTTAAATTAAAATTTAATAAAATATTATTATTAATATAATAATATTTTAAATCAAATCAAATCAAGTTTGAACTTAAAATATTATGATCAAAGTCTTACTTGAGTAATACCATAAAAATATTTAAATTAAAATATTAAAAGATTTTTAATGTTAATATTTTAATTTTTAAGTAAAATTAAATAAAAATATTATTTATTAATATAATAATATGTTAGGTCAAATCAAATTAAGTTTGAGTTTAAAAATATCATGTATAAGGTTCAATTTGAGTAAAATTATACTTAAATACATTGATAAATAATTCTACTTACAAATAATTCTTTTTTGAAAAATATCTTTTTTTTTAAAAAAAAGGTAAGATGATTTTTTAAAAAATAATCTTATTTTTTGTTGACTAATAAATTATTTTTCATTAACCAATTAAATTTTTATCAAGTAAACATATGAAAACACAAAAAAAAACTTTTTAAAAATTATTTTTTACGAAACAAATAGAGGTTAAGTTTTAAGTTTGAGAACAATTAATTGGATATAATTAATGACTTTGACATGGCAAAAATTTAATGACGTGACCTTTATTATCAAATGAGCCAATAATTGACATGGTGTGAGTGATGTACCTAGTAAATTTTCAACTAAATCAATTAAATAATTATGAATTGCTTTTCTCATTATATTGTATTCTTGTAAAAGGAAAAACATCACAAAGAGGGTAAAAAATAAATAAATAAATAATTAGCCGATTTGCCTTCTAGCTTTGGAAAATTGACCTAATATACATTGAGCCTCTTGACGAAAGGCTGCAAATCAAACGTAATGAAGTAGACCAATTCCCCATGGATTTCGTTTCCCATTACTTAGTTGTTGATATTTAATTTTATTTAATTTTTAAATTTAATCTTAATATTTTAATTTGGGTTAACTTAAATATTTTAATGGAATTTATTTTATTAAATTTGTTTAAGTTTGATTTGAATTAATCATTTTTAAAATTTTTTGCATTTGCTAGAGTTGGATACATTCAATTTGAATCAATTCAAAATTTAGTCATTTGAGCATAAATGCCTAAAGTTTAATGTGAATCTAGATTTAATTTTGAAGATCCAATTTTATTTTATTTAAAATTAATTACTTTAATTAATTGAAAATTAAAAAAAAAAAAAGAAAAAAAAAAGAGAAAAAAAGACTGAAGTTTGATCTGTCATGGCGACTAGCTTTCTCGGATTCAGTATTCCCTCCTCCTAAATTGTTTACCCATATCCAGCTTCAATTTTTCCATTTTATTTTACCCCTAACTTCTTAATACCAGTTGATCAAGTATTCACAAAACCTAAAAAACCTACATTACACCCACCCAAAATGCAGCAATGGCTGCTGCAACAAAACTCCAACAGAAATGAATGGCCATGTCCTTCTTTGAGCAAGTTAAATCTATCAGAACCCAAAATTGTGGATAGCAATGACGGGAAGAATTCACGGCTGAAAAGGAGAAACTAGAAAAAAAATCCTATGCTCCTACTTTATCACTACCCACACAAAGAGCTCAAAAAATGGGCCCACCACCGGTCACCAGCTTGGATCCCCACTAACAAAAACCCTTAACAAAGACAACCACCGATTTCAAAACTACCCATCACCTAGCAAAACCACACTACTACATCAGCCTCCACACCCCACTGGTTTACTGTTCCTACCAGTCCCAGCACCGAAATTCAAGACCCAGACCTTCACCAATGAACTACCTAAAACAGCCCCCATCTCCACCCTCCTTTACTACCAAGCAACTAAATGAGACCACCCACCTAAAACCACCACCATTGACAGTAGCTCCTCCTCGCAGCACCACCAACAGCCGACTAGCCCTTCCATGCCTTTCCGCACTATCACAGACCAATTTCAACCAAAAAATCACCCGAAACCCATACACCCAGCCTAGACCAATAATCGAGACCTACCCAAACTCAGCCTCAATCACTACCAGCAGCATTTGTGACCAATCGAGACCAATAATCCTCGGATTTGTTGGGCTTTGGAGATTTTCTAAGAGGGCTTGGCTTGGATTTGTGAAGAAGGAAGGAAGGAAGGAAAGGTTTTTGAGGGGTCATAGCGACGGTGACAGTGGCTGTTTATGTACGATAAAGATGGTCCACGCTAGCATAGGGATATTTCAGGGAATCTAAACAGGTGTAAATGGAGGATAGAAGGAGAGGAACAATATACTAAAAGTGCAGAGAGATCAAAAGGCGGGAGAGAGATTTTTGGTGGCTTGAAGTTTTGGGCTTTCGGCTTAAATCTAGAATGTGGAGGTTGACTTTGGAAAATGTGAGCTTGGAACAGTGATCAGGAAGTTAAGGAAAGCTTCTGTTGAAAATATGAGGAGGAAAAGGTGTTGGACGACGGCAGCCCCCAGCAGTAAGCGACGACATCGCCAGCCGGCATCTGGTGTTAGGGGGAATGGTTGGCTGTTTTGTGTTTTCTTTAGAAGAGAATAGTTTTTTTTCAGAGAAAAAGGGTTGAAATGAGACAACAAAAAAGTGTTTGGCTTTTAAAATTTAAAAAAAAAAAAACAAAGGGAAGAAGAACCGACCTAAACCGACAACCTGCCCCGAACCGTGACCTATTCGACCTAACCTTATGGCTGCCATTCAGGTCCAAAGGCCGACCCACCCTGATTGCTATTGGACTCCGCCTAGTTTGAGTGTCATCCAAGAACATGTCAGATTTAGGTCATTTGGATTTAGTTTGCTTTGAGCTCAAAAGCTTAGTGGGTTTGGTGTCTTCTCCTATATTTTACTAGGCGTATTATTTGTCCACTTTGACGTTCATTTATGCTTTTAACATTTTCTAGCATTAAATATTTTTTAAAATAAATTGACTTCTAAATAATTGAGGTTATCGATATAATATTAAAAAAATAAAAATGTAATTATTTTTTTAGAAAAAATATATATGGAGCAAATTTGGAAATAAAAATTGATTGTTTTAAAAAAAAGAGTTTAAAAAAATGTTTAGGAGAATTAAAAATGAACAATAACATTTTTCAATAAAATATGATTTTGAAAACCCTAACTTAATAGAAGAGGAGATTCAACTTATTATTTTTACCAAAAAATATTATTTTTATCTAAATGAATTATTATAATATTTTTTAAAACTAAATGATTAATTTTCTTAAATTCTACTTAGATATTAGGAAATTGAAGAAATTTTTCAACCTTAAAAATTTTTATTTTATTTCTAATTTTTTAAGAGAAATAATGATAAAAATAGGAAAAATAAAAAGATTTGAAAGGAATGGAATAAATTGATCATGGGTATTATTTGACTTTCATTTGCATCATCTATTTTATAGTGTGTCATATACATGGTATTTGATTATAACAAAATTGAAGTGATGAAATAAATTTTTAAAATTATTTTTTAAAAATAAAAAAACCAATATTTTTAAGTTAAAATAATTCTTAAGATCCTACATAAATATTTGAGAGCATCTTAATAATTGTTTTTTTATAAAAAAAATTACTATGAGAATCTCAAATGAAAAAATATTTCTCAAAATTTCACTTAAATATTGGGGAATTCAAAAAAGGTTTCAAAACTAAAAATTTTTATTTTATTTGTAAATAAAATATCTTAAATTATTTTACAAAAAATAAAAAATTTAAGGGAATTATTTTAAATATTAAAATTAAAACCACTTTTATCAAAATAAATGGATAACATATGATCAATTGATACCATTTTAAAAATAGGTGCTATGGGATGCTAATTTTTTCCTACATGTAACTGAACTTTTAAACCCAAATTTATTTTTGCGAACCAAATGAAAAATTATCTTTTTGATAATTTATTATCAATTTTAAAATTTTATTAGGAAGACAAGTTTTTTTAAATGACCAATCACGCCTAACAAAAAATATTAGTGGCGACTCTCTTTATTTTGAAATTCTTCAAATTTTCGTTTAACGATCCCAAAACTATTATGACATTAGCCTATTGATTTCCAAGTTCCAACTCAAATTTTGGGTTTAACTTAGGTATGTTAATAAATAAGGTATGAGACAAGTACAATATTCCTCATCTTCATCTTTGAATTTTTATATTATACCTATTCTCATACTTATACTCAACAAATATTTTAAATATATCCGCATCTCCATACCTTCAAATATTTTATGAGTATGGGTAATCTTCATACCCCTAACTTAAAAAAAAAAAAAATTTAGTTTTTTTTTTAAATTTTTATCTAGTATATTTGTTAGGAACATGGGGTTTAACTTTGTTCCATTGTTTTGACCAATTAAAGGCCCAACAAGTGGTATAAGAGTCTAGTTATTTTAAGATATCGATACAAAAATAACCTAGGACAAAATTAAATTTTGTTTGAGATCATAGAGGGTGATACAAGTTCCATGATAAAATTGACAACATCAAATTATTCAATTTGAAAATCTATCATGGAGGATTATTTATACTATAAAAATTTGTATTAGCTGGTATTGGGTGATTCAACTAAGCCAGAATATACGAAAAATGAAAGCTAGAAAATCTAGGCAGAAAGTTGCTGGCTATAATAAAAAAATGAGTTAATATTAGCATGTTTCATCATGTAGTGCATGAGACATATACACATACCATTTGAAAAAAATTGACAGCATTGTATGTGAAAACACAGATATGAATAAAGTTATTCTTGTTAAAAAACTTACACTTTTACAGTATAGGAATGGACAATCAATTACAGAATACTTAAGTGATTTGTAAGATATATTTTAATCGGATGACCACTATGCTTATGATAGATGATGAAATGAATGCGTTGTTTCTTTTGGGTTTATTGCCAAACAGTTAGAATTCTCTAATTGTGACTATTCTTATTCCAGCTCCTGATTACAAGGTGACATTGAAGATGATAAAAGACAATATGCTTAATAAAGAAGCAAGGTGAAAATATTCAAACTTTGGGAATCAAGTTCTTGTCACAGAAAACAAAGGTAGAAAGATCGAAGAGGTCAAAACTTGAAAGGTCGTAGTAAGTCTAAACATAGATCCAAGTCCAAAGATAAAATGAAATGTTATCATTATGGTAAACTAGGTCATATAAAGTGATATTGAAAAATCTTAAAGTAAGAGCGAAAAGATAAGAAAGGTAAGAGTTCAAATGATGGCAATATTGTACAGTAAGTTCAGATAGTGATTCAGTTACTTTGATTTGTATACATGGTGATTGTAATCATGTTAGTGATCTTGGCATTGAATGGATAGTTGACACAAGAGTGACATATCATTGTGTTCCTAAAAAAAAGTTATTTACAACTTACAAAGCATGCGACTTTGGTTACATTAAAATGAAAAATAAAAGTGTGTCACATATTGTTGGGATTGATGATATTATTGTACAAACTAGTAGGAGCTGCATGTTGATTTGAGAGATGTCAAACACATTCTAGATATAAGAATGAACTTGCTTGCTATTAATGTCCTTGATAAGGAAAGATAAGTGAGTCGACAAAAAAATAAGTAATAAAAGCTTCTTAAAATATCTATGATAGTTATAAGAAAAAAATATACTGCATAATATATAAGACATGGACGTAATTAAACAACAAAATAAATACTGTTAAGGATGATGCTTTAGCAAATATGTGGCACAAAAGGCCAATACACATGAGCGAAAAGAAGTTAAAGATTTTGGCAAGGCAGTCTCTCATTTCCTTTATCAAAGGTATGTTTGTTGATTCATGTGATCATTGTTTGCTTGTAAACATCGTAGAGTTTCTTTAACCTTGATTAACATCTTTTCTGAAATAACCAAATCCAACCCAACTCATATTATACTACCATGAATCTTTTTCCCTATAATTAAACATCCCTGGAAGCAAAAGTAGCTAAAATGCTAGGCACAATAAACTTATTCAATTTCAAAAGCAAGCTCATTTCCTTCATTCTGTAAAGCTCTAAAGCTTCTTTAGGCTTATCAAAATGAACAAAACCTAAAATCATTGTGGTCTGAAAAATTATCTCTTTCAAGCATTTCATCAAACAACATCTTTGTTCCTTTAAGCATTCCCATTTTTGCATACCTAGAGCTCAAAATATTCCAAGAACACAAACCCTTTTCACTCATTTCATCAAACACCTTTTAGGCATCTGACAAACTCCTATATTTTGCATACATATCTGAAAGATAGTTCGAAATAACTATCCCAGGTAAAATTCCAAAAAAATTTATGTGTTGGTGGACATTTTTGCCATTAGTAGAAGCTCTATTTTGGCAGCAAAGTTGGATAAGAGTTGAGTCACGAGAAGTTGGAAGTTTTTCAATTTGACTAAGGATATGAATTACTCCTTTTAAGCATTTTTTGTTGCATAAATTGCGTAATTTATGAGATTGTCTTTGCTATTTGGTTTGAAAAATATTTTTTTGTTGGAAATGTATATGGGTTTGTGTTTGAGAAGAAAATGAAGAAAGAAATTATTGCTTTGTTTTGGTGAAACAAAGATATAGAATGGAAAATTGAGAAAATTTTGTTGTATTATGCAATTTTAGCTATGGTGATTTATTATGTTAATTAATAAAATATGATTGTATTAATATCAATATTATAATAAATAAAAAATAAAATTTATTTAAATAAACAATTATTATTTAATTTAATTTAATTTAATTTAAAATTATATTTAACAATCAATTTGATATAAATATTTATAAAAATAAAATTCCTCGACCAAGCGAGAGGCATCAACTAATATATATTAAAAATCATGATTTTCAAATATAAATGATAGTTGACCCTTATACAATTAAAATATATATTAAAAGAATCAAGGAGTCGTTAGTTTAGACATTCAGCTTTTTGGTTTATTAGCTAAAAAAACTTGGGAGAACATATAAGAAAAAAGTTTAAATCCCACTATTCCCTATTCCTTATAAAAAAAAATGAATTATTAATTCAATTATATTGATATGGGTTTTGAAGTTAAGGGTTTAAAATTCAAACTTTAATCGTAATTAAAAAAAACAAAAAATATATGTATTAAAAAATTATGAAAATTTATTCTATAAGTCGGGCAATTGAAATTCGTTTAATTTATATGAAATTCATCTTAAAAAGTGTTTTTTTTTTTCGTTCATTAAAACAATACCACCTCATAATTTTTAAAAACCAAGTGGTTAGCAATATGTATTCACCCATAGTAAATCAATCCTCATTAATTCATCTTCATCTTGATTAATTTATCTAAAATTAACTAAGAAACCATATACATAAAGTAATTAGCATGAACTAAGGATATAAATCGCAGGAAAAAAAAAAAAAAAAAACAAAGAATACAGCAATTGTAATGTAGTTGAGGGTTTTTCTTTACTCTCTAGTCATTTTTACTCATATTCACGCTTTCTTTTTCATTTGTTGAGGATCCCCAATGGTGCGTTTTTTGTTTTCAAGTTGTTTGTATCTTTTCCTTTTTGATAAACCGCGATTTACGGTTCCAAAAGAAAGAGAAATAAAAAACTTCCATGATTTGGAAAATTTTTTCTTAATTAGGAAGATTTTTTCTGTCTTGTTTTCATTCAATCTCGATTAACTTGATAAATTCACGTCTCTCTGTTAATCATTTTTTAATTGCAATTTTGCTCATAAATTATTTTTTGAGGATATAATTATACTCAAAGCAAAATATATACAAACATTTACTATCATTGAGCCAATGCTAGCTCATATTTGATGATTTATGTCATGGTAGTCAAATAAAAATTGGAATAAAATTAATTGCTTCGTAAGTGTATTGCAATTATCTCATTTTAATCCAAGGTCAATTAATGTATAATTATAAGTAATTATATTGATATCATATTATGACATACCCGATCACATATATAATTTTAATTAAGTATGATCTCGATATTAATTTAATAATTAAACTCATAATGAGATGAATTAATTTTGACGAAAATAATAAAAAAAATTTCTACTTTCACCTCATATATATGAAGTCAACCTATTAAGTTTTATAATTTTAGTTTCAAGTAAAGACAATTTTCTCTCTCGTTTCTTTTTGTGCAAATCACCATTCGAAATCTGAAATATGGAATCGGAAAGCACAAAAACAATAGCATCACTTCAATAAACTTCAATTATGAGGGATTAAACACTCGTCAGCATCCAAATCAATTTTAATTTTGATTATAATTTGTATTAATGACTTGGTGTTGTTTCAAGTAAATCCATCATATACAACTGTTAAACTAAGAAGATCATTAGGTGTTTCAAAGAAATAGTCAAATGTAGTTGTCCTTTTCTTTTTTTTTTTCTAATTTAGACCAACGCTTTTCCAGGCCTGGTTTTCTAATTCGTAGAAAATATGATTTTTCCACGCAAGTGCCGGTCTCGTGTTGGAAAAATACATAGTGAAAGTGAGGATAAATTTACTTTGTAACTTTTTAGTTGTTGACTTAAATTGTTAGAAACCAATTTGTTTGGTCATGGAGTCTTCATCGATAACTTTCCGAAGTTGTAGTGAGTTACACGGTTTCTACCAAGTCAAAATTATCTACATAAACCATTTCAAAATGAATTACATTATTTGTTTAAAATAATATAAATACATAAATATTTTTTTCGGTGAACTACACCATCAATAATTGATAATTAAACAATTCTATTTCACATGGGATTATTTTGTAATTTAAACTTTACTTTATCCCCTCTTTTTTACTTTCACAATTCCTAAAAGAAAAATAAACAATTTCGTAATTAAATATTTTAAGAAAGTAAAGTGTGAGACAAGAAAGCTTACAGTAGATAATTGTAATTTCACTTTTATTGTAATACTGGATTTATATTATATTATATATATATATATAATATTGAACAAAAGAAATTTGGAAATTGAGAGTTTATGGTCAAAGAAAGCTACAAAAACGGGTCCATCTAACATAGAAACTGATTGAAGGCCACTTGTTCTGTGGTGGGCCGAATGTCTCATCTTTTGTCCTCATGACAAGACTCTGGTGGCGCCCACCAACCACCAGTTCATCTTCTATGACTAAGTGATTATGAATAAAAAAATAAAAAATAAACTCCTTATCTCACTTTTTTTGTCAATTTGTTTTTGTCTCAAAATTATTTTTTTAATATTTAAAATTTTTTTATATTTTAAAATTATATTTTAATAAATTTTTTATTTTTTTATGTTAAAATTTTTGAAATTTTAATTTTAATTTTAATATTAAATATATTAAAATCTAATTTTTTTTTTAAATTTCGTGAAAAGTAATTTCATTCAAATAATTTAAGATGAAAGAAGCAATATATTATTGATAAAATTTTTAAATTTCATCAACAAAATTAAAAGATTATGTATATCTTATTAAAATATATTTGAAAAAGTTAATAATATATAATAAATAAAAGTACATAATATAATATTTTAATTTCATCTTGTAAATTTTAAAAATTCCACTAAAAAAAATAATTTTAAAAGCTAAGCATCCCAAATTAAGTGGCATCCTAATCCTGTTTTTTTTTTTTTTCTTTATCTTGTTTTTGTCCTTTGCGAGGTTAATGGTGCTAGATGAATGTACAGCCTTCAGAAAATAAAAATTCTTCGACGAGGATAAGAATAGAATATTAATATATTAATAAGTAGTTGATTTAATTAATTAAAATTTATTTATTTTGATAAAAAAATTTTATATTCGAATATTATCAGTGATTATTTATTAAAATTATTTTAAATATATAATTTATAATCATTTATTTTAAATTATCATATATAATATATTTTATTTTAATTTAAAAGATTGAATAATTTATATATTTTAAATTTAAAATATATATAATATTGATGGGACAATTGTAACTTTTTGTTGAAATAAAAACTATTAAACAAAATCATAATTATTGAATTCAATATATGCCATTATAATTACTTTTTAATTATTTCATACAGTAATTATGCTTTTTTTTTTAATTCATAAATGGGTTATACATGAATAATTAAGCTTTGGCTATCACATAAATCTTCACACATCTCATACCAAATATTCTGACGTGAAACCTTCAAGTTGAATTCTCAAAGTTTTACCCACGATAATATTCTCTTCAAAACATAAATATTTCTTAAAGCTACAATATTCCTTACCGATATAACTTACAGATACGACGAATCTTCCAATCATTCTTAATTGTTTGGTCGATTTCATATTTATCAAGTCAACAAGTCCCATTAATGAATTATTTCACATCAATTCAATTTATTTGATATCATTAAATGTTAATCTATGTAATTTTTTCTCAAATTTTATAAGAACTTTTTATCACCTGTCAAATGCTTACGTTCCATCACCGCTCATATTTTATATATAAAGTAAAAAAAAAAAATCCAAATACACTATTATGGACATTCTCCTTAAACACTCTATTATTCTTTGTAATTCATCCTTTTGTTCTTTAACCCTAATTTCTTAGATTTGACTGATTTGAATTTCGAACCGTGCCCCAAAAACTAAATTCCAACGCCTTCTAACAACCCTATATTTGCCACAAGTTCAATTCTCATCCAGCTCATCTTCCAACCCTCCATATAACGCACATTTACCTAAAATTCCCTATATATAACTGAACACCAATTTTACCATTTACTTCATGGTATGATCTCTAATATATTTCAATCTTGATTTCTTAAAGCACATGTTTAAAAAAAGGGTGATCTATCTAAATCAAAATGAATTACAAAAAGTGATTAATAAGCATAAAAGAATATCGTTTTTCATAAAGAATCATATGGAAACCTAAATTCACCACCTAACTTAGTTAATTATTTGACTTTTCACTTACAAACACTTCTTATACGTTGCATAATTTGAATTCAAAACCTGCTTTACCTTAATAAGACCATAACAAGTATAAATTATTAATAATCAAATAAGAAGAAGGATCAATTTACATATTGTAAATTTTTTTAATTTTATACTTTTTTTAATCCCTAATTTTATAAATATAAGAGATGAGAGAGACAAGTAAAAATAAAAAAATAATTTTATTTTATTTTTTAGATCTATTAAAATCAATAATTAAAAAAATATAAAATTAAAAATGTTTTATACTGTATAAATTAATCTCTCTTCATTAAATAATAGATTAATTTGACAACATTTAAAGACTAAAAGTGATTAAAGTTTACGATGTGGTAAGAATATTAAGAAGTTTACCTATTTGGAATCAAGGAATTATGGTGATAATAATAAAAACAAGGAAAAAATGTAAAAAAAAACTAAAAATTGAAAAGCAATAGTAGTTTTTATAGATGTTGAGAAGGAAATAGAACGTAAAACAAGAGTATCAATTAGTTATTTTAAATTTAGAAAAGGAATTTTGAATTTATAGAATTTGCACAATTTAAAAATTAGATTAGTTTTTGCCATTATTAATGTGTTGCCATGTTGATTTGGAATGAAAGTCATGCTTTTACGTGTTTGTATATTACTATAAATCTATGTACAAACTAGAATATTTTATGGTATGAAATTAAGTAACCTCTACAACTTATGGGGTATAAGTACCCAAAAAAAAAAAAAAAACTTAATTTTACTATAAATTTAAAGGGATAAAATGATATTATAACCAAAGTATAAAGATTATATTAAAATCTTAAAAAAAAAAAACAATTTAAAATGTAAATAACTATAAAAATTTAAGTGTTCCAAAAAAATAACAATCTCAAAATGGTTGAATGATTTGTTTTAATTAAAACATGATACTAAGACTCATTAGGTTCTTAGTAATATAAAAGAAGATATTTTATCTCTCTAAACTATTCATAGGTCTCGCTCGACTTGAGTCGAACTTTAATTTGGATAACAATTTTCAAGCCCATACTTGGTTTGATCTGAAATATTGTTAAATTAATAAAAATAATTTTTTATTTAATATTAATCTTTAAATATATTTAAAGTAGTATAATATCAAAATAACCTCAATGGATTAGTCCAGTCGAATCTTAGCTAAAGTTTTGAAAGCATCAACCAAACATAATCCAACTTATGATTACTTTTGCTCATATATCATGAATTCCGTTGTTGATTCAAATTCGAAGCTTTCATGTTGAAGTTTTAATATTAAAATATTAAAAGATTATTATTCTTGCACCTAAGCAGACTTACCTATTTAATTAGATTATTATTAAATTATCATATACCTATTTAATTAGTTATATTAATTTTTCTTAAAAATAACATAATTGACATGGGACAACATAAATCCACACTTAAGAGTTTAAAGCTCCCGAAAAGTTAGGAATAAAATAATTTTTTATTAAATATTAAAAAATTATTTCGTTTAACAATAAAAAAATTTTTAAACTTCATAAGTAGGTTTTCGGGCAAAAAAAAAAAAGGGCTTCATAAAGAGCTCTATAAAATTATCGCGTATCTATTATGTCATAATTAAAGAAGATTAACATAATTACTAAAGATTGCTGGTATGGTATATATAATGATACGAACAATACTTAAATATTAGTCCCAAATTTTCAATCAGTGTCGTTTAACTTTAATCGTGCGGCTCGTGAGGTAACAGGTCAATCTCATGAGCTTTATCTAGACCACACCTTATCATTTCCAAGCTTTCACCTTCAAAAATGTTGACCTTCTTTGGTCTGGTCTCCTCGAACCATCGCAGAAATGGAAAAACACGAATTGCTATTCTTCGCGACCTTATAAATATCTCACCCTTGCGGATCCCCTCTCGCGCATCAACGGCACCACTATTGTATTGGGCCCAACATTATTTCCCCGAAGATATCACCTACTAAGCGCGTGATTTAACAACCTCATCGTTTTCAAGCATCTCATGATACCCACTCAGTAAGTGTGCTTACCTAATGCGAATGACGTCATTTATTTAGAGTCCCCAAAATCCAACGGCTAAAATAGACCGTCAGTCCATATTTGATTCACACGTATGAAAAATAAAAAAGCATGAAATTCACTATATTAATAACAAATAAATGTCTTAACGTACAATGAACCTTGGAATATGAAACTTCAACCAGTGTGAATCTTCTTAAAAAATATAAAATTAGTATTTGTTATTTTTTGGGGCCAGAGTATTTAAGATTCTGTTAATACAATTTTTTTAATTTCATAAATTGAATAAAACATTGACATTTTTTTTATTTTTAATGAATTTTTTATTTTTAAATATATACAAAAATATAATAATTTAATTAATTCCATTTATGTTTGATAAAAAATTAATCCCACTTATAAAATTTAAAAATTTTACCTCTCACAAATGAAAATTTTTTTAAAATGCAATACATAAATATTTTTTAATTAAAATATTTAACTGCGTCTATGATGACGATGATGATGATACATACAATCGTACACGAGTCATCAACGCCGCGAATAAGATCCATGTAAAAAACAATCAAACCAATTAATTAATTAAATTTAAAAAAAAAAAAAAAGGAGAAAGAAGTAAAAGTATAATAAAGTATGACTTGAGTTATGTGCGTCATGGCGTTTAGACACCGATTTCAATAGAAAAGATCAATCACCCACTCACCATCAAAATCAGATCAAATTCCTTGGTTTTGCTTGAACAAAAAAAAATCCTTGCTTTTTTTTTTTTTTTTGTGTTGGTTTGCTTAAGATTACAATTGGAGTGAATTTATTGATGCACTAGAAATTAAGAAGAAAATTGTTGGTGAAAGTTATAGGGGCATGGAGAAGGAGAAGAGGAAAAGGAGTGAGAAGGAAAGCAAGGAGGGAGTAGTAGTGGAGAAGAATAAGGTAAGGAAGGAAGAGGAAGCAAGCGAGGAAGAGGTGGAGGAATTTTTTGCAATATTGAGGAGGATGAGGGCGGTGGTTAAATATTTCGAGAAAGGTGAAGCCGGAGAAGGTTGGAGGGCGGCGGTGGAGACGATCGTGGTGGCCGATGACGATGCCAAGGATGGTATTGATAATGAGAAGAGAAGGGAAGGCGTGGAGGAAAATGGCGTTTTGGACTTGAACATAGAGCCAGAGGAGGAGGAGGAGTTGGAGAATCCAAGTAGCTGATCTTGAAACCGCTGGCAACGGGGGAAGCTTAATTCCTTATCAAGGTTTCTTGGACTTTTTTCTTTTCTTTTCATGAAGCTTTTGCTGATTATGACGTTGTAATATGGTGATTATACTTGAGAAAAACTAATTATATTTTTAGTAGTTTTTATCTGATTATTTTATATATTATTATGTTAGTATAAAGATTTGGTTTTTTTTTTTTTTTTTAAGAAAAAAAAAGAAATCTGAATTATGTATGATTTGAATGCAATGATTTTTCTTTTTTATGAGCTATGTTCTCTGTATGTGTCAGAGTTTAGATCGCAATATTAAATCTTCTTAAAGAATAAAACATCATGAAATTATGAAGTTTATTAAATGAATTTTCATTTTGATCAATAGGAAGAAGCTCTTGTAAAGAAATTTAAAAAAGAAAGAAAGAAAGAAAGAAATTAAGAAAAACAAAATTGAGCCTAATAATTAAAACCCTATCAATCAATTTGATCAATTGAACATTTAGTATTAAACGAAAGTTAGCTGTAACTAACTTTGCATGAGAAGCCATAAGCTGATTTTTTTTTTCTTTAGGTTTTAGGCATTTGGACTTTACACATAAAATTGATTTTTTTGGGTTAATATAAATTTAGGTCTTTTCATATATAAAAATAGCTTTTACTTTTTTTTTTGTGTGAATTTCATGTATTGTTTTTTCTTTTCTTTTTTTCTTTTTGGCTTTTATTCTTAATTTTTTTTAACAAATATGTTATTTTTTCTATGTAAAAAAATGTTATCCGATATATACATTACTTATATAATTTTAATATTTTAAAATAAAATAAAAAGTTCAATCTTTTAACGAAAGAAGACAAACAGAGAAGCCATCTAAAAAAGAAAAATAGAAATTAAATGAGAAAAATTTTGAAATATATTATTTTTGAAAATAGTTATAATTTATAATAATTATTTTTAAAATTTATTAAATAGAAATTTTTATTGATTTATTTAAAAATAAAAAGTTTTGGTACCTCCAACCAAAAGAGATTTTACCAGTACCTTAGTAAAATCTGTTATATCTTTAACATAGATTAAGGTTTCAAATTCTCCAAATAAAAAGTAGTAAAAGTGGTTGTGAACAGACTAAAGAGTCTCTCGGTCGTACTGACCAGAACGTACCAGTTTTGAAGAAAGCCGGTACACCAAACATTGTCGTGTCGTTTGGTCTTTTGAACCACCTTGCATCCGTTCATATCGATTTAAATAGACCGTATTGGTTGTTTGTAGCAGTCAATAAATGATTTTTTTTCTCTTATTTTTTATATATTATTTTAGATAATTTGAAATCAATCTAATTCCTCTCTTTTTAAATTAGATATTTATATTCGAGCTAACAAATATAATAATAAATAGAAAAGAAATAAAAGACATTAAAAAAATCAAAACCCTTATTATATTTTTACTTTTCTTTTCTTTTAAATGTTTTTATACAAAGTTAATAAGAATAGATTAAATTAGTAAAAATTGAATATTTAGTTTATAAAATTTAAGTTTGAATATAATTATTAATAATTTTTTAAGTGACTTATAAATTCAATTTAAATTTTTTATAAACTTACCTTTTACTCTTATCTTGAAATAGGAGAGCTTCTACTAAACCTTAAACTTTTATATAAAGAATATTTTTATATAATTTTTTAATTTATAAGAAATTAAAAAAATTATGTATTTGATAAAATAATCAAGGTAAAAAACAGCGTTGACAGCAAAACAAAAAGTCAACAGATAATAACAATAATAATAATAATAATTTAAAGAGGAAACCTGTAAAGTTTTACTCAAAGTGCCAGAGGCTGTGGAGTAAGCAATGATTTGTGCCGTTGGGCTCTATGCATCTAGCGAGCAAAGTTGATTCGCCCAGAATTAAATTTGAATTGTGCTCATTTGGACCACACAACTACAAATACAAGTCTACAAAGGCATTGGTCCAGCAACCCATTAAAACAACATACTTAGGAAACTTCAAAAAACAAAAATGATTAAAAAAAAACTACAATATGGTTTCTCAACTGTTTCTAATTCAGTCATATTTTGATTTTCCCACTTCAATAATAAGTATTACACTAGAGCACTTGGTTTGGTTGTCTTTATCTTACATAGAGTTAGATTTTCGAATTTCTTATCTCAATCAAAAATTGAAATGACTGACAGTATAATAAGCGAAATCCTCCTTCATAAGTAAGTGTAGCTTGATTTTTTTTTTTTTTTTGGCCAATAGGTGTAGCTTGATTCTTAAGCTAATTGCTTTTTCCCTACCAGATAGTATGAACAAGAAATGTTATTTTGCAACCAAAAGTTTTCATATTAGCAACTGCAACTATCCAAGAGATAAAAGATACAATTAGCATCTTAACTGGGTTTCATTTCACATTTTTGAAAATAATATAATGTGTTGACTTAATATTAATGTAATTATATAATCAAACATAATAATATTAAGAATTATGATATTATAATTAAAACAATAAAAATTATAATATGATGACGATATCTTATCCACATAATGGTGGTGTCTCTCCTTTTAATTAATAAAAACCATTTTAATTAATAAGAATCCTTTATATATAAATTAGATATTTCTATAACCTTTTCTCATGTTAGTGAAGGAAGAATTTATTTATTTATTACATAGTATCAGAACCTTTCCATTTATGTCTATAAAACCCTATTTAGGGAACTATGTCTATTCTTTTCTAGCCTTATAAAAACATTAACAATTTTGATGGCCAGGCCTTTGATTCTTAAATCTTCTTAGTGGACTGCGCTTATCTTTCTGCACTATTTGATTCACCTTTAACCAAGTTCCTCCGCTCACCAACAAAGTGATTCCTCTTTTTTGCTTCTGCATTACCTGATTGCTATAACCACACATTATAATTTTTTTTTTTTATCTTTCTTGGGTTTGTTCAATAAAATAACAAAGACCTTGGATAGCAGGGAAAGAGAAAAGAAAGAATCCTGAATCGTTATCGAGCTTTGCATAGGTACCATTTGGGATGTGTCATAGGCTTAATGTCAATTCAGTATCATGGCATGGATGTTTTGGATTCTGAATTATGTGGGCAGCACTGTTTAAATATTTTGTTTTCAAGAGAGGACAAAATTTTATTACAAGGAAAGCGGTTTAGCTTGAAATCAAATTTTTGTATCTTCATAAAAATTTTTGTGGTCACTGGACAAAAAACGGAGGATATTGTTCAAATAATTTGCTAAACAGTCTTGGCGAAGAAAACAGCCAGCAATTGTTTAATGGGGTCCCTTTTCTGTAGGGCTGCTTGTAATCCAACATTATTTGATAATTGTACTGATGACTTTCAAATACACTCAAAATCAATTATAAAAGAATCTTTTGTACAATAAAGAAAAAAGTTGCTGTACACGCAAATACACACAAATAGTAAAAAAGAACAGGCATGGAACTGTGGAAGTGAAAAGCAAAGAAAATTTGGTAGTGCAAACAGTGTTAAGAAATTACATTACAGTTCATGCGTGTATATAAAAATGTAAATTTTTTATATCTACGTAAGTTTGTTGTTTTCATTGTTGTTAATTGCTTATAAGTATTTTTCTTCTTCTATAGACCAAAAATACTTTTTAATGTGTATTTTAGTTGAAAAGACAAAAGGATTTCAAATTCAAATTTTGAGATGAAATGAACGAGGTTTATAAGAAGGAGAGCATTAATAAATCTTATTATGAAACTCAAAATCATGTGCAGAAAAGAAAAAGTGAAAAAAGTTTGTAACCAAGAGAAAGTTAACTACCTTATTAATATGTATTTGGGTCTTTGCCTTCAAATCAGATAAATAATCCTAAAGAAAAATATACATCGATTCCTTTATAACTTTTTTGATGCATTTTTCACTGAAGAAGCATTTAACAAGAGAGATAGGTCTCAAAGGCATGCATGTATTTGCCTTACGAATTTTTTTTTTTCTTTCAATTAATTATTCATCATATCCAGCTAGTTATATATATATATATATGTATGTATGTAAGTATGTATGTATATTAAAATTTATAAAATTGATTATTTATATTGTTTTTTAAATTTCGAAACTAATTTTTACAAATTTAAATGGTTAATGTTGCGTTCTATCTTTAATAAAATAAATAAATAAATAGTTAGCCATTCTCTAAAAATCCAATACTGTAACAATATCAAATCATCTGCCATACCAACAGCTAAACCCGAAAACATGGAATAAAATTAAACCACCATAATTAATAATTAATTAATTAATTAATATTATGCGTCCTTTAACTAGAATATCAATGGGAAGAACTTACGTAAAGTTCTTTAGTTGTTTTTTCTTGAATTCCCCAATAAGATTATGGCACCTGTTTAATTACTTATATCATAACATATAAATTTGTAAATTTATCGTTAGACATGAATTAAAAGAGTTATTATCAATTTTTTTTGTTAAGGTATAATTGTTATCTGATTGAATCTGTTCTATTTAAAAAAAAGTCTAAAAATTGACTTAGAAATCTTTTAAATAGTAAATTTTAATCCATAAAATCAAATTTTAGATTCGAGAGTATGGTCACACATGAGAAAAATTATAGCACTCTCATACTGCCTATCTAAATGATGGTACTAGTTTGATTTCAAATTATCCAAACTTTAACTATGTTTATGATTTACCAAAATATTAAATATTGAAAATTGATCATAAAATTACTCAAATAGTTTAGTAACAATTTAAGATAATCTTATCACCTCAATAGTATTTATGGAGACTAATATTTCACTCTGAAAAGGCTCCATTGTTGAGTTCATTAATATATTTTTATTCAAGAAAATAGTTAGTAAAATCATCTAATAATTTGATAAGATTTATTTTGATGCATATTTTCTAATAGTTTTGTGAGATTTTATTATGAAATTATTTTTTTAGAAAATATATTACATCTTCCAATACTTTGGTAAGATTTAATTTAAGATGTAAATCCTCTAATAGTTTAGTAGGATAAAAAATATAAAATATTTTAATAATAATTTTTTTATGTAATCAGTTTATGAAATCCTCTAATAATTTGGTAGAATTTATAAAAAAATTTAAATTCATAAAGAAACCTCCAATAGTTTAGTAGGATTCATGAATTCATTTTTTAAAAATATTTTTTATTACACATTATTTTATTATTATTATTTTTAAAAGAACGAAATTTATGAAAGTATTTAAATCATTTAATTTAAAAAATAAGTAGAATACTTAATTAAAAAATAAAACAAGTAAAATGAAATAAATAAGAAAATCTATAAAATAAATAAAATAAAATAAATATATAAATGAAAAATAAAATAAAATAAATCTACGATCGAGTCGGGTCCAACACGCGTGTTATGTATGGGTCAGCAGGTTCATGCGTGGGTCAGGTTTGTTCAAAACATTGTCATTTTGATGTCATATAAAAACCAAAATTCTATTCATTTCCTTAGAAGCTAGCCTATTCCCTTCTCTCTTTAAAAATATTTCTTTGACCTCTCTCTAAACCCCCCACTGGAAACTTCAAAGTATCCCAGATTCTGGCAAAAAAATCTCAATTTTCAACATCGAAAAATTCAAATGGTTGCCAGAAACTTCAAGTTTTTTCAAAAACCAGATGAACCCAAAATTTGACCACTATGAATCTTACCTGAAAATTCAAACCCCCATAAAAAAATGCAACTTAAACCCAAAAAAACTCAATTTTTTTTTCCAAAAAACCCAATTTCTTTCAAATTTAAACCAAAAGATCTCAGAAATAATAGAACATTCCAACAAAAATCTCAAAAACCAACAGAAAGGGAAATCAAACCCAGAAACTCAAATCAGGTTCTCAGAAAACAAACTAAACCCAGAAAAATCAAAACTCCAAAACCAAAATCCAAAGAACTTCTTATAATTACAAAAAAAAATATTTAGATAACATGAATCCAAAAGAAAGTAACTTAGGATGAATCCCAAGCCCCCTATGTGTTAATCGATTCCAGTTTATAAAGGGATTTAATTCATTTTAATTTAGCAAGCATTAATTCACTTTCAATCACAAGTTTGATCCTCTGAGATTAGGTTTTAAAAATGATTTCAATCAATGCCTTGGTTTCATTTCCAATTTCATGCAAACAAGATTTCAGGATTGATTTCAAAGATCTCTGATTTTGTTTTCGAGATTTTTGACCTTTTTTTTTAACAAGTAATAATAATAATAATAATAATAATAATAACAATAGTAAATGCTTGTTGATCCCGAAAAGACCTAAATTGAGAAATTGATCACACCTCGAACAAAAATGGATGTTTACAGCTGCTCTTCTTTACACATCCCTATAAACAGGAATGATGTAAAGATCTAGACAACCATTTTGTCTGGGCTTGGAAATTGAAGTCGAATCAAGATGTACAAATAGTTAAACAATGTCAAAGTGGAAAGCAATCGAGGTGTGTCAAAATATAACAATGAAGATGACTAGAACCAAGTCGCAAGTTAGAAAATTAAAATGATAAAATTAAAATGATCTAGATTGAACAAGATTAGGAATAAGTGACTGAGATCGAATCGTGAGTCAGACAAATAAATTGTTTCAAACTAAGACAAGATCAAAACTAAGTGGCCAAGATTGAATTGTCAGTCAGAAAAATAAAAATGATCTGGACTGAGCTGAGATCGAAATAAGTGATCGGATCGAACCACAAGTTAGAAAAATAAAATGATATAGGCCGAGCTAAGAATAAAATAGGTGATTGGGATTGAACCACAGGTTTGAAAATAAAATGATTTAAACTGGATTGAGATCTAAATGAGTGATCGGGATTAAATTGTAGGTCTAAAAATAAAATGATTTGAACTAAGCTGAGATCAAAACGAGTGATCAAAATTTAACCACAGTCTAAAAAAAAAATGATCTAGACTAAACTGAGATCGAAACGAGTGACTGAGATTGAACCGTAAGTCTAAAAATAAATGACCTGGATTGAGCCAAGATAGAAGCAAGTGATCAAGATTAAACCACAGGTCTGAAAATAAAATGATCTGTACTGAGTTAGGATCAAAACAGGTGACTGAGATTGAATTGCAAGTCAAAAACATAAAATGATCTGGACTAAACTGAGATCGAAACGAGTGACTGAGATTGAACCGTAAGTCTAAAAATAAATGACCTGGATTGAGCCAAGATAGAAGCAAGTGATCAAGATTAAACCACAGGTCTGAAAATAAAATGATCTGTACTGAGTTAGGATCAAAACAGGTGACTGAGATTGAATTGCAAGTCAAAAACATAAAATGAGCTAGACTAACTCAAGATCGAAATGAGTGACCAGGACTAAACCATAGGTCTGAAAATAAAATGATCTAAATTGAACCGAGATCAAAACAGGTGACTGGGATTGAACCACAAGTTAGAAACATAAAATGATCTGGACTAAGTCGTGATCGAAACGAGTAACCAAGATTAAACTGTAGGTCTGAAAATAAAATGATCTGGACTAAGTCGAAATCAAAACGAGTGATCGGGATTGAACCACAGGTTTAAAAATAAAATGATCTAGACTCAGTTAAGATAAAAATGAGTGACTGAGATTGAACCACAGGTTTAAACAATAAAATTCTAACTTTTTTAACCTGAAATCCAAAGATTTTACAATTTGAAAATTCAAAAATTTGCAAGGTTCCATAACAAAAGTTGAAAGATCCTAATACTCTATGTTTCGTAAAAAATTCACAAAGATTTCAAAATTTGCAAAAAGTCAAGATTCATAAAGGTTTGCAAGAATTTTAAGTTTCACAAGAGTTTTAGGTTCATAAGAATTTTCATCATTATAAAGATTCACAAACTATACTGAAAAATTTGCATCCAAAAGATTTAAATAAATTCACAGATTCACAACAAAAGTTTCGAGGCTCACCTTCTGAATTTAAAAATTCAAAAATTTTAGAGATTCACATTCAACAATCAAATATTTTTATTTGAAAAACTTAGAGATTCCTAATAAAAATTTTAAAATTCACATACAAAAGCCCAAATTTCAAAAATTCTCATCTAAAAACTTTTTGGATTCACATTCAAAAAGTACCTTTAAACCAAGGCTCTAAAACTTTAAAAGTTTAGAAATTTTCCTTGTCTAAAACTGAAAGGTCTTCTCATTCGAGAAATCAAAAGTCAAATATTTTCTTCCATAAACAAATGTCATGCTAATAATGCAAATGCCTTCTAAATGCAACAAATGCCCTAATCTAGATTTTCACTAAATGTTGTAAATGCCCACGTCCTACTATAATTCAAATGTTCTTTATATGATGCAAACATATGCCCCCAACAATGATGCAAATGCAATTATCATAATGTATGTAATGCAAATGTCACTAAATCAATGTCATAAAATTCTAATCAGGTAACAAAGTTCTCAAAACTCCACCATTCCTTCTTAGCTTCTTAGTACTAACAATCCCAAAACAAATTCTATCAATTTATCCATGTCATTCTCCTTATTTGGTCACAACTCATAGATCATGTCAATTAATCTATTACTGAATTCATCATTTGATCACCTTGTTTGCCCTTTTTAAATCATTTTCTTAGGTTTTTTTTCACTTTTTTCATCTTAAATTTCTTTCAAAAGAATGAAAAATCTTTATGAACATGGTCATTCATATATTTACCATCATTCTAATTCATGAAAAAAATGATACATTTTTTTTATTCATTCAAAGGATGTATATTAGGTAAAGAATAAAAAAAATGGGTTTTTATTATCGAAAAGAAATATGGTCAATAACAAATCAAAAGTGAATAAAAGCAAAATATTATAACTGTTCAAATAGGAAATCAATATCCAAAATAATGATTATTCAGATAATTTTGAACTCCAACTCAAAATTCTTTTTAATAAACATATTTCATAAGTATCCTTGGTCCTTAAGCCAATCATTCTCATTCATAGGACCCTCACATGAAGTTATTTTTCTAAGTTTCTATATTTATTTAAATCATCTGTCTGGGTTTTCAGTTTAAGTCCTTCTTTTTTTTCTCTTTTTTTTTTCATTTTTCATCATTTTTTTCATACCTCTTTCTCACCTTTTCTTCTCATTTCTTTTTCTTTTGATTCATCAATGATAATTCAATCAAAATCTCAAACAATGCAGTGACAAATCTACCTTAGTTCAATTTATGATTCTTCAATTTAAGTATTCACATTCAATCCAAATGGACTTTTAAGGGACGTAATATAGGTTGGGTAAAGGGTTATGAAAGAAATAGATAAAACAAACCCAAATTGTATTTAAAAGGTAATCAAACCAAGGATCATTTTTCATGTAGAGCACCTTGATATTTTACCTCATAAAATTTTCTTCCTTTTCTTTCTATTTTTTTCCTTTTTTTTTCTCTTTTCTTTTTTCCTTTTTTCTTTTTATCATTTTTCAAGAAAAATTTCAACATTACAAAGCTTTGCCCCTAAAATCACTAAGGATAAACAAGCTTCTCAAACTTTGTCCCTAATGTAAGGGTGATCATTGGTTAGGGTTCCTCAAAAGAAATTTTTAATAAGCTCAAATGTGGTAGCTGTCATAACATTTAGATCCGGGGATCTATCGCTAGACATTGACTTTAAGGAGTCGCCACCAATCTTTTTTATCTAGGTGCGATTGGCCACCTATAGAATCTGTCCTTTTAGGGAACACCTAAGTTTAAGGGTCCCTAGAAGAATAGGTTCAGGTCTACAAATCAGAACAGGGTTCGGGAGTTCGGTTACGTGTGAGGAAGGTTATAGCACCCTCACAATGCCCATCAAAAGATGGTACCAGCTTAAATTTGTGTTATCCAAAAGCCTTAAAATTTTACCAAGTAATTAATTATTGAAAATTATTCTCAATTGACTCTAATACTTTTAGCAAAAAATTGAGAAAATTCCCTCACCTCAGGAGTATGCAAGAAAAACTACTGTTTCACTTGTAGAGGCTCCGTCGTCGGATTAATTAAAGAAAAATCAAAATCAAAATAGAAAGGAAGGAAACAATGATTGTTCTTGTGTAGGGAAAATTGATACTTTCAACTTTTTCCCAAAAATTATTTTTTTGAAATTTATTTCTAAGGAAAATTGATACTTTCAACTTTTCCTCAAAAATATTTTTTTGAAACTTTGATTTCCAAGGAAAATTGATACTTTCAACTTTTCCTCAAAAATCTTTTTTTTTGAAAATTTTTTTTTAAGAAAAATTGATACTTTCAACTTTTCCCCAAAAATATTTTTTGGAAATTTATTTCTAAGGAAAATTGATACTTTCAACTTTTCCCCAAAAATATTTTTTGGAAATTTATTTTTAAGGAAAATTCATACTTTCAACTTTTCCCTAAAAATATTTTTTTTTGGAATTTTTTATTTTTATTTAAAGAAAATAGAATAATAAAAAAAAGTGAAAATAAAAAAATAAAAAAATTAAAGAAAAGTAAAACAAAAATAAAAATAAGATAAAGAAAAAATATTAAATAAATCTAATCTAATAAATAAAAATAAATAAAGATAAAACAAATAAATAAAAAATTAAAAAAAAAAACCTGAAGCGGCTCGGATCGCGGCTCGGCTCAAGGAAGAAGAACGGCTCGGGGGAGCGGCTTGGGAAGCTCGGCTTGGCTCGGCTTGGCTCGGAGGGGGACTGGCACGCGCGGGTCAGGAAGCGGGTCGATGCCCGGGTCGGGTCGGGTTCGGTAAAACGCGCGGATCCTCTGGGTTACTTAAGGCCAAAACGACGTCGTTTTGGGAGGGTATAAAAGGCAATCCCCTTCATTTTTTGGCAGAACGCTCCTCTCCTCTCTCTCTCTTCTTTCCTTTTCCTCTCCCTTCTCTCTAAAAGTTGAAGAACACCGGTGCCGGATTCTGAAAAACGTCACCGGAATCTAAAAATTTCACCGGAAGTTGGCTGGAATATCACCGATTTCTGGGATTCTTCGTCGGAAACTGGGCAGGTCACCGAAAACTTCAATGTTCGCCGGAATTGTTGCCAAAAAATTCAAATTTCGTCGAAATCTTCGTCGAAATCTAGAAATTTCCCAGAAATTTCCAGAAAAACTTTTCGCCAAAAATTTCTAAAAATTTTTTCTCACTCCCAGAACACTCCTAAACTTTTCCTAGCTTCCTATACGCCTCCTTTTCTCTCAAATCAGTAGCTTTGCTTACTGTTTTCTCCCCTCAGCATCTGTTCCAGGAGGTGCCTTTTATAGGGGTTGATCAGGAGTTCTTGATCAATCCCAATTCCTCCTTGGACGGGGATTCAATCTTTGAATCCAATTGGACTCTTTTGATTGAGTTCCCCTCCACAGTGGGATTCTTCATCTTTTAATCCCAGCCATCCAAAATTAAAATAAAAAAAAATACTAGATAATTAGAAAAGATAAATCAAAAGATATTATAATATAAAAAAATTAAAAAATAATATCTGAAAATCGAGAAAAAATCAGAACAGATAATTAAAAAAAATAATAACAAATAAAATAAGATAAACCCAAAAATATATTACAAAACAAAAACAAAAAATAATAATAATAATATAATAATAATAAATATATAACTATATACATATAAATCTAATCTAATAATAAAAAAAATAAATATATATATTAATACATAATAATAATAAATAATAAAATACATAAAATACAAAAGAAACAGAAAAAAATATATATATACAGGATAAAAATTGAATTGGGTCTTACCCATTTGGGCCAGGCCCAATTGATCTGGGCCTAGACTCAATTGGGTGTCTACAGCTGCCCATCTTTGCACATTTTCTGTGAAACAGAAATTGCGCAAAGACGTAGACACCCAATCAAGACTCAACTCAACGTTGTCACTTTTTGTTTTTTTGTTTTTTATTTTTTTGACCAAAGCTCCTCTAAACAGAGGCTCAACGACTTTGAAAAATAAATTGCTCCTTTAAACAGAGGCACCACGACTTTGGAAAGTAAATTGCTCCTCTAAACAGAGGCACCACGACTTTTGAAAAGTAAATTGCTCCTCTAAACAGAGGCAACGAAACTTTGAAAGTAAATTGCTCCTCTAAACAGAGGCACCACGACTTTGGAAAAGTAAATTGCTCCTCTAAACAGAGGCAACGAAACTTTGAAAGTAAATTGCTCCTCTAAACAGAGGCACCACAACTTTTGAAAAGTAAATTGCTCCTCTAAACAGAGGCACCACGACTTTGAAAAATAAATTGCTCCTCTAAACAAAGGCACCACGACTTTTGAAAATAAATTGCTCCTTGACAATCATGTCCAAAGGAGTTGAGAATTATGTTTGAAGGAATTTCAGGAGATTATGCCCAAAGGTCTTATAAATCGATCCTGATACCAAAAGACATCCTATTTCAAGGATTAAGAACTTACCTGACAAGCTTTTTCTTTTTCAATTCTGTAAAATATCTTCATATCTGTCTTCTCTATGTAGGATGTTGGAACACCCCTGCTTCTTGGATTTATACACTATACTTTTCTAAAAGTAGTGTATGCTATGCAATGTGCATGAATTTCAATGCATGCTATGCAAATGTTGGGCAATTAATTCCTATTCACTGTATGGTACTCAAGTTTCTCAAGCTCTTTTTCCTTTCTTGGGTGTCAAGCCCTTTGATTCCTCAAGGATCCAATGGCACTGTTCTTCTAAGATCGAACCAGTGTAGCTCTTAATTATTTCTTCCATTCATATCCTTCCTGTAACAGAAATCTCTTCCCAAATTCAATGTCCTAATCAGGAGCTGAACATCTCGATTCTGATTTTATCACTCTTGATTTATTTAATGTAATGTAAAAATCTTTTTATGTTGTTATTCATTCATCAATCATTATTTCAAACTCAAAAAGTGAGAATGCATTTGCACATTCTTTCCATGATGGGGTATTAAGAAGAAAGGGATATGAATGGTAGGGAAATAGTCATCAGAAAAAGGAGCAAAGAATGAAATAAAATGTATCTTTATTAGCAAATGTCGACAAACTTTGGCCAAAAAAGAATTACAAGGATAGGTATGGGGACAAAGCCCAAAATGAACAATAAGATAATCATGATAACACATCTTAAAGTTATTTTCTGAAAACTCAACCCTCTGATGTATTTAACAACTTGGAACTCTTCTGAATTTGCTAACCTCCATATCAGCAGACTTTCAGATTCGATGCTGTATTCTCCTTATCTAAGCCGCCTTTTCAGGTTTTCAACTTAGACAAACCCCCTATGACTCAAACCGTCCTTTTGGGGTTTTCGCCTTGAGTCCTCCTTTTTCACTTTTTTTTTTCATCATTTTTCATTTTTTCATTTTTTCATTTTTTCATTTTTTCATTTTTCATTTTTTCAAGCATAGTATTTCTTCACAGCATCAGAATTTACAGGATGGGGTAAATCATTTCCATCCATCTCAGTCAGTATCAACGCTCCACCCGAAAAGGCCCGTTTCACCACATACGGCCCTTCTCAATTCGGAGTCCATTTTTCTCTACTATCGTGTTGGATTGGGAGAATTCTTTTCAAGACCAACTCTCCTTCCCGAAAATAACGGGGTCGACTCTTCTTATCATGAGCCCTCATCATTCTCCTTTGATATAGCTACTATGGCACAGTGCAGTCAATCTCTTCTCTTCTATGAAATTTAATTGCTCATAACGTTCTCGAATCCATTCAGCTTCTTCCAACTCGACTTCTTTTAAGACTCTCAAAGAGGGGATCTCTACTTCCACTGGTAGTACAGCCTCCATCCCATAAACCAATGAAAACGGGGTTGCCCCAGTAGAGGTACGAAGTGACGTTCGATATGCATGCAATGCGAATGGCAACTTCTCATGCCAATCTTTATAAGTCTCTGTCATTTTTTCCAAAATTCTCTTTATATTTTTATTGGCTACCTCAACTGCCCCATTCATTTTCGGATGGTAGGGTGCTGAGTTATAATGCTTGATCTTATATTGAGCACATATTTCTTGCATCATCTTGCTATTTAGATTCTTGACATTGTCTGAAATGATTTTCTCCGAAAGTCCATATCTACAGATGATCTCCTTTTTTATGAACTTGTAAACCATGGAGTGTGTCACATTTGCATATGAAGCTGCTTCTACCCATTTTGTGAAGTAATCTATCATCACAAAAATGAATCTATGCCTGTTAGAAGCCTTTGGGGTGATTGGACCAATGACATCCATGCCCCACATTGAAAATGGCCATGGTGGTGCCATAACATGTAAAGCAGACGACGGAGCATGAATCTTATCAGCATATATCTGGCATTTATGGCATTTACGAGCATAATCAATGCAATCATTCTCCATCATCAACCAGTAATATCCCACTCTCATGATCTGTCTTGCCATCATATGTCCACTAGTATGTGCCTCACATATTTCATCATGCACCTCTTTAATGATTTTCTTCACTTCAGTCTCATTTACACACCTCAATAGTACTTGATCCTTGCTTCTTTTGTAAAAGATATCTCCATCCAGGACAAAACTCATAGCCAATCTTCGGATGACTCTTTTATCATTTTCTGTTGCATGAACTGGATACTGCTGATCCTTGACATACTGTAAGATGTCATAATACCAAGGTTTTCCATCTTCTTCCCCTTCTACATTAAAACAATATGCTGGTATATCCTTAACATCTAACTTGATGGGCTGAATGTCGGTGTCAGCATTAATTCGAATCATTGCAGCCAGAGTAGCCAATGCATCAGCAATCACATTTTCTTCTCGAGGTAAGTGATCGAACTGGACATCTTCAAATTGTTTCATCAACTCTAGAATATTCTTATGATATGGAACGAGTTTTGAGTCTCTCGTCTCCCATTCTCCTTTCAATTGATATATGACTAGAGCTGAGTCTCCAAACACTTTTAGTACTTTCACTCTTCTATTTATAGCAGCTTGCAGGCCCATGACACATGCCTCATACTCAGGGATGTTATTTGTGCAATTAAAATTTAACATCGCTGTTACAGGGTAGTACTGTTCTTCTGGAGAAATCAAAATTGCCCCAATTCCATGCCCCAAGGCATTGGCAGCTCCATCAAAGTACATTCTCCAACATTTTTATCCATGCTCCCTTTTTTCCAGTTGGGAAATAGTCATCAAGTCTTCATCAGGAAATTCTAGCTTCATCGACTCATACTCTTCAGCAGCACGATTTGTAAGAAATTCTGCTATAGCGCCCCCTTTTATTACTTTTTGGCTCACGTATACAATATTATATTTCGAGAGCATTACTTGCCATCTAGCAATTCTTCCAGATAAAGAAGGCGTCTCGAAGATATACTTAATGGGATCCAGTTTCGCTATGAGCCACGTAGTATGGTAGAGCATGTACTGTCTGAGTCTTTTGGCAGTCCACGCTAATGCACAACACATTTTCTCCAATGAAAAATACTTGGATTCATACTTCGTGAACTTTTTACTCAGATAGTAAATAGTTCTCTCCTTTCGACTAGCCTCGTCTTGCTGCCCCAACACACATCCCATCAAATTTTCACATACAGTTAAGTATAAGATTAAAAGTTTCCCTGGAACAGGTGGCACCAATACTGGAGGGTTTGATAAATATTGCTTAATTTTATCAAACACCTCTTGACATTCTTCATTCCATTTTCCAGGATTATCTTTACGGAAAAGCTTAAATATGGGATCACATTTGTAGGTAAGCTGAGAGATGAACCGAGAAATGTAGTTCAATCTTCCCAGAAAACCTCGAACTTCTTTTGGTGTGCTAGGAGGTGACAAATTTTGGATGGCCCGTATCTTATCGGGATCAACTTCAATTCCTCTTTCACTGACTATGAAGCCTAGCAACTTCCCTGACTTTACCCCAAAGGTGCACTTGGCTGGGTTTAATTTTAGCTGAAATTTTCTCAACCTTTCAAATAATTTTTTGAGGCTGGTGACATGATCTTCATCCCCACAAGACTTTGTAATCAGATCATCTACATACACTTCAATCTCTTTGTGCATCATGTCATGGAAGAGTGTTACCATGGTCCTTTGATATGTTGCTCCAGCATTTTTTAAGCCAAAAGACATGACTTTGTAGCAGAAAGTTTCCCACATGGTCACGAAAGTAGTCTTTTCCATATCATCTGCAGCCATCTTTATCTGATTATACCCTGAGAAACCATCCATAAAGGAAAAAATCGAATGCTTAGCCGTGTTATCTACTAGTGTGTCGATATGAGGCAAAGGAAAGTTATCATTTGGGCTAGCCTTATTCAAGTTCTGATAGTCCACACACATTCGTACTTTTCCATCTTTTTTAGGAACTGGGACTACATTGGCTACCCATTCTGGATACTTAGCCACTTGTAAAAAACCTGCATCGAATTGTTTTTTCACCTCCTCTTTAATCTTTAGTAGCATTTCGGGCTTCATCCGTCTCAGTTTCTGCTGAACTGGCTTACATTCTGGTTTTAAGGGCAATCTGTGCTCCACTATCTCTGTGCTCAACCCTGGCATATCCTGGTAAGACCAAGCGAATATATCTACAAATTTTTGAAGTAGGTCTGCCAATCGTCGCCTATCTCTCGACGAAAGTGAAGTTCCTATTTTGACCTCTTTCTTATTTTCTTCATCTCCCAGATTCACTAAGTCCACTACCTCTTGATGAGGCTTAATTGGCTTATTTTCTTGCTCAATCATCCTTATTAGGTCCGGAGGCATAACATATTCTTCAGAATTCTCTTCATTGTCAAGTTCATCAGTATTAATCAAATTCTCAAAGCTAACATCTTGATTGTTATCATGATTATCTCCATATTCATTTAAAAACCTGAAATTGAATGAAATGGGATATGTTGGCAAGATGTGCTTGAAAAGATGGAAATAATTAAGGCATAAGAAGAAATGAATGAAAATGCATCCTTTCTATTTTTATTAAAAATAATAAATAATGAATGGCCTAAACAAAAAAAGATCACCCCATAGCCTTGGGCAAAAGCTATTGAGATGTTACAATTATATTGTATCAAAACCAAAAGTCAAAGGCATTTTAATGGCACTCCAATTGTTCAGCTCATAATCTGGTGGACAAAGGTGAACCCACTCCTCTTGATTAACCCTTACTTCATCTTCAACAGCATTAATGGCTAACTGGGCAAAATCATCTTCCACACTTTTCCTTGCATCTGGGTTCATGAATCCTTCAGGTCTGAAGGTTTCATATAAATGTGGGATAAACATCAGTCTTGGTGTCTTTCTTGATGGCCTCCTTTTGACTTTCCACTCTGCCATCTCATAACCTAGGTCCACCCTGTCGCTATTGTCTGTTATTGTCGGAGGTTTTTTAATTCCTTGTAAATTTTTGCCTAGCCCAAGTCCTGGATACCAGCCTTTTTTGATGATTTGGCTCACCACTAACTTTGAAAAAGGCTGACTTTGAAATCCTTCTCCTATAGTATTGACCAATTCAAAAGACCAATAGGAGCATTCCAATGCTTCTTCAGCAGCTTCTACATATGGAGTGTTCAATGGTTGAGTCACCAGCATGTCTTCCTCTCCAATTACTACTACCAATTGACCTTCTACATTGAACTTGATCTTTTGATGTAAAGTAGAGGGCACAGCTCCTGCCATGTGAATCCATGGTCTTCTTAATAAACAGCTGTAGGACGGAGAGATGTCCATCACTTGAAATTTTACATTGAAGGTGCATGGCCCAATTTATAAGGGCATCTCAATATCTCCCAGGACTTCTTTTTTGGTCCCGTCAAAGGCTCTCACAATCATTTGACTATCCCACATATGAGAATAATCGATGGGTAGCCTTACCAAAGTTGACATAGGTATGACATTGATGGCAGAACCATTATCGATAAGGACTTTAGCTATGATATGGCTCTTGCACTTGACTGTGATATGCAGAGCCTTAGCATTTCTCTTTCCCTCCAAAGAAATCTCATCATCACTGAATGAAATGTGATTTGGCATGACTAAGTTTCCAGCCAGGTGATTCACATATTCGACAGACACGTTATGTGCCACGTATGCCTGATTTAACACTTTCAGCAAGGTATTTTGATGTGGCTCTGAGTTCAGCAACAGTGATAACAATGAGATTCAAGCTGGCATTTTATTCAACTGTTTCACAACTGAATATTCGCTATTTTTACCAGCTTCAGGAATTCATAAACCTCCATTTCTGATACTGGCTTTGGCTGATCTTTTTCAGGCTCTATCTCTGGATTATTTCATCTTTCTCCTTCTTTAACCTTCTCCCTTCTAGCCTTCTCTAGCATTTCTGAGGTGTAACATCTCCCACTTCGAGTAATGCCTCCTACACCAGTAATATTAGAAGCATCGGCTTTGAAGAGCTCTTCTTTTTACCCCTGCACTACAGTGTCACATCCATATCTCCAAGACACAGCTTTATCATCTTTGTATGGAAAAAGAGTCAGGACTTTAAAAGTTATTGACCTAGGGAGGAGCTTGTCTATGACTGATTTTAGTTTGTTTCCACACCGAATTGTCACTGGTTTGGGAAACAACTTTTCAGGCCTATCAGTCATGTACACCTCAGCATTCTTCAAGCCTTTTTTTTCTTCGTAGACCTCCATCTGATGTGAATCCAAGAGTTTTTGCACCTCTCGATGAAACTGCTTACAGGTCTCAATGGAGTGGCCTCTTGCCCCACTATGATACTTATAACTAGTACCAGCTATATATGCTTTATGATAGCTGTGTGGACTTACCAGTTGTATCATGTCTACTTTTTGTAAGACATCAAACAATTGATCGAGAGGTGTCTTAATATCTACCATTTTCTTCTTCACATGGCGCTCCTGTCTTCACCTATAGCATTCACATTATGATTTGGCAAAGGATTGCCACTAACATTTGGTGCAGTCATCCCTTTAGTGTCAAAGCAGATCATCCCATCCTTGATCAACTGTTACACTTTGTATTTCAGGGTAATGCAATTTTCGGTGGAGTGACCAGCAATCCCATAATGGTAGTCACAGTGGGCGGTGGGATCATACCACTTGGGGTAAGGTGGCTTGAGGGGTTCCAATTTACTTGGAGCAATCAAGTGACTGTTGTAGAGCTCCTTATATAATTTCGTATAGGTCATGGGAATAGGGTCAAAAACAGGTCTTTCACGAGTGGTTCGTTGCTCTCGCGAGCCACCAGCAGGGTTAGTTGGGCAAATTTGTGGTCTTGAGGTAGGTTGAATGTTAGAACTGTACATGGTGTTTTGGGGTCTATGAGAGGTTTGATAGGTTTGGGGGTATGGTGGTTGGTATGGGTGAAAAGAAGTGTTATTTACAGTGGGGTGATAGGGCAGATATTCTGGTGGGGGGTAGGGCGAATAACCCCTAAGTTACTATCTATCAAAGCTCACAGCCTGAGCTTCAATTTTTTTTTTCTTCGGGATTTTTTTGCTAGATGCTTCATTCCCTTCTAGCTTGCCATTCTTGATGGCGCTCTCAATGATTTCTCCCGAAATTACCATATCGATAAAATTCTTTGTTGCATTCCCTATCATCTTTTCATAATAGGGAGGTTTTAAAGTGCTAACAAATAGCACTGTAGTTTTTTTCTCGGTCAGAGGAGGTTGTACCTGAGAAGCAATATCTCTCCACCTCTGGGCATACTCTTTAAAAGATTCGTTTGCCTTTTTCTCCAGATTCTGTAAAGATAAACAATCTGGGGCCAAATCGATGATATGTCGGTATTGACTGATAAAGTCATGTGTCATATCGCTCCAAGAGCGAATGCGAGTCCTGTCCAGCTGAACATACCATCTGGTCGCAGAGCCAGTAAGACTGTCTTAGAAAACATGCATCAATAGCTTTTCATCATGTGCATGAGCTGCCATCTTCTTGTAATACATGGTGATGTGGGTTTTGGGGCACTTTGTACCATCATATTTTTCAAATTTTGGTACTTTGAACTTATAGGGGATAACCACATCAGGAACTAAGCAGAGCCCAGCAGCATCAACTGACCCATAGAAGCTAAATCCTTCCACAGCCCTTAGCCTTTGCTCTAGCATGCTAATCTTGAAACTTTTTTCAGCTTCCACCTTATCTTTTCCTTTTCCTTTTCTTTTAAATCATCTAGATCAAGAATTGGTTCTACTGCCTTTTCAGTGAAGACAGGATTTATATAGCTGTTATACTGCCCTGGGTTGAACGCTGATGACATTCCAGGATATGTTGGATATGCGAAGTGTTGTGGTGGGACCTCTTGAGCAGACTGAGCTTGAGGTGGGCCAAAACCTAGAGGGTACAAGGGGTCAGCTATTTCTTATAATGGGGGAATTTGCTAGCTTGTACTTCTTTCAACTCATTTTCCTTTATTCATGTTATTAAGAGCCTCCAGAATCTTGCTTAGCTCACCCTCAATCTTCTCCTAGGCTTTCTCTATCTTTTCAAATCTTTGGGAATTTTTCTGCTCCATTTGCCTTACTCTGAATCTTGTGTTGAATCGATGGGCAGGATTTTCGCTAGACGAAGCTATCCTGGAACCTTGAGTACCATATCTTAGAATCAGTAAATTGGCATGATCATCACATGGTTATTTTGTAAGTGTAATGAATGAAAATGCAATGAATGAGAATGTAATGAATGAGAAATGCATGTATGCAAAGAACATTTGCCTCAAAACGGTATTCAACTAAAAAATTTCATTTATTCCAAAAAACTTTGGTCTACATTGAGTTTATCATCCTAGCATTATAGCCATAAAATTGTTTGATCTGTTCATACTGGGCCTTGGCTTCTTCTATGAAGTTCAAGAGACGCTGTCCATGTTCTCCTACTGGGGCCACCACTTGTCTTAATGCCTCTGCCTCTTCCACCATCTCTCTTGCCTTACGCACCCTTAAGTGCTCAATATATTTCTGCCTCCCTAGGTTCTCTATTTTACCACACCAGACTTGGTATGATAATTCTCTATGTTTTCTAACCAATACAGCAATGTGGTCTCCTTGTTCATCCAACCTTTGACTTAGCCCACTCAAATAACTGTTTAGCATGTTAATTTCTGCCTGTGCTTCAGTACTTTCTTCTTCTAACTCGGCATACTCTTGTTTCAATCTTGTGTTTTCCTCAGTCAGCTCGACAATGGTTATCTCTTTGGCCCTTTCTCTCACACATAGCCTCTTATGCTCCTGGTGTAACCTTGCTAGATCTTCAGTAGCTGTATCTCGTTCTCTAGCAATCTTACGAACTTTAACTTCATAATTTTAAGCTCTACCTTTCCACTGGGCTTTTTCTTCTTAAAGTTCTTGAATCTCTTTCTTTAACTTGATCTTTTCAAACTTAAATTCTTTTGTTGCCAACTTTAACTCTGATGGTATCTCTTCAAGCTTTTCTTCTGTCAGTGGTTGAGAGACTTCATAAGTGAATACCATTTTTTATCTTCTCTTTGTTCTCCAAACCAAGTAACCTGGAGTGACTTTTTCAGTGAATGGTCCAGGACTCACTCTTTGGGGATTTTCCATGCTTTTATCATCCCATTCATCATCTGAAATGCTTTAGGCTCACTGTAAGAGAAATCTAACTGATGAAGCCCATAAGTCATAGGAATAAACTGTTCTCCCCCCAATTGTCCCCTCACTAAGAACGGTGCATAATTCGTCACTCCCCATAAACCTAGAAGTGGAACCACTGTATTATCTCCACATTGATATAACATAGGCTCTCGATTCATCCATGGGGCTAACCATCTCACCCTGGCACCTTCCAACTTTTGCAAGAAAGTTATCCATTCTTGTTTAGACTTCTGCTTTGACCACCCACTTTCGTAGAACTCTTTGATCAAAAAGTGATTACGGATATAAATCTTCGAGAAAGCACCATTTCCTTGTTCAAAATGGCTTTTCATCCACACGTACAATAGCTGTATGCATCCTATAAAGCGCCCTCCATTCTGACGACAATAACTCAATGATCTGATAGTCTCTGCTAATATTACTGTTGAAGGATTACAGCCATTGATCACACTCTCAAAGAAATCAACCACTGCTATCTCAATATGTCCCAAAACCTATGGAAAGATTACCAGTCCGTATATAGCCAAGGTAAATATGTCTAACCCCTGTTCTTCATTGACGTGTTGCATCAGAAACTCATGAAAGAACTTCCAAGATAGGCAAACCTGTTCTTGTTTCTTTTTTGTATGAGAATCCACAACTTTCTTGTCTATCCCCATGAGTTGAGCCAGACTTTTACAAAATCCTGACTTATGTTTTTTGACATATATCTTGTCAGGAGTCTTCAGATGCAAACCCAATAAGACCGAATATTCTTCTATGGTGGGAGTCATATCAGCTTCGTTAAAGACGAAACACCTGTATGCAGGATCCCAGAATTGTGTTACAGCTCTAATTAGTTGATCATCAATAGCCACTGCTAGAAGGTGTGCTATATGCCCATGCTTCTGACAAAACTGCCATTGTCTTGACGGACTCATCTTCTTCCAGATGTCAACCAAATCTTCTAAATTGTTCTGTTTGAGGAGGACAGATGTTTCTTGAGACAGAGTAGACTCATACCCAATTGGCAAGCAATCTTCCATCTTCAATTGAGTCTTTTCTGATAGGGCCCTTACTTCATTAGGCGTCCCACAAGGTGCTAATACTGATGAAGAACAAACTAGGCATTCATTGGTGTCCATGAAAAAAATTTGTTGAAGACCGTTTTTCAAGCAAATGTTCTTTTATGCAACTTTATGATATGCGTATGAACCAATGCAAAAGAAATAAGAAAAAGGTTAGTATACCCAGAAAAAGAACAAATAACTAAGTAATTTTACACATCACACATCACAAAAAGGGATGAATCCTATGCTTTTGGTCAATTCTAAAAGGGAAGAGTGATGGCTCTATCTATAGGTTAGGCATTCTTAAGGTTCACTATATGCGGTTTTAGGGTCAAAGTCTAAAGGTCCTCAAATTGTTCCTTACATCCTTGTCCATCACAGACTAGTAAGGCACCCTAATCCTCACCCATTACAGGCTACAAGCGGAAAAGGTTCAATTTGAGTAGGAGTATTTCGCTAGCCACTGCGAAGGCATTAGACCTCACGAAAGTAATAGGTACTTTACTCCCTCCTAGAGGGACAGACCTCGGGTGTAGAGCTCATGTTATGCACATGCATATGAATGACATAATTAACAAAGTAAATAAACATAAATAAACAATAATACATATATATACAAAAAGGTTCAATTTTATTAGGCTTTTGGATAACACAAATTATTTGGTGGCCTAACTCTCAAAGTCCCCAGTGGAGTCGCCAAGTTGTCATAACGTCTAGATCCGGGGATCTATCGCTAGACATTGACTTTAGGGAATCGCCACCAATCTTTTTTATCTAGGTGCGATTGGCCACCTATAGAATCTGTCCTTTTAGGGAACACCTAAGTTTAAGGGTCCCTAGAAGAATAGGTTCAGGTCTACAAACCAGAACAGGGTTCGGGAGTTCGGTTACGTGTGAGGAAGGTTATAGCACCCTCACAACGCCCATCAAAAGATGGTACCAACTTAAATTTGTGTTATCCAAAAGCCTTAAAATTTTACCAAGTAATTAATTATTAAAAATTATTCTCAATTGACTCTAATACTTTTAGCAGAAAATTGAGAAAATTCCCTCACCTCAGGAGTATGCAAGAAAAACTACTGTTTCACTTGCAGAGGCTCTGTCGTCAGATTAATTAAAGAAAAATCAAAATCAAAATCAAAATAGAAAGGAAGGAAATGATGATTGTTCTTGTGTAGGGAAAATTGATACTTTCAACTTTTCCCCAAAAATTATTTTTTTGAAATTTATTTCTAAGGAAAATTGATACTTTCAACTTTTCCTCAAAAATCTTTTTTTTTGAAAATTTATTTTTAAAGAAAATTGATACTTTCAACTTTTCCCTAAAAATATTTTTTTTTGGAATTTTTGATTTTTATTTAAAGAAAATAGAATAACAAAAAAAAGTGAAAATAAAAAAAATTAAAAAATTTAAAAAAAGTAAAACAAAAATAAAAATAAGATAAAGAAAAAATATTAAATAAATCTAATCTAATAAATAAAAATAAATAAAGATAAAACAAATAAATAAAAAATTCAAAAAAAAAAAAAACCTAGAGGCTCGGATCGCGGCTCGGCTGGGCTCGGCTCAAGGAAGAGAAACGGCTCGAGGGAGCGGCTTGGGAAGCTCGGCTAGGCTCGGCTTGGCTCGGAGGGGGACTGGCACGCGCGGGTCAGGAAGCGGGTCGACGCCCGGGTCGGGTCGGGTTCGGCAAAACACACGGATCCTCTAGGTTACTTAAGGCCAAAACGACGTCATTTTGGGAGGGTATAAAAGGCAATCCCCTTCGTTTTTCGACAGAACGCTCCTCCCTTCTCTCTCTCTTCTTCCCTTTTCCTCTCCATTCTCTCTAAAAGCTGAAGAACACCGGTGTCAGATTCTGGAAAATGTCGTCGGAATCTAAAAATTTCGTCGGAAGTTGGCAGGAATATCACCGGTTTCTGGGATTCTTTACCGAAAACTGGGCAGGTCGCCGGAAACTTCAATGTTCCCAGAACACTCCTAAACTTTTCCTAGCTTCCTATACGCCTCCTTTTCTCTCAAATTAGTAGCTTTGCTTACTGTTTTCTCCCCTCAGCATCTGTTTCAGGAGGTGCCTTTTATAGGGGTTGATCAAGAGTTTCTGATCAATCCCAATTCCTCATTGGACGGGGATTCAATCTTTGAATCCAATTGGACTCTTCTGATTGAGTTCCCCTCCGCAGTGGGATTCTTCATCTTTTAATCCCAGCCATCCAAAATTAAAATAAAAAAAAATACTAGATAATTAGAAAAGATAAATCAAAAGATATTATAGTATAAAAAAAATTAAAAAATAATATCTGAAAATCGAGAAAAAATCAGAATAGATAATTAAAAAAAATAATAACAAATAAAATAAGATAAACCCAAAAATATATTACAAAACAAAAACAAAAAAAAAAATAATATAATAATAATAAATATATAACTATATACATGTAAATCTAATCTAATAATAATAAAAAATAAATATATATATTAATACATAATAATAATAAATAATAAAATACATAAAATACAAAAGAAACAGAAAAAAATATATATATACAGGATAAAAATTGAATTGGGTCTTACCCATTTGGGCCAGGCCCAATTGATCTGGGCCTGGACCCAATTGGGTGTCTACAGTAGCAAAGGATAATTTTACTTTTTTTTTTAAAGATAAAAGAAAGATGACCATTTCTCATCTTGAACATAAATACTCTTAATAAAAAATATTTATTGATTGAGAGCAGACTTGGAAATAAACAATTGCAAAAATCATGTGTTACATCACTTGCAGAATTTTTTATCAGATTTATCTTCTTTTTATTCGGTAGTCCCAATGAATTAATAATCTCAACTTATCAATCGAATCATCATGAATGATATTTTTAAAATTGAATCTAAATTATTGTCATGATTGTTTGAACATTCATTATTTAGAATCAAAGAATGGATATGGTGAAAAGATGCGAGAAGGTAAAAGTATATAATGGTAGTCCATAAAAGAGAAAATGTTATGAAAATGCATCAAATATATCACTTTTATTAAAATGATGAAAAATAAGATGAAATTCAAATATATAAAACAGATCCATATTCTCAAGAAATCTTAAGATGATAAGCAGTTTCAATCAATCTTTCCAAAATCATACCCCTTGATGATTGGGCAAGAAGTCTTTATTGACATTCAATTTTTTTGATTCATTAAAGCTCACCAAACCTACTCGGATTAAACTTTGTACCTTGTGCTTGATAGCATGACATGTTTTTATAGAGTGACCCACATTCACATTATGGTAGTTACATATGACATTAACATTGAACTATTTGGGATAGGGTGGTTTCAATGGTTCTAAAAGGACTAAGGATACTAGGTCTTTCTTGATCAATTTTAGAAATAGCTCAGTATAGGTTACGGGGATGAAAACAGTATGAGCTCTCACTTGATTACCTCTAGATCTTCCCAAACTACTTACCTAATTGTAATGTCATGAAACTGGTGTATTAAAAAAAACTAGGCCCATATGCAAGTGTTTAAAAAGTTTATTGATATGGACTTGGAGCAATTTTGTTCACGACTAGGCAATGAGGTTGGTAAGAAAGTTGTACACTATTATTGGCTGCTAAGTAGTAAATAGGATGAACATATGATGGATATGAAGCATAACTTTTGGATTGTTGCCCTTCAAAACTCATTACTTGGGCTTTATCTTCTTCTTTTTTAGGTACGTACCTTTTTGGCATTGATGGCTTTTTCTTGCTTAAGTTTGCCACTATTAATGAAATTTTTAATAATCTCCCTTAAGATCACTATATTAGCAAAAATTTTTATTGCATTTCTTATCATATTCTCATAATATGGTGCTTTTAAAGTGCTAATGAACAATATGATTGTTTCTTTCTTAGTCAAAAGAGGTTGAATTTAAGTAACCATATCCCTCTATTGTTGGGCATATTCTTTGAAAGACTTTGTTACCTTTTTTTCTATGCTTTGTAAAGAAAGACGATCAAGGGCCAAGTCTATAATGTGATGGTACTAATTAATAAATGAGTGGATCAAGTCCTTCCATGTTTAAATATTAGTCTTGTCTAACTAAACATATCATTTTGTAACAGACCCAGCAAGGTTATCTTAGAACACATGCATGAGTAGCTTTTTGTCACTAACGTGGGTAGCCATTTTTTGACAATATATAGTAACATTTGTGATTGAACACTTTGTACTTTTATACTTTTCAAACTCAGAAACCTTGAACTTTAGTGGGATTACAACATTTTGGACCAAGCAGAGGCTAGTTGTATCTATGAAGCCATAAAAGTCTATACCTTCGATGGCTTATAGTCTCTCATCTAGCAAGTTCATCTTATGTTTAGACCTTGACTCCTCTAAACTTTTAACCATATTTAATTTTAGCTTTTTGTTTTTCTTGAGGTCATCTAAGATGGGGAGTGTGACTAGTTCTACTATTTTCAGTAAAGACATGATTAGCAAAACTTTGAAATTGATTTTGAATTGGGGCAGATGGCATTCCTATGCAAGAATACCTTGTAGAGAATGTGAACTGCTATGGTGATGTGCTTTGAATGGATTAGGCCTGATATGAGCTATAGCCAAGGGGATACAGAGGTCAATAATATCTTGTAACGAATGGTCTTTAGTTCTAACCCTTTCCTCTATAGTCTTCTCTTTGTTCAACTTGTTTAGCTCTTCTAAAATTTGTTCAACTCCTCTTTAAGCTCTTCTTAGCCCATCTCCAACTTTTCAATATAGATTGCATTGTCTCATTCCATTCTTCTAGCTTGAACTTGGGTATTGTACTTATGTTGAGCTAGTCGAGTTATCATTAAACCTTAATTTCCCACTTGATTGCCTTTACTTTGGCATAGCACATAGGGTATTTCAAAGCCCACTCAATACTTAAGGCCCACTAACCCACTCGAACTTAAGGCCCTCTCTTAGGTCGATTTTTCGTTCATTCTCAATCAGCTTGTCCTTTGCCATGCTTAACTCGTTCAATCCGTTGACCGAAAGCACAACTCAAACGTCTATACTCTTGCCATCCTCAACTTGATAGGTCCTCTGAACCACACAACTTATAAGGCCTTGTCAACTGGCCAATTTCGACTTGCTTGTTCCATTAAACTATACTCTGTTGTCACCCAACTGACCACCACCACTCATAAGGCCTTCCTTCTTGGCCAGCACAAAACATAGTCCACCGACTTGCACACTCTTGTGATCCTCTGACCTCGAGAACTCACGGTCTACCAGCCATCATAACTTATGGCATCAATCTTTAGCCAACTTAAACTCTTTTACCTCTATCGAACGGCTCCATGCTTGAACCCAAATTCTCAACTTATACCCCCACTAGGGCACTTATACCATACAAAAAGTGTACACATTAGCAATTAATCTTAATATGCATGCCTCGTGCCCCTCAAGAAAACTCACTTAGCCCACATGGCCTTACTCAACACCATTTCATGGTGTTTACTCATTTTGCATTTCGATCTCACCACGGTTTCTTCCACTATAAAGGCATCACATGCTAAAACATGCCAACACCTTTTGCTAAGTGAGGCTAAACTCTCATGCCCTTTTGCTTGGCATCAAGAGCCTACTTGAGAACCTTCTACATAGGCTAAATTTTCTCACAGCATACCACATTGGCTCATTTCTAAGCCCTTATAGCTATAAAACTGCATTCACATCTTGATAGCTCTCTTTGAGCTTTACACTACCTTAATTTTATATTATTATACCCATAACTGAAATTACATTAATCCCACTACTAAGTCAAACTAGGCTCTGATACCACAATGTCACGAGTCACGGGTTTCGAATTCTGATACCATGCATTCATGCAGCACCAAGACTACTCATAGTAGAGGTCAACCTTTCCTCGAGTCCATTTTCCCTTGGACAGCTCAAGTTTGATCCTTCAAGCCATATACTCATGAGCTTTTTCTGGCTTTGACCCATAGGGTTACTCATTTTAAACTCTATAGGGAGGAACCCAACTTTCATCACTCATCAGCCCACGATTCTCAAAGTGGCCCTGAGCACCTATCTATGCTTGTAGGGCTTAAAGTCTTAAGCACCGATCCTTGAATTCTCATAAAGGCATACAGTATTGGTTATCCTGATATTATAGCTTCTTGTCATGGTGATAACCTAATACCATACCCGTCCGTATCATATGCAACTCTCATATCAAAATCCCATAAGCACAACACTTATGCTGGTCAGCAACCAACTCAGAGCCTCTAGGCTCATCTAATCTCACGAGACTCAGTTCTTAAAGTTTAGGCCCTTAGCCTCAATTTAGGTTATCCGCATACATGATTGATATCCAACATCATGCTAGTCTTGCAAGGGGACTTAGAGGTGCTGCACCAACTATAGCACACCTCTATCGATTGGCCACAAGTGTTTAGCAACGTGATTGCCTGCTAGCCTGCTCATCCCTTAAGTTTGATGGTGTCTTTCCTATGCAAACACCATATCATGATCTTTTTGGCTCAATAAGGGGAAATCGAGGGGCATAGCAAACTCTACCAGATGTCACAGGCCACGGGTTTCTAATTTTAAAACCATGCGTTTGTGCAGCACTAAGACTATTCGTAGTTGAGATTAGCCTTCTCTCGAGTCTATTTTCCTTTGGACAGCTCAAGTTCGATCCTTCAAGCCGCATACTCAGGAGCTTTTTCTGGCTTTGACCTCGTAGGGTTACTTATTTTGAACTCTATAGGGAGGAATCCAACTCACATCATTCATTAGCTCACGATTCTCAAATTGGCCTTGAGCACCCATCTATGCCCACAGGGCTTAAGGTCTTGAGCACCGATCCTCGAATTCTCACAGAGGCATAGAGCCCCGGTTCTCCTAATATTATTACTTCCTATCATGGTGAGAACCTAACACCATGCCCACTTATATCATACGCAAGCTCTCATATCAAGATCCCGTAAGCACAATACTTATGCTGGTTAGCAACCAGCTTGAAGCCTTTAGGCTCATCTAATCCCACATGACATAGTTCTTAAAGTTTAGGCCCTTAGTCTCAATTTAGGCTACTCGCACGTATGATTGACACCCAATATCATGCTAGTCCTATAAAGAGACTTAGAGGTGCTGTCCCAGCTATAACATACCTCTACCGATTGGCCATAAGGGTCTAGTAACTTGACTACCTGCTAGCCCACTCATCCCTTAGGCTTGATGGTGCCCCTCATACGTAAACACCATCTCATGATCTTTTTAGCTTAAAGAGAGAAAACCGATGGGCATAGCGAACTCTGCCGTGTAACCTTATGGCTCAATGCGAAGCCGCGATACGAGAGGCCCACCGTCTCAACTATCCCAAGATTTACCATGACCCGAGGAGACATCGTGCCACACTCATGTCCCTATGATGCTCGTTTACCTAGACACCACTAATGCCTAGGAGTAGCTCACTTCAAACTAGTTAGGCCCCTGCCTACCCATTAGCCAAAAGGGTGGTAGAGAGCTAACACCAGTCATCCCCCTATAAAGAATGTAAAAGATTTTTCCAATCTCTTACCATAAACTATAAAACTATAAAACTATCTAAAATAGGGACACTTTTCTGCCCAGCCACCTTGAGACCTTTCTCCAGCTAACTGAAGGCCCTGTAACCTTCCTTTTGATCACCATAATTCTTTGATTCTACTTGTCACTCCACCATCCCACTTGAAGGTGCCTGCACATGGCTTCGATCGATAACATCCAATAGGCTAATTAGCCCTAGACACCGATGCACTGCCTCACACTTACCTGCGTATCTTAGGGTTTATGGCTCACACTATGCACACACAATGTCCATAATATATTCCCATGATTAAAATACCCGCACACAATTTCAACTGATAGCGCTCGATTAGCTAACGGGCTCTAAGGTGCCTGACCACTAGCTCAAGCTTGCCCACGTATCTTACGGTCCAGGGCTTCCACTACCCGCACAATATATTAGTAACATGTTTCAGTGCTCAAACTACACGACAGCATTCCTTAAGGCCATTTTCCTACCAGCTTGGTCTTGATCACTGCTCAGCTCAGGGTCAATCATGGCAGGATCAAGGCACATCAAAGCTTGACCATGACACTGGGACTGACCCTAGAGTTCTAACGGGATAGGGTCCGACAACCGAGGGGACCAGGCCTTGAGGCTTATTCGAGGCGTAGGTCATGGGGAACTAGACAAGAATAATGGTACGAGCAGTGATTAGAGCTCCAGAGGCTCAAGCATGGTGTTCAGGTTCGACAAAAATTGAGCGAGGCTCAGGTATAGGTGTTAGTGAACAGTGCACGAGCACACAGTCAAACCCAAGTATGGGCATTGATATCGACATACAGCCACGCGATTAGACCCAAGGGTTTCTAAGGTAGCAACCTGCACTAAGTGTCAGTGTCACACCTTGGACGTGCACACCAAGAGTTGAGGCTTATACACCAGCAGCCAAGGCTCGAGCACGTACGCAGAGGCGGGGTTCCAGCAATAGTCATGGTAAAAGCATCCAGGCCACTCTCGGGTAAGTTTGGCCTATTTGCAATACTGAGACCAGGCCCATAACATGCTCGCATTGCATCCAGGTGGTCCCAAGGATTGGGGTCGAACCAAAACCATATAAAAAGCCTTCAAGATTATAGCACATAGAAGGGAACCTGATTGATCCTTAGCTTGTGCATTCTGCCTCTCTTGTTGGTTTAGTGCCCGTACGTTTGTTTCATAGGTTGACTTAGGTATACGGAGTTTATTCCCAATCTACGACCAAAGAAGGCGAGGCACGGAAGGCCCCGAGTTTTAATTTCTCATAATGTGTAAATTTAAAATGATATTTATGGAACCATCAAATTATGCATAAAAATGAATGCAAAAACAAAATACATGAATGCAATAAAGAGAACTTACCACATAACAATTGTTATAAAAAAAAATCTTTATTGAATTAAAAGTATTTTTAACCAAATCTAATATTACATCCATGAAAAGTCTAAAATTTACTGAGGAAAAAAATTCATAATTCATTGATACTGGCTTTGCACTTTTTTAAAAAATCTATCAATTCTTGATCATGTGTTTCCACTAGTGGCATCCTTGCCTTTCATTTTTCAATCTTTTCTACCATGTCCTTAGCTTTATAAATAGCCACAGTGATTTGGTCAAGCAGAAAGTCCAATTGGTCATGTTTTTTCACATATGCTTCTTTTATTTACCTACATTCTTCGATCACAGCCCTCATCTGTGCTCTAATTTTCACCATTACTTCATATAGCATTTGGATATGCCTTTATGCTTCAAAGAGCATTTTATTCATTTCTTGTAGCTTTGCTTGCACCTATCCATATTTTTAAAAAAATTGGATCAATTCTCGATTAGTGGATGACCATGTTGTGTTAAGGTCAGTTCAAGTGCTTGAACTTCCCCTTTTAGCCATTTGTTTGTAAGATTCAACTCTTCATACTCCCTTATCAGGCTAATAGAGGATTTTGCTAGGCTTTCCATTGATGTAACTAAAACTTTCTTTGTTAAAATTATTTTGTGACAAATATTCCTTATGATGAATCTAATGATGTGAATGCATAGTAAAAGAAAAGGTTTAGTAGGCATAAAAAATAATATATAAATACAAAGACCAACATTCAAGATTAGTATGTAAAATATATATATATATACAAAAAAGATAATAAATAAACTTACAAGTAAAATTAACATCCAGTCATATATCCTATTTAAGATTTTCTAACACAAGAAAAGACATGGCTCTAACCTAGGTTCGGACCCTTAGGGTTTATTTATATGCTAGGTTCAAAGGTTTGATAGTCTAAGGGTTTTCAAATTATTCCTTACATTGTTGTCCATTACAAACTAGTAAGGCATCCCAATCCTTGCCCATTATAGACTACAAGCGAAAATAGTTCAATTTGAGTGAAAGTATTTCGTTAGCCTATACAGAGACATGAAATCTCACGAAGTCATAGGTATTTTACTCCCTTTTAAGGGATAGAACTCAAGTGTAAAGCTCGTGTTATGCATATGCAAATGATAACATATATATGAAAATGAATAAATAAATAGCTATATAAAATATAATCAAAGAAAAAAATCTCAAATTTATTAGGTTAGGCTTGGATAACAAGAAATCATTTACTGACCTGACTCTCGATGTCCTCAATAAAGTCACCAAACTGCATAACATATAAATCATGAGTGTGGTTACACATGACGAAGGTTATAGCACCTTCACAATGCCATCCAAAAGATGGTACTAGTTTGATTTCAAATTATTCAAGCCTTAACCATGTTTATGATTTACCAAAATATTAAATATTGAAAAATGATCCTAAAATTACTCTAATAGTTTGGTAGTAATTTAAGATAATTCTCTCATCTCAGGAGTATTTACAGAGACTAGTATCCCACTCTAAAGAAGCTCCATCATTAGGTTCATTAATATATTTTTATTTAAGAAAATAGTTAGTAAAATCCTTCAATAGTTTAGTAAGATTTACTTTGATACAGATCTCTCAATAGTTTGGCGAGATTTTATTATAAGATTATTTTTTAAAAAATATATTAAATCTTCCAATAGTTTGGTAAGATTTAATTTAAAATTCAAATCTTCCAATTGTTTGATAGGATAAAAAATATAAAACATTTTAATAATAATTTTTTTGTGCAATCAGTTTATAAAATTCTCCAATAGTTTAGTAGAATTCATAAAAAAAATTTTAAAATCATAAAGAAACCTCAAATCGTTTGGTAGGATTCATGAATTCATTTTTTTTAAAACATTTTTATTACACATTTTATTATTATTATTTTTAAAAAAATTTATGAAAGTATTTAAATCATTTAATTTAAAAAATAAGTAGAAAACTTATTAAAAAATAAAACAAGTAAAATTAAATAAATAAGAAAATCTATAAAAAATAAAATAAATAAAAATGGAAATGAAAAATAAAATAAAAAAAGAGAAAGAAAAACTTGCGATCGGGTTGGGTCCAACATACAGGTCATGTATGGGTTAGGGTTATTCAAAACGTTGTTGTTTTGATGTGATATATAAACCAAAAATTTACTTTTTTCCTCAAAAGCCAACTTATTCCTTTTTTTCTCTAAAAATATTTTTTTGATCTCTTTCTAAGCCCCCATCAAAAACTTCAAAGCATCCTAGATTCTAGCCAAAAATCTCAATTTTTAACACTATGAAATTCAAACGACCATCGAAAACTTCAAGTTTTTCCAAAAACCAAATGAACCCAAAATTCGACTGCCATGAATCTCTCCTGAAAATTCAAGCCCCGGTTAAAAATTTCATCCTAAACTAAAAAAAACCTAATTTGTTTTAGAGAAAACCCAATTTTTTTTAGAAAAAACCCATTTTCTTTTAAATTAAAACCAAAGGATCTCAGAACCAAAAGAACATTCCAACATAAATCTTAGAAACCATCATAAAGGAAAATCAAAGCCAAAAACTTAAATTAGGTTCCCAAAAAACAAACCAAACCTAGAAAAACCAAGACTTCAAAACAAAAATCCAAAGAACTTCTTGTAATCACTGAAAAAATATTCAGACAACATAAATCCAAAAATAAGTAACCTAGGATGAATCTCAAGCCCTCTATGTGTTGATCGATTCTAGTTTATAAAGGGATTTAATTCCCTTTAATTTAGCAAGCATTAATTCACTCTCAATCACCAGTTTGATCCTCTGAGATTAGGTTTTAAGAATGATTCTAATCAATACCTTGATTTCATTTCTAATTTCATGCAAACAGGATTTCAGGATTGATTTCAAAGATCCCTAATTTCGTTCTTGAGATTTTTGACCCTTTTTAATAATAATAATAATAATAATAATAATAATAATAATAATAATAATAATAATAGTAAATACTCGACGATCTCGAAAAGACTTGAATCGAGAAATTGGTTGCACCTTGGACAAAAATGGGTGTCTACAACTTACTCAGCATCTAACCCTTCTCCAAACATTATTCCACCATTAACATCTATTTTTTTCTTTTTCTGTTGAAATCTTCCTCTGTTACACTTATAGGACTAAATCTCAATGTTTACTTTTTTTTTTGTTTCAAATGCATATACCATTTCTCTCTATTATTTAACAGCTAACACCAATTCCTTATAAAAACGCATAAATCAAAATGGAAGAAATAAAAAAAAACCCATAAATCAAAAGTGTTGGTAAATCATCCTACCTTATTTTCCTTTTGTTTATTCGTTCATCACATCATGAGAAGATCCATGGATCTATGATGCTTTAATGCTCTATATATAACTTGGATCAGTTAGTTAAAAGAAAATGGATCAAAAAATGATAAAAATGAACACTTTTTTTCTTAATTCTTGTATAAAAAAGTTATTTTTTTGCCAGAGTACAAAAAATCTATTCACCATAGCCTATTTGTTTGCTATTAAGGAAAAAGTAAATGTTAACGGTGGATTAATGTTTGGAGAAGGGTCAGATGTTGAGTAAGTACTTAAATAGGTGTTATAATCTTATTAAGGAACTCTAGAAAAAACACTCAAAAAACTTAATGCAAGTTGTTATGCCACTGAAACGACCTTTTTCATGCCAATAAAACAATTAAAATCAGCCATGCATGGAAAATCCTACATTATAATCAAACAAATCAAACAAATCATTTTCATTGCTTTTTCTTCTAATATTATCGTGCAACATTAATTGTATAATAGAAATTCTAACACATTAGATTTGTACAAAAATTCTACTACAAGCACTTCAATTAATTTGATCTGGTTCCACTTATGTCCAAGACAATTTTTATGCAAAGGATAAAGCATACATATATATAAAAAAAAAATTATTTACTACCCTATAAAGAGAATTTTTTTAATTTTACAAATGGGGTTAATAAGATGACACATGTCTTATTTCATTTTAAATTAGTTTTTTTTTTATTTTTTTAAAATATACACTAAAAGATATGTATTACCCTATTAACCCATTTATGGAGTTAAAAAACTTTATTGATAGTAAATTTGATAATTTCTCTCTCTCTATATATAATTTAGAAGCCTTATATTTGCTTTTATTTTTCCAAAAATTTTGACATAGAGTAGGTAATGATGTGGTTAATTTCTGCTTGGAATTCGGGAATGGAAATGTAGACTTTAAAGAGATAAACTACATGAATATTATCGTATCCCAAAAACCAAGCTACCAAAAAATGTTATACAATTTAGACCAATTAGCCGATGCAATGTTCTAAACAAACTCATTGCTAAAGTGCTTGCTAATAGACTCAAACTTGTCCTACCCCATTGTACTAATGAAACCTAAAGTGTTTTTGTCTTAGGAAGATTAATCACGGACAATACATTTGTAGACATAGAATTTTGTTTGAAACATTTCTAACATGATTGACCAAGGGCTTATTTGCAAACATGGGCTGAGACAATTTAGGAAGACCATTTTACAACCCATAAAGAGTCCACAAACCTATCCATTTAGAAATACAAAGTCAATTTAAGTCAAATTTGGTTAAACAACGTTGAAATTGCATAAAACTACGTCAAAATTGATAGAATCCATGATAATTCTCAAATTTCAAAGTTTAATTGGAATCAATGTGGTTTAAAATTAAATTTGAGGATTTTTTAAAACCCAAAAATTTTTATTGCACTCCTAAAAGTGTAAAATGACCAAAATACCCTTATAGGGGTATTTATGTAATTTGGCCTTCCCGAGCTCAAATTTTTGTGAAACTTTTTAGATCTTAATTTCTTAATATTTCATATTTTTGATGCATTTTAAAATCACAATAGTACCCCAATAGGTGTGTAATTATGAAAATACCCCTTAATGGTATTTTCGTAATTTGGTCTTCTTGAGCTTGGATTTTCATGAAACTTTTCATATCTGAATTTTATAATATTCCATGATTTTTGGTGCTTTAAAATCTTGAAATGAGCTTGGGAACATTGATTTCTAAGAAAATAGCCTAAATACCAAAAACTTGTACTATGGGTAAAATGGTCTTTTCATGGGTTTAGAAGTAATAAAAATTCAATCTTTGCAATAAATAATATGAACCATTGGATATTTTTTGAATTTTTATCTAATGGTTAAAGTTTATTCTTTGAAAAAAAGAAAGGAAGAAACCTTAGCCCTTGGATGTTACTTAATCTAAGAGCCTATATTTATCAAGAAATAAAGTTAATTTTCTTTTTAAAAAGAGGGGTCTACCAAAAAGGGAGGGAGCTTTCTTTAAAAAAAAGAAAACCAAAAAAATCATAGAGGAAGAAAGGAAAGCTTGGTTGAAAAAGGCAAAAAAAAAAAAAACTCTTGAAGAAAATAAGAAGGAAGATAGTTTTCCTAAACTTTTTGGATATTCATGTTCTTCCATGTGAGATTAAAAAAAATGGTCCTTTTTTTTCTTCAAGTTTGTTTTGATATAGGGTTTGTATGAAAGTTGAAAACTTGTTAGTTTAGTGAAGCTTAAAACTTCAAACTTTTAGTAATTCTAGTATGTCCTTGTTTGTAGGTTGTTTGTTCAAGGTTTAAATGTTACTGTATTTGTTTTCTTCTTCTACTTGTTGTTTCCGTATATATGTTATTATATAAGCTTATAAGTTCATCTTATATAGGTGCTATTGTTTTTAATCTTTGCATGAAATGATGCAAGAAAGCTTAAAACTTCCTTTTTGTTATGTTTGTTGGCTTTTCATTTTTATTCATGCATCTTGTTCTTTCTTCTCTTCACTTTTGCACATGGTATATATAATGCATGCTCTATAATTGGTCAATGGAAGTTAAAGGTCTTAATACTTTAAGGGTTTGTTTTTCGTATGTGAATTGTTGGATGGAGTTTATTTGTAAAAGTTTAAAAGGCTAAGGGTGGCATAGTTTTTAAGATGGAAGAATAGAAACAAAATATTAAAATTACGAAGTCATAGATAAGAAAAAACTAGAACTTTGTTTAAAATAGGTAGAGACTAGAGTTGGTAACAAGTCGGGTTGGGGCAGGTTTTTACTCGCCCGGAACCCGACCCAACGAAATTTTTTTTTATTTTTTCATACCCAAACCCAATCTGATTCGATACTATATAAATCGTATCCGACTCGATCCAAAATTAATAAAATATTATATTTTTATAATAAAATATTATTTTTTAAATATAAATATATAAATAAATAATTTTAAAAATAATTTTAAAAATAATTTTTTATATAATGACGGGTCGGGTCAGATTTACCGAAAACCCGAACTCAACCTAACCCCAAATTTTTCTTAGCCTTACTCGACCCGACCCGAAACTTGATTTTCAAAAAAAAAAATCAACCATATGAAGTCAGATAGGGTTAAAACCCGTCGGGGGCGAGTTGGGTTACCGACCCTAGTGGAGACTACATGGTTTTCTTGGCTTTTTTGAGATTAAAGAATGAAAGGGGTATTAAAGAATGAAAGCCATGTCAAGAAAAGACAGCTTTCTATAGAATGGCGTGAGACCACGACATCATTTTCCTTTTACTTAATGGAGTAAGTCTAGACTCGTAGTGGGGATTTAATAGTATTTTGTCAAGATTGCAAGATGTGGGTGAGGAAGACCATATCTTTTGTTGACTTTCAATAGGTTAGGTTGTTTTAGTTGAATTCTCTAAATAAATTTTTAATATAAGGCATAAAATTGGTACCTAATAAAGGTCTTTTATATTTAAGTTTAATCATGCTTATATATATGTTCATGATGTTTTAGTTTAATTGTGAGCTTTTTTTATTTGTTTGGATTCTCGTGCTTGTTTTACTTTAAGCTTTCATACTTAAATTTATGCTTGGTACATTTTCATATACTTTAAATTTATGCATAATAATAATAATAATAATATAATATAATAATAAAATAATTTTAAAGAAAAAATAAAAAACATATATAAAAATTCATTTTTACAAGAATTATGAAAACGAACTTACTACGAAAGTCTGCCTAGATTTTGGAGACTTTTAAAGACATTCGTAAATTCTTAAAGTTCAAACTCGAACCTACCTAAAACCTCGAATTCGTTTAAATTTATAAGGATTTGCATGAAAATATTTTATGAACTAATCCGTTTCCAAATGCTGCCTAGATGTTGGTATATTTAAGAAATTTTATTTCATTATGAATTTTCATATATTTCTACAAACTCAAAATAAATTCGTTTTATTAAAACCATGATTATAAAAATACAAAATAATAATAATAATATGATAGAATTTTAAATATAAAAAGTCACAGTCAAACTTTGCCTAGATGTTGAAAAGGCCAAGTGGTTTCTTTAAATTTGAAAACTTTATTTTTAAATTCATTTTTAATCATCATTTTTGCATAGGTTCCATTTTAAAATTAATGTCTTCATTTATAATGCATATATATTTATGTTTGCTCTAGTTATGGATATTTAATATTAATTATATTTCGTTTTTGCGACATAAAAGGTTTTTCTTAAACTTTTTAGTTTTGAATAAATAAAATTAAAATAACATTCCGTGAAATATAATTCATTGGTACCCTACTTAGATGTTGGAGAGTATCAATAATTATTATTTAGAAAAAATGTTATTTTATTATTTTTAGAAGGAATGTTATGATAAATCTTAAATGGAGAAACTATTTTTGAATTCTACCTTTATATTAGAGACTTTGAAGGTATTTCTTTAATTTAAAGATTTTCTAAATATTCCTAAACAAAGGATTTTTTTAACTAATTTAATTTCTCACAAAATGAAGGGAATTGTAATTAAATTTCATATAAAAACCATTTTTCTCTAAAATTATAAATAGTGTATGATTAATTGGTGTCAATTTTATGGGCGCTATAGGGGTACTAATCCTTCTTTACGCATAGCTAACTCCCGAATCTGATTCTATTTTTATAGACCAAAATTATCTTTTAATAAAGCTTTAAAGATATTTTATTATTTTATTAAAAGATAAAAATTTTAGGTGACTAATCACACCTTAAAAAATATTGGTGGTGACTCTTCGTGTTTTTCACGACTTTTAAATTCTTATGTCAGTAATCAAGTCTCTGGACCGATACGTTATGACAGCTTAGCGACTCCATTGAGAACTTAAAGAGTCAGGCCAAAAATTTTAATTATGTGCTATTAATAATTGTGGATTTAATTGGTTTTATTTAATTTTTAATTTAATTCTCTTTATTTTATTTTTTCAAAAAAATATATACAAGTTAATAAATAAAATAAATTATATGTTAGTTATTATTTTATTTTGATTTTGTGCTTATGATTTAGTTATGATACATTTATTAATATGTCACTTTTCACACTTTTGCATATGCATTAACATACATGAGCTCTAGATTTAAGCTCAGCTTTTTTAAGAGGAAGTGAAGTAGTTACAGTCTCTTGAAGTGATAACCTTTGCATTTGCTAGTTAAACACTTCCACTCAGATTGAACCCTTTCCATTAGTAGCCTGTAATGGTAAGGATCAAAGAGCTTTATTAATCTATAATAGATGATGACATAAGGTTGATTTGGGAACCTTTAGATGAGTAAATCCCAACATTGCATATCACGATCCATAAGAAACCTACCTAAGGTAAAGCCATGCCACCTTTTAAAAAATTACCAAAAGTTAGGACACTATATACATTCTATTATTTTGTTGTATGGCTACTATATTATTTGTATTACTTTTTTTTTGAATTATTGAGTCATTTTATTTTTTATATATTCTTTGATTGTGTTACTTACATTACATAGGCATTATGTTTTAAGAGGGGGTATTTGTTTTAAGTTAGTGATCGAAAAAAAAAGAAGTAAAAAAAAAAACAAAAAAAGAGAAAAAGGAAGAAAAAAAGTTTTTATAGAGCCATTAGTGGTGTAAACCTTTTGTAAAAATTATGTAGAAGTCCAAAGCCAGGCCATTTTTTCTTTCATAAAAATTACCCAAATTAGGATATGTGGAGGACTTTAGTACAGTTTGTGTTTAAGGATAATAATAGTGTAAATAAAGTTAGAATACAAAAAGAGATGAAAAAAAAGGTAAAAAAGAGCAAAAACAAAATTTAAGTTAGGTAAGAAGTTTGTTTTCTTTTTGGATTTTAGTCATTCCATTCATCATTAAGTCGGTTTGTATATTTTTGGGTTTTTTCTTTTTTGTATATATCTTTGCATCATTATCATATTGAAGCATTCATAGACATGTCACATGCAAATTAGGAATTGTGTTCTTAATTCAACAAGAATAATAGCATAAGCATTGTTGGTATTAAACCCTTAAGATAATATTTTTGTTAGTGGGTATTAGAACAAAAATATGAAAGATCAATTGGAGGCTTGAATTAGTGTGCTAGAATGAAATCAATAGGAGTTTGGTCATGACGTTTGAGAAGTGACAAAACAGCTTGTTAAGTTGACGAACATCATGAATAGACTCAAGAAATTTATTTTGATGCCTTTTCAAGGGTTTTTACCAATTTCAGCCCAAGTGAGTCCTATGAATTCATGGAGTCATGATCAACCGATTCCCGCTAGGCCTAGCACACTTTCAAAGCATGCTAAATCATTCAATGGTTTGAGCAATAATGAAGGTTTGGACAAGATCATGAAAGGGATGAGTGATTTGACCATTCAATTGTTTAAACTCTAGAATTTGATTTTCAGGATGGGGTTATTGGGTTCTGTACAGCCTCACTAATTGTTTCAATCTCAAACTTGCATTCAAATCCTTTTCATGATTGTTTTTGGCCTCATTTCCAAACATCTATGATCAGGCCTTAAAACTTTATACAATCTCTGAGAAGTCCATATTTGAACTAAAATTTTTGGCCTTCTAGTCCCTAACCACCTATTTAGCTAATTGCTTAAGTCTGAACCTTTGCACCACCATCAAATCCAAGGACTCTTAGTCAACCTATTACGTGAAATTACCCAAGAAAAAGAAACAGTTAGATTTTCTCCCCATTTCATATGAAAAACTTTTTTTCCTATCTGTTTGAGAGACATTTAATTGTCCTTGTGCCTTCAGAGCCTTTAAAGCCTTTGTAACCAAAGTAATTTAACCCAAAACCATGACAAGAATAAAGAGCATTCCATTAAGAATTGTGAGGGTTTCAAGCACAATGAGTAGTCACTCATAGATGCAAAATGGTTTGATCCAACTACAATAAAAGATTAAAAGATCTAGGACTAATAAGAAGAGGATGGCAAGATGATGAACATGAATGAGACTTTTTATGTAATGAGGGTCTTTAAGTGATAGGTTTATGAATTTCTTCTGTTTGAAAAATGTTTTTATGTTGATATGATGTTGTCTGTTGAACTTAGATATGTGAATTATGATTTGTCTTTCATTCTAGATCCTTTGCCAATTTTCATACTTTTCACTAAAAAAGCTTTGTCATTTGTGCATTCATTCATTCATACGTCCATTCATCCATTCATCCATTTATGTATCTATATAATGCAATTCATGTATGCTCCAAAATAAGGGATTTCTTCAAAAATAATTCCCGTAATTTCTTCTAAGGGTTAGGGGAATATTTGATTTGAAAAGAGAAATAGAGAAGATTATTGAAGGATTTTATGCCCAAAGAAATGATCAGCCTGAAGGATCTAGCTTAAGACCCATAAAAGAGGAGTTAAGGAATCTAAATGAATAGAGAAGGTATAATTTCATGAAAGAAAGAGTTCAAGCTATTGAAGGTAAAGATGAATCACTTAATGCAAAGGAATACCAACTAGTTTCAAATTGGTTATTTCGCCTAAGTTCAAGGTTCTAACATTTGAAAAATATAATGAAACTGGATGTCCTTAGACATATTTGGCTCAATACTATCACAAAATGGTTGGTGGTGACTAAAAGCTATTTATTCATATTTTTCAAGAAAGTTTAACTGAGGCAATAGCCAATTGTATTATATTTTGAAAAGTAGTTAAATTCATACTTAAAGGGATTTATCGTAGGCATTCTTGAAGTAATACCAGTATATATTAGAGTTGGCTCTAAATCAATTAATCTTTCAAAATATGATAAAAAGTTATAATAAGAGCTACAAAGAATATATTGTTAGATGAAAGAAGATGGCATTATAAGTATGACCACCTCTTACCAATAAAGAATTGAATTCTCTGTTTGTAGATACCTTTCTTTTTCTCTATTACGATAAATTGATTAGTAATACTTCATCAGAGTTCACAGAATTGTTGTTTACTATTAACAAAATTAAGAATGAGATAAAAAAAAAAAGAAGAATTATAGATGCTAGTGATGAAATAAGGAGAGATATTTTTACTAAACAACCACAAGAAATAATTATTAAAGGGTGAAGCAAATGAAGCCTTCACGTGACAGAAGAAGACCCTATAAACACTTATTTTCAATGGTCACCATATTGTTCCAAACTAACATTTCAGGCATGAGATTTTTCTTAACCACTTCATTTGTATGTTCTAGTTTTTTCATCACAAAGATTTATAAAACAAAAGATCAACCCAAGCCATTAACGAAGCCGTAAGAGAAAGAAAATCAAGATTTATCATTCACTTTCAATGTCTTTCGTTGAGCTCTTCACTTTATTGGTCAAGAATCATATGTCTCTATTGTTCCTGCAAGACCCAGAAAGCTTTCATACCTAAAGTGGTATGATACAAATGTTAAGTGTGAGTTTTATGATAAGGTCAAAGGACATTTCATAGAAGATTATACTACCTTTAAGGATACACTTCAAGCTTTGGTTGATACAGATCCCATCAAATTTAAAGAATTGATTAGTGATTTTTTATAGTGAGAGAGTTACGGGTCAATGATGCTAATAATGAGTCATCAAATGGAAAACCTTTGTTTGTAAGTTAGAGTGTCATCTCAAGCATATTATAGGAAATATGAATTTTTAGGTTATGTTTGAGTATTTGCATTGCATAAATAGATCTTGGGCATCAGAAGTGTTCAATGGATTTATATTACCATTTAATATTTTCAATTTTTGTTAAATTTTAGACTTGTAATTGGTAAAAAAGGGGAAAAAATGTTAGATTTGAATAAAACCCTACATAGTTACGTCCCAAGGTTATAAAAAAATTGTTCTGAAAAAAGTGAAAAAAGATAAAAGACAAAAAACCAAAAGCAAAAAAATAATGAAAAAAATGAAAAAAAAATGAAAAAAAAATTTGAGTCTTGTATGAGTTGGCAATCATTATCAGGAATTTGTCAAATACCTAAACTTTTTTTCTTCAGCTTTTCAAATGATTCCATTTAACAATCTTGACCCCTTAAAAGCTATAAAGTTGAATTCGTGAACTTTATTTTCACCTGATAACATTATGATATCAAAAGGTGATATTATTTTCTAAGCCAATGAACAATGAAACATCTAATTAAAAAAAATTTTGGATTCCTAGAAGATTATAAAAATATAACATTTTTTTAAGAATTCAAATGTGGTAATTTAATGTGTCAATAATTCGTTATAGTTTCAAAATTTTTTGATATGAAAGCTAACCCAAATCTTGTAAAAAAACTTCAAATTTATCAACCTTTTCAGCTCTTTATCCCAAAATTGGTTTGGCTAATGTGTTTTGGGAACATGTTGATCAGAAGAGACAGACCTTATTGCCCTTAAAATAACATAAGTTATGATTAACTTTTTTTTTTCTTTTTGTGGAGTAACTTAGATCATTTGATACCTTAAACGGGTTTATTCCACATGGTTCTTTCCTTGTTCATTTGCTAGATTTTTTTCTTGTAACAACTTTCATTAAGGATGGTTTGCTAAAGTAGGGTATCTTCCATGAAATGCATTATTGGTAAAATGAATTTAGGTATGAGTTATGACGGACATGTCAAAGAAAAAATTAAAAAAAAAAAGAGAAATGAAAAGAAAAAAAATGGTTATGACATCATATACTTAGGAAATTTGAAAAAATTCCAAGGAAAAAAGCCCAAAATAGAAAATGCCAAAACCAAAAAAAAAAAAACCTATTGAAATGAAAACCTTTCTTCGAGATTATTTTTCTAAAGGGAACTACTCTTCAATTTAAGTTTTTATACCTGAAATGACATATGGCCATCTTTCATTATCTTTGCATAAATGTAAAAATTTATCCCTTTTTACTCCTTTGAGCCTGATTAAATTATTTCAAAATAAATCATAACTAAGAATCACCCTCCACATTGAGGGTAAAAAGGAACACATTTAAGGGTTAAGAATGGGGATGTTTGAATGAAATCCCGTATGTTGAGGCAAAGGCTCAATATAAAAGTTCACAATAAGTTTTAAATCCACATAGTGAAAGAATGCAAAAAAAAAATGAAAAGAAAAGAAAAAAATGAAAGGAAATGAAGAATAAAAAAAAAAAAAGAAAAGCAAAAAGGAATAGACCTTTGAGTGTATCTTTCAAATGAAAAAATGATCATTGGTTTTAAATACCCTTAAATACTTGTTTTGAGCCTTTCTATCCTTTTCTTTGACAACCTTAAACCTTAACCTACGTTACAACTTTTGAAAAGTCTATATTGGATCAAGTATGAACGCTTAAAATTAAAGAGGTTCCCTTGGAAAAATGACTATGAATCTCGTGAGTACCCATTTATTACATAATTTTTTGTTTGGATCGTTAATCTATTTCAAAAAAAAAAAAATTTCTCTTTCAAATTTGTTTTGAATTTTTTTAAATGCATGGTGTGTTAATTAAAAAAATGAGGAAAAAATAGAAATAAAAAGGGCTCTAGGGTAAAAACCTTAAAAAGGGTAATCTAAAATAAATCTTGAAGGCTACTCCTAATACTAAATGCAATATATGCTAAACAAAGATAAGCCAACCTTTGGTAAAAGATCTGAAATATCAAAGTCCTAGAAGTCTGAAATGAGTTGATTTCAAAAATCTTAACTTTTGTCCATTTCCAAATAACCTTTTAAAATCTCAAACCCTTACAACTAACCTTGACATATATCAAAATGTAGCATTTAGAGACTAAGGAAAATGTTAAATATATTTGGTTTTCAAGGAATTCATGTTTTTAGAAAAGCGTATGTTTCATTCGTAAGCTTGCTTGAAAAATTATATGCCTTTTTTATTCCCTTCAAGTGTTGAAACCCTTCAAGTGTTGAAACCCTTTTAAATAAACAAGAATCTCTATCTACAAAACCATTAATCCATTCAAAAAAAAATTCTCACCTCTTTCATTTTTGATAGGGATTGCCAAATTTTAAAAAATTTAAGCCAAGTTTAGCTAGTGCCTAAGCTTAAGCCTAAATTATCTAGCAACAATGAAGTTTTAAGCCCAGATTATTTGGCACTAATAAAGTCTTAAGCCCAGTGTAGCTAGCATGTAAGCTTAAATTATCTAACACCAATGAAGTCTTAAGCCTAGTTTATCTGGCCCCCGATAAAATTTTAAGCCTAGTTTTTCTCGCACCAGAGAAAGATTTTAAGTTTAGTTTACCTAGCACCCGATGAAAATTTTAAAGCTTAACTTAACTGACCCCTAGTAAAAATTTAAGCTCAGTTTACTTGGCACCAGTGAAAGTTTAAGCTCAGTTTACTTAACACCCAATAAAGATTTTAAGCCTAATTTATCTGGCACCAAAGAAAAATTTTAAGCCCAGTTTACCTAGCACTCGATGAAGATTTTAAAAGCCCAACTTAGCTGGCTTTAAGTGAAAATTTAAACCTAGTTGATTTGGCATGCCATGAAAAGAATTTTTAAACTCAACTTAGTTGGCACTCAATTTTAAGCCCAGTTTATCTGACACCCACTTTTAAGCCTAGTTAGTCTAGCCCCTAATGAAATTTTAAGCCTAGTTTATTTGACACCAAAGAAAAATTTTAAGCCCAGTTGACCTGACACTTGATAAAGATTTTAAAGCCCAACTTAGCAAGCTCTTAGTGAAAATTTAAGCCTAGATTATTTATACCCTGATGAAAATTTTAAGCCAATTTACTTGGCACTAGTGAAAGTTTAAGCTCAGTTTACTTGGCACCTAATAAAGATTTTAAGCCCAGTTTATCTGACACCAAAAAATGATTTTAAACCCAATTTACCTAGCATCCAATAAAGATTTTAAACCCAACTTAGCTGCTTCTAATGAAAATTTAAGCCTAATTTATCTGGCCATTGATGAAAATTTTAAGCTCAATTTATCTTGCCCCAATGAATTTTTAAGCTTGGCATAGCTGGACCCAAAGTTAAGCCCAATTTATCTAGGCCCAATGAATTTTTAATCCCAACTTAGTTAGCACCCAATCTTAAGCCCAGTTTATCTAGCACCCAATTTTAAGCCTAGTTTAGTTGACCCTAATAAAATTTTAAGCCTAGTTTACTTGGTGCATAAGCCCAAGATTAACTGGTACAAAAACCTAGATTAAAGATCATTTTGTTTGACTTGCGTTGTTATCTTGATCGTTCTTTATTTTTTGACTTATAGTGTCATCCTGGTCGTGCTTTATTTTTGGCTTGTGATGTTGTCTTAATCGTTCTTTATTTTTGGACTTGCGATTTTGTCCTAGTTGTTCTTTATTTTTTGACTTACTGTGTTATCCCAATCATTTTCTTATTTTTTAACTTGCAATGTTGTCCTGATCGTTCTTTATTTTTTGATTTATGGTGTTATCGTAGTTTTTTTTTTCTGACTTATAGTGTTATCTTGGTCGTTTCTTATTTTTTGACTTACGATATTATCCCAGTCATTGTCTTATTTTTCAACTTACAGTGTCGTCCTAGTTGTTCTTTATTTTTTGACTTGTAGCATTGTCTGGGTCATTTTTTATTTTTTAACTTATGGTGTCATCCTAATCATTCTTTATTTTCTGACTTATAGTGTTGTCTCGGTCATTTTCTTATTTTTTAACTTGCATTGTCGTCCTAGTCATTTTTTTATTTTTTAACTTTTGGTGTTGTCCCATTTGTTTTTTTTTTATTTTTTGACTTGCAGTGTTGTATCAGTCATTCTTTGCTTTTTGACTTACAGTGTCATCTCAGTCATTCTTTATTTTTTGACTTATGATGTTGTCTTAGTCATTTTCTTATTTTCTAACTTGCAATGTTGTCCCAGTCGTTTTCTTATTTTTTTTACTTGTGTTGTTGTCCTAATCATTTTTTATTTTCTAACTTGCGATATTGTCCCGATTATTCTTTATTTTTTAACTTATGGTGTTATCCCTGTCATTTTTTTATTTTCTAACTTGCAGTGTTGTCTTCATCATTTTTTTATTTTTTAACTTACAGTATCATCCTAGTCGTTCTTTATTTTCTGACTTACAATGTTGTCCCGATCGTTTTCTTATTTTCTTACTTGCGATGTTGTCCTAATCGTTTCTTTTTTTCAACTTATGGTGTCATCTCAATCGTTTTTTATTTTTGACTTACAGTATTGTCCCAGTTGTTTTTTTACTTTTTAACTTATGATGTCATCCTAGTCATTCTTTATTTTTTGGCTTGCGATGTTGTCCTAATTGTTTTCTTATTTTCTAACTTATGATGTCATCTTGGTCATTCTTATTTTTTGACTTACAGTATCATCCCTGTCATTCTTTATTTTTTAAACAAAAAAGGGGGAAAATGATGAGAACAAAGGTTTTTATCTTACTCAGAAGTATCATCTGAATAAAATTATTGTTTATGTCTTTACATTATTTTTTATTCTCATATATATGCAAAAAAGGACAACTATAGACATCGAATTTTATTCGAAACATTTTTAACATGATTGACCCGAGGTTTATTTGTGAACATGGGCTGAGACCATTTAGGAGAACAATTTACAACCCATAAAGAGCCCATAAACCAGCCTTTTAGAAGCTCAAAGTCAACTCGAGTCAAATCCGATCAAACGTCAAAATTGCACAAAACTCAATCAAAATTGATAGAGCTCAATTTATTCTCAAAATTCAAAACCTAATTGGAATCAATGTGATTTAAAATTAAATTTGATGATTTTTTAAAACACCAAAATATTTATTACACTTCGAAAAGTGCAAAATTACCAAAATACCCTTACAGTGGTATATTTGTAATTTGGCCTTCTCAAGCTCAATTTTTTGTGAAGCTTTCTAGATCTTAATTTCATAATATTTCATTATTTTTTGGTGTATTTGAAATCATAGTAGTACCCTGAGAGGTGTGAATTTACCAAAATACCCCTTAGAGGTATTTTCATAATTTGGTCTTCCCGAGCTTGAATTTTCACAAAACTTTTTAGATCTCAATTTTATAATATTTCATGATTTTTGGTGCTTTAAAATCTCAAAAATTAGCATGAAAACATTGATTTCTAAGAAAATGACCTAAATACCGAAAACTTTGTACTAGGGGTAAAATGATCTTTTATGAGTTTAGAAGTAATAAAAATCTAACTTTTGCAGTGAATAATGTGAACCATTGGATCTCCTTTGAATTTTAATCGAATGGTTAAAACATGTTGCTTGAAAAAAAAAAAGAAAGGAAGAAACTTTATCCCTTGGATGCTACTTGATCCAAGGGCCTATATTCACCAAGAAACAAAGTCATTTTTTTTTTAAAAAAAAAAAAAAAGGGTTTGCTGAAAAAAGGGGAGCTTTCTTAAAAAAAAAAAAAAAAAAGAAGAAAAATCATAAAGGAAGAAAGGAAAGCTTGGTTGACAAAGGCAAAAGAAAAGAAAACTTTTGAAGAAAATGGTAGGGAAGGTAGTCTTCCTAAACTTTTTGGATATTAATGTTCTTCCATGTGAGATTAAGAAAAATGATCCTTTTTTTCTTCATGTTTGTTTCGGTATAGGGTTTGTATGAAAGTTAAAAACTTGTTAGTTTAGGGAAGCTTAAAGCTTCAAACTTTTGCCAATTCTAGTATGTCCTTGTTTGTAGGTTGTTTGTTGAGGGTTTAAACGTTATTGTATTTGTTTTCCTCTTCTACTTGTTTTCATATGTTTGTTATTATATAAGTTTAAAAATTCATCTTATATAGGTGCTATTTTTTTTTTTAATCTCTACATGAAATGATGCAAGAAAGCTTAAAACTTCCTTTTTGTTGGCTTTTCATTTTTATTCACATATCTTGTTCTTTCTTCTCTTCACTTTTGCACATGATATATATAATGCATGCTCTATAATTGGTCCATGGAAGTTAAGGTTCTCAATACTTCAAGGGTTTTTTTTTTGTATGCGAATTGTTGGATGGAGTTTATTTGTAAAAGTTTAAAAGGCTACGGGTGGGCATTGTTTTTAGGATGGAAGAATAGAAAAAAAATTATTAAAATGATGAAGCCATAGATAGGACAAAACTAGAGCTTTGTTTAAAATGGGTGGGGACTACACGGTTTTCTTGGCTTTTTGAGAATGAAGAATGAAAGAGATATTAAATAATGAAAGCCATGTAAAGAATAGGACAAAGCTTTCTATAGAATGGCGTGGGGACCTTGACATCGATTTCCTTTTACTTGACGGAGTAAGTCTAGACTTGTAGTGGGGATTTAATAGTATTTTGTCAAGATTGCAAGATGTGGGGAAGGAAGATCATATCTTTCGTTGACTTTCAGTAGGTTAGGTTGTTTTAATTGAAATTCTCTAAATAAATTTTTAATATAAGGCATAAAATTGGTCCCCAATAAAGGTTTATTTTCATTTATATTTAAGTTTAATCATGCCTATATATATGTTCATAATGTTTTAGTTTAATTGCGAGTTTTTTTTATTTGTTTAGATTCTCATGCTCATTTTAATTTAAGCTTTTATATTTAAATTTATGTTTGGTATATTTTCATATACTTTAAATTTATGCATAATAATAATAATAATAATAATAATAATTTTAAAGAAAAAAAGAAGAAATATATATATAAAATTATTTTTAGAAGAATTATAAAAATGAGCTTGCTACGAAAGTTTATCCAAATGTTAAAAATTTTTAGAGAGGTTTGTAACTTATTAAGTTCAAACTCGTTACTTGTTAAAGTTCAAACTCGAACCTACCCAAAATCTCAAACTCATTTAAATCTATAAGGATTTACATAATAACCTTTTATGAAATAATATGTTCCCAAATGCTACTTAAATATTGAGTATTTAGGAAATTTTATTTCATTAAGAATTTTTATACATTTTTACAAACTCAAAATAAATTCATTTTGTTAAAACCATAATTATAAAAATACAAAATAATAATAATAATAGGATGAGATTTTAAATATAAAAAGTCATACTCAAATTCTGCCTAAATGTTGGAGAGTCTAAGTGATCTTTTTATATTTGAAAACTTGATTCTTAAATTAGTTTTTAATCATCATTTGCATAGGTTCCGTTTTAAAATTAATGTCTTCATTTATAATGCATATATATATATATGTTTGCTCTAGTTATGGATATTTAATATTAACTATTCTGTTTTTGCTACATAAAATGTTTTTCTTAAAATTTTTAGTTTTGAATAAATAAAATTAAAATAACATTTCATAAAATATAATTAATTAGTACTCTGTCTAAATATTGAAAAATCATTAATAATTATCATTTAGAAAGAATATTATTTTATTATTTTTAGAAGGAATGTTATGATAAATATTAAATGAAAAGATTATTTTTAAATTCTGCCTTTATGTCGGATACTTTAAAGGTATTTTTTTAATTTGAAGATTTTCTTAACATTTCTACATAAAGGATTTTTTTTAACTAATTTTATTTCTCACAAAATAAAGGGAATTGTAATTAAATTTCATATAATAACCATTTTCTCCAAAATTATAAATAGCACATGATTAATTAGTACCAATTTTATGGGTGTTATAAGGGTGCTAATCTTTCTTCATGCGAAATCAATTCCCGAATCTGATTTTGTTTTTGTAGACCAAAATTATCTTTTAATAGAGTTTTAAATCTATTTTATTATTTTATTAAAAGATCAAATTTTTAGATGGTCAATCACACCCTACAAAAGATTAGTGACAACTCTTTGTATTTTTCATGACTTTTAAACTTTTACATCAAGTTCCCAAACTGATACGTTACAATAGTATTGATTGTATATGAACTTTTACACTCCATGAAAAATAAAAAGACAAGTCCAACAAGTCAATTTGCCCTAAAATTAGTTATAAGTAAAGCACATGACAGGTTGAATGGCATTTTTTGGAAACAATAATGTATAAGATTGGCTTCAGACAAAGATGGGTATCCCTTTTAATGAAGTGCGTCAAATCAATATCTTACTCAATTGTTGTAAATGGCCAGGCTACTAATAAATTTTATCCAACGAAAGGCCTTAGGCAAGGTGACCTATTTCTATTTTGTTGTGAGTGACTGTCAGTAGTTCTTGTAAAAGCCCAAGGAGAAGGATTGGTGCATGGTGTTCGAGTTAGGCGAAACGGATCCTGAATCACTCACCTATTTTTGGCGGATGACAGCTTACTTTTTGCCAAGGCGAATTGAAACGAAGGTGAAAGGGTGAAGAACGTGTTACGAAAATACGAAAAAGATTCGGGCCAAAAAATCAACTATGAAAACTTGGCATTATTCTTAAGCGGTATTACAGACAATCAGCACAAAGAAACACTAAAGAATTTGTTTGACATCCAAGCAAAAAAAAGTCCAGAAAGATACCTCGAATTACCTTCCATGGTAGGTCAGGGACGAATGAAGGCTTTTAGGGAGCTGAAAGAAAAAATCCAATCAAGGCTACAAGGGTGGAGCAACAAAAGATTATCATTTGATGGCAAGGAGATATTTATTAGACATACTACAAGCAATCCCTGCTTACCCCATGAACTACTTCATGCTACTGAAAGGCCTATGCAAAGAACTAAATGGGATTTTCAACAAGTACTGTAGAAGGCAAGGGAGGGATCAAAAGGCATCCATTGGACGAAATGGACAAATATGTGCATCTCGAAGTCTTGTGAGGGAAAGGGGTTTCGAGACATGGAGCTCTTCAATAAGTCAATGCTTGGAAAGCAGGGATAGAGGCTACTAATGCAAATAGATAGCCTTGCTCACAAAGTCCTTAAAGCCAAATATTTTCCAGAATGCTTTTTCCTGGAGTGAGACTTGGAAACAAACCATCCTTTATTTGGAAAAGCATATTGAAAGTGGAAAAGGGTGTGAGTGGAGAGTTGGCAATGGACGGTCAATTCAAATCTGGAAAGATAAGTGGATCTCAACAACAAACTCCTTTAAGGTGCAATCGCCAAGTGTAATACTAGAGGAAGAAAGGCTTATTAAGAAACCTATAGAAAGCTTAACCATGTAGTGGAAGAGGGAGCTTATTTATGAAATATTATCACATGATGAAGCGAAAGCTATATACTGCCTTCCAATAAGTAAGCTAGGTGCACAGGATATGCTAGTGTGGCACTATCACAGTAAAGGGGTCTATACAGTCGAGTGGTTATAGATTGTTGAGTAACTCTTTGAACAGTGTATGGCTCATCCCTCCAGCAGCTGGAGGAAAAAACGCGTAAGTTTGGAATGCTTTGTGGACAGCAGAGGCACCAAATGAGATCAAAGCTCTATTATGGAGAATATACCAAGGTTTCATCCCTGTCATGGCGAATCTACACAACAGAAAGCAAGATGTGGACAAGACATGCTTTATGAGAGGGAAACAAAAGAAACAGTGGTACATGCCATTAGAACATGTCCAACTGTTGCTCAAGTCTGGAACTCTTTGAATGCAAACAAGGAGCTTCACGATAGGGATGCTGGGCATGCTACGTGGGTGGAGCAAATGTGTATGTCATCTGATAAAGAACAATTACAGGTCAACATGATAACTGCCTGGGCTATATGGAATGAAAGAAACAACGTTTTGCATGGGGAGAAAAAAAAAGAGCTCACATAAACTCGTATAGTTCATCAAGAAATACATGGCTGAGTACAATGTTGTCCACGTAAAAGACACGGTTCAAACAAATGGCCCAGTTAGATGGAAATTACCAAGCAACAAGACTGTTAAAGTTAATTTTGATGGAGCAATAGGCACTAAACGGAAAAATGAAGAAGTAGGCATCGTCATAAGGGACTGCACAAGAGAAGTGCTAGCAACAACCTCTATTCCTATGCCATACATAAGTGACACTTTCCATGTAGAAGACCACGCAGCCGTCTAAGCATTAGAGTTTGCAACTGATATGGGATTTATGAGGATAGCCCTTGAAATAGATGCTCTGGGAATTGTCAAGCTCCTTAACTTAACAGAGCAAGACTTATCTCTAATTGGAGTAAGCATACAAAAAGAACTAGCTCCAAACCTACCTCATCATGCATACACAAAGAAAAGGTAACACGGTTGCTCATCTTATACTTGCCTTTATTTTTTTTCTTTACTTTTTGCATTTGAAAGTAACCTATAAGTAGACACCTTATTTTGTTTGAGGATTTTTTTAAATTTATTGGACTTTTAATTTTGATTTTGATAGCGTAATAGGGTTTAATCGAAAAAGTGAATTTCGGACTCAAAGATTGAGTCCTAAATTTCATTTGTGTTTTAATTTTTTTAGTTTAATTTTTGGTTTTTTAGTTAAAAGAGTCAAAGTCAATTGATAAAAAAAATTTTTTAAAAAAGAAAATGTGGGATTTTACATGGAAAATCTTGGATTTAATTCAACTTTAATGGTTGAATAATTTTAGAAAGACTTGAGGCTCAATTTATTGAAAAAAGGAAGATTGCATAGAGAATAAAATTTAAAGAGAAATCTTAGATTCGGTTGAATTAATTTCTTTCAAATCAAAAGGAATTCAATCCTTATATAAGGACTTTGAATCTAAAATCAAAAGGGGGACTTGGCAGCAATTGATTTTGAGATTAAAAAAAAAAAAAGGGTCATTGAAAAAAGAGAAAATTTAAGTAAAGTTTTGAATCAATAAAGAAGAAGCAATCAAACAAAAAAATTTATAAGAAAATCCAATTGGAGTTTTCGGAAGGAAAGTTAAGATTTATAATAAGAAACATCAGTTTTTGAAAGGTGAAAATTTATTAGAACTTGTGATTTATTGAGGTAACGTTTGTTTTTATTTTTTTTATGATTTTTACATAACTTTTATAATATTTAATTGCTTACTTTTATTTTTATATTTATTACATAGTATTTATTTTTGCATGAATTTGCATGACTAATATTATATTTGCATGATAATTTATTTGCTAAATATTTTATTTACATGATTAATATATTTGTGTGATTTATTAATATATTTGCATGACTATTAATTTCATTTACACGATTATTAATTTATTTGCATGATTATCAATTTATTTATTTGTATGATTGCATGATTATTATAATATATTTATATTGTTAATTGCATGATAATATATTTATTTGCATGTTTTATATTGTTAATTGCATGATAATATATTTTATTGCATAATTTGTATTATTAATTGCATGATTATATATTTAAATGCATGATAATATATTTATTTGCATGTTTTATATTGTTAATTGCATGATTATATATTTTATTGCATGATTTATATTTAATTGCCTGAATTTATATTTATTTGCATGATCTATATTGTTAATTGCATGATTATATATTATATGCATGTTTTACATTGTTAATTGCATGATTATATATGTAATTGCAATTCTATTTGCATGATTATTAATTTATTTATTTGTGTGATTGTATGATTATTAATATATTTATTTGCATGATTATTATTATTATTACATGATTTTATATTTATTGCAGGATATGATATTATATTAATTTTGAATGATATCTAATTGCATATTTTTATATTTATTGTGTGCATAATTGCATGACTATATTACTAACATATTTGTGTGATTATATTTGATTTGCATATTTACATGATTATTATTATTGCATGATAATTAATATATTTGCATGACATTCTTACATGAATATTTTAGCATGATTTAGGCATGATATTATTACATGATATTTGATATGATTTATTATATATTTGTATGATGATTTTGGCATGATAATTATTGCATGTTTTTTTTTTAATATTTATTGCATAATTGCATGATTATTTGATATCTTAATAGAATTTTTGTATCACCATGTGTTGTAAATAAATAAAAAGGATTGAAATTAATTTATTTGCATGATAAAACCATCTTTGATAAGGCTTAAATAAGATAATACATAATTAATGTGGTACCAATTTTGGGCATAAATGGGTGCTAATACATTCCCTGCATATATCCAACTCCTGAACCTTAGTTCTGATGATGTAGACCAGAATTATTTTTTTAAGGATCTTTAGTTTACACTTAAGACAACCTTAAAGAAGATAGATTTACATAGGTGGTCGATCACACCTAAGTAAAAAAAAATTGATGGCAACTCTATGATTTTTATGTCTAATGGCACTATAAATAGCAAAAGTGATATTTTCCACAAACACTGTTGGTGGAAGCCTAGAATGTTGTATATTGGTTAATAGAATTAATATTTTTTTAATTATTCATAGTTTGAATAATTATGTTTAAATAAGAAATATTTGTTGAAAACAGTTATGTAACAAAAGAGTTACACCAATTAAATAAATAATTATGTTTGAATAAAAATGTTTATTTATAATAGTTTTATAACAAAAAGAGTTATAACTATTTAAACAAACTGACATGGTTATTCATCAAAAGAACATGTTTGTTCATCAACTATAAATAAATTATTATAGACAACCATTTTTACTACTTCTACTTGTAGAGTTTAAAACTTTATTATATCCTAGAAACATAATTGCCTTTAAGAAAGTGTTCTTCACATCTCAAAGCCAAAATCCTTTTCCATTTTTTGCTCTCTTATTTATTTTTCTAACAATTTAAAGGCAATTATATGAAATTCATATTTTGTATGAGAAAACTAAAAAGAAAAGAAATTGGCAAAATCAACTTTTGGAACATGCATGGAAAGTTTTAAATATCCAAATGATCTTTTTGTTTTCATTTTGAATCAAATGAAAATTGTAAAAGTGTTGCAAATTCATTGATGTTCAGGTATGCACCTAATTCATTGTTTCATCTTGTTGCATGAATTCAGTTTTGAGATTATTTTTACATAACTTTGCCTGATATTTATTAATTGATAATTCCAAAAGTTCAATTGGAATGGATTTGAAATTCTAGCAGGTGGTAGTAAAAAATTATTGGAATGGATTAAGAAATGGTTTCAAATAGAAATTAAAAAAAAATTATATACTATTTGCGTGATTGAATTTTCTAGTCAAAGTAGAATAGTGGAAAAGCATAATGCCTTTATAATAAAATTACTGTTCTGATATAAAAAAATAATTTTTTTATTGAAGTATGTTACATGATGGTGATAAGTTTAAACCAAATGATACTATTTTAGGCATAATGATTCTTTAGAATCATATTTCATGACTTGCTTTGGTATGATGATCTAGATTAGAACATATTGATCAAAAAAATAATCGTGAAAGTAATTGAAATTGGAGGTTTTCAATAGCCATGAACTTGGAATTGACAATTAGACAGTTAATATGTGAATTAAAAACTCATGGATAACATTTGAGATAGTTGGTTTTCAGTAAAAATCGTTAGTATAAACAAGATAGTCTCAATAGCCAAATTTACATAATTTAAGGTATGATGTGGATTATTGTGGTTAGCTTAGAATAGTCATAAGCCAAAATTAATGCCACAATCTTGATCACGTTATGCTATTTTTTGGTTATGTACATGATCTAATTCATGGCTTGAACAAATGATTTATCATTTATAGTTTTATTAAAAGTTTCAAATATAGAAAAAATTTAAAAGTATATTTACTTTGAAAGCCATGAGTGATTTAAAAATTTTATGAATATGAAAACTTTTATAATAGTAAAATAAATGCTATTTAATCCATTTGGGTGATGGAAATTGTTTTTTTTTATTATTGTAATAAAGTTATTAATAGTGCTCATGATGACATTTGCACATGGTGGGTGTGAGAAGAATCAAAAGAAATAAAAATTTCCACCATAGTATTGTAAGATTTTAGTAAAATTTTATGAGCAAATTATATAAGCTAATAAGTTTAGTACACTTATTAAAGTAATTATAAAAAAGTCCTTACGTATCTTAAAAGGACTAAAGATGTTTGGTTTATTCATTAAGTTTTTTCAATTGTACTAAAAGTATAATTGTATTAAAAATATATAAAATTATGAAAATAGATTGGTTGAAATTTATGAGTATAGGGTTATGACATCAACCAATACCAACTATTTCTTAAAATGACAAAAAATGAGGCAACAATGTCTAGAGCGTATAAATAATATCCAAAATGAAAAAGTTTGGACATGTTAGCTTATGAAGTGATTATATTGGAGATTCAATCTCATGTAAGAGTAATTACCATAAAAATAAATTCAAGTTCAAGATATTTGTTAGTAGTGCTACAAGTAGAATGGATCTAAACCCTTACTATTAAATACTAATAATGAAAACCTAACTTTGAATTAGTAACCTTGAATTACAAAGTTTAATGAGTAAAAATAAGTTATTATTATGTGTCTATTAAACATTAGTAAAATCCATTCAGATTTTAAAAACTAGTGTAATCCATTGTGTGGAAAAGATAAGTTTTTATGATATTAATGGATTTTATTATTTAAATGTCTAAAGTAATTGAGAAAAAATGAAAATTTTACCTATATAAACATAAAAGTTGTGCCGCTTCAACAAGAAAAATTAGGGTATCTCTTATAAATGTTTATAAATAGGATAAGCACATGGCCATAATAGTGCTAAAGCGATTATAAATCTCCGACAAAAAATAAGTATTATGTATATTATATCTTCAATTCTAACACAAGGAGTTGAGGTTTAATTTGTAAACACCGTCAACTTCATTAGAATCTTAAGGTATATATGTTGATTTGAATATTTAAATCAAGAGAAACATTCTTGTATTCATAATATTTATTTTTATGAAAGGTTAAAGATTAAGCACCAACATTTCAAACTAATAGAAGATTATTAATTGTTTAAAATGTTGTACATTGGTGAATAGATTTAATATTTGTTTTAATTATTCATAGTTTGAAAAACTATGTTTTAATAAGAAACATTTGTTGAAAACAGTTATATAACAAAAGAGTTAAAATTATTAAATGAATAATTATGTTTGAATAGAAATGTTTGTTCATAATAGTTATATAACAAAAAAAGTTATAACCATTTAAACAAAATGACATGATTATTCGTCAAAAAGACATATGTTCATCAACTATAAATAAATCTTTATGCATAATCATTTTTACTACTCCTGCTTAAAGATTTTGAGATTTTATTATGTTCTAGACATAATTGTTATTAAAAAAATGTTCATTCACACTTCAACGACAAAATTATTTTTTATTATTTTTTTCTTATTTATTTTTTTTAACAATTACATTGAAATTAAATTAGAAAAATCTATAACATATATTTTATGAAAGAACATAAGCAAACAAAGAATTGAAAAACTAATTAATCTAAATCTTTAGATTTATTAAGAGAAATTATCAAATATATTGACAATGAAATTTTTAGATTTTAGAAGCAACATTAAAAAATGTGTAAAACTTTTTATTGACATTGACATAAATAGATTTTCATATATATATATATATATATATATATATATATAATAACATAAGTAGAGAAAAAAGGATGCAAACAAAAAATAAAAAGAAATAGATTAATCTCAGTCTCTAAATTATTAAAAAAACAATTGAGAAAAGGTGTTTTTTTTTTAATTTTTTGTTTATAAGTACTAATGTAAATAGGTTCCTTATATATATAAAATTTTCGTTTCCGTATAAATTTATGCTGATATATATGTACTTTACCCTCATATTTCCAAGTATAATTTCCTTATCCTGGAAATATCGGGATGGTCAGTATTTTCAATGAACCTAGCTAATTACTAATACAAAAAAATTAATTATAAGAAATTCTTCGAGCATTTAACTAACTCTTCCATCTCTATTCACTTTAATAGGTCAGCTAACATGAAATTATCCTGTATTCCAACATGCTCGTTCTATTTTAATTGATCATTGATTGATATTCATACCCAAACTATAACTGGTTTGATTCTATCCCATTCCATTTCTTGGTGCTTAATAATTTATTTTGGTATCTTATTTTCGTTAAAATTTTGTTTTATTCATATGTAATATTAAATAAAATTTAAAATACAAACATTTTTATTTAAAAAACAATCAAATATTCTGTATATATAACATTATCATTATTGGGAATAGAACAAAAAAAAAGATAAAATTATATCAATTGTACATAGTAAAATGTTAACCTACCACCCTAAAGATTTCTCTATTGGGTTTTCGTTTTCCTTCCTTTTTTTTTTAATCGATGTTAGCAAAAATTCGATGTAAAGTATCTTGCAACAGTTAAAAAAAAAAACCAACTGGATTCTTTTAAGATTAGATCCCTTTCACTTTTGTTAAGTTGGCTCTAAACATGTGGCAAAACAGGTCGCCCCATGTTATTTTAATTAACACATAGAGCTTTAGAAATTTTTAATTAATCAGATATTTAAACTAATTAATTCATTGGATTGATTGATAAGTGACGATATAGTAAATGATAAGATAAAAGGTATGAACAGACGTTTGGTTCAAGTGGAAAAAAATATATGTTTTTTGAGATTGTTTGAATTTGAATTAATTAAAAGATTATAAAAAAAAATTTTATATAAATTTGTTAAATTTAATATAGATAAACTAATTTAAACCCATCCAAATATATATATATATATATATTGATTGAGAGAATTTAAGAATTACATATATTTATCATGTTGAAAGTAATTCTTGGAGATGGGATCCAACGTTAATTTACTTAATAAAGAAGTTAAGTCCCTTTCTTTTTCCTTTCTATGATCATGAACTGTAGCAGTATGCAAAAAGGTTGCAAGAGCTTATTTGACATTGTTGTTGCATTCCATGAAGACTTAAAGAAAATTTAAAAAGATAATGAAATAAATTAAAAAAAAAAAAAAGAGGAGCATATCTTCTATATTTGAAATTGAATAGTAAGTTCTATAATCTGTTTCTCTTTGGAGGTTCCGAAATAAATTAATATATTTTTGTTATTTTTGGTTTTTTATTTTAATGTTGGCCAGAAAAAAATAAAACAAAGAAAATTATGAAACTTTAATATTGAATAGAAATTTCAAAATTTAAGTGCAAGAAAGATGATGAGCAATGGTGTTTTTCTTTTATTTTGTTGTGTGGATGAAGAAATACTTGTGTGATCATAGAGACAAGGATGGTCCACCAAATGCAAGCATCTCTTATCAAAAACAATAATTTATCATTGATTAAATTTTAGAATTGGGATGTGAATGTGATTCCTTGAAAGTGAAGCAAAATCACAAAAAATAAAAAAGGTGTGAATATACGAAGTTGTGGGAAGTCTTCCTAATCGTTTTCAACAAAGACATCTGGCCATCCACCAGCTTTCCAAAGAATTTTCCAAGAAAATGAAAGGTGGTTTGAAGAGAAAAGATGTTACCAATACTCATCGCATGAATTTCACAGTCACTACTTTTATTCAAATGTTGACAACTAGCAAGAAAAGTTTCAATCTTTTATTTGTTTTTATTAATTTTTTATGATGGAGAGAGTTTCCAACTTGAATGTGACATTTTTGTGTAAATCCACCATAACAAATCCAACATTTTAATTAAGTTCAAATAGTCGCCTTCGTACATAAGATAAAAAATTTTAATTAACTTTAGAGCTTTTTTTAATCAAATTTTAATAGTTTTAAAACTTATTTTTTAAAATATTATATTTATTTCCAAAATCATAGTTTTTGCCATGTCATATTTCCTTAATTTTTTTAATTCAAAAAGTCAAATGAGAATTGATTCTTACCTTAAATCTTTCTCTACCTATCTCATTCTCTAATTTTTTTTATTTTTTTTAATTACCTTGTTTTGATAACGGAAATGTAAGTCTGATTTATATTAGGTGGATACCTGCACATTATCACAGATGTAAAATTTTTTTGTTTTGTTATTTTTATTTATTATTTTTATAAAATTTATTTAATTAAAAAGGAAAGAAAAGCTAAAAAAAAATAGAGGTCACACGTAAATATCAAAATTGACCTCACATTATATCTAATAAAAATAAGAATATAAAACAAAAACTTGTAATAAGTAAAAAATTAAAAATTAAAAAAGGATTGAGGGTGATACATAAATATTTTTATTGAGTTTAAAATATTAAATTTTTAAATTAAAATATTAAATAATAACTTTATTAATACAACACATATAAATATAAAATCAAAATAATAATAAATTATATATTTTTATATTCACCCAAAATGAGTCAAGATAAAATACTCTAAACACAGTTACGCCCTTATGACTCCTCAATCCTATATCAAGAAATTGTGAGGATCTACTATACTAAATATTAGAGATTTAAACACATATTTATGATTTATCTTTTATGGGATAAAATTATGAGATTTTCAAATTAAAGCAGGTAATACCTCACCAGTTGAGTGTGAGTCTCCATAAATTGTATCAAAATTATTACCAGTCAAACGAAAGTTAAGTGTTATACCATAGAAATCACCTCTAAAATCTTGAGGAAGCTAAATGTTATACGATGGGAGCCACCTTTAAAATCTCAATATTTGGTGTGATTTTAGTTCTGCGGTTCTATATGTATTTTGTATTAAACTTAATAGGGACTTTAAACTTTAATAGAAAGAGTTTGTGACACCTTAATTCTACATAAGATTTTTTTGTGAGATAAAATCGTAATTTGAGTCAAAACGAATAATATCTCATAAGTTAAGTGTAGATCTCTACAAATGATATCGAACAGTCATCAATCAAATAGGAGTTAAATGATACCTTATGTTACAACTAGTGACTGGTGGCTAGTGGCTAGGTCTCCACAAATGATATCGAGTAATCACCAGTCACCAATCATGTCAACACGTTAAATGAAGGTCAAATTAAAATCAAAATGAGTAAAATTTATATAATAAATAGATGTATTACATCTTAATTATATATAAATATAGTATTTTTATTAAATTAATATATTAAATAATAACTTTATTAATATAATAATATATGATATAAAATGAAATAAATAATTAAAAATATAATTATATTTATTTATTTAAGACAAGACTGAAGATCCTAAACTTGCCCCTAATCTAACCCTAATTTTTAAAAAGAGAAAAATGCAATCAAATATCAAATTTTTTAAGAACCCATAGAACTTGGATCAGATCAAACAAAATCCAAAGGATATGAGTTGTTTTGTCATCTCTCCATTTAGTGATTTTTTTTCTTAAAAAATTTATCTAATTTTTAAAAAGTCAAAAAAATTTTAAAAATAAAATAAATGATGGGAAAAAGAGAAAATAAAGAAAAAAGTCAAATGAGCTTACACGTGAATTTATTAGATTAAGATATTAAATAATAATTTCACTAATATAATACAATGTATATAAATATAAAATTAAATAAATAATAAAATATATATTTATAAATACCCTAATAGAACAAAACACTTGAAATTCGTATTCAACTTGATCTTTATTTATGGAAGAAAAACTCTATTTAATTTCATCCAGCTTATCATATCCCTAAGTTCTGTTTCTGGCTTATTTTCACCATATGTGGCTCTTTTCTGTGGAATTCCTATCGATGTTAAAACATCACATTCAATAGTAACCCATGTAGTTTTTTTTTTCTCAAGGTCTGCTGTGATTTTTTTCATGAAAAATCACATCTCTACTTTTGACTTTTTCTTTTCACTGGATCTCATACTCTGTAGCTGAATTCCTTATCACCATATCCTATAAACATACACTGTGTGGTTTTACTGTCAAACTTTGACCTCTGTTCTTTTGGTACATGCTTGAATGTTTTACACTTGAAAACTTTCAAGTGAGAGAATGAAACATCATTTTATGTCCATACTTTTTCTAGAATGTCAAAGCCCAAAAAAAATTGATAGTGATTTGTTAAACAAATAACAAGCTGTGTTAACTGCTTCACCCCAAAATGACTTTGGTAATTTTACGATCCTCAACATGTATCTAACTTTTTCCATAATAATACAGTTCATCCTTTCAACTACACTATTATGCTATGATGTTTCAAGTTCTATAATCTTATGCCTGATCCCATGCTTTGACAGTACTCTTTAAAGTCTTTGGATGTATACTCTCCACTATTATCAGTCCGAATACACTTCAAGGGTAGTCCTGTCATCCTTTTCACTATGGCATGAAATTTTAGAAAATACTACAATATTTGACTTTTATTTTTCAACATATACGCCCAAGTTTTACGTAAATTATCATTAATAAAAATAACAAAATACCTACTACCACCAATGAATCAATCTCAATGGGACTACGTAAGTCAGAATAAATCAATTCTAATCTATTTTTTCTCTAATAACTCTTACAAAAAAAAAAACTCTACGATGCATACCAAACAAACAATGATCACATGAATTGAGAAACATATATTTGATTAAGGAAATGAGATACTGTCTTGTCAAAACTTGTAATCTTTTCTCACTCATATGTGCTGGCTTCTTATGCCACAAGTTTGTTGAAGCATCATCTTTAATGGCACTTATCTGGCTACCATTCAATTGCATCAATGTCTTGTATATTGTCTAGCATAGTTTTTTTTTACAACTACCAAAGATCCTTTGAGAAGCTTTCGCTGTCCATTCTTTTGTCGACCCTCATATCCCTCCTTATCAAGGTCATTAATAGCAAACAAGTTCATTTTCATATTCGAAATGTGTTTGACATCCCTCAAAATCAATATGCAACTGGTATTACTTTGTACAATAATATTAACAATCCGAATAATATGTGACACACTCTTGTTTTTCATCTTGGTGCAACCAAAGTCTCTTGCTTTATAAGTTGTAAACAACTATTTCTTAAGAACACAATGATATGACATTACTGTGTCAACTATCCACTCAATGTCGGGATCACTAACATAATTACAATTATCATATGTACAAATCAAAGTAACTGAATCACTATCTAAATTCACTGTTGTAACATTACCATCATCTGAACTACTGCTTTTCTCATCTTTCTGCTCTTGCTTCAAGATTTTGCAATATCATTATACATTATCTATTTTATCACAATGAAAATATTTCACTTTATCTTTGGACTTAAATCTATTTTTAGACTTACTACAATTTTTTGACATCTAACCTCTGTCAATGTTTCTACCCCTGTTCTTTGTGATCAAAGCTTGATTCTCAGTGTCTCAATCTTTTCACCTTACTTCTTCATTAAGCATATTGTATTTTATCATCCCCAATGTTACCTAATAATTAGGAGCTGAATTAAGAATAGTCACAACTAGAGTATTTTAGCTATTTGATAATGAACCCAAAAGAAACAACACATTCATTTCACCATCCATCTTAAGCTCTATAGTAGTCATCTAATTAAATATATCTTGAAAATCACTTAAATGCTTTATAATCAACTGTCTATCACTATATTGTAAAGTTGCAAGCTTTTTAACAAGCATAACTTTATTCATACTTGTTTTTCTCTCACACAATGCTACCAATTTTTCTTAAATAATGTGGGCATCTATCTCCTGTGCTACATAATGGAACACGCTGATATCAATTTATTTTCTAATTATAGCAAGCATCTTTCTGCCTAACTTTTTTTAGCTTTCATCTTTCATATCTGCTAGTTTAACCGAATCACCAAATATCGACTTATATAAATTTTTGCAGTATAAATGATCTTCCATTATAATCTTTCAAATTGAATAATTTGATGTTGTCAATTTTATCATGAAAACTATATCACCCTATATGATCTTAAATAAAATTTACTTCTATATTGGGTTGCTTCTGTATCGATTTTTCAAAATAACTCTTACTCTGATACCATTGGTTGGGCCTAAAGCAATAAACACAACAATACAAAAGTAATATATCGCAATAAACCCACAATAATAGACAACAATCAACAATCAACAATGCAGAAAAATAAAACATATCAAGATTTACATGAAAAACCTCCAATGTAGAGGGAAAAAACTATGAATCACCAAAAAAATCTCAACTATTAAATAATAGATATACAAAGTTCTTCTCTAGCTAAAACTAGAACTAATCATCAATTAGAGAGACAATTGGAGAAATCTCACCAAATAGGTGACTAAACAAATATACTCTAGATTTATTCCTAGAGAGCTTCAAACCCGATCTTTACCATTCAGAACATAGAACTCTGAATTATAAACCTGCAAACAACATTTTAGCTTAATCAGATCACGGATCGACTTTCATTTAGCCAACTCTCCCTTCTCTTTTTTTTCTTTACTTTTTTAGCTTCTTTCCCCCCCCCCTTTTTTTTGGTTTGCGGTGTCACTTTATTTTTCACCTTAAAACAACTCTTTCTTCTTATTAAGTAGCTAGAACTCTATATAAAAAGAAAAACCAGTGCATATAACCTTTAATTAGTCCAAAACCAATTATATGGGGTTGGAACCCACTTTCCTAACAATGTCATGACATATTACCAACCATGGTTGCACTGGCACAACGAGGTATTCAAGTTCATGTGGTTTGTGGAAGATGCGAAAAGAAAATAAAAACAATATGTCATGCCCTCAAAAATTGCGAAGTGGTGGAAAAGCTATGGCAGAATCTGAACTTTCCTTGGGATACTCAATGGGATGAACTAGACGAAGGACAGCTATGGTAGAAAAAGAAGATTTTACAACTAACAACTGAACAAATGCAACAGCTGGCCGTGACATGCTGGTCAACCTGGACTAATGGAAACAAAACTTTGCATGGCAAGGATATGGGCACAGCAAGTCATAATGCAAACTTTATTAGACACTACATCCATGAATACAACTAAGCTTAGGAGAAAGCAAAGAGAGAACTGAAACATGAGCCTCCTAGATGGCAACCACCCAACGGTGGAAGCTATGAGGTGAATTTTGATGCTGCACTAAATTGATATGAGAAGATAGCAAAAGTGCGAGTCATGGTGCGTAATTCACAAGGCCAACTAATGGGAGCGTGTGCGACCAGGATCAGTAGGATTGATAACTCGTTCATCGCAGAAGCAATAAGAGCTGTTACTGCTCTCAACCTTGCCTTGCAAATGGGTTTTAATTCTACAATATTAGAGGGAGAGTCATTGGCTATATTGAAAATGTTGCAATCAGGCGAGCAGGACCTGTCACCCATAGGCATGATAATTGAAGAAGCAAAAGACATATGTGGAGGGTTTACCAATTGTAAGTTCATGCATATAGGAAAGGCAGGAAACAATGTAGCTCATAGCCTAGCCATGCATGGTTTGAATTGTGATTAAAATAGGTACTGGATTGAAAAGCCACCTCTTTTCCTATGTAAGGCCTTACAAGCTGATGCTGCAATTGCAAATGAATGAATGAGATTTCATTGTTTCCAAAAAAAAAAAAAAAAAAAAAAGCCAGCATCTCACATGGCATATGAGGGACCAAAATAGAATTCTCTTAAAGTTTAAAGACCAAATACAAAATTATCTCAAAATTTTGTATATTTCATACATGTGTTATAAAATATTATATTTATATTTATATTTGCATATTTTTTGTTATAATATAACTTATTAGATAGATTTTTGTTTTAAATAGAAAATAGATATTTAAAACTTAAAATTAAGTCAAAATTTTCAAATTCTTTTTTTTTAATTTAATACATTTAAAAAAATATTATTAAAAAATTATTTTACTCATAAGTCATGATAAAACCTATTATTTTCTATCCAAAAATTTTATTTTTTAAAATATTCAATATTCTTTATCTTTCCTTTTTAATTATATTTTATAAAATACATTTTATAAAAAAATAAAAAAGAAATAATATTTTAAATAATATTTTTTATTTTATATGAATATAAAATTTTTATATTTTTAAATAGATTAATAAATCTATCTTTGAAAATGATCTGAAAATTTTTACATAATATTTTAACATGATATAGAGTTTTTATTTAATTTCTTAAACTAATATAAAAATTTTTACTTAATTTTTTAAAATGATATGTAATTTTAACAAAATTGTTTTGAAATTTTCAACTTAATTTTAATTTTTTAAAAATGTATTTTCTATTAAAAATATTATTTTATTGATAATTCATATCATAATAAAAATTAAAAAATATTTAAATTATAATATTTTATAAAATATATTTGAAACATATAAAAATCAATTTTTTCTTGAATTATTTTTATCTTTGCATTTATATTTTTTATAAAATATACTTGAAAAAGAAAAATAAAAGATATTGAACATGTTAAAATATACATTTTATGGTTAGAAAATACTATTTTATTATAATTTAGGAGTAAAATAATATTTTAATAAAAATAATTTTTCGTTTTTAAAATGATATTGAATTTTTAAAAAAAAAATTTGAATTTTTAACTTAATTTTAATTTTATAAAACTATTTTCTATTAAAAATAAAAAATATAATTAATAAATTATATTACAACAAAAAATCTAAAAATATAATTTAATATTTAATATTTTATAAAATATATATAAAATTTATAAAATTTTAGATAATTTCGTTTTTTGTTCCTAATCTTTGAAAAAATTTTATTTTAATCTCTCATCTGTCACGTAAGAGATTAATTAACATTATCACTTAATGTCAGCAGCATTTGCTATTAATTTAAATAATTTCATTGATGAAAAAATCAAAATAAAATAATTTTAAATAATTAAAAATTCAATTAAAATTTTTTAAAATTTAAAAATTAAAATAAAATTTATATCACAATTTAAGAATTACAAATGTTATTAACTCTTTAATAAATGTAAAATAAGGATAAGATAGTTACGTATACCTATCCCATCCCCTTGCCGACTGTCTCATCCACACCTTATTTCTTTGGTCTAGTATCAATTGCTGTCAATTTAACGTTGACACTCACAAATTGGGTAGCTACCAATCACATGATGATCACATTCTCAAACTGTGGTACATTCATAAGAGAATTTAAGGGACGTCACTCTCTTGTTGTGTCGATTATGTGCTTATTTTGGTACGACCTGTCAAGTACCCATTTTCAATCTTTATTTGATATTATTTATTTTTTATTATGCCGTTATCAATTTTTGGTACCTATTTTTTAATTCTATTATTTTATGTTTAAATTATTAAATGTTCAACATTCGAATATATGAATCAATAGAAAATACATGTATTTGTCAAAGAATTCAAATCTTCTTTTCCTCAAACCAAAAACAATTATTACGTATTTGTGAATAATAAATTTGATAATTAAAATTTTTAATAATTATATGCATCAAAGAAATATTCTAATACTTATTTTTTGAAATTTTGATGTCTTTTATTAATCATACTTTTTTAGATTTCGTATTTGTACTACTTGAACTCTATGTATATGTAAAATTGTATTTCAAAATAAACAATACAACCATTTTATCATCTAACATTTTTTTAAAATTTGTAACTTATTTATAAGTGCTATTGTTTTGATCAAACCCTCCTTAAAAGATAACTAACCTCCCATCCTCATTTCGCGTCACTGCTCACTGTACTTGGATTAGGTGGTATCCATGTCAATTGTTTCACCACGAGACCACATTGTAATATTTTTTAAAAATTTATTTTAATGATATTTTAAATTAATAAATATATTTTATTATTTATGATAATTAATTCTAACGTAAATACCTCACTTAATTAAAGTATGATTATATGAAACATCATATTAGATAGATTTAAAAATTTAAAATATAATACGATGATACGGTATAAAAATGATACGAATAAAATACATAAATATAATATAATTTAAAATTTTAAAAAAAATTATAAATAAGTTTAATAAAAGAAAAAAAATTATTTTATATTTTATATCGACACGAATTGTGATACGTGATTTTCGTATAAAATATGATACGAATAAAATATTTTACATGATACGATGACATGAATTATTAAATCTAATATTAAAGGATCTGTTATTTTTTTAATGATTAAATGGTTGAATAAACACTCTTATAAATATTGATGATCAAAATATTTTTTTTAAATTTAAATAATAAAAAACCAAATAATTAAATAATTTTAAAAAATAATTTACTCTAAATTAAATGCTATCTTTTAAATGACCCAAAGTTTTATTTCTATAATATTCTGTTTTATTTTTTAATTTTACTTTTAAGAAGTTAAAAATGTGATTCACTTAAAGATAATTTTTTAGATAAAATTATTTTGAAATATTTAAATATTAAAATAGAAATTGAATGTGAAAGAATTATTTAAACCTATCTTAAAAATATCTAAATAGTATAAATGAAATTTTCAATTTTAAATATTGAAATAAATCTGATAAACTTTATATGTAACAAGAAAGATTTCTCTAGAACTTTCTAGATCAAAATACACGAGTTAAACGCTTTTATGAACCGAAAGATCAAAAAGCAGAAAAATCTTAGTCTAAAATGGGAACAGATTATTCTACCCCACCAAATTTAAAGCATAACTTTATCAATATATATATATATATATATATATCATTCTAGTAATTCTAGCTTTTTCGTACAAGGATATTTATGTAAATCTGTAAAAGTCCGAAGAAAATATCTAAAGTAGCTGTTGATAACGTCACCTGCTCCATCGTGAAACCCACCATACCTCAAAAACGGGATTGACAGCTCAACTTAACCCAGCGCTCTTCGTTCTAACAGACGACAATCATAAAAACGTTAACCATTGGGTTTATGATTATTATTTTATATATTATTTAATTTATATTTAATTAAAAGAATTATGATTAAAAAAATTATTATTTTTTATATAAAATAATTTAATTTTTTAAAATTATACTCTTCAAAATTATATCAATAATTTAAATTATATAAATTTTTTTAAAATATATTTTTTATCAATAAATAAATAATTTTATCTTAATTCTTATATATATTATATATAAGATAAGATAATTTAATCTAATAATATTTATAATATCATTTTATTTTATTTTATTATAATTTTATATATTAAATATGATATTTATTTATAATTTTTATTAACAATTAATTAAACATAATAAAAAATTTATCACTTAAAAATACAAATTTTAGATAATTTTTCTTTTTAAATTCCATCTAATATTAAATTATAATTAATTATATTATAATGATAAAATATCTCCTTTTCAATCCCTTCTTTAATTTCCTAGGACTAAACTTGCTGTACCACACAGAAAACATTTATTAAAAAAAAAAAAAACACAGAAAACATGGGCGGTGTCTTTACACGTGACAAACAACTGGCAATGACGTACTGTCCCGGTTCCGTGTGCGACTATTACGCTTCAAAAACACGTGCATGAACATAAGCCGCAGAGGCTGCCCTTGTTTGTATAACTATAAACTCCCAACTCGAACTCTTCGAACAATTCAATCGGATAATAATTTAATTTTTATCCGAATTATCGTAAAAATAAATTATTCAAATTCCTTCAATTTAAGTTCTATAAAATTTAAATTTAAATTATTTAAAAAATAATTTAGAGTTAAATTTCATAAAATTTTATTTTAAAATATTAATTTAATAAAAATAATAAATATAACATAAATTTATTACTTTATTTTAATTTTATAACTTTAAACTATCTTTTAAATTTTTAACTATTACAAATTATTTTTACTATTACAATATAATCAAATTTAATTTTTATGTTTATTAGTATAGATTAAAATAAATTTCTTTTTTTATTTTGATAAAATAATTAAATAGATTGATACTAAATTAATCATTTTAAATAAAAATAAAAATAATTCAACAAAACTAATTATAACAGTACTTTTAACATTTACTAGAAACTTCGTATAATAAAATTATTACTTTAAAAAGTAATTAAAAAAGTTTTAATTGTAAATTAATCAAATATAAAATTAGAAAAAAAATCACAACAAATTGATAAAGGCAACAAGACATAAATAAAAACCAAAAAGTTTTAGCTATCAATTAAGCAAATATAATTTTAACTGTTCACTTTGTGAGATTTTATTTGTAAATTTATACCTTATAAGGCTTTTTTTTTATGTGAAATTACGAGTATAGGAGAAGTTATAATTGTAATTAAATATTATCTTTATATAATATATTATTAAATAATTAATTAAATAATTAAAATCATTCCTAATAAAACTTGAAATTAAGATCTCATAATATTATTTAAAATTTTTATTTTACACTTACTAATTAATAATTTTATTTTAAAAACAATGTCAGGCATATGGCTTTTATGCATAGACTATAGACTATAATGGTTAATTAATATCCACATGTAACTGGCCCCCGATATATATATGGTATAAAATAAAATTGAGATGGTTATTAATATGTTATTGCGTTTGATTTATTAAGTAATAATTTCATCTCAATACTAATATAATTCAAAGTCATATGGATGATTCATATAGGAATACTAGTACATTACATATATGTGGCTTATAGTTAGTCATGACTTGGTGGTAATCTACAAATATTGAATTGGCTTAAAAAAATTATGATTTTGTTAAAAGTTTGAAATTGAAATTTCTTTCATATAAAAATAAAAAAATTTAGATGATCTTGTTGAATTCGATTAAAAGCGAATCAATGACTACAATAAAACATTAATTAAAATATTTTAATTTAATAGAAATGTAAAATTACATATTTTTATTTATATAAAAGAATAACTTTATTTTAAAGTATATAAATTATTATATTTATTTATTTTTACAATATTATCATTTACTTTTTATTTTTAATATTTTAACAAAAATTAACTTCGATTATGTAATCATTTAAATTTAATTTTATTTAATTTTAAAATAATAATTTAAATAAAAAATTATCTGACTCTGAATATCAAATTTAAATTATTTAAACTCAAAATCATCTAATTTCAAAATAATTTTAATTTAAAATAACATAAATTTAAAAAAAAAAACAAAAAATTAACTTAAATATTAAAAAAATGACTTTGCTCGATTCGTTCGGTTGGTGAAAGGTTAGTCAAGTCGGCGCTCATATGGGTAGCTAGGCTCGGCATGGAAAATTCGGCTCAAGGATAAGTTGTAGAAGTTGGGTACGTGGCCAGAGATGAGGAGGTAGGACCCATAGAGGAGATAGGGTTAGGGGGATGAATTTAAAATTTTTTAAGGATTAATAAATTAATTAATAATGGATTATTATTACTCTGTCCTTTTTTTTGTTTTTTTAGATATCAAGGATAAGTTGTAGAAGTTGGGTACGTGGCCAGAGATGAGGAGGTAGGACCCATAGAGGAGATAGGGTTAGGGGGATGAATTTAAAATTTTTTAAGGATTAATAAATTAATTAATAATGGATTATTATTACTCTGTCCTTTTTTTGTTTTTTTAGATATCGTAAAATTATATCATATTTTTTTAAATATCTAAAATTTTTATTTTTATATTTTAAAATTATTTTATTTTTTTATATTAAAAATTATAAAATTTTAATTTAATATTGAATATATTAAAATAAAAAAAAATTTAAATTTTATAAAAATTAATATATATTAAATATTTTCAAACGTAAAGAGCATATTATAATGAGTGGTGCAAGCAAGCTACTAGTTCATAGTTAGGGGGTTGATTATTTAATTTTATAATTATATTGAGGAAAAGTAAATGATGGCTTTGAGTGGACCCCGCTATTTGCTGATCTAGGGATGCACCTTCCTAGGGAAAAGGATAGCACTGCCACGGAATTCCCTACTCTTTCGCTCTTTGTTTTATCCTCTAAAATTTCATTGAAATTTCGGTCGGTGAGACATAACAAATTTTGAGGTTCCAACTCGTCTCCAATTAATTAATTAATCAATCTATTTTCTTTTTTTTTAATTCGATAAAATTATTAATGAACCAAAGTTTTCTTTGATATGATAAATTAAAATAAAAAATGAATAATGAGTATTTATTAACGCTAATTAAGATTAATTATAATACTATTTAAAAAAAATAGTTTAATATACTCGATTTGTCTTGAAATGCTTCAAAAAATTTTTCATAAATTTTAAAATAAATTAATTTTAATAAATTTAATATTATAATTTAATTTTTTAAAAACTAAAATTTCATATTTTTAATGTTAAAAAATAAAGAATCATAAAAACAAAATTTTAAATATAAAAATTTTAAATTTTAAATGTAAAAAAATAGAAAAAACTGTTTGACACTTAAAAATAATAAAAAAAGAATTGAGACGGAAGAAGTACTATTTTCATCGTACTAAAAATTAATGCATCAATTATAAAAAAATTTTCTACACGTCACCTTGACTAATGCTAAAACTGATAACTTAGAGAAAATAATTGTTTATGATAAAATAGATCAGGTGTATACAGAAGTCATTAAACCTAGCTCTAGTCATTTTTTTTTCTGCTTTAATACAAACAAAAGGTTAGGCACTATTATATTATTAACATAAAATAAATCCCCACCACAACGTGTTGTGGTTGAATGATATTTGTATGCATCAAACGTAGCACATAGTTAGGGGCTGAAATTCAAGAAGAAAACAAAGACGAATAAAAAAATAAATTTGTTTTAATTATAATTTATTTTTGAATTTTTTATATTTATTTAATTAAAAAAGATATTACACACATAAATTATTTGAATTTGCAACTTCTAACTATTAATTTTAATAATAATTCAACTAATTTAAAAGGCAAGTCAAGAAAAATATATAATTTTAATTTCAAATTTTATGGTAAAAATTCTCAAGGGATTAAGTGTATTTTTAAACCACATGCAGTATATTTATTTCACCCTTAACACATAATCAATTTTTGTAATTTATCCTAATATTAATATTATAAATATGTTTTTTTCACTCTTCACAAAAATGTTAAAATTTATAAAATTTTACTTTTACCCCCCTCAATTTGAAGAAGACAACGAAAAATATGGATACTTTAGTACATTAAAGTAAAAAGGTATAATCGTATACATGTTTCTTTTAATGTGATATAGGAGAATTATTTTTAATATAAAATTAAGTGTAACAACCAAAGTCATTTCCTTGTATTTTTTGGCATTCTTTTCTTAAAATAGATTATCTTTTCACACAATTAAAACGAGAAAAATAAAGAAAGAAAGGCATGCTTTCAAGTTAGAAGAATTTTTTTTAATTTTTTATTTTAATGAAGTTATAAAATAATACCATTTATAAACTTTGTTTTATTATGAAAGTTCACCCTAACTGAAGATCAATTCTGGATCTTCTCAGGTAGAGTTACAAGTTTGTTTAGAAATTCAGTCTCATTTAGTTTTAGAAAATATTTTTATTTCTCATTTACATTTACATTCTAAATGTAATCTATCAAATATGGTGCAAGTTTTACTTTGAAAAATTAGTCCAAGAATAAATAATTTTTTAATTTTTTAATAAATTAAAATATAAAGATTTTTAAATGTAATTATTCTTTTGTTTCCTTGATTATTTCTAAATGAAAAAATAAAATAAATTTTTTTTTAAAAACTAAACAAACCGACAGTCCGTACTTTTTTATTAGGAAAGTTGTAGTGCCATTGCTAGTGGGGTTTCTTTAGTCATTGAGATAAAAGTAACAAGAATTTAGATCGTATTAAATTTGACTTGATGTTTTTGAATAATATATAATATTTTAAATTTTAAAATTTGAATTTAAATTTTTTTATATTAATTTAATATAATTTTAATTTTATTGATTCAGCTTAATTTTTTAATTTTTTAAAATTTTTATAATATTTTAATATAATTTTAAAATATTTAAATAAATTTAATTATAAAATAATTATTTTTACTTTTAAAATTTTAATATATATAGATTAATAAAAATATATAATTCAATTCCATTCTAATATTTTTAAATTTTTACTTTTTCACTCAAAATTTGATTATAACTCAATAAAAATATTTAATATTTAAATTTAATCCAGATTAAATAAAAATTTTAATTTGAATCTAAAAAATGTAAATTTTTAAATTTAATTTTGATTTTTTTTCTATATTTTTCTCGTCCATACGTTGACGATGGAAATTGTACTTTTGAATAACGGTACCATATTTGGTTTATGAGGTCGAAAAACTAGGTTTGAACGAAGAGCCATGATATTGATGATGCGAATAAAACAGAGATCACATATCAAAGCATTCAAATTGAACGAATGTTTCTATATTACTAAACATATGATTTAATGTTATTTTTTAATTTTTAATTTATTTTTAAAATATTTATCTTTTTAATTATCTAATTAAAAAAATATTACGTAAAAAAAATATTTTGAATCTATAATTTTTAAATATCAATTCTAATAACATATTAACTTATCTAAAAATTAGTTAACAATTTAATATTATCTAAATATTTATTTATTTATTATTTTAAAAAGTTGAATTTGAATTTTTTTTCTGATAATAAAGAAAACAAAAGTATTTTATTGCTTAAAAAAAAAAACTACCTTTTAACCTATTAATTAACATTAGAACCTTTTCATTCTTTCCACTCTTACGATTCTTATGTTAGACTTTGTTTAATTCGTACTTAATAATTATCTATCAATTTATTGGTCTCAATTAATAAGTAATAAATTCAATAGTTGTGAGAAACGATCCTGGTACTGATTAATCCGGATCAATGTATTTAAACTACATATATCTAAGGATCAAGTTACTCGTTTGAGTCCATTATTTGAAAGGATTTGAATAAAAATATTTAATTCAATAAATAAATTTGAACCAAAAAAAAATTATTTAAAAAATAGTTTAGATTTATTTTTAACATTTAAAGCTGGAGCCCAACTTGAATTATAAAAGGATTAAATATAAACATAGTTTCTATATTATATATTTTTTATCAATTTGATACTTCAATAAATAAATAAATTATCAATTTGGTATTCAAACTTTTATTTTGTCATCCATTTTGGTTTTTTAAATTAACACCATTAGTTAACTTACTAATGTTATATTAACATCTAATAAGATATTAACACATATAAAAAAAGTTTCAGTTAATGTTATCATCAATTATCATATCAACATAAAAATTCAAATAAAACTTTAAAAAATCCAAAAGATTATAAAGTTTCCAAAATATTTTTAAAAATTATAAAAAATTAAAAAATATGAAATATTTTTAGAAATTATAAAGATGAAAAAAAGATGAAAAAAATAAAAAAATAAAAATTTTAATGAAAATAATTTTTTTTTCAAATTAAAAATAAGAAAATCTTTAAAAATTTGAAAATGAAAAATTCTAAAATTTTTTGAAAATTTTGAAAATTAAAAAATCTAAATTTTTTTAATTTGAATATTTATAAAATTTAGTAAAATTTTTTAAAAATTCTAAAAATTTAAATAATTTCAAATTTTTAGAATATTCTAAAATGTCGTAAGAAATTAAAAAAAAATCGAACAATAAAAAAGAAACATAAAAATTTAATAAAAATCCAAGAAATTCAAAAAACCTAAAAAAATCATAAAATATATTAAAATTTAAAGTTGTAGGATTAAAAAAAAGTGAAATTTTTTAATAATTTTTAAAATTTTTAGATTTAGAAAATTTTTATATTTTTAAAATTTTCAAATTTTTTAAGTTTTTATGAAATTTTTTTGAATTTTAAGAAAATTTTATTTTATTAAAATTTTCATTTTTGATTTTTTTGAATTTTTTTGATCTTTTTATTGAATTTTTGAGATTTTCTAAAATCTTAAGTTTTCATAATTTTTTAAAATTTTTAAATATTTTAGTTTTTTTATTTTAAAATTTTAAATATTTCTAATTTTTTTAAAAAAGTTTATATGTTTTAGATTTTTTTAAATTTTTGTGAATTTTCTTTTAATATTAATATGGTAATTGATGATGTGATGTTAACAAGATTTTTTTTATCCGTATCAATATCTTATTAAATGTCCATGCTACGTTAACAAATTAACTAATAATTTTAGTTTCAGATATCAAAATGGATGACGGAATGAAAGTTGAAGTACTAAATTAAAAATTTTATTTTAATGTAAACCTTAGAAATTTTCTTATCAATGCTTTAAACATAAAAAATTAAAGATACTAAAAATTAAATTAAAATGTCATGTTTTATATTTTAAAAGTTATATGTACGGCTGCACTCTGGTATTTATTAATCTAGACAATCAAAACAAGATTTTAGATTTGAATTATCAAGTCAACTTGAACTTGAGCAAGCATGTAAGGTGTTGATACCATATTTAGGCACAATACAAATATGGTCCAACTTATGAAAACTTGTAATTTGAATTGATATACTTTTTTACAAAAGAAAATTTCTAAATTATTTAAATAAATTCCATTATTTTTCCAATTGAACTAGCTTAAAATATAAAAGTAACCCGAAATTTTAGTAGAGATTTTTAAATTCATGTTCTAATATTCTTTCCATTGACGTAAGATCTCATATGTTGAATATATCAAAATTTAGGATAAGAAAACAAAGTGATAGTATAATTTTTTTTGGCCAATAAGAAAAATGTTATTACTATCAATTTGAAAATATTAAAAATTATTTTAAATTTTCATAAAAAAGATATACTTTTGTTGACGATGTCTTTAGGTGTTGGTTAGAGGGAAGTAGCTTGGTGGCTACATAATAGACAGTTGGAATTTGCAGCAGGAAAATACAGTCAAGAGTTTAATTCTTGAAGAGGTGTTTCGATGCTTAGATCAATCAAGTGTCTAAAGGTTTTGTAAGGAAAAAGATATACAGTAAATACTTAGAGAGTTTTAAAAGAAAGGATTTTTAGTTCATACTATATTTGGTTTCATTTTTACCTTATATATATGAGAGGAAGGACAATACTTGATCAATACAATTAATAATTGATAATAAATTTACATGAAACTCGAAAAAGAGTCATATGAGTGATTGTGAGTTGTATTTAAACATCCTAAACAAATTGAAGAGTAGTCGATTTTGTTTTAAAGTGATGCCTTAATAAAACATTAATGAATGTAGTTGGACGAGTCTCTCCTTGGTGACGGCAAGCTCACTTTATAGCAAGGGATCTGGATATCAATCCTCATGTATAATGACATGGCAATTAGGCATGTGTTGTTTTAACAATTGTAAGAGTTGACCTTGTTAACTGAGTAAATAGGTACAACAACTCTCAATCAAATGTTTAAATAGTTAGATTTGTAAATTTAGTGAGAGAGTTTACGTTCAAATCTTACAAAAATAATGTAACGGATATTTAAGAAGAAAGAATGCTACTTTCAAATCTAGTTGTATATCAAAATGGGACTTTGAAATTTGCTTAATGTCAAACTAATTATTTTCTCTACCCAAACAAAAAAAAAAGGTAAAAATTAGATAAAAAAAGGCAGCCACATTTGGTTAGAGGGCAATAAGATTTCTCCCATGAATTTTACGTTTTGTAACGTGATTCTTGGTTTGGTTCCCGTAAGATGATTTCATGAGGTTTTTTTAAGTTTTCAGCCATAAACATAAACCATTATTTTCTTGGGGTCTTTTAAAATTCTTGACAAAATATAAAACTTATCTCACTTTTGCCCTGAATAAATGGTTTTTATGATCTATTTTACTTTCAACATACAAAAAATTACATGATAAATTAAGATCCAAACAAATAGGCATAAAGCGTTTCAAATCTCATCCTTTAACAGCTAACAATGATGATGTTTAAATTTTATTTTTTAGAAAATATAAAATTAATTCAAATTTTATTTGAATTGAATTTTTATTCATTCGGATTAAATTTATATTTAGTTTGATAATTAATTTGAATTTATTTAATAAAAATACAATAATTGTTAACATATATATATTTTAAATAATATTAAATTATTTGAAATAAAAATATATTAAATAAATTTGTGGATGATAATTACATTTTTATTTTTAATTAATTAAAAAATTATTTTTCAAAATGTTATATATTAAAAAAATATTACCTTTTTTTTAGATAAAAACGTAGTCTCTCTTGAAAATATAGAATTTTGACAAAAAATTATTTTTCAAAATTCTATAGTTTCACTAGAAACTATATTTTTTAAATTTGAAATATAGTATTTGTTGAAAATATATTATAAAAATTTTATTTTTATTACTTTTTGGGTTTATTAATTTCATAAATATTAAATAAATCTTTGACACATTAAATAAGTAAATAAATAAATAATTTAACATGTTAAATAAATAAAAAAATTATTTTTTACATTTTGAGTATTAACAAAGAGTACATTTTTAAGATTAACAAGGAGTTTTTGTTGAAAATATATTATAAAAAATATATGTTTTCTTTTAACTCTTGAGTTTCATAAAAACACAATATTTAAACGATGAAAAGACTATGTTTTTTTTCAAGAAAACTCAATAAGGCAAAGAAACCAAAAAGTTTTTTTGAATTTTATAAATATTAAGTAAATCTTTTACATGTTAACTAAATAAATAACTAAATAATTTAACATGTCAAATAAATTAAAAAATTTATTTTTATTACATTTTAGTTTTTTTAAAAAAATTATGTTTTCAAGATTAAATACTTTATCTTTGTTGAAAACATATTATAAAAATTTATTTACTTTTTTTAGCTCTTGTGTTTGAACAAATACTATGTTTTTAATATAAAAGTGTAGTCTTTAAACGAAAAAAAAAAAAAAAAAAACTACGCTTTTCTTCAAAAAAAATGTCTTTATTAGAAAAATGTTGTCTTTTACATTAAAAAAAAAAAAACTAAACAAGGCAAAAAAATCAAAAAGTATTTTTTAGTAATTTTTAATTATTTATTAATTTTATAAAAATTAAATAAATAATTTCACTTTAAATAAGTAAATAAACAAATAATTTAACATGTTAAATAAATAAAAATTTTATATTTATTACTTCTTGAGTTTCAACAATTATTATGTTTTAAAAATTAAAAATGTAATTTTTATTGAAAATATATTATAAATATAAATTTTTTTTAGTTCTTGGGTTTTAAATGTCAATAGATATGGTAAAACATTCTTCATCTTTATCCTCATATTTTTATATTATACTCATTCTTGTATCTAATCCAAGAATATTTAAAATTTATCTCTATCCCCATTATTACAAATATTTAATGGGTATGGGTAATCCCCATACCTTTAACTTTAAAAAAAAAAATAGAAACTAAAATTTATTTTTAACTTTTTTTTTAAAATTTTTATCTTGCATATTTAAGTAATTTTTTTATAAATATATATTAATATATATTTTTCAATAAAATATATTAATTTTAATTAATTTAAAATAATAATTTATATTATTTAATAAAAAATCTATTTATTAAATATATATAAATATAAAAATAAATATATATATATATATATATATATAGAGTATGGGTACAAGGTAGGCACTATATTACTTATCCTATTCTTATATCCAATAAAAATTTAAAATTATATAACATCCTTATATTCATTATATAATATCCATAACTATTTATATTTAGATAAAAAATCAGATTCCTCATTGGATATGGGTAAGGTTAACATTCCTAACAAAGATTATGATTTTGAGAATAAAAATGTAGTCTTTAAACTAAAGATTACATTTTTTTTCTAGAAAATGTAGTCTTTTACAATAAAAAAACAACATATCAAAAAAATTAACAGGTATTTTTTATAATTTGTAATTATTTATTAATTTTACAAATATTAAATAAATTATTTACATGTTAAATAAGTAAATAAATAAATAAATAATTTAACATGATAAATAAATAAATAGGTAATATAAATATTACTGTTTATAATATATTATGAGCTTAAAATGTTTTTTATGTGTCATCAAAAATAATATAATAAAAAATTTTATTAAATAATTTTATATTTTTCTAAACCAAATATAAAAATTTTATATTTCTTAAGTGAATAAAATTTAAAAATCATATATATTTTTTTTCAATGTCATTTTACTTTAAAATCATTTCTTCTCTTGAAATATAAGGATATGCAAACTAAATATCGCTTTATAAGAACCTCGCATTTGTAATAATAGTATTGCTAGATTTGATTGGAGACATGATTTGTGATGGATGCAAGATTTTTTTAGTTGTTTATTTGTAATATATAAAATATTATTATATTATTATAATTATTTATTATAAATTTTTAAATATTGAAAAATATAATTAAATTATTATTAATATTTCATCAAAAAATTTAATGATTTGATGGTGTTCAAGCAAAAATTTTGAAAATATCATAAAAATTTTTAGAATGTTTAAAAAATAAACTTTCAAAAACTTTTTTTAAAATTTTTAAAGGAATCCATGTCACACATACATGCATCACTGCTTGTGAAATTTTGAAAATCTTAAAAGAAATAAAAAAAAAAAAAAAACTCCAGACAAGAAAAGTAGAAAAGAAAGAACATGTCAACTGCCAAGAATAATGGCAGCAAAAGCAAATAAAAGAAAAAGAAAAGGAAAGGGTAGATGCAAAAACAAGCAAAGGCCACCACTGGATTCTTCCCACCCCACCTAATTTGGTGGGCCACCCGCAACGGACTTCAAAGTCCTAAATTTAAATTTAGTGATTTTGACAGAAAAGAAACACAACGAAAAATAAATAAACAACCAGTACTGCGAAGAAGAACAAGAGACAGAAAAATAAAGGCGGTGAGTCCCGTGAATGACTCATCAAAAGGAACGTAGCCTTTTTTGCTTCCCCTCTACACGCGCCTGTCTTTGTCCAAATTAAAAAAATAATACTAATAATCACTTAATTTAAAATTTTGAATATTATTTTTATTTAAAAAAGGGTTAAAAAAAAGAGTAAAATCAAATTTGCCCCATGTCTGCAACTGCTATATATACTCCATTTCTCTTTCCCATTCTCTCAAAGCCGTGTATTTTCTCTCTCTACACTCCAACTTTTTTTTTCTAAAAATCTCTACTTCCTTTGATTTATTTTTGTATTTTTCTCTCTTGTTCTTTTTTCTCGCTAGCCAAACACTCCTTAACGCTAAAATTTTATACCCTTTTGCCCCTTATAAAACCCCCCCTCTTTCCGTCTATCTCATTCTACTTATCCTCCAACTTGATGCATTTAACACTCACGTTGTTTTTGTAATTTCCGAGGTTTTTTAATTATAAACTGAAGACATTTTCCAATGGCAATGGAGGACAACAAAGGCAACAATAAGAGAGCCCGGGATGAGTCAGAGGATTCTGAGTTAGAGGTTAACTCGGTTCCTTATTTAAAACTCGCTCGAGTGGACTTGGCAAATACTAGCTCCAACTCGCCCGAGTTTACTCACTTCGAACCCGACTCCTATGACGGGTACTTTCGGTCGCCGGAGGCAAAGCGTATCCAGGAGGATTTGCTGAACATCCTGGACGATTCTGACCCGGTCATTGGACCTGACCCAGCGATTAAGGGACTTGACTCGGTCATCAAAAGCTTCGAAGAAGAGATCCTAGTTCCGACTAAGGCGACGCTACCGGTGATGTCATCGGATTCCGGCGATTTCCGGCCGGAGCTAGGCTTTCTTTTAGAGGCTTCAGATGATGAGCTGGGTTTGCCGCCGAGTTTTTCGTCTGTAGAGGAGGAGCAGAAAGTTGGGACAGTTGATGTTGAGGAAGGTGGAGGGTTAGGAGCTGTTGGATTTGGGGAAACGATGGGGTATGAGTTTCCGATTCCGAGTTACGAATCGTTGGAGTTCGGAATCGGGGGTGACTCGGATGCCAGCAATAATAATCATAGTAATAGCGGTGATTTTGTGGCGTTAGGAGGCTTGTTTGAACCGGCGGTGGATATTTCGGAGCTGATGTGGCGGCCTGAATCGCTTTCCACATTTTAGAAAAAAAAAAGAAAAAAGAAATGGAACAATGGAAACGTTTTGGTGCCGTTTCGAATAGTAGCCATGGACATATTCCTTCTAGTTTTTTTTTAAAAATGGAAGATATTTAGGGTTGAAAAAATTTGTGGTAATTATTGACATGGGAAGTAAAAAAAAAAAACCAAAAAAAAAAACAGAGAAAGCGGAAGAAATAGACTTGAATGCAACATAACAGCTGTTTTGTTTGGCAAAATACTAGCTATTTGTTTGACATACATTTTAACAAGAAGGTGCAGGAAAAAAAAAAAAAAAACGAGAAGCTAATTTTCGCTTCATTATTCACTGATTTGGTCCAACTGACGTTATGATTAAATAGCAAATTTCAAAATTTCAAGAAAATATGGACTGGATTTTTGTGATCAATTTCTTGGCGTCATAGTCAATTATTGGGTTCATATATGTAAGTATATATTTTCCTTGGAGTTAAATCATTCCAATTAAGAGGAAGAAGTTGATTAGAAACAACGAGATGCGCTAGTGAAAATTTTAGACTGACATTTGTTGCCTGATTTTAATTTACATGTATTTCATCCAAAATTTTTTTACTACGACATTATAATTAATAATAAAAACTAATATTGAATCCAATTTTGTCTGATGTATTAAATTAATTATTAATTTTTTATTTTATTAATATTTGATTGAATTAAAATTTAAAATAATTTAACATAAAGTTAACAGTGTTAAATGTAAAAAGATTTATTAAAATAATTGGTAATATAAAATTAATATAAAACAAAATAAAAATGTTAGGTACGTATTTTAAAATTATAAAATTCCTAAAAAGAGTAATTGTGAAATAGAAATTATAATTAAATATTTAGTTTGTATATATAATTAATTATTGATAAGTTTATTCATAATTAGGATAAACAACTCTTTTAAAAGTGTTATGTGTAATCATAGCAAATAAATAGTAATCGTCAATCATCAAGTGATTATTGATAATAAATTTTTTTCATCATCTTGAGAATGATTTGTTTCATCATCTTGAGAATGATTTGTTTTTGGCATTATATTAAATGGTCTATGATTTATCTTCTTTTAGATTTAATAAAGTGATAGAAAAATGTCTGTCTAGTAGATGCTTATAGAAATAGCTTGAAATATACTGTAAAAACAATGTAATGAGATATTATTAATAGAAATTTTAAATGTATGTTGTGCTATATGATATGGTATTAATATATGTATAATTGTTTACTGAGATGGGATGACTATTGACATTTGCATTGGTCATTAAGCAATGAAGAGTAGGACTATCACAGTAGTCATCATTTTGATGGTCTGCATAGTCAAATTGATTGTTTTAACTTGAAATACAAAATATAGTAAGCATAATTTAAACAATTTGAAATGAAATATAATATAGGTGAAATGAAGATTTTACCTTATTTTTGTTGCAGGGCATTTGTTATTATAGTACTGGATGATTGAGGATGCAGGAATGCTTGAAAAGTGTTTGGATTGTTGCATGTAAAAGTTAAAATATATTGATATGCAAATCGATATGCATTAACAAATTCGTGCCATTCATTTTGAAAGTATAATTTGCCTTTGTCAATTGCATCTTGAATGTATTTGGCAGAAAACCTTTTATGTGCAGAGTTGTTGAAGTTTGAATTGTTGATATCTATTGTTAAGTGAAGTTATTTGGAAATTCCTATAATTATATACAATGTTGATACAATAATGAAAAACTAATACAAACATGAAAAATTCTTCAATTATAAGTAAAATAAACAAAGCAATGTAAAAGTAGTTAAGAAACAAAAGTATGAACGAAACAAAGAGTTCATGCACGTGATGTTTATAATGCAATGAAACATTTAGAGTAGTGAAATTTCCTTTTGTTTACTATGAAACATTTGATTGAAAGCCAAGATCTTTGCATTTATTCTCTTTAATTACATGATGTATACTCGACAACTAAGTGAACATCCTTGAAATTTTTCACAACTTGAATCCCATATAAAAGTAAATAGTATTAATAGCTAATATTTGAGTTGAAGTAATCATTTCAAGCTTATTATTGATAATGATATTAACTTAAATAATAGATAAAGGCTACTATATACCTAAAAGGCTTAACAATGTATTTAAAAGCAATATGGCTCCATCATTTCTATGATATTTTTAGTATGTAGTAGATGATAAAAGTAGTTAAAATAATAATATAATTACAAAATCAAAGTTAATGTACTATGATACCTTATCTATATAACTATCATAATCACCAAATAGTATCTTTGTCTTTCTTTGAGCAATATGGCTGAGAATAGAAGGTTGATTTTATTTACTTTTTTTTTGTTTTTAATTAAAAGAAAAGGAAAAGTGGTCAAATTTTTTTTTTGATTTTCTATTTTTTGTATTCGAATATTCATTTTAACTCTACTTTTAATCTAGGCTATGTTCTAATGGTAGCATCTTTTTTATGTTTCTTTAATCTCCATAGATTTCAAGATATAGTTTTGAGTAAAGATAAATGATAGTTATAGATATGTGTTAACATAATTTGGAACTCTAAATAAAATATAAAGGGGGAATAAAAAAGAATTAATTGTTTATAATTTAAAGAAAGAAGATTATATTAGAAATATTTATATCGTGAAGTTTTGAATGGTATCTTGATGAGTCAAACACTTGAGAAATTATGGTGGTTGTTGAAGGTTTCTAGTGTTTTGACTGTGAGAAGAAGTCTAAACTGCCTTTTTTTTTTGTGAAGGATTTATTATGATAGGGGAATTTGGAAGGGTTTGTGGTGTGTAGAGTGTTTTTATGGGTTAATATAAATTTTGTTATTGGGTTTTGTTTTATATAAGATGGTTTATGGTTTGAGATTATTGAAGGGGCTGGGCATATGCACTATATTTGTGGAATAGGTAGTTTTATATTTTTTGTATTGAAATTGTAATATTTTTATAAATTTTTTTCATAGAAAAAGTTCCTATAATAATTTATAGTGTGTTGTTTTTTTATTAATATGTATATTGTTAAACAAAAATGTGTTATTCTATTTTTTTCTTTTTTAGAATAATTGTTATTGGATATTTTATATAATTTTTGAAAAAAATATAATTTTTTTAGAAAGAGTTGTTATAATAATTTGGAGATTATTTTTAAGCTTTTATATTATTTTTTTGTAGTAATAAAATATTTTATTTTGTAAATTATTAAAACTTAATTTTTTAAAAAACTAAAATTTTATTAATTTATTATAAAGTGAATATATTTATGGTAAAAGAAGTTGCAATTATAATATCAGTAGCTGCTAATGAATCAAATAACAAAAAAAAAAAAAATCCCATAATCAAACCTTAGCTCGAATAAAGAATAGAGGAAGAAAAAAAAAAGAGGTGGTAGGAAATTTGATGAAAAAAATGTTTGTATGAGATCAAGTTCAAGGTTTTGCATTGCAATATATAAGCCAATGAATTTAGCTTTTGGTGATATTATGATTGTAACCTTAAATGGGTATAGAATGATTTTGTATGGATGTAAATTTTAAAATGATAAATATAGGAAAATAGATGTTTGATTCTTACTAATATATTTCAAACTTCTCTTCACTATTTATAAAGGATGTTCTTTACAGCTACTTCTTATTTACAAAAAGAAGATGTTTTGCATATAGAACAAAGAGTTAGAGGTTTTGTTAACAAAAACAAAATATTAACAGCTATTTAACAAAATAAGAACATCAACAGTTGTTAAACAAAATGATAACATCAACAACTGTTTAACAAAATGATAACATTAGAGAAGTAAGTTTGTTATTTAACAAAATGACATCATTTACACTAACATGGTTTCTTAATCAACTAGTGCGGTAGATAAAAACATCAAACTTGTTTGCTTTAATCCTTTGAAATATGCATTGATCTTCAAGATTGAGATCATTGTCAATTACAAAATAGCACTAGCTACCTAAGAAACTTTTATTTTTTTGGTGTGAATATAGTTAACAAACCATTCTGTTTGCTGTTGATTGATGCTGCCACCAATGTTTTGAGTAGTTGTTCCTGCTTCTTCTTTTGGAATTGAAAGGATTAAGTTCATTGGATAAGGTGGAAGAAAATGTTTAGCAAACATTATAGGAACATCCTATATAAAGAGTAAAAATGTTATTCATTAGAAGTATAATAAATATTGTTCAATTACAAATTCAAATTAAAACAAATGATAAAAAATGACAAGGTAAAAAAGAAAATATACATTGTAGATCATTAAAGGTTTAAATATTACTATAATGGTAAAACTATTGTGATAAGATCATTATGTCAAATAGAAGTTATTTGTAGTGATAAAACTTAATTTCTACAAGTTAATGCTACTCCTAGAATAAGTAAAATATTACAATGATAAAACAAATTTTCATAAAACTATCATTTTGTGTATGCAAAAAAGTTTATGAACATAACATGAAAGAAAAATAGATAAATAACGTAATAATTTGTAATTAAAGTATTAGAAGAGATTTTTTTACCAAAATGTAATATGTTCGGATGTTGGTTTCACTCATTGTGCATTGAAAAAGTGGCAAATTATTGTCTGAATTTGAATATAAGTTTGAATCTTTAATTTTAATAACTTTGAGAGGTTGTTGTTGTGGTTGTGTCATTTTTTATCTACAAGAAAAAGCAATGTGTATTTTATTTCTTATTTTAGATATATTTTATATAGAGAAATAAAATGTTACCTTTTCTTATTTATACATCATTAATTGTTATCAAAGTAGCACTCATATCATAAAAATAGACATTAAATGTAGCATCATGGTTAATCTTGAACATAAAAAAATCCCCTAATTCAACATTGTGTGTAGTTAGAAACTGTTGCCATCCATTGTGAAAGTAGATATTGTTATTCATTCAAACTATTTTAACTTTAAATGCAACTAGGATTAGACCTTTAATATAGGTAGTTTTAGGCATTTGAACATCTTTTATGTAGTGGTTAACAAATCTTTGGGGTAGACACCGAAAGTTTTAATCAAATTTATCATATTAGTTAAAAAAATTTTCATGTTAAACATAATTTATTAAAATATTACAATTTGAATACAAAAAATATAAAACCAACATAAATTCAATACAAATAACAAATTATATAAAATTTACTTAAGGTTGAACATAATTTCAATGGTAGTTACTACCAATTTCAATGTTGGTTTTCAACTATAAAAATAGTTACAACCATGAATTTCAATAGCAAATTAATTGAAGTAAATTAATCCATTTACGGTTTACTAAGGCCAAATAGCAAATATTACAATTGTTTAACTATAATATCACAAGCCTTTTCTTTGTTTTGGTTAGAAAAGTTAGTTCAACCTTCCAAGCAATAATAACAACCTAAGTTGCTTCTAGATTTAGTTCAAACATGCTTAAGAATCAAGTTGAAAGAACTTGTGTAATATTCTTTATCTATGAAAAGTAAGAACATATGACCTGGGGTTTGGGATTTTAAAAGCAAAATGAAAATAAACATGAATAAGCAAAAAAAAAATTACATACTATAAAATGAAAGTTCACTGTGTAAAGTCTAGAAAACAAACACGTAAAGAAAATAGAATACATAAGTAAATGGAATCAATATAAGTAGATTACTTGTCTAACTTTTTTGTTGATACAATAAACTACTTAAAAATAATTCAAAAGCAACATGCAAAACAGATACAATATACAAGTAAATTAAATAAGCAAAGGAGTAATTACAGAACACAAAATGAAAAAAAAAAATATATATATATATATATATATATATATGAATTTGAAAATTTACTATGTGAAATTTATTTTGAAATAAAGAACAAATATTTTTTTAAAGGTTAAGACATGATAAATTTTCAAAATAAAATTGGATTGAAGAGTAATGTTTAAAAATAAAGAGTTTAAACTTTTTAATGTCTATTAGCCCTAACTTCATTGAAAAAATATGAAAACCTGAATCTATTAAATTATTTAGGTTCATGTGGATTTTCATGTGTTTTTACTTTCAAAAACCCAAAATCTAGAAGAAAAGAGAAAAGTTCGTGTTATTAAAATATGTATATGATCTATATGTGCCTATCGTTTGTATATTTTGAGAAACTTCAAAACTTTCAAAGAAATTTACCATACGATTGCGAGAGAAAGCTTCTTTGACTAGCACTTTGAAAAATTCTAACAAAATATTTGTTATGGGCAAAGCTTCTTGATTTTGTTCATAGTGATCGGCTATTTTTCAGAATATTTTTGCTTTTTTTTTTTTTACAAAATGTAAAAAGTTAAGAAGTGAATCTCTTTATTTGGGGTTTTTAAGAGAGTAAAAATCTTTTGACTCTTTGTTAGTTAGAAAAGAAAAAGGTAATGGACTTTTATATTTGACCTCAAATCTATGAAATTGTTGTCATAACATATAGATCCAAAAACTTATAGCTAGACTTAACAAATAGAGTCACCAGCAATTTTTTTTAACTAGGTGTAATTGGCCACCTAATGCATTTATCCTTTTAAGGAGCTCCTAAGCTTGACTAAGGGCTCCTAAAAGAATAAATTCGTGTTTACTAACCAGAACAGATTCGAAAGATCGATTATATATGGGGAAAGTTATAGCACCCCCACATACCCATCCAAAGGATAGTATCATCTTATTTTAAATTTATCCTAAAGTCTTGATTCTAATGGTTTTAAGTTTTTTATATTGAAATATTGAAAACAATTCTTAAGATTTCTCCATCAATCTGGTAGAATTCCTAAAAATATTTTTTCATCTCAAGAGTATTTAAGAATCTCATTTGTTTTTTTGTAGAGGCTTCATCTTCGGAAAGATTATATTTTCATTATTTGTATTTTTTTATTAAAAATACATCTAATTATTCCACCATTTGGACCAAATTTCAAATATTTTCTCTTTTGAATTTCTAGATTCTCCACCATTTGGGCCTATCTAGAAAATTTTTTTGTTTCTTTTTTTTTTTGGAAATAAAATAATATGACAATTATTTTTCTTAAAATTTAATTTAAATTCTTTCACTATTTGGGACAAATTTAAAGAAATTTCTCACCTAGAGATTTCTTAAAAATTTACCATTTGAAATTTCTAAGAATCTCATCATTGGATAATTATCAAATATTTTCAAATTTTTTTTATTTGGAAAAGAATCAATTACTTTTATTAAAATTTCATCTAAATTATTGTACCATTTAGGATAAATTTAGAGAAAATTTTCACCTAGAGATTTTTTAGGAATTTATCATTTGAAATTTCTAAGAATTTCATCCGTGAGTAATTACTATTTCTCTAAAATTTTTATTTTTTTGTTTGAAAATAAATATTAATTATTGTTATTGAAATTTTATCTAAATTATTCAACATTTGGGATAAATTTAGACAAAATTTCTCACCTAGGAATTTTATGAAAATTTATCATTTAAAATTTTTAAAAATTCTATCAATGGATAATTATTATTTATTCTAAAAAAATATTTTATTTTATTTTATTTTTTATTTTTTTCAAATTTAATCATGAAAAAATACTAAAAAAAACCCATAAATTAAATACTAAATAAAACAAATAAAAAAAACCAAAAAAATAGAAACAGCTTAGCTGGAACAGCTCGGCGTAGCTCAATTTTAGGCTTAGATAGGCTTAATGTGTGGCTCAGCTTGGCTGGAAGGCTCGAATGGTATGCAGGTCGAGGAAATGAGTTGATGCGTGGGTCGGGTCACCCATTAGAAAACACACGAATCTTGTGGTTTGTTAAGCTTCAAAACGACGTCGTTTTCTGATGGTATAAAAGCCTCAAGTTTCGATTTTTTCATCAGACCTTTTTTTTTCACTCTTTTTTTTTTTCTCTCTCTCTCTCTCTCAAGGATTCAAGAACTCTGATTGAATCCTCCATCGGATTCTGGGAATTATGCTGAAATCTGGATTGGTTTATCGAAAGTTGACTGAAAGTTCATCGATTTTTGAAAATCTATCGCTAGAAACTGAGGAACATGACGAAATCTGGAAATCTTGCTAGAAAACTTGCCAAAAAAATTCCACTAAAATCTAAAAAGTTTTAGAAAATTTCTAGAAAAAAATCCTTTTTTTTTAAAGCCCAAAAAATCTCTAGATGAATTTTTAATTGCTCTCGCGTGCTTTTTTTGATCTCTGTGCTTTTGTATTCTACTTTTTGTATTTTCTTTTGTGTCCCCTGCCTCTGTGTGGCATGTTTTTATAGGGTTTCAAATTCGAGAACCTTAAACCTGAAATGATTTCAATCATTTCTAAGTGTTAACTCTAAATTTTAATCCAACTTAAACTCCTCATACAATTTCACACAAACTCAATACCTATTTTTTATTTTTTATTAATAGAATTAATCCAAACAGACCCTCAAATAGATTGAGGTGTCTACAACTGCTCCTTTTTGTGTATTTTCTATGAAATAAGAATTATGTACAGACGTAGACAACCTAATCAGGAATTAACTCATATATTTTTTATTTATTTTTATTTTTTTTTTGCATACTTAGACTTCATAAAAACTTCTCTAAATAGAGGCTTAACGATTTTGAAAAAATAAATAAGGCTCTTCTAAGCAGAGGCTCAAAAACTTTGGAAAAATAAACAAACTCATCTAAATAGAGGCTCAATAACTTTAAAAAAAATAAACAAAGCTCCTCTAAATAGAGGCTCAATGACTTTGAAAAAATAAACAAAGTTCTTCTAATCAGAGGCTCAATGACTTTGAAAGATAACTAAGGCTCCTCTAATTAGAGGCTTAACAGCTTTGAAAAATAAAGAAGGTTCCTCTAAATAAAAGCTCAACGATTTTGAAAAAAATAAACAAGGCTTCTCGACAATCATGTCCAGAGGAGTCATAGATCGTGTTTGAAGAAATTTTAAAAGATTATGCCCAAAGGTCTTACAAATCGTTGTTAATACTAAAAAATATCCTCTTCCAAGGATTAGTTCTTACCTTACAAGTTTTTTCTCAAATGAGAATTTGAAACTCTTTCATAAAAAAGTCTTCACATCTATCTTCTTCATGTAAGATCTTGAAATATCCCTACTTCTTAAATTCATGCACTAAACCCTCTCAAATGTAGCGTATGCTATGCACTAGACATTTAGAAATGCAATGCATGCCATACAAATATTGATCAATTAATTTTTCTTCAATTGTGGAACTCAAGTTTCTCAAGCTTTTTTTTTTGGGCCTCAAACCCTTCATTCTTCAGGTACTAAGACCAAATCGATATAACTTTTAGTCATCCTTCTCATTTAACACCCATTTTTCTGTTTCAAGAAATCTTTTTCCAAATTCAATGTCCTTATCAAGAAATAAACATTTCACATTTGCCTTTATCACTCTTAACTTTTCCAAGGTAATGTAGAAATTTTTCATGCTATTATTCATTTATCAATCACTATTGCAATTTCAAAAAGCAAGAATGCAATCACACATTTCTTCTATTGTAAGGTAGTAAAAAAAAAAGTAGGAATGGTTGGGAAATAAATGAGAAACAATCAACAAAAGAGACACAAGGGATAAAGTGAAATATTTCTTATTGAACAAGGAATAGTAGCATAACTTTAGAGTAGAAAAGGAAAAAGAATTACAAAGATGGGTATAGGGTAACAACACCCAAAAATAAATAATCAAATAATCATGATAACATATCTTGAAGTCTTTTTCGAAGATTTAACCACCTGATGCACTTAACAACTTAGAACTCATCAGATTATACTAGTGAATTTTTAAATTCAATATCGTAACCTTCTTATCTAAACTGTCGTTTCAGGTTTTCAACTTAGGTAAACCCCTTTTGACTCAAACCGTCCTTTTAGGGTTTTCGATTTGAATCTTTTTTTTTTATTTTTCATTTTTTATATTTTTTTTTAAAACATAATATTTCTTCATAGCATCAGAATTTATAGGATGGGATAAATCATCTCCATCCATCTTAGCTAACATCAATGCTTAACTTGAGAAAGCTTGTTTCATGACATATGGCCATTTCTAATTCGGAGTTTGCTTTCCTCTATTATCATGTTGGTTTGGGAGAATTCTTTTCAAAATAAACTTTCTTTCTCAGAAACAGCAAGATCAAACTTTTTTATCATGAGCCCTCATTATTTTTTTTTATGTAGTTGACCATGGCACAACACTGTCAATCTATTTTTTTTAATGAAATTCAACTGCTCATAGCATTCTCTAATCCATTCAGTCTCTTTTAGTCTAATTTTCTTTAGAACTCTTAAGGATGATATTTTCACTTTTATTGGTAATATAGCTTCTATCCCATAAACCAAAGAAAATGGGGTTGCCCCAATAGAGGTATACACTAATGTTCGATAAGCATGTAACACAAATGGCACTTTTCATGCCAGTTTTTATAAGTCTTAGTCATCTTTTCAAGAATTTCTTTTATATTCTTATTTGCTCCCTCAACTGCCCTATTCATTTTTAAACAGTATGGTGCTAAATTATGATGCTTAATCTTATATTAAGCACATATTTTTTGCATCATATTACTATTCAAGTTCTTGGCATTATTTGAAATGATTTTCTTTGAAAGTCCATATCTACAAATGATTTCTTTCTTTGTGAACTTGCAGACCATAGATCGCATCACATTTCTAAATGAGGCTGTTTTCACCCACTTCGTGAAATAATCTATCATCACAAAAATAAACATTTGCCCATTAGAAGTCTTTGGGGTAATAAGACCAATGACATCTATGCCCTACATAGAGAATGGTCAGAATGGTGTCAAAACATGTAAAATAGATGGTGGAACATCGATCTTATTAGTATAAATCTGACACTTGTGACACTTTCGAACATAGTTGATATAGTTGCTCTCTATTGTAACCAATAATACCCTGCTCTCATGATCTGTGTTATCATCATGTGTCCATTTGTATATGCCTCACATATTCCATCATGCACCTCTTTAATGATTTTTTTTACCTCGACCTTATTTACACATCTCAATAATACTTGATCACAGTTTCTTTTGTATAGAACATCTCTATCTAGGAAGAAACTCATAGTTAGTCTTTAGATAACCTTTTTATTATTCTTAGTTGCTTGGACAAGGTATTGATGGTTCTTAATGTACTACAAGATATCATAATACCAAGGCTTCTTATCTTTTTCCTCTTCTACATTAAAACAATGAGCTAGCACATCATTGACATCTAGCTTAATGGGATGAATATCAATATTATCACTAGTTTAAACCATTATTGCCAAAGTAACTAAAACATCAGCAATTAGATTTTCTTTTCAAGGTAAATGATCAAATTGAATATTTTTAAACTGCTTGATCAACTCTATGATATACTTATGATATAGAATGAGTTTTGAATCTCTCATCTCCCATTCTTGTTTCAATTGATATATAACTAGAGCTGAGTCTCCAAACACTTTTAATGCTTTAACTTTTCTATCTATAGCAACTTGTAAACCTATGACACATGCCTCATATTCAGCGATGTTATTTGTGTAATTGAAATTCAACCTTGCTGTTATAGGATAGTATTGTTCTTCTGGAAAAATAAAAATTACCCTAATTCTATGTCCCAAGGTATTGGTAACTCCATCAAAATACATTTTTCAATACTTCTCTTCATGTCTTTCCTTCTTTATTTAGGAAATAGTTTCAAATCTTCATTAAAAATTTTCAATCTTATTGGCTCATAATCCTCAGTAGCACGATCTGTAAAAAACTTGACTATAATACTCTCTTTTATTACCTTTTAGCTTACATATATGATGTCATATTTTGAAAGCATTACTTACCATATAGCAATTCTTTCAGATAAAGAAAGCTTTTTAAAGATATATTTGATTGGATCTAGTTTTGCTATAAGCCAAGTGGTATGATAGAGCATGTATTGTTTGAGTCATTTGGTAGTCCAAGCTAATGCACAATATATTTTTTTCTAAAAAAGAATACTTTGACTCATATTCTGTGAATTTTTTACTCAAGTAGTAAATAGCTCTTTTTTTTTTTGTTAGACTCATCTTGCTGTCCCAACACACATCCCATCAAATTTTTGCACACTATCAGGTATAAAATCAAGGGTCTTTCTGAAACAGATGGTACCAACACTGGAAAATTTGACAAGTATTGCTTAATTTTATCAAAAGTCATTTGACATTTTTCATTTTATTCTCCAGGATTATTCTTGTGAAAAAGCTTAAAAATTGGATCACACTTATGGGTAAGCTAAGAAATGAACCAAGAAATGTAGTTCAGTTTACCCAAAAAACCTTGAATTTCTTTCGGTGTGCTTGGGGGCAACAAATTTTAAATGGCTTGTATTTTGTTAAGATTGACTTCAATCCCTCTTTTACTGACCACGAAGCCTAGCAACCTTTTTGACCTTACCTTAAAGGTACACTTAGCTAGATTCAACTTAAGTTAGAATTTTCTTAACCTTTCAAATAGCTTTCTAAGGTTGGTGATATGATCTTCATTTTTTTTGAGATTTTGCTATCATATCATCCACATACACTTCAATCTCTTTATGCATCATGTCATGAAAGAGTGTCACCATAGCTCTTTGATACATACCAAAGAGCATGACTTTGTAGCAAAATGTTCCCTATATGGTCACGAAAGTGGTTCTTTTAATTCCTCTTCAGTAATTTTTATTTAGTTATACCCTGAGAACCCATCCATAAAGGGAAACATCGAATGCCTAGCAATATTGTCCACAAGTGTGTCAATATGAGGCAAAGGAAAGTTATCCTTTGGGCTAGTCTTATTTAAATCATGATAATCTATGCACATTCACACCTTTTCATCTTTCTTAGAGACTGGTACTATATTGGCTACCCATTTTGGATACGTGGCCACCTGTAAGAAACCTGCATCAAACTTCTATTTCAGCTATTTTTTAATCTTTTACAACATTTTATGTTTCATTCACCTCAATTTTTGTTAGACTTGTTTACATTCTGGCCTTAGAGGCAATCTATGTTCTACAATTTTTGTACTAAGCTTGGCATATCCTGGTAAGACCAGGTAAACATATCTACGAATTCTTGAAGTAGATTCTCCAATCGTTGTTTATCTCCTGATGAAAATGAAGTGCCAATTCTAACTTCTTTCTTATTCTCTTCATCTCCTAAATTCACCAATTCAATTATCTCCTAATAAGGCTCAATTGGTTTACTTTCTTGCTCAATCAATCTCATTAAGTCTGTAGGCATAACATACTCTTCAAAATCATTCTTGTTATCAAGTTCATAAGTGTTAATTGAATTTTCAAAATTAACCCTTTAATCATTATCATGATTATCTTGCTATTTATTTAATGACCTAAAATTGAATAAAATAGGATATGTTGGTGAAAAGATTGAAAAATGAAAAAATAAAGGCACTAGAGAAATGAACGAAAATGCATCATTCCTAATCTTTATTAAAATAATAATAGGTAAATGGCCCAAATAAGAAAAACCACTCTAATGCATTAGGTATAAGTTATTGGGATGTAATTTCAAGGGTAAAAGGTATTTCGATGATGCTCTAATTGTTGAGCTCATAATCTGACGGACAAAGGCGAACTCACATCTCTTTGTCATGCCCCTTTTCATCTCTAATTGCATGGACGGATAATTCAGCGATTGCCTCTTCCATGCTTTGTTCTAAATTTTCTTCTATAGTTGAGTACATTAACCCTCAAGACTTCAAAGTTCCATACAAGTGTGGAATGATTATTAGTCTTGCTGTCTTACTTGTTTGTTTTCTTCTAATCTCTCAGTCTTCTGCTTTATAGCCTAGACCTAGCCTTTCACTATTGTCCATTATTGTTGAAGGCTCCCTTATCCCTTGTAAATTCCTGCCCAACGTTACTCTAGGATATTAGTCCTTATTGATGATCTGACTTATCACTATCTTTGAGAATTATTAGTTTTTAAGTCCCTCACCCATAAAATTGACTAATTTAAAGGATCAGTAAGAGCATTCTATCACTTTCTCAATAGCTTCCACATATAGAGCATTTAATGGTTGGGTTACCAGTATATTTTTCTTTCTAAATACTACCACCAACCAACCTTGTACATTGAATTTAATCTTTTGGTGTAGGGTAGAGGGAATAACATTTGCCATGTGAATCCATGGGCTTTCCAACAGGTTAAGAAAGAGAGATATCCATTACTTAAAATTTTATATTAAAAGTGCACGGTCTAATTTGTAAAGGCATCTTCTAAGACTTCTCGCCTGGTTCCATCAAAAGCTCGGACGACCATTTGGCTATCTTTCATATGTGAATAATCAACCAGTAGCCTTGTCAAAGTTGACATAGGCATGACATTAATAGCAGAACTATTATCGATGATGACCTTGGTTATAATGTGGCTCTTACACTTGATAGTGATGTACAGAACCTTGGTGCTTTCCTTTCTTTTTGGAAGAATCTCATCATCACTAAATGCAATGTAATTTGGCATGACCATATTTTTAGCTAAGTGGTTCACATATTCAACAGACACATTATGTCCCACATATGCCTAGTTTAACACCTTCAGCAAGGTATTTCGATGTGGTTTTGAATTTAATAACAGAGATAATAATGAGATTCGTGCTGGCATCTTGTTCAATTGTTCAACCACAAAAAATTCTCTGTGTTTTACCAGCTTCAAGAATTCACAAGCCTCTTTTTTTAACACCGACTTCTGGCATTCCTCTTCAGGTACCACTTTTGGGTTATTTTGTTTTTCGCCTACCTTAGCTTTTTTTTTCTAGCTTTTTCCAATATTTTTGGAGTGTAACATCTTTCACTTCGGGTGATGCTCCCTACACCGGTTATATTAACGGCATCAAACTTAAAGGCATTCTCCTCTTGCCCTTAGACTATTATGTCACAGTCATATTTTTAGTGCACAGCTTTATCATCTTTATATAAGATTGGAGCTTAGACTTTAAAAGTTACTGGCCTGGGAATGAGCTTGTTTATGATCGACTTCGGCTTATCTCCACAGTGATTTGTCATCGGCTTTAGAAACAGTTTTGATGGCCTATCAGTCATAGATATTTCAACACTCTTTAAAACTGCCCTCTATTCATAGAATTCAATTTAGTATAAATCTATGAGCTTTTATACCTCTTGATGAAACTGCTCGTAGGTTTCGATAGAGTGACTAGATACCCCACTATTATATTTACAATTACTATCTAACACATATGCTCTATGATAACAATATGGAATTACTGGCTGTATTATATCAACTTTTCATAAAGCATCAAACAGCTGACTGAGAGGCATCTTAATTTTTGCCACTTGCTTTTTTATGTGATGTTTTCATTCCTCATTTAGAGCATTCACATTATGGTTAGGCAAAGGATTGTCACTAGCGTTAGGTGAGGTCACTCCTCTTATATCAAAGTTGATCATTTCATCCTTGATCAAACATTGCATTTTGTGTTTTAAGACAGTACAATTTTCAGTGGAATGACCAGTAATCTTATAGTGATAGTCACAGTAGGCTATTGGATCATACCACTTGGGGTAAGGTGGCTTGAGTGGCTCTAATAGGCTAGGAGCAATCAGATGAGTATTGTAGAGCTTTTGATACAATTTGTATATGTCATAGGAATTAAGTCGAATACAAGTTTTTTATGAATAGTTCATTGCTTTTGTAAACCACCGATTGGACTAGTCAGACAGGTTTAAAGTCTTGGGAAAGGTTAAGCATTACGACTATATATGGCAATTTGAGGTCTCAAAGGGGATGATAAATCGGAAGGTAGGATGACTATAGGATTGGTTGGTATGGCTAAAGGCAAGCATTATTCATAGTAGGATAATATGAAGAGTAACCTTGTGGTGGGTAGGGTTGATAACCCCTAAACTATTATCTATCATAGCTCACAGCTTGAGCTTCAGTCTTTTTTTTCTTTATGGCTCTTTTGGTGGATGCTTCTCCTCCTTCTAACTTACCATTATTGATGGCATTCTCGATAATTTCACCAGAGATCATCATGTTGGTGAAATTCTTTGTTGCATTTTTTATCATCCTTTTATAATAGGGAGATTTTAAAATGCTAACGAACAACATGTGATTTCTTTTTTAGTTAGAAGAGGTTGCACTTGAAAACCTATATCTCTCCACCTCTAAGCATATTCCTTGAATGATTCATTTACCTTTTTCTTCATATTCTATAAAGACAAACGATCAGGGGCCAAATCAATAATATGTCGATATTGATTGATGAAGTCACAGGCCATATCACTCTAAAAACGTATGCGAGTTTTGTCAAGCTGGACATACTACTAGTAGTAGAGACAGTAAGGTTATCTTAAAATGTATGCATTAGTAGCTTTTTATTATGGGCATGGGCTACCATCTTTCGATAGTACATGGTGATATAAGTCTTCAGACAATTCATACCATCATATTTTTTAAACTTTGGTACTTTAAACTTTGGAGGAATAACAACATTTGGGACTAGACAAAGCCTAGCAGCATCTATAGATCCATAAAAACCAATTTCTTCCATTGTCTGTAACCTTTCTTCTAGCATACTAATATTTGAGTCTTTTAGAGATTCAACCACTTTTGCTTTCTCTCGCTTTTTTTTTTTAGATCATCTAGATCAGGGACTTAGATTGGTTACATAACTTTTTCATTAAAAATAGGATTCACATAGCTATGGTAATGCCTTGGGTTCAAAGCTGATGGCATTCCAAGATATATAGGGTATGTGAATTATTGCGGTGGTACCTCTTGTGTAAATTAGGTTTCGATGGTCCTGTTGGCTGGTATTCTTTTCTATTCTTTTTTCTTTATTTAACTTGTTTAGAGCATCCAAATTTTTACTCAACTTGTTTTCAAGCTTTTCTTGAGCTTTTTCTATCTTTTCAAGATGATGAGAGTTTTTTCACTCCATTTGTCTAGCTCGGCCCTTGTGTTGTATCAATGAGTGAAGTTTCTACTGGGTGAAACTATCCTTGAATCTTGAGTACCATAATTATATGATTATTAGAAATTAATGCTCTTTGTTTGATATGTGAATGCATGAATGAAATGTACTAATATTTGCCACATCACCATTATTAATAAAAAAATATCAATTTGAAACTTTATTTAATAAAATTTTAAAATTACATCCTAATAAAGCCAAAACAATATTCTAAAGTCCTAAGCATCATCTTTTATTTCTAATGCCTCCTTATAAATTTTTTAGCTTACTGGTAATGATTTTATGCCTTGTCTAGGAAATCAAGCAATCATCACCTATGAGCTCCCACTGGTTGCCCTACAGCCTTCAAATCTTTCATTTCTTTCATTTCTAATGCTTTATCTACAACAATGCATAGCTAATCAAACAAATGCCTTAGATGTTTTTATTTTTTTGTGTACATGTCTTTCCATAGCTCACTCTATTTAGCTTGTCTCTTACATTCATCAGACAAGGTTTCTATTATGCGTCAATCCACTATCTTTTGTAGCATCTGGCTATGTCTGTGTGTCCTAGCAGTAGCCTTTTATCTTTTTTCCAACCTTGCCTTTAGTAATTCATTTTTTTTTAAAAGTTGGGCAAGCTTGAGTGCAACTGATGAATGTGTCATGTCTAGATCATTAAATAGGGCTTTTCATTGATCTTTTTACTCTATGAGGCTCTAGATTTTTTTATTTCTAGAGCCTTAAACTCTCTTTTATTTCTAACTTCAATATTTTATTCTCTTGTTCCAGCTCATCTTTCTCGATTTGGAGCTTTCTTTTGGTCGTTTCTACTTTAAGTAAGAGATATTGACGAATTGGTTTAAGGGAATGGCCAAATATTTGTTCTTAAGGAAGCACAATGTCTTTACCCCTTCTTGCATGCCACATAACATATTTTAAGGTGATGTCATAAGTAAGCCTTCCTTGGTTAACCTTGATTGTTTGCTTCCATGCCTTTTTGATCTTTTCAATCATTCTATACACCCTTTTCTTAGTGAAAGAGAATTCTCACTGGTTAAGTCTATAGGTTTCTGGAATAAACTGCTCACATTCAGATTATCTTCTTACCAAAGTTGGGGCATAAGTAACAACACCCCATAGGCGTAATAAGAACACCCAAGGTTGACTCTCACAACTATACAACACTGTATCATGATGCATCTAAGAAGCTTTCTAAATTATCCCTTGGCTATCAAGGGCTTAAAAATATGAAACCTATTCTTCTTTTGACCTTGCTTTAGGCCATGTGTTGCAACAAAACTCCTTGATTGGAATGCTAAAACGTAGGTATGGTTTATAGAACTAGCTTTTTTGACACTCAATGTGACTTTTCATCCATACATAAAGCAGTTGTAAGCACCCATTAAATTGACTTTTATCATTTTTATAGTAAAAATTCAAAGAATGAATGGTTTTTGCTAAAATGGTTAGTGCTGCATTGACTTAGTATACTAACTGATTGATAAAGTCTATCACTATGACATCCACATGTCCAATGATTTTTAAGAAGATCACTGGTCCATATAGAGCTATAGCCATTACCACTAACCCTTGATCATCATCCAAATGCCTTTGGATGAAATCTCACAGAAAACTCTACGGGATAGCCTTACTTTCACCTTTTTCTTGACATATACATCAATTTAATGCAAGCTAAGTCTAAGAATTTGCACTAGCTTTTTACGATAACCTACCTTATTTGACCATTAGATCTTATCTGGGTTTGGCAAATTGAAGCGAAGTAAGACCATATACTTTTCAAATGTGGGCACCATGTTTGGTTCATTGAAGATGAAACACCTATAAAAAGGATCCTAGATCTGAAAGATAGCTCTAATCATATTATTATCTATATCTATCTGGAGCAATGAAGCTATGTCTCATATCTGTTCTCAAATGCCTCCTGCCTTGTTCTACTCATGCATTTCCAGACACTGTTTAAGTCAACTAAGTCATTTTGTTAGAGATCGAGATAAACTCTCTCGGGCAATAATGAGATAAAATCCTCAAGCAAGCAATCACCCTATTTTTTTTTACCTTTTTTTGACTTGATTTTCAATTGATGAGTAGATTCATTTTGAACTGATGCAAACTTTGATTGCATTTGGCTTTCCATGGATGTAAGTGTGAGATCTGATTTATCAATAACTGATATGGTAAATATTTCTTATATGAGAATAATGCAAATGATAATGTTAAATATGATGATGAAAATGATGCATGAAATTAAATGATATGGAAATGATGTAGATGCACAAAATCAAACAAATAAAATGGTTAGATAAGCAATATACAACTTATTCCTTCTTGTGTCCTAATTTTGGGTTATATCTATCAATAAGTTGAAAGGGTTCCATTTTAAGGTTGGCTTTTTAAAGGTGAACTATATGCAGGATTAGGTGATTTTAACCAGTAAAGGTTCATAAATTGTTCCTTACATCATTGTCCATCATAAACTAATAAGACAATGCAATCCTAACCCATCATAGGCTACCAATGGAAATGATTCAATTTGAGTAGGAGTATTTCGCTAGTCATTACAGAGATTATCATATCACAAGAGCGTAGGTACTTTACTCCCTACTAAGAGGGACGGAGCCTGAGTATAGAGCTCACGTAATGTAAATGCATGTGATAGTGTGTGTGAAGGAACATAAAAGTTTCAACCCTAATAAATTAAATAAAAGACAAAAAAAGAAAAACGTTAGTAAACAAATAATTACAATTTAAAACCATTAGATCAAAGGATAAGATATATTTAAAATTGTTATGGCTTGACTCTCTATAGCGTCCCCAGTGGAGTTGCCAAACTATCATAACATATAGATCCCAAAATCTATAGCTAGACTTAACAAATGGAGTAGCCACCAATCTTTTTTAGCTAGGTGTGATTGGCCGCCTAATGAATCTATCCTTTTAAAGAGCTCCTAAGCTTGACTAAGGGTTCCTAAAAGAATAGGTTTGTGTCTACTAACTAGAACATGGCTTGGGAGTTTAGTGCATATGGAGAAGGTTATAGCACCCTCACATGCCCATCCAAAGGATGATACCATCTTATTTTGAATTTATCCTAAGGTATTGATTCTAATAGTTTTAAGTTTTTTATGTTGAAATATTAGAAATAATTCTTAAGATTTCTTCATTAAGCTAGTAGAATTTTTAAAAATATTCCCTCACCTCAATAGTGTTCGAGAATCTCATTTGTTTTCTTGAAGAGGCTTCATCGTCGAAAAGATTATATTTTCATTATTTGGACTTTTTTATTGAAAATACATCTAATTATTTCACCATTTGGGCCAAATTAGAAATATTTTCTCTTTTAAATTTCTAAATTCTCCACCATTTAGGCTTATTTAGAAATTCTCTTTATTTATCTTTTTTTTTTGAAAAAAAATAATATGACAATTATTTTTCTTAAAATTTCATTTAAAATCTTCCACCATTTCAGACAAATTTAAAGAAAATTTTCACTTAGAGATTTCTTAAAAATTTACCATTTGAAATTTTTAAAAATCTCATCATTAGGTAATTATCAAATATTTTTATTTTTTTTTATTTGGAAAAGAATACAATTACTTTTATTGAAAATTCATCTAAATTATTCTACCATTCGGGACAAATTTAGAGAAAATTTTCACCTAGAGATTTCTTAGGAATTTACCATTTAAAATTTCTAAGAATCTCATCCATTGGTAATTAATATTTTTCTAAAATTTTAATTTTTTAATTTTTTCTTTTTTTTTAAAAAATAAATATTAATTATTGTTATTAAAATTTTATCTAAATTATTCCACCATTTGGGACAAATTTAGACAAAATTTTTCGCATAGGAATTTTATGGAAATTTATCATTTAAAATTTTTAAAAATTTCATCATTGGATAATTATTTATTTCAAAAAAATTTTTTTTTTCTATTTTTTATTTTTTCCCAAATTTAATCATGCAAAAATACTAAAAAAAACAAACACATAAATAAAAGACTAAGTAAAGTAAATAAAAAACCAAAAAGATAGATATGACTTGGCTAGAACGGCTCGACGCGGCTCAGCTTCAGGCTCAAAAGATGACTTGGAGGCTCGACGTGTGGCTCAACTTAGCTAGAAGGCTTGGATGGTACGTGGGTCGAAGAAATGAGTTAATGCGTGGGTCGGGTCACTCACTAGAAAACACGCAGATCCTAGGGTTTGTTAAGCTCTAAAATGACACCGTTTCCTGAGGGTATAAAAGCCCTAAGTTTTGGCTTTTTCGTCAAACCTCCTCTTTTCACTCTCTCTTCTTTCTATTTTTCTCTCTCTCACTCTCTAGGATTCAAGAACTCTAATTGAATCCTTTGTCGGATTCTGAGAATTATGCTAAAATCTTGGTTGGTTCATCAAAAGTTGACTGGAGGTTCATCAATTTTTGAAAATCTATCATCAAAAATTGGGGAACACACCAGAATATAGAAATCTCATCGAAAAATTCCACCATAATCTGGAAATTTCCAGAAAAAACCTTTTCTTTTAAAACCCAAAAAATCTTCGGACAAATTTTTGACTGCCTTCGTGTGCTTTTTTTTTTTTATCTCTGTGCTTCTGTATTTTACTTTATGTGTTTTTTTTTTTTATGTCCTTTACCTCTGTGTGAGTATGTATTTATAGGGTTTCAAATCCAAAAATCCTAAACCAGAAAGGATTTTAGTCTTTTCTAAGTTTTAACTTTAAATTTTAATCTAACTCACATTCCTCATACAATTTCACACAAACTCAACAACTATTTTTTTTTAATTTTTCCCATTTCCTACTTCCCATTTCCCATTTCCCATTTCCCATTTTTATTATTTTTTATCTTTTTATTAACAGAATTAATCCAAATAGACCTCCAGATAGATTGGGGTGTCTACAATTTTTTTTATTTTAAATATTGTTGGGTTATATTTTTTTTAGAACTAGGTTGAAAATACTTGGGCTTTATATAAAGGTTAGGTTACCGTTTTATATATTGATTATTATTTTGTTGATTTTATATATTATTTTTAAGTAAAGACAGCTGCACTTTAATGGCTATTTGAAAAAAGAATGAATATGTGGGCCTTTTTAAATTAGTCATTATTTAAATATAATTTCATGAATTTTGGTTGTATGTATAAGTGCTAGAAAGTTAAAATTTTCTAGAAATGATTCAGTTGGGCAAATTTTGTGTTTTTATTGAAGGTTAGTATTTGACAGAATTTTTTTAAAGCAAATTAGTTTTTTTTTACTTTGGTGCATATAAATTTATAAAAGATTTATCTATTTCTGTTCATTAGTTTTGATTAGTTTATTTTTAATTTGATAATGTGGTTTGTAATTTGAATTAAATTGTCTTAAGTAAGGAGTTTTTTATATTAATAATTTAAATCACCAATTTTTTTGTAATGATATTTGTAAAAGCTTGGGCTTTTAATTTAGTTTAAAAGTATGGTGGATTTTAGTGGATTTTTAATTTTGGTTAAAGGTATAGAAGCCTTTGATCTGTGTTTTTTGTGTTTTAGTTATTGAAAATAACTAATATTTGTAAGCTTTTTATAAAACATGGGTTGAAAAATATGTTTTTGGGTTTTATTTATTTAAAATGGGCTGGGGAATTTAGGTTATGGGGTTTTTTTTTATCCAGGAATTATTTTTTTCGTTTTGTTTATAAGATTGAGTTTTATGTATTTTTTTACAGTTTAATTTTTTGAATTTTAATTGGTTATATGAGTTTTTGAAACTTGAAATTTTGTTGCGGTGATTTCCTTAATAGATTTATCTTTCTTTGTTAGAGTATAGAATTTGGATTAGTGAAAATGAAAAAGTTATTTAAAAAGAAATGAGTCTTTTATAATAAATTTTTTTATAGTCATTATTTGATAAATTAATAAAAGCCTTATTGAATTCTGTTAACTGGGTTATGATAGTTTCTTTTAAAATTAACAATATCTTTGGTTGTTTGAGTGGAATTGTATTAAACTTAAAGTCTTAAATTATAATAATTTAATTTAATAATTTTTTTGTTTATATTAGTGCAAGTCATAGTAATTAATGAAAAATATGTCGATACTGTAAACCAATATTTACTTAACTTATGTTTCATTAATTAAACAGGGTAAAATATTAAACAGAAGAAATGAGTCATAAACATGTGGACTTGCTAACGTAAAATAGTGGAAAGAGGAAGATAACTTGGTAAAAACCATTTGCCACCTTTAGTATCTTAAGAGTATTAATGTTTTTTACATGCTTTAAACTATATACAAAGAGCTCAAAAGAGTACGAACAAAATAAAAAACAAAAGATACAAAAAATAAGTCAAACATTCTAGAAATAGAACATTAGTATGATGGTATCAATAAATAATACACAGAAGGTAATGTTTGATGTCCTTCATAAGATTTTTGATTAAGCATGCTTTGGTTCATGCATTTAATAAGAAGGTGACTATTCTTTTGAAATGCTCTATTGAATTAGTGAAGCTATTTCTTTTTATTGTGTCAATAATAAAACATGAAATGCTATGATATTCATTGCTCTAATACAATTAATATGCAAATTGTAGGAAATAGTTACTTGATAATTTTATGTCAATCAAAAGAAAAAAATAAATATATAATATAGAGTAAATTGTATGTATGATGATATAAATAATGTTATGTGCCTTACCTTGAAAGAAGAGCAGGAAGTTCATAAGATTCTTGTTTTAAAGTAGTTTTCGTAGTTTATTCAGCGCTAAAAGATGCTTTACATTAAATGTGATAGATTTAGGTTCTCCAGCTAGTGATTTTTGTAATCTTTAGTGAACTATTTAATTAGAAATAATACATAGTATGTCATCTTAATACAGAGTATGTAGATGCAAATAAAAAATATAAAAACTTGAAGTAATTTTATAAAAATAATTAATGTAATAACTAGTAGAGTTTTTTTAAGTACAAAGTATAGTGATAAAGTAAAGAAGCTGTTAATAGTTGTATAAATTGTTTCAAACCTATTTGTATCTTGCTTAATAGTGGTTCTCAGTCTTTTGATTGAGGATTGGTCTAGTAAAAGTGTCCTTGCCATTGGTTTGGAATATTAGGCACTGATACCATCTGTTTTTTTTTTTTTTTTACTTCTAGAGATATCAACTGTTGGATGATGACTTAATGGTGGTGTTGTTTCAGAAGCAATGGTCACCATGGAGGGCTATAAATTGATAGAAGACATTTCATGCCCTTGATTTAATAAATCATCAATTTCTTGTAGAGTACTTTCTATTGATGTCATTGTTGTTTAGCTGCTGTTGTAAGCACATATGATTTAGACTTATCTTTGGATAGCATAACTTCTTGTTTGAAAAGCTCATTTGTTTGCTTTTCATTATGCTTTATCAAATCTTTTGGAGTTTGATTAGTTCCAAGTAAATCAACTACCACTTTTCTTTTTTTCTTCAACTTTGAATCATCAAAGTCAAGTAATTTGTATGTAACGATTTCAGTTTTGATAACTCTAAAACTAAGTAGAACATCAAAGATTCTTATTGCATTTTTTAGTTATTTGATTGGTCATGGAAGTACCATTTTGTTCATCAGGAAAAATTGCATCAATTTTGTGAATGTAGCTCTAGTTAATTTTTTCACTTTTTTGTCAAATACCATCAACGACATTTATGCAGTCTTATCTTTTAATCACAAGCTATACTTTAGTTTTGAATGCAAAAAAAAATTGTTTTTTATTATTATTATTATTATTATTATTATTATTATTATGTATTAGTATATGTAAATTTCATTAAGATAGTATATTTTCTTTTCTTTTAAAAATAACTTATAATAGTAAATCTTTTCACCATGCTGTAAAGACAAGAATTTTTCAGCACAAAATTGTAGAGTATTAATAAACTCATTGCATGCATTATAAAATCAACCATTGTTTGGATCAATATAAATGATTTTGGCTTTTATAACAAACATCGTATTTTGTTAAACAAATAATTAAACGGTTCAATCAGCATCAACAACCAAAATGTTTTTATTTAGAATTGTAAAGTAAAAGTGTTATAGCAAAACTTGTATATTTGTTGGATCAACAACAAGTAAATTTGCAATTTTTGTATTTTGCTTTAGTTTTTGTTTAGAAGTCTTTTAAGGAGAATGGTGTTGTTATTGTAGAAATTATACATCCATTGGATCAAATTCATAATTAATAATATGTACCATTAAATAAATAGTATAATTAATAAATCTATGTAACACATACATAACATATAAATTAATATAATTAGAAAGTTATAATTATTATATTACTGTTCTCCCAATTCATTTGTCTTTGGAATATCAAGATCTAAATAAAACCTTTTTGCAGAATTAAATGCCAAATAAAATTCTCTTGCATATATAAGTCAAGAGGATTAAAGATTATGATAAAAAAATGATAATAAATGTATTGTTTGATATAAGTTATGAAAAGTAGTTTGTAACAAAATAACAAATTCATGTATTTTTTTTACCATCATTGCAGCATAAAAGACAACCTGATTTTTTATTTCTTGAATGGAATCTTTTTCCTTAATTTGAATTGCTATGACACCATAAAAAATGATATTTAAATGATGGCCGCTATTTTCAGATAGTAAATAATATAAAAAAAAAAAATAAGCACAAAAAATGCATTATTGTATGAAAGAATTGAATAAGAAACAGTCAATTATTTTAAATAATTATAGACCATATATCCTGAACATATATATATCTCTTTTGGTAACATAATCAGACTTATTGTTCAGTTTAACTTGTCTAGCATACCATTTGTGAAGACCTGAATCTAACCTTCGAGGTATTGTTTACTTTGACTTAAAGGTCTCATAGTTTTATCCCATAAAAGGTACCTTATAGATATGGGTTTAAGCCTCTACACATATATCATAGCAGATTCTCAAAACATCCCAAAGTGAGATTAAGGCATTACAAACTCCCTTCTTTAAAGCTTGACGTTATCATCAAGCCCAACACAAAACATACAAATTCACTGAATTATACCAAATGTTAGGCAAGCCTAACACAAAGTGCACACAGATCACAGGATCACACTAAATGTTGGGATTCTAGAGGTGGCTCTCATTGTATAGCACTTAGCTCCTATCTGATTAGTGATCATTCTGATACCATTTATGGAGACTTGCCCAATGAAATCTGTTTCAATAGTAAGTTAATAAATAATAAATAAAAAGAAAATTATTGTAATTGAAATTAAAAAAAAAAATAACCTGTCAATTGTTTGTCATATCTAATTCGATCATTCAGTTATCATAAAAAATAAAGCAATATCAGGGTTATGGAGTCACATCTTCTTGTGTTTCATCAACTTGGGTTGCTCTTGTTAAACAAATATTAAATAAGCTAGGAACAATGTTATAATTGTGCTTGAATTTCTTGATTGAAATCATATCATTGAACACAAAGAACTTTCTTTCAACATTGTTTCAAATAAAGATGCATCAAATCCTCTTATATAGAAATGCATTATGTCCCCCTATAAAAAATATTAAGTTAAATAGACTGAAAGATATTCATTTATACTAAAGTAACTAAACTGAAACAGAAAACAAAGTTTTTTTTAAGATTGTACTAACCTTAGCATCTGTTCCTACAAATTTAAGGCTAAGAATGTTATTTGGTTTAGTAGGATTAATACTTTTCCAAAGCTTAGATATCCTAAATTTAATACCTCTTAAAGTTTCGGAAAAATCAAGTTCACTGAAAAATTGATAGCTCATCTTGCAAAACCTGAATGCAAAATTGAAAATAATTGCACAAAAGTTTAGTATTTCAAATAGGAGAAACGAAAAAGAAACGAAGAAAGGAAACATCAATTATAAGCTAATAAATTAAATGAAATAGCATGGTCAAGGTCATAGAAAAAGTGATAGCTTATATTGTAAAACCTAAATGCAAAAATAAAATTAGTTGAAATAAAGTATAGGATTTTGCATAGAATAAAGAAAAAAAGAAATGGAAAAAGAAAACATCAATCACAAAATCGTTAAGCAAATAAAATGGCATGCTCAGTTTGCAAGGAAAAGTAAAAATTAATAATAAAAAAATAATTACTAACTTAAATTTAGATTCTAAAAAACTTCCCCAAAAACAATATTTTTTGTTTTATTGTTTTCTATTCCATGTTTATCATGAATCAAAATTTTTAAACCTTTTCTAGATGTCACTCATGAAAGAGTTACATATATTTGACTACATGTAAAAATAGGTCTAGGTAATAAAGACTGACAATATCTAATGTTTGTCCTTAACTTTTATTGATGGTCATTCCATAACATAATCTCATAGGAAATTATTTTCTATTAAAAAAAAAGCTATTTATGATATTTAATAGTCAAAATAATTTCAGGAATAAAAACTTTATCTCCAACATGAGTTCCTGATAATATTTAACCCTTAATGACATTTGAAGCTAATTGTGTCACCAGAAGTCTAATACCATTGCATAAACCTAAATACTGGTTTATATTTTGCAAAAGCATAATGCCAATACCAATCATCAAAGATAATTGATGGTTAAGAATACCAAGAAAATTTAGAAAGTTAAAAAATTTAATGGGATATGTAGACACCCATATGTGTCTAAGGTCAATAGGGTTATTTTTAAGGTTATTTTTATTATTTTATTATATTATATTATTATAGGATATTAACATAGTAAATGGCAATATATTATATTATATAGATCATTCGTATTATTATCAAAATTATTATTATTATTATTATTTTCTTTTCTTTTTCTTTCCTTTCTTGTTTTGAGTTTGGTGTGAATTTTAGAAACTAAAATTTGATCAGATGAATTCAATACAGTCAATGGTTTTATTAGGGTTACATATTTAACCTAAGAAATCAGTCAAGAACCTAGACTCAATTTGGGGTCTGAGTAGAATCCAATCCCAGGATTCAAGCCTGGGATTGATTCTATTCGTTTTCTAAAATCAGTTCCTAAGAGGCCTATAAATTGGACAAAAAATCATAGAATAAGGAAATGGGGATTTTTGGGAGAAAAATGGTTATTTTTAAGAAAATTGGTGTTCTAAAAAGTTTTTGGCAGAGTGGAATTTTTTAGAATTTTGATGTTTGGTTTTGGGTTCGTTCGAAAATTTTGGGTTAGATTTGGGTTATTGAAGCTTAGGTAAAGATTCTGGAGAGTTTTTGAAGGAATCTAGGTAGAATTTGGAGAATCTAGAAAAATTTTGGATTTTTTAAGATTTTTCTGGGTTTGAATGGAAGTTTGAATTTTTTGGTGATTTTTTCAGCGGCGAGGGTTTGAAGTTTCCAACGAAATTTTTAGAATCCGACAAGTTTTTCAGAAATGGTGTGTTTTCCAATTTTTAGTTGAATTTTCAGGTGAGGTTTCCAAAAATTGACGAGATTTCCAATTTTTGGTTGAACTTTTTGACATTGTTCTCAGTTATTTTAAAGAGAAGGCAGAAGATTTTCAAGCTTAGAGAGAGAGTGGCTCGGGTAATTTTGAGGAAAACATTAAGGTGGTGCCTTTTATACTGTTCTAGAATGATAACATTTTGAAAAGCCTTGCCCGTGGGTGACCCGACGAGGATCCTCGCATTGACCCTAGTATTGACCTGTCCAGATGTAGGTTTTCCCTTTTTCATTTTATTTTTATTTTTTGATTTTATTTGATTTTATTTTTAACCCATTTTATTTTTCTTATTTTTTTTACTTTTCAAGTTTTTTTTTAAATGTTAATTCTGCCATTTTTATTTCTAAAAGTAAAAAGGAGATGCAAAATGATTCAATAAAAAAAATCTTTTCAAATAAAAATATAAAAAAAAATATTTTCAAATAAAAGTTTTAAAAAATATTTGTAAAATCCTTTCAAATAAAAAAAAATCTTTTTCAAACAAAAATCCTTACAAAATAAATTCATAAATTCCACCTAAACTATTAGAGAGTTTTTATGGGTGTAAACACCCATTTGTGTTCGAACCCATTGAGGTCCGGTCTTGATTAGCCCGATTGGGCCTATTAAGGATCGAGCCTAATTAGGCCCATCAATGCTGGGGCCCAGTTAGGCCCATTTAGGTCAAAGCCTAAGTGGATAGCTTGTTTTTATTATTATTATTATTATTTTTATTGCTATTATTATTATTATTATTAATCTATTACCATTAATAATAATAATAATAATATTTTTTTATTTTTTATTTTTATTTTTTTATTTTTTTTTCCTTCTTTGCTATTTTTATTTTCTGTTTCAATCCATACACGCACAATGGAATCAGGATTAGAATCCCTGGGTCAAACACATGATCAAATTACTGAGATTTTGGACATAAATCATGCTAGATAGAATGCAATCCCAGGATTCAAACCTGGGATTGATCCTATCCGTTTCCTAAAATCATTGTTAAGGTTGCCATAAATTGGACTAATTTCTATGGAAGAAACACACAGAGAGACACAAAAAACCTAGGGAGAAAACTATGAAAAAATTTTGGGAAATACTAGGCAGAAAGGATTCTGATAGTTCAATTTTGGGTTTCAGAGTTCAATCGAGAATTGTAGGATCGATTTTAGGTTTCTGGGTTAGGATTAGGGCTAAGGACGATTTTGAGAGGTTTTGGAAGTAATCTAGGTGAAATTTAGAGAAATCTGGGAAAAATTCGAAGAAATTTAAGTTTTTTGGGTTTTGAGGAAGAACATGAATTTTTTGATGAATTTTTCGGTGACCGTTTGAAGTTTTCGGTGAGATTCTGATAATATTTCTAGAATCGACCAGATTTTCAGAAACCGATAGGTTCGATTGAATTTTTTGATAATTTTTTCAAAAATCGATGGAATTTTGATCCCTGGTTGAAGTTTTCAGTGGGTAGCCCTAAAGTAGAGAAAAGTTGGGATAGAGAGAGAAAGAACGAAAGGCTTTTGAAAAAAAATGCTAAAGTTTAGCTTTTATATGGTAGCTAAATGACGTCATTTCGGATAAGCTAGAATTTGTGTGTAGACCCGGTGATCCGCGTGTTGACCTGACTCGATTGCAAGTTTTTTTTTTCTATTTTATTTTTATTTTTTGATTTGATTTGATTTTCTTAACCTATTTTCTAGTTTTCTTAAAAAAAAGGTTATTTTTGTCACTTTTATTTCCAAAAGAAAAAAAATAAAAAATAAAAAAGAAATAAAAAATAATAAAAAATGATAAATGATAAATGATAAAAAATAATAAAAAAAATCCTTTAAAAAATATATTTTCAAATAAACAAAATTAATTTTCATCCTTTAAACTATTGGAGGATTGCTTTGAAGTGAGCTCTACCAAATTATTGGGAGGCTGTAATATTTTTTTATAATAAATTAATAAATCCGACGACAAAGCCTATTCAGAGTTGGACACTACTCTCCATGAATACTCATGTGGTGAGAAAATTATCTTAAATTGCTACCAAACTATTGGGATAATTTTAGGGTTAATTTTTAATATTAAATTATTTGGTAAATCATAAAAATGATCAAGGCTTGATTAATTTGAAATCAAAATTAGTATCATCCTTAGATGGGCGTTGTGGGGGTACTACAACCTTCCCCATACGTAATTAACTCCTGAACCTAACATCTATTTTGTAGATCAAATTCAATCAGGTAGCCAATCACATCTGGACAAAAAAAATTAGTGACGACTCCTTTTAATCCATGTTTAGCGGTAGGTCCATGAATCTATACATTATGACAGTTTGAGGACTTCACCGAGGACATTGAGAGTCAAGCCAGTAAATGATTTCTTGTTATCCAAGCCTTGCTTAATAAGTTTGAAATTACTTTATTCCCTTTTATTGCTTATATCTGCTTTATTATTTATTTTCCTTTTCATTGCATATACTTGCTTATTTTTCATCATTTATATTTGCCTAATTATCTATTTATCGTATATCTTTGTCATTCATTTGCAAGTGCATAACATAAGCTCTCACTCGGGCTCTACCTTTAGGAGGGAGTGAAGTACCTATGCCCTCGTGAGATTTCTTGTCTCTGCATGGGCTTGCGAAACACTCCTACTCAGATTGAACCCTTTCCGTTTGTAGCTTATGATAGGTAAGGATTGTGGTGCCTTACTAGTTTGTAATGGACCATGATGTAGGGAACAATTTTGGGGCCTTTTAGAATTAACCCAAACTGCATATAGTCAACCTTAAAAGCCCAACCATAGATAAAGCCTTGTCTTCCCACCCTTTTGTAAATAATCCAAAATTCTAGGTCATGTTGTTATGTTTACTATATGTTTTATTAAAGTAATTAACTAACCTCTTTGTCTTCTTTATTTCTTTTCTTGCACATTCATGAACATTTTTATAAATTGCATAGTATTTTTGCCCCAAAGTTGTTTAAAAAAAAAACCTTTATAGATTCTATAGAATGTCAAGTTTGTGTCTCATCTATGCTGTTTAAATATGACTTTCTCATAGAGGTAAGGATGGAATTAGAAAAGAGGTAGCTAGAAGAAGGAGACTGTTTACCACCTAATCATATCCCTACACTATCAAGAGAAGTCTGCCTACTTCTCAAACATAATGATCTAAAATGCTTATTAACTGTATAAAATGGTATGACCCCTTCAAGGTAGGAGACTTTTTGTGAGAAGTTTGGGTGCATTGCACATCTCATGTTAGTGGAGGTTGACTACTCACTTATCAGGGCAATGGTCCAATTTTAGGATCCTTCCTACCGATGTTTCATCTTTAATGAGGTTGATCTAGTACCAACTATAAAGGAGTCTAGTGGGTATGCATCTATTGTATCCAGACAAAATATACATGAAGAAACACAAATCAAGAAGTTGTAGAAAGCTGGGTTAGATGCTAGGAGTGGGAAAGGAAACCATAGATTTATACATTCGAGAGAAAAGAGATCACATGGGTATTCTATGAGAGGTTGTCCAAGATTTCATTATCAAGCATCCAGATGATGATTAGGAAATGAATGCATTTGCTCTAGCTATATATGGGTTGGTCATTTTTCCCAAGGTCTTAGGACACATTAAGATAGAAGTGGTGGATCTATTTGAGTAGATTGAAAGATGTGTAATCCTTCACCAACTATCTTGGTAGAAACTAGCAGGTCTCTGAATTTTTGTAAGCAGATGGACAAAGCACGTTTCATGGGTTGCATACCCTTATTATTTGTGTGGATGAAGAGCCATTTTGAATGCAAGAAAATTGCTTTTACCAAACTTTATTTCCACACTCGAAGTCCGATTAGAGAATTCTATCAGAGTACTTGGCCAGAGGCAAAAACTTAAAAGGAGTGGAAATATCTGCTACAAGGGCTCACAGCTAGTCAAGTAAAATGGTTAGCTTCATGGATGGACAAAGAACCTATGTTGTATCAATGTGGAGATGAGACATGGGTTCCACTTTTAGGCTTATGGGGGTCAATAAGTTATGTACCATTTATGGTAAGGAGACAGCATGGAGCTAAACAGTTTACTTTTATGACCTGCAAGCTTGGCCAGTTTGACTACTTATATAGGGAGCCCATAATTTTTAAAAGATTGATGGCATGATTAAGGCCTAGAATATACCCAAAAGAGTAAGCTTATGGCCACTCACTAATCGAGTCACTCAGATGTATCTAATTTGGAGAAATAAGAGGGGTCAGGAGATTACTTAGGATCATTACTTGCTAGTGGGCCAAGAATCTGACAATAAGCTTTTTGAGTTAGAACATGAAATAGAGAAGGAGAAACTAAAGCAAGAAATTTTGAAGCTATAGAGAGAAAATGACCAGTGGCAGAATAAAGCAAAAAAATTAGAAATCCAAGTTCACAGAATTTCCAAGGAGTATAGTAAGGCCCAAAAAGTTATTAGAGAATAGGATCATTCCCTTAAAGAGCTGAAAGAGCTGCAACATGAGCATAAGAGGTTACGCATATAGGTACAAGCCAAAGAAATAAACAACACAAAGTTGGTTTATGAAAATGAAGAACTGAAAGAAGAGCGTGACCAAATAGAAAATGCTTTCATGGAGGTTGAACAAGAGAATCAATGGCTTTCAGACTACATTTTGACCCTAATATCAAAGTTGAATGAACAAAAAAATCATATCAGAATCCTTACGGAAAGGCACAGAGAGCTATCTTATCAGGTGTGATGCAGTAAAAAAAAGGGGGTTGGGAAGACAAAGATACATAGAGTACCTCACTACTTAGATAGGCAAGGCTGTGATCAAAGCACGTGAGACAGTAAAAAAGGTTGAGGCATTAAGAGCTTCGATTACACCAACAAGGGAGCATGGACAGAAGCTATTGAACTTCATTGAGGAAGCTAAAGACTAGTATGAGCAAGTTAGGCATTTTTATAAACAAATAGTTTTAGGTTTGATGTAAAATAGACTCCTATGGAATAAATGAAAGTTTTTTTTTGTTGAATTTTTTTTAAGAGGTAAATATGTTCTCTTTTTTTCTCTTCTTTTTCATGCATTTACATCACGCTCATTCATTCATTCATAACATTATCATTGAATTTTTAATTATGGTACTAAAATGCAAGAATAGTTACACATCAATACAATACTCGAGCTTGAGCTAGGAAGATGGAACAAGACAACACAAGCTTCCTTGAAAGGATAAAAAAAGCCTAAGAAGCACTAGAGGAAAAGCTGAGTCAAATTATAGAGGCCCTAGAAAAGGTAAATAGGGGAAAATCAGTGGAAAAAGATACTTCACAAGAAGCTACTAACCCAGATATCCTCTAAGCTTCGATCCACAACAAAATCAAATCGCACCATTCTTCTAACCTCAACAGGCAGCTTGTTGAAATATAACTACCCAGGAGTGACCTATGCACCAGGTCATGAGAATGTCTAAGCGATGATAATCCTATCTTTGCTAAAAAGGTAGCTAAGCCCATTCAACTCCCTACTGTAGATGAAGTTAAAGAGAAATAAAAGCCATAGATAGCTATGCCCTTGGAAAATTCTAAAACTAATCAGGTTATGAACAGGCTTGAAAAAAGATTGAGGATTGTAATGGGAATAAATTTTTATGGATCCATGAATATAATGGGACTTTGCCTAGTACTAGACGTGGTGATGCCACCAAAGTTAAAAATACCAGAGTTTGATAAGTACGATGGTACCAAGTGTCCTATCACGCATATCACTATGTACAATCACAAAATGACGGCACATGCTAGTAATGAGAAATTACTTATGTATGTCTTTCAAGATAGTTTAACTGGGTCCACAGCAAGATGGTATGTCCAATTGGATGGGACTCGAATAAAAACATGAAAAGATTTGACCCGGTCTTCATCAATCAATATCACCATATTATTGACATGGCCCCAGATCATCTTTTTTTATAAGCGATGAAAAAAAAGGCATCCTAATCCTTCAAGCAATATGTCCAAAGATGGCAAGATTTAGCTACTTAAGTATAACCTCCCTTAACAGTGAAAAAAATTATTGTGCTATTTTGAGCACTTTAAAGTTGCCTTATTATGAAAAGATGATTGAAAATATGACTAAGAACTTTGCTGATATGATGATTTTGGGAAAGATTATTAAAAATGTCATTAAAAATGGTAAGCTTGAAGGAGGTGAGTTTTCCAAAAGAGCACTTAAGAAAAAAGAGAGTGAGACTCAAGTTGTGAGTCTTGAGGGGCAGTAATTCAAAAGTTACTCTTAACCTATCTACCCTACATACCATTACACAGTGAACCATACATCTACATCTCTCTACCAATCAACCATTCGACCATCTTATCCATCTTTACCAAGATCTTTTGCCCACCCAGTCAGTACTACAAGTAATACCAAGGAAACATAAACAAAAAAAAGACCTACTTTCGATCCTATACCTATAAACTATACAGAGTTATATTAAGAACTCTACAAGAATCATCTAATTGTTTATGTCCCTACTAAATAGCCCGAATCTCCTTATCTGAAATGGTATGACGCCACTACCCATTATGACTACCATTATGGCGTAATGGGCCATTCTACTAAAAATTACCTTTTTTTAAAATAAAAAGTATGACATTTGATTAAAAAGGGGTTGATAAGTTTTGATACCAGTGGGAGCTTAGCACCTAATGTTAGTGGGAATCCCTTACCTAGTCATATAGTCAAAGCCCCGAACAAAGACAAAAGGTATGCAAAAGAAAGGGTAGAAGAGATTAAAATGCCATTTAACTAGCTCTATGATGCCTTATATGAAGCTGGGTTGATACAAATAATGACTCTATGCACTTACGTAAGAGGATGCGTCATTATTTCATTATTTTAATAAAAGTAAGAGCATTATGAGCTGATACAAACTCTTATGTTTGGGCCTTTTATATTTCATTATTTTAATAAAGTAGGAGCATACATTTTGTTCATTTTTTCCATTTCATTCATCACCCCATCAAAATTTCTTGCCAATATTTCCTATTCTATTAATTTTTAGGTTTCATATGAATTTGAAGGTAATCATGACAATGATCCACGGTTTAGCTTTGAAAATTCAATTAATACCAATGAACTTGATACTAAAAAAGATCATGAAGATTACACTTTGTCTTCAGATTTAATGAGGCTAATTGAACAGGAAGATAAATCTATCAAGCCTCATCAAGAAGTTGTTGAACTGATCAATTTAAGTGATGCCAAAAATAAGAAAAAAGTCAAGATTGGTACTTCACTCTCAGTTGTTAACCACCAGCAGTTAGAGGATTTACTCCGAGAGTTTGTGATGTATTTGTCTGTCTTACCAAGATATGCCTAAACTAACTACTGAAATAGTAGAACATATGCTACCATTAAAGCTAGAATGCATATCGATGTAGCAAAAGCTAAGAAGAATGAAATAAAAAATGTTGTTGAAAATTAAAGAGGAAGTTAAAAAGTAATTTGAAGCAAGCTTCTTGCAAGTGACCAAATATCCTGAATGGGTGGCTAATATAGTACTTATCCCTAAAAAAGATGGAAAGATATGGATGTGTGTAGATTATAAAGATCTGAACAGAGCTAGGCCTAAAGATAATTTTCTCTTGTCTTATATTGATACTTTGGTGGATAATACAGCTTGACATTCGATATTCTCTTTCATGGATGGATTTTTTAGCTATAATCAAATAAAAAAAGCTCCAGACGACATAGAAAAGACCACTTTTATCACCATATAAGAAACTTTTTGTTATAAGGTCATGCCTTTTGGACTAAAAAATGTCAGGGCAACCTATCGAGGGCTATGGTAACACTTTTTCATGATATAATGCACAAAGAGATTGTGGTGTATGTGGATGACATGATTATGAAATCCAAAAAGGAAGAAGATTAGGCAATCAACCTCAAAAAATTATTTGAAAGGGTTGAGAAAGTTTCATCTCAAACTGAATTAAGCCAAATGTACATTTAAAACCAGGTCAGAGAAGCTGTTAGGATTTATAATCAGTGAAAAAAAAATAAAAGTGAACCCGAATAAAATTCGAGCCATCTAGAATTTATCTTCTCTAAGCACATAAAAGGAGGTTTGAGGTTTTTTAGGCAGATTGAATTATATTTTTCGGTTCATTTCTCAACTCATTATTAAATGTAATCCCATTTTTAAACTCATTCGAAAGAATAACCTTGGGGAGTGGAATGAACAATGTAAAGAAGCTTTCGATAAGATCAAGCAGTACTTATCAAATCCTCCAATATTAGCACCCCCTGTTTTGAAAAAACCACTAATTCTATACATAGTGGTACATAAGGGCTCAATGGGATGCATACTGGGCTAACAAAAAGAATTCGACAATAAAGAAAAGCTATTTATTACTTGAGCAAGAAATTTACAGAGTATGAGTCAAAGTATTCGTCACTAGAGAAAATATGTTGTTCTTTGGCTTAGACAGCTAAAAGACTTAGGCAATACATGCTCTACCACACAACTTGGCTCATAACTAAACTGGATCCCATCGAATACATCTTCAAAAAACCATCACTGTCAGGAAATATCGCAAGATGGTAGGTGATGCTTTTTGAATATGACATAATATATGTGAGCCAAAAAGCAATCAAAAGAAGTGTTATTGCCAAATTCTTGGTAGACAGCGTCGCTGACGATTATGAGACCATAAAGGTTAATTTTTTAGATGAAGAACTAATGGCCATCTCAGAATTAGAAGAAAATGAGGATGATGAAGAGATATGGATAATGTATTTTGATGGGGCCACTAATGCCATGAGGCATAGGATTATAGCAGTTTTAATATCTTTAGCAAAACATTATTACCTTGTTACGGCAAGATTGAATTTCAACTGCACCAATAATATAGCTGAGTATTAAGCTTGTGTCATGGGATTGCATGCTGCTTTGGATAGAAAAATTGAAACATTAAATGTGTTTGGGGATTCAGCTCTAGTCATTTATCAACTAAAAGGTGAATGGGAAACAAGAGATTCAAATCTTATTTCTTATCACAAATATATCTTAGAGCTGTGTAAACAATTCAAAATAATCTAGTTTGAATACTTGTCTCGTGAAAAAAATCAAATTATAGATGCCTTGGCCATCTTGACTGTAATGGTACGGATCGGTGATACTACAGAAATTCAGCCTATTAAACTAGATATCAAAGACATACCAATACATTATGCCAATTTGGAAGAGGAAAATGATGGCAACCCCTAGTATTATGATATTACACGATATTCAAAGAATCAACAGTACCCAGATCAAGCAACAAAAAATGATAAAAGAATCCTAAGAAGGTTGGCTATGGGATTTTTCCTAGACAGAGAAGTTTTGTACAAATGAGGTAAGGACCAAGTGTTATTACGTTGTGTAGGCATTTTTGAAGCCAAAAAGATTATTGAGGAAGTTCATAATGGTACATTTGAAGCACATGCAAATGGGCATATGATAGCAAGATAGGTTATGCGAGCTGGATATTATTGGTTGACAATGAAAAAAGATTGCATCGATTATGCTAAAAAATGCCATAAATACCAAATTTATGTTGACAAAATTCATGCTTTGCCCAGTGCTCTGCATGTCATTGCACCACCTTGGCTATTTTTTATGTGAGGGATGGATGTCATTAGGCCTATCACACCAAAGGCCTTAAACGAAATAGATTCATTTTTATGATGATTGATTACTTTACTAAATGGGTCAAAGTTTCCTCTTTCACAACCGTGACTGGATCCATGGTTTGTAAATTCATCAAAAGGAAAATAATTTATAGATATGGGCTCTCAAAAAGAATCATCTCAAACAATACAAAGAATTTAAATAGCAAGATGACGTAAAAAGTATGTGTTCAGATCAAAATCAAACATCATATTTCAGCTCTATACTGCTCAAAAATGAATGGGGCAATAGAAGCTACAAATAAAAATATCCAAAGAATTTTAGAAAAGATGACTGAAACAAACAAAGATTGGTATGAGAAATTACCTTTTGCTCTACATGCATATCAAACTTTTGTACGCACCTCCACCGGGGCAATTCTTTTTTCTTTGGTTTATAGGATGGAAGTTGTATTGCCAGTAGAATAAAAATCCCATTACTAAGGGTTTTAAGGGAAATAGGATTAAAAGAAGCTGAATGGATTCAGAAGTGCTATGAGCAATTGAACTTTATTGAGGAAAAGAGGTTCACGGTACTGTACCATGGCCAATTGTATCAAAAAAGAATAATGAAAACTCATGACAAAAAGTTTAGACCTCATCAATTCCGAGAAAGAGAGTTGGTGTTAAAAAAAATTATTTTAAGTCAACATAATGCTAGAAAAAAATATATCCCGAATTGGGAAGGGCCTTATGTGGTAAAAAGAGCTTTTTTGGGAAAAGCTTTAATCTTATCAGAAATGGATAGAGATGAACTTTCTGGTTCTATCAATTCTAATGCAATAAAAAAGTGCTTTGCTTGATTCTAAAAATAAAAAAAAAAAAGAAGAGAAAATTCAGATTGAAAACCCAAAAAAGCGATTTGAACCTAAAAAAAAATAAAAAAAGAGAGTTCAAGTTGAAAACCCAAAAGGGTGACTTGGATCCAAAAAAAAAAAGTTCGGATTGAAACTTTGAAAGGTAGCTTGAATTGGCATCACTTGGGAACGCATACCGGGATAGCTTTAAAGTGTTAGGGCATCAAGTTTTGATTGAGTTTTTAAAAGAGATCCAAAATTTGTTGTCATGGTCATCTAATCATTTGTCTTGTGGCATTGCTACCCCAAATAGTTGTTCTTGAATTTTTTTTTTGTACTTTATTACTTATTCGAATAAATGAAAGTCGTCTTATTGTTCTCTCATAGTTTATACATGGCCAATATATTTGTCCTTTCTCTTTATACCTATTCATGAGTGGAAAAAATACATAACTTGCATCTTATACTTTGAAACAAGGATAGTGATTAATAACTAAACAAAGTCATAAGAAGTTGTGTGTTGCCTTGAAGAATTAAAAGAGATAGAGGCCAAGGATGAATACCTCAAAAACAAAAAAAATTGACTTTCATGGCTTTTCTTGGGATAAACATTCAGGCTGATGGTTTTTTTGCCAAAGATGCACTTTTAAGTTAATGAAGGATGATTTCTTCGCTAAAACATAGAGTGAAGATAAATATTCAGATGAAAGATGGTTCAAAGAAATGTGAATGCAGAAGCCTTAGTATCACAATTGATGTTTCATTTGCATAAGACATGTACTTGCACTATTCATTCATCTGATCTTGGCTTATTCCAGATCATTTTTTAAGATCTGTGGTTCCATCTCGATTATCTATTTTTTACCTCAACTCGATCTTGGTTGCTTTATTTTGACTCACGACATTGTTTCAGTCATTTGATCTTGATTCAGGTTAGATCATCATCAGACTTGTGACATCAGTCCACTCATTCATTTTTGACCTCGACTCGATCTTGATCATTTTATTTTGACTCATGGCATCGTCCCAGTCATTTGATCTCAACTCAGGTCAGATCATCGTTAGACTTGCAACATCAGTCCAGTCATTCATTTTCAACCTCGACTCGGTCCTAGTCGTTTTATTTTGACTCACGACATCGTCCTAATCATTTGATCTTGACTCAGGTCAGATCATCGTCAGACTCGTTACATCAGTTTGATCATTTATTTTTGACTTTGAGTTGATCCTGGTCACTTTATTTTGACTCACGACATCATCCCAGTCATTTAATCTCGACTTAGGTCAGATCATCTTCAAACTCACGACATCAGTCCAGTCATTTATTTATGATCTCAACTTAGTCTTAGTCACATTCAGGTTCGCGACATCGTCTTAGTCATTTATTTAACCTCGGCTCCAATCATATCGTATTTTGACTAGTGGCATCATCTCAGTCATTTAACATTGGCTTAGGATAGATTATTTTACTTTTAACTCGAGGATCACTCCCGATTGATTTTACTCTTTAATTTAACCTAAACAGAGCGGGTGTCTAGGTATTTGCATCATTTTTGTCTAACAAAGATATGCAAAGAGGGGTAGCTATAAACATCTATTTATGTTTGAGCCTGATTGGGCTCATTGAAGTCCAAGACCAATTGGGCCTATCAATGTTCGGGCCTAGCTAGGCCCATTTGGGTCTAGGCCTAAATAGATAGCTTGTTTTATTATTATTATTATTATTACTACTATTACTATTATTATTAAAACCATTAATAATAATAATAATATTTTATTTTTATTTTTATTTTTTTGTTTTTTTTCCTTCTTTGCTATTTTTCTTTTCTGTTTCAATCCACACATGCACAATGGAATCAAGATCAGAATCCCTGGGTCAAACAAAAGATTAAATTACTAGGATTTTGGATTAAAAATCACGTTGGACAGAATGCAATCTTATGATTTAAGCTTGGGATTGATTCTGTCCATTTTCTAAAGTCATTGTTAAAGTTGCCTATAAATTGGACTAATTTTTATAAAAGGAACACACAGAGAGACATAGAAAATCTAGGGAGAAAACTTTGAAAAAATTTTGGAAAACACTGGGCAGAAAGGGTTCTGCCAGTTCAATTTTGGGTTTTAGAGTTCAATCAAGAATTATAGGATTGATTTTAGGTTTTTGGGTTAACATTAGGGCTAAAGATGATTCTGAGAGGTTTTAGGAGTAATCTGGGTGAAATTTAAAGAAATCTAAGAAAAATTCAAAGAAATCTAGGTTTTTTGGGTTTAGGGGAAGAACATGAATTTTTTGATGAATTTTTCAGTGACTGTTTGAAGTTTCCAATGAGATTACAGCGAGATTCCGACAATATTTCTAGAATTCGACTAGATTTCAAAAAATCAATGAGTTTTGGTTGAATTTTTTGATAACTTTTTTAGAAACCAGTGGAAATTTGATCCCCGGTTAAAGTTTCCAACATGTAGCTCTAGAGAAAAGGCAGAAAAAAATTAGGGTTGAGAGAGAAGGAATGGAAGGCTTTTAAAGAAAAGCACTGAAGCTTAACTTTTATACGACAGCTGAACGATGTCATTTCAGATAAGCTAGGATCTGCTTATAGACCTGGTGACCCACGTGTTGACCCGTGCCTTGACCCTACCCAATCACAGGATTTTTATTTTTTATTTTATTTTTATTTTTTGATTTTATTTGATTTTATTTGATTTTTAGCCTATTTTCCTATTTTTTGGTTTTATTTTAAAAAAAGGTTATTTTTGTCACTTTTATTTTCAAAAGAAAAAGAAAATAAAAAAATAAAAATGAAGTAAAAAAATAATTAAAAAATGATAAAATGATAAAACATAATAAAAAAATCTTTTCAAAAAAAATATATTTTCAAATAAACAAAAATAATTTTCATCCTCTAAATTATTGGAGGATTGCTTTGAAGTGAGCCCTACCAAACTATTGAGAGGCTACACTATTTCTTTTTATAATAAATTAATACATCCGATGGCAGAACCTCTTCAGAGTGAGACACTAATCTCCATGAATACTCTTGAGGTGGGAGATTTATCCTAAATTGCTATCAAACTATTGGGACAATTTTAGGGTTAATTTTTAATATTAAACTATTTGGTAAATCATAAAAATGATCAAGGCTTGAATAATTTGAAATCAAAATTGGTACCATCTTTGGATGGGCATTGTAGGGATGCTATAACATTCTCTATGCATAACCGACTCCCAAACTTAACATCTATTTTATAGATCAGATTCAATTAGGAGGCCAATCATACCTAGACAAAAAAAGATTGGTGGCGACTCTTTCTAATCCATGTATAACGGTAGGTCCACGGATCTATACGATATGACAATTGATTTAAGTTTTTTTGTGGAATCCACCAAACTATTGGGAGATTCCATAAATCAATTTTTCAAAAAATAAATAATTTTTATCTTCTAAACTATTAGAGGATTGTTTCAAATTAAGTCCTACCAAACTATTGAGAGACTTTATTGAAAAAATACTTTAATAAATTTGACAATGAAGCCTTTTCAGAATGGGATACTAGTCTCTATGAATACTTCTAAGGTAAAAAAATTATCTTAAATCGCTACCAAATTATTGGGATAATTTTAAGATGCATTTTTAATATTAAATTATTTGATAAATCATAAAATGATCAAGGCTTGGATAGTTTGAAATCAAACTAGTACCATCATTCGGATGGACGCTATGGGGGTGCTATAACCTTTCTCATGTGTAACCATACTCTTGAACCTAACATATGTTTTCTCATATTAGAATATGTTTCAAGTGGCCAATCACACCTAAGTAAAAAAGATTAGTGACGACTCCTTCTAATCCATATCTAGCAGTAGGTCCATTGATCTATACGTCATGATAGGATAAATCAAATCTTGATCACCAACATGTTTTGAATCTTTTAAAATGTAATCATTGCTTAAGTATATTTTTGTTTCACCTAGATCTAAATCAAGAACATAAGAATTAACTGAATCAACACTTTTATTGTATGGAGTAACAATTGCTCTTTGTTTAAGATAGCAAGTATAAAAAAAATTATCCTAAAAGTTAGAGTGTACTGTAGAAACTATACTGGCTACTAGGTTGCCAACAAAATGAACCAACAACTCCTGAGAAATTTTTATGCAAGTTGTTGCCTCCTCACTTTTAGGCATTATAAATTCAATCTAACCATTGTTGCGACATCTTGAGACCCTAAGGTAGGCTAACCTAAAAGCTAGATGAATAGGAAAATTTTGAAAAGTGGGGGGATTAAAAATGTTTTCAATAAAAACAAACAAAAGAAGTCGCTACCAATCTTTTTAAGGGTGTGATTGGCTACTAAAAATCTTTATCTTTTTAATAAAACATTTTAAAATGGATTTAAAAGTTTTAGAAAAAAATAAATTTACGATTTACGAAATCAAAGTTGAATTTAGAAGTCGGTGATGTATGGGGAAGGATTAGCATCTCTATTGCGCCTATCGAAAATAGTACTAATTGATTGCATGTTATCTTTTAATTTTAATTAAAATGATCCTATTTACTTAATGTTTAAAATTAATTCCTTTTCTTCCTTTCTTTTTTTTTTCTTAAAACAAGAAATAAATCAAATTTAAAACAAAGTTATTTTTCTCTATTTTTTTTTTAAAAATTTAAAATAAAACTTTTATTTTATTTTTGGATTAAAGAGAAAATATTTTAAATATCGAAATACTTTTATACTTTCCTATAATTAGTTAAAGATTTGTTAGCTTTGAATTGATCCTTATTTTGAAATGACAAAACATTAAAGCTAAATAAACTTGATCAAGATTTGAATAAGATTTATTTAGTACATGTTCTTAAGTTTTATATTTTGATACTAAATAAATAATATGATTTTCAAAGTTTAAACAAACCTTTCTTGGTTTCATATTTCTCGAACTAAATCTATCTTTAAATATTATTTATTTGAGCTTAAAAGAAAATCCAATTATTGTTTTTAAAGTAAACTTATTCATTTTGGACTTAATACAATTTTGATAATATTGGTTTTGAGAAATAGATTAACTTAAGAAAGTTGTTTTACAAGAATAAAGTTTTCCAACATTGAACTTCTTTCATTTTTCTATATTAATTCACAAAGTTTTAATATTTTAATTTTATATGGTTGGAAAGCTTTTTGAGTCTACTTTCTAATGGATCAAACAAAATTAAAATCCAAATTTTCTAAGAAAAGATTTTGAATTTTTACTAAACATTCTACAGTTGTCAGAAAAACTGCATAAGGGGTAACTTTAAAAATTCACTTTAATTCGTATACAGTGAATTAGCTGATGAAAGCTCTTTACGTCTAGTTTATAAATCTTCATACGGTTTACGATTTGGATTTGTATAACTTAAGTTATGATCAAATTAGTAAGTAGAGTGCAAAATGGGAAACTACCATCCAGCATGGATAGGATCGATCCCCTATAGAAGGGATCAATTGGTTTTCAAACAGAATGCTTTTAGGATTGAATTTTCAGAAAAGGGATCGATTTCCCCACATAGGAGATCGATCACCCAGGCAAGGGATCGATCCCCTCAAGGAAGGGATCAATTGGTTCTGGGCCAGATCACACTAATGACTATTTTTTTCATGCATTCAGTGGCTACTTTCACTTCTCAAGCTTCCCCAATTGCTACTTTTTCAATTTCTCTATAAATTGAGCACTCCAACATACCAAGAAGATTGATGAATCAAGAGAGTAAGAGCCAACAAGCTATATTTTCATTTTCTCTTAAAATCAAAAGTTTTTAGAGCTTAAATTCAATATCCTTTATTTTTCTTGTATCCAAAATATTGTTGTGTTTTCATTCATCATTTTTTTTGTACTTCATTAGGCAAACACTCAACCTTGAGAGGTATTTTCATTTGCAAAAATTATTTGGTTATCTTGTAAGCAAAAGGTAAGGTATCCTCTTGATTTGTAAGGGTAGAGGTTGCTATCTAAGCCTTGAGAAAAAGATAGAGATTTAGTACAAGATAGTTTGTATCTTGTAAGAATTTTTCTTCAATTAATGGATTGAAGCCTTGGTGTGGACAACCAAAGATAGGACATAGGTGCCTCGTGAAGAATGACCAAACCTCTATAAATCATTGTGTTTGATTTCTCTATCCCTATCTCCTTACAATTTATTGTTGTTTATATTTGATTTTAGGTTCATTAATTGCTATTGTTTGCATTATATTTTCATCAAAGTTGCTTATTGTTTTAATTTCCATTCAACTATATTGAAATCATTGTTTGGGAAGAATTTGGGGAAATCCAATTCACCCCCCTCTTAAATCACCATCTCACCTATAAAGCTAACAAGATTAGAAAATATTTCTAATTTAAAAGTTTTCTAATTGCCTCATAAAATAAAGGCAAGAACCCTCATAGATAATAATTATCGAGAGCTCTCTTATAGTTAGGCAAGATCTTGATGATTATATTTACATTAGGTATTATTTTATTTTTAAAATATTTTTCTTTTGAAAACTATTTTCTTTTAAAAAACAAATACGTGAAATATATGAATATAATAAAATGATGAATGCATGACAATATAATATGAATAAAGTATGAATGCATGATCATATAAGAATGCATGGGATGACAAGATAATATGAAATTCAAATGCATGAATTATTGGGGTTTGCAGGTTGGTTTAGGGTTTAGGTTAGAGTTAGGGCTTCAAGGTTTAGGGTTGGTTTTTGGGTTAGGGTTTAGGGTTAGATTTTAGGGTTTAGATTTAGGGTTTAGGGTTTGGGGTTTGGGATTTGGATTTGGGGTTAAAGTTTGAGATTTCAAGTCTGGGGTTTCAGTTTGAAAAATCACAATAATATTTTTTTGGGGTTTTATGGAAATAGATATGAAATGAATGCAAAATTACAAGAATGTCATTAATGAATGCATGTGTTGAATGTATGACCTAGAAACATAATTACAAGATAAGTTATTTTCTAACTTAATAACACAAACATGCAATGCATAAAAATTCAAAACAAAAATGGATCAAACATGGAAAAGTTTAAATTTGGTTTGAATGTCCCATTATTGTTCATCTTTAAACATAACTAAACAACATAAAAAATTCATAAAAAAAAACCATCAAGCAACATTGTTTTTAACGAAACTTTTGTTCAAACATGTTAGAAAATTGCCAAACACCATGAGAACATAATGTAAAGCATGAATCAAAGAACTAAACATCTATAAAACAAAAAACATGGTTCGACCAACTCTAAATCTACCATGGCTGAACCTTTTGATCTATTTTCCAAGCATTTTACTTCATCTCATTTCATCCAGACAAGCATGATTCATGTGAAAATTAAAGTAACAATTTCATCAAACATAAAATGAACTAATGTAATTGAAGATCTCATGAACAAATATATCATCCAAACAACAACAAAATCCTCACTAGAAACATGATCTAGCCACATGGAAACTTGGAACTCATAGCTAAAATATCATTTATCAACCATGAATCAAACAATACACATTCAATAAGCCAAACCCATTTGGTTAAACGAAAAATTTTCTATGGCGGAACCTCTCTTGGATTTTCTTTAAGCATATTTTGATTCTATTCACTTTAACCAAGCATCATTTATTAACTAATCAAATGTACAAAGCATTTGGAGCACCAAAACATTTATCAAGCATTAAGTAAACTAAAAAAAACCTAAAGAAGATATATAAAAATCAAACATGAACAAAATATCCACATATTTCATTTACGAAACAAAATCTATACAAGATTCAAACTAACCAATCATTTAAATATCACAAGTAAGATTAAGAAACAAGTGAAAAAATCAAAGGAGCCTAGAAGAGGTTCACCAACAAGAAGGACATCCTGGTCGAACATCCAACTTGGTTGTATCAATGGGGGATTTTGATGTTTTTGCTTGGTTTACAACTTCAAACCAACTATGGATTGTTGGATGAAAATTGGTTCAAGCTTCTTACACAAAATGTAAACTAAAACTTTTTGAAAAATAAACTACAAATCAATGAAATATGATGAAGAATGCAATAAAAAAATGAGATGGAGATGCCAGAAAATGCAAAGGATAAATATGGAATGATACCTTTAAGCAAAACACCAAAATTTTTTCCTTTCTCTCTTTTTTCCATTTTTTTCCTCCATTTTTTCTTTTTTTTTTTTTCACGTTTTCAACTCGGGTTTCATACCATCAAATCACCAATTTCAAATTCAAACCACACTGACTTCAAGTTGATTGTGAATTTTGAGGATTAACCTAGGTTTTATTAGTTTTTATCGAGTTTGATTAATATTGACCAGATTTGACTAGAGTTAACTTTAGGGCATTTGGGTCAAATTGGCCTAATTTTTTTATTTTAGAAACTTGAAAAAATGTTAGATTTGAATAAGGTGAATTTTAAGCACTTTACAAATGGCCAAAATTATGTTCGAACAAAATTATGTGTCTACAACCATTACCTATGTCTAACAACCATTAAGTAAATTCTGTAATCTCATTCTACATTACTTGATCTAGGTTTTGTCTATATAATATCATATTTGTTCTTAAATGAAATATCTTACAACTATGCCAAAGCTTGGATTGATTTATCAAAACATTCAAAATATCTGTCTTTGTCCTCATTTGAATAACAGGTAATACTTACCTAAAATCTCCACCTAAAATAATCGTTTTAACTTTAAATAGTTTTTCCATAGGAATAGAAACATCTTCTATAAGTACATCCTTTAATGATTTATTTAAAGCCTTAAAGCAATTTCTATGAACCATAGGAGCTTCATCCAAAGAATCAATTTGGTTTTTTATATCAATTGTGTTTTTTATTTGACATGTTGAATATTCATTAATAGTCAAAGGAATTTTGAACTGAGGATGTGTTGTTCTACTTATTGGAAGTAGCAAAAAAGTAATACCTGATGAAGCCATTGCTAAAACAATTCTTTCTATTGATCTAATACTAGAAATAAGTGTATTCCATAAATATGTCTTTCTTGTTCCTCCATGACCATAAACAAAAAACGTTTCACCTTTGTTTTCATCAATTGACAATTTGATAGATTCATATATTTGCATTTGTTCTTTGTTCAAAGTAGATAGCAATTCCAAATGTTCATGTCAAAGCTTGACCAAATCATAACTTAATTCTTCATGGATCAATCTATCATTGATTCCATATAAATTCCTTTCAGTTGGTATAGGTAATTTGTATTCAGACAAAAAAGTTTTTATTAAAAATTTGTTCAATAGCTATCAACACATATTTTTTCAATTCATCAACTGAAATAGAATAATTAAATGATCAAAATGCACTTTTTAATTTGTATTCAATATCTTTAGCCATAAATATCAAATTATGTTTCCAAAAATTAAAAGGATATTTAACTTGACAAAACATAATGATCATAACAAAAAGCTACCTAAGTTATTTAGTTGATGCCCATTAAGAAGCTTGAATTAAAGCATCATTCCATTCTCGATTATCACCTAACAAACCTAAAGCACGGCATTCAACCTGAAATATAGGATAAATAATTCCATCAATTGTTCTAATTTCTTCAAAATTTCTTACTCTTTTAACACTATTTAATAACAACCTTAAAAAGTATAACTCACCATATACGGGATGTATGTATACAATTCTACCTATTAATCTTCCATATTTTCTAGGTTGCCATTCTTTAATCTTAGTATTCCAAAACCCATTTTGTAAGAAAATCAACATATAACAAAAGCCTAGCATCTTCATGCACTTGATTAGAATACATCCATTAAGTCAACATTGTTTTTTGAACATGAGGCCTTCTAATAACAAAAGACAAATCTTTTTTATCATTAAAATATAAATATTATTCATTGGGTAAATATATAGGCAATCTTTGAACAACTAGCTCTCTATGTACGCCAAAGGCAAAAATTCTCCAACATGCTTTATAAGCTGATAAATATCTACAATGGAGGTAAGTTTTGACTTCATCAATCTTAGTAAGATATTAATGATTAACTTAATTTTTAGATGGTTGAACACTCTAAAAAACAACCTTTGATCTATCAAATCCATTGTTTATGTACTTAAATAAATATTTGATAGCTCTGGTTTTAGTATAAACTTCAACATTGACATAAGCATCATATTTAACAATTAGATCTATATTGTGTGGTACGAGAAAATGATTGTCTATTTCAATTCCATTCCTAATCATAATATTTTCTCAAATAATTGTTTCCCTCATTCTATACAACAAAAATCCATTTTCATTAATTGTAGTACGTGATTGAAACATTTTAGGAAAAAACTTTGAACATTGTCCTTTAGACAAACAAGGCATCTGAGAATATGTAGAACTGCATGGACCATTAATCATAAAATTTGTAATAGCATTTTATCCAATAGGATCCATTCATTTATCTAGAATTTCAATAGATATAATCCTATTGATTTCAGCAATAATATGGCATTTGGCATCAGGATGTAATCATAGAAGAATATGAACATGAGGCATGTCACATTTTTTAAACTCAATTGTATAAATAACTACATGAAACATTAATATTAAAAAAAACTATAAACAAATCATTCTTAAAATAAAAAAAAAAACACATGGCAATGTTAATGCCAATTAAAAATAAAAAAAATAACCTCCTATAACATGACCAAAGTGATTCCTCTTGGTTAAATCATTTATAAAATAATGTAACTTAATCTTGCAAACACGTGACTTAATGTCAGAATGATCATCAAGTTGTTGGCCTAGAATAAAAGCCAATGCTTATTGGATTTTTGGCCATCGAGCACTACATGCAAATATTATGAACAAATCAAAATAACCAAAAAACTTACAAATTGCCATGGCATCTTGACAGTTCTGAAATAAATATCGAGAACCAGCTGTAAAACTTGGTAGTAATATGACTCTTATACTAATAGAATTACCTTGAAACTCATTTCTCACAACTAAATCTCTAACATCTTTATACATTTTAAACCTAATAGTTTTTTGTTTATCTTTTATAAACTGCAGCCACATTTCCTCAACACTTGCATAAACATCGACAATAAATTATTGGAACAATCGACCACCTCACAACAAAGTATCACCAGAATTGATTCTACTCTGAAGAATAAATGCAAAATACTCATGCATTATCAAGTTTTTTAGTATGCCTCCCTCTTTTTTTTTTTTTGTAGATTTAACATACTTAATATTAAGATAATAACCATCCTCACCATAAAGAAAAAATAACGGATACTGTAAAACCATAAAAGAAGGACGAAGATCACTAATTCTCTTCAAATAGTTAGATCTATGATCAACAATTATATCTCAATGCCTGTCATACTCATTTATATCTCCAACTATTAATGCAGCAACTTTGTTACCAATTAAAGGAATATAAATTCTATCTCTCTCTTCCCTTGCACCAATCAACCTTAACCTCATAAGAATATTATCAGAATCACTAAACCTATCTTTAGCTAATCTAAAGACTTTAAAAATTTCGTTATTTGCATGTAACAATGTAATCAAACCATCCACAATAGTTAGATCAACTCTTGAAACCTAATAAAAAATTTGAAGTATCTTATTCGAAATGTTATTATCAGTATCATATATGTTCATTTAAGCAAACTTAAGATTCTGACCAAAAAAAGAAAGCAAATACCTAATTCTATTATGATTTTATCTAAAAATTTTAAAAATATAAGGCCCTACTTTGATATTGACACTACTATCAACCTTACCTTCAGTTGAAGTAAATTGGAACATAGAATTATATACTATAATATTTTCTCTAAAATTTGCATTTCTATGCCCTCTATCATAACTATGTAATTGATCCAAATATTATGGAGTCTTTCTAAAATAAGGCAACTGAACAATCTTTTCTTGACAACAAAATATAATATAGGTTTTCGTGTTTGTTTTAAGATATGACAGCATCATAAAATGGATTAACACACTTGGGACAACCAAAATTAAAAGGTTCAAAACACATTCTTTGAAAAAATATTTAAATACCAGATGAATAAAAAGAATTACAATTAAAAAACAAATGAATAAAATACACAAAACATAATAGAACTTACTTTAATTTTCAATTTGTGTATTTTTCCACTAAAGACATTTAATTGCTCTTCTTACTCTAAAGAAACTTTCATAGAATTACAATCACCTAGACACATTAAACCAAGAAAAAAAAAAGCATCGTAATCAAACCATCCACAATAGTTGGATCAACTCTTGAAACCTTATTAGAATTCTGAAAGACAAACATCCTATTCAAAATCTCATTCTCAATATCATGTATGTACATATGAGCAAACTTAGGATTTTGACTAGGAAGAGGAAGCAAAGACCCAATTCTATGATAATCCTGTGTAGAAATTTTAAAAATATAAAGCCTTGCTCTGTTATTGACACTACTATCAACCTTATCCCTTGTTGAAGTAAATTGAAACATAGAATTATATACTCTAATATTCCTCTAAAATCTGTACTTCTACGCCCTCTATCATAACTAAATAATTAATCAAATATTATCGAGTCTTTCTTAAAAAAGGTAGCCGAACAATCCCTTCTTGACAATAAAATGTAAATGTAGGATTTCATGTTTGTTTTGAGATATCAACACTCTTCTCGGAGCATATGACAGCATCACAAAATAGACAAATACACTTGGGACCACTAAAATTAAAAGGTTCAAATCCTTAAAAAAATATTTAAATATCAGATGAATGAAAAGAATAATAATTAAACCATAAATGAATGAAATACACAAAACATAATAGAACTTACTTTAATGGTCAGTTTGCCTTATCTCTCTACTAAAGACACTTAATTACTCTTCTTACTCTAAAGAAACTTTCGTAGAATTATAATCATCTAGCCACATTAAACCAAGAAAAAAATATAAGTCAAACATTAATAATATATATTATATAAAGATGAATATATTAAATGAACATTACTAACAGAATCTACTACAGCCAAATTTAAATTTTGAGCACATCAAAAAGAATTTGCAAAAAATCCAACTTTAATCCAAGCTTCCTTTTCTTTGACATATAAACAATTGAATCTTTTACAATAACAAACTTGTATGTTTTAACTCCAATGGTCTATAATTCTTCGTTAGCATCAATAGAGGAATACAATAATACTTGAAGTTGATATCCACTGCTTTCATTATCAAGGACTGGATCATGTTCAGACACATGTCTTACGAAATATGTTAAATCAAAATTTGAAACTAAAGATCTTCTCCTAACATCACTAACAAAATGATTATCTCCATCTCCATTATTATTATTGAAACTAATATAATCAAACTCTCTTGGACCACTAGCAGATTGCATTAAATTACTAACTAAACCTGAACATCTTGTTCTAACTTGAGAAAAATGTCTACCATGTTTAGATCCTTCGATGCTAAACACAGGAAAGCTACTTAGATGAATAGTTTGTTATCTTCTCAATCTTATAGACTAACTTTTCCAATATTCTAATTCTATTCACCCTTCCTCTACTAACAGAATCCATAACTAAACACACTAACTTAATGAATACAATCCACAGCTAATATATACATAAAACATCATCACTAACAAAACCATAAACAACAAAAAAAGAACATAACAAAAAATCGAAAAACATAATATCATACTATATTCAAATCAAACAATGCACATAAACAAAACTTAGAACACAAATAAAGCAAATAAATAAAAGCACGAAAAAAATACAAACACAAAGGAAAAAAATAACAATATGAAAACCAAAATCACAATCGAAAAGTTACTTTGCATGTAAACTACCTAACACTTGTAATTACACCTGCAAAAAAACAATACCTCATCATTTATAACAATAAAAACAAATCAAATAACAAATTAACTATATAATTTAAAACAATAATAAAACCAGAAAGCTCTGTTAATAACTTTAACTTACACTTACACAAATAGATAGAATGATTAGTCAACATTATAATTTAACTATAATATATGTTAAAAAAATGTATAGTAATCAAACTTTTAATTTTAATTAAAATCCATTCATATAAATTTGTTTCTACACATTCTCCATAATATAAAAAAAATCTGATAAACCTAAAACTTATTGGTCAAGGTACTAACACTCTCCATACTCCATGTCAAGCTTTAAACAACCTTTAAAATGAACTTAAGATTCATAAAACTATTCATAACATTCAACTTCTTCATTGAATAAAGAACCTACATCATAAAAAAAGATTAATTTTTTTTCTAAAACTATAAGAAAAAGTTGAATGTAACCTACAAATTAATAAAAGCTATAAACTTACAAATTCATAAAGCTCTTATTAACATTCAACTCCATCATTCTTCAACCATTTTTTTTATCTTACCTAAAAAATGAAAGCCTTACAACTTATAGATAACCTTTAATAATACAACATAACATGTTTTGGATTTTGAAATTAATCAAGTAGATTTACATATAAAACTATTGGATAGAGTTTATACATACTTTGTTTCCTATGTACTTATATAAAACTACTGAATATTATTTTTTTATGTAAACCTTATATGCAAAAAAGAGCTCTATATAATTGCAAATGTAAGATTTCTGTTTTTGTTTTCAAATTTATTTTTAACTTCTACATCCCCTTCCTTACTTATTCATCCAATCACTTGTTTGATTTCATATTTCTTTTTACCTTGAAAATACTTATATTCAATATCTTTTCCTATTACATAATCTCCAATACTTAATTGAATGTAAATCTTATAAGTATAAAAGTTTAATATAAGTAAAAAAAAAACATTTTTTATAAATCTTATATGTCACCTAACAAAGCGAAAAAACTATACACAGTTGCCTTTCCATTTGTAATTCATAATTCATAATTTGGCTTTAAATAATAAGATTGAGTGAAATTTTTTAAACTCAGAAAGGAAAAAGTTTTAACTGCATTACTTTTGGTTTTTTTAATTTTGAAAAACATGAAAGAAGTAAAGAAAAAATGACAGTTAGAACTGCAAGAACCCCTGCTAGTTAGATAGGACAAAAACAACAATCCTTGTAGCTTAAAAATAAAAGAAAAAGAATATTGTAGTTAATATAAGGTTAAGAGCTTTATGTAAAAAAGAGTAATTGACCAAAGATCTAGTAGCATGGGATTGTGTCGACGATCACACCATTGTTTCTAAGCATCATTTTACAAAATGCACAGCTCAGCCATCTTGTTTCACATTTGGTAACTTAATAGAAGTATATATTTCAAATTTGAAATACAACCATCATGATCGTTAACATTACATAACAAAAAACTATTTTCCTTTTCCATCACTTAAGCTAATGATTTAACAATTAGTAACTTCCTGATCTGTCATACTACATGCTATACATTACCTAAGTTTTTAATCACGAGAATATCTTTTTTATGTGATCCATGATAACAAATATTTGTAAATAATTTTGTTTGTTTTCTCACCCTCTAAAAACTGCATATAGAGTTCAAAAGGGCTACTGCTAGTAAAAAAACTATAAGTGGTGCACCTTTTACTTTTTCAACTACAAATGTGAGATTTTTTTTTTATTTTTATCTTTAACTCATAAATCCCCTTCCCTGCTAATTAACCCAATTACTTAATTGTTTATTTTCATACTTCTTTTTGCTTTAAAAGTACTTTTATTTAATATCCTTTCCTATCACATAATCTAAGTTTGTCTATTACTCAAATATAACAAAATATAAAGCTTAATAATAATAAAAAAGCCTCAACTTCAAATTTTCTAAGCATCTTTCTAAAAAACGCACAATTTAGCAATCTTCTTTCACATTTGGTAACTTAACAGAAGTATATATTTCAAACTCCAAGTACAACCATCATGATGGTCAACATTACATAACAAAAAACTATTTCCATTCTCTATTACTTTAAGCTAATGATTTAACAATTAGTAACTTCATGATCTGTCATATTGTATGCTGTTCATTACCTAAGTTTGAATCATGGGGATTTTTTTTACGTGATCTATGATAACAAATATTTGTAAACAATTTTATTTGTTTTTTCATTTTTCGAAACTGTATATGGAGTTCGAAAAGGCTACTGCTAGTCAACAAACTATAGGTGGTGCACTTCTTACTTTTTTAACTATAAATGTGAGAATTTTTTTTATTTTTGTTTTTGACTCGTAAATCCCCTTTCCTACTATTCAATTACTTAATTGTTTCTTTTTATACTTTCTTTTGCCTTAAAAGTACATCTATTCAATATCTTTTCTTATCACATAATTTAAGTTTGTCTATCAATCAAATATAATACAATATAAAGCTTAATAATAATAAAAAAAGCTTTAACTTCAGATCAATCAATTGATAGGCAAATATTAAATATTAAATGTCAAAAAACAAACAAAACATACAACCTAACAAACCAGAATACACAATAAATAAAAAAATAATACATATTACAATTCATACTAACCTGAAAATTTAATATCCAAAGAGCTTAAAAAAACCTTGAGGCAAAAAAAAAATCTAACAAGAACAAAATGACAACTTCATTCAAATAACATACAAAACAAAATACTTCTAAAAAAGACACAAATTATGCACTGCAAAACTATGCTTTTATAAACAATAATTCGATTTTCATCTAAAATATCCCACTTGGTCTCACTAAAATGGCAAAACATTGTAAAAGAACCCAAAAAAAAGTACATATGGCAAGAGAAGATCCCCTAAGAGATACTTTTATAAAAGGGTGTATTGATTATATATGAATTTATCATTTAAAAATATGAGTCTTACATAAATTTTATATAATATTAAATTATAATTAATTAATTTTATTATAGTAATAATAATAATAATAATAATAATAATAATAGATGATATGTTCTCTAACTTGTACCAATTTCTTTGTTATTTTTTAATATGCAAACTAAATTTGACTATTTATGCTATATTCCCAATTGCCTAAATTAATGCCCAAAAAGGGCAAAAAGGAAAACAAAATCAAATTTCCACATAATATCTATGTTGAAAAACTTTTCTGTAATTGCATTCTATGTGCACTCATGTAGCATAAAAAAAAAAAAAAAAAAAGACTTGTTCAAACGAATGAGATTATAATTTTACCAATCTTCTTAATTTCTTAGCTCTCTTTTGCTATTTGAATTTTCAATCCAATATATTATGTGTAATCCAATATATTACGTGTGAGAAAAAAATTAAAAAAATAAAAAATTGATTCGAAATTGTAGTATTTGATTGATTTGGAATTTGTTTTATTCAGTTCAGATTAAAATCGAATATTAAATATATATATGCACATATTATATTCGAATCAAATTTTGAATTAAGAAGTAAAAAATAAAAAAAATTGAATCGAATTATATATTTTTATTAGCTTTTATATCTATTTTAAATTATTATAAAATAAAACAATTATTTTATACCTAAATATATTTAAATTATTAAAAATCATATTAAAATAATATATAAAAATTTAAATTTAAAAATTTAAAAATAAATGAATTGAACCAAACTATATAATTCTGTTTAAATCAATTCTATAAAAGTTTGATTTAAATTTTAAAAATTTATAATTTTATACATTATTTAAAAAAAATTGATTCAACAGTTGTCACCACAACTAATATAATATTAGCCCTGAGGCAAGTGGGCCGTATATGTACAGGAAAAAAGTCTTGGGCCTCATAACTTTAAGTCTTAAGCATCATTTGAGAGTTCGGTTAGATAAGCCCAATCTTTAAATCCATGTGGTGAAGTGTCTCCATAGGGCTTTTAGTTAGATGGAGTATTTAAAAAAAAAAAATTATTGGTTACAAAAAATAAACATACATATTATTGAGTAAGATTAGGGATGTTGAAAATTAAATTTTAATTGAATTAATTAAACGAATAAATTTAATTTGATTAATTGATTAGTTATTAAATTAATTTTAATTGATTATTAAAAATAATTTAAAAAAATTTTAATTTTTAATTAATTCGATTCAAAAATTGAATTAATCAAAATTTTAATAAAAATATAATAAAATGTAAATAGAAAATTAAAAATACATGAAATAAATTATTTTATTTGAAAAATTATCAGAGTTTTTAATTTACTTTTATATTTAAATATATTATTAGATGATGTTATTTAATTTGTTTCAAATATAAAAAATTAAATATTTAAAATATAATTTAATTTAAATATATTTATTATTCTGTTAATTAAAAAATAATCAAACTGATTGAATTTAATTCAATCGATTAGTTTTTAAAATTAACATATTCAGTTCAATTAACGAAATAAAATAACACAATTTAATTAATTAAATTTTAAATAATTTCATTAGAAATTAACCAAATAGATTAAATAAACACCTTTAAATAAGATTGTCAAAGATAGATTGTTATTTTTTATAATAATAAAAAATAAAAAATAAAAAGCAGTGGGCTTTAAAAAACTTTTTTACTGTTAAACTAAAATATTACTAAGATGATTTTAATCTATAGAGATATAAATATTTGAGCCGGTTAACAGTAATTTATTATGATAATAGATAGAGTGCCTAAGCTCTCACTTTAAATGATCAAGATTCAATTATTTGCATCTTCAAATAACAAAAATAAAAAATAAATACTTGGGCCGATCCAGATTGCGAGGAGCCCATGGATTAAATTTTACCCATGTAAAATGTTAATTTTTTTAAAATTAGTATTACTAAAATGTAATCATAAAATAAAATCATAGCACCAACATTCTCATCCTGCTCGCCACTCTCCTCCACTGAAATGGCGCTATCCATAACCATCACAAATTGTAGTAGTAGTAGTACTACTACTACTAGTGGAATGGAGTGCGAATCCTATGCGACAACGCCACCAAACACTTATACACCCAACTCCCTCCTCGCCACCACGTCCTCTTCCCTATCTCCCCCAGAACCCTCCACTTAACCTCCGCAGCCAAAAAGTTCTCGTCCCGAACCGGACGCTTCGACAGCAAGAACCGGAGGACCACTCTCACGACGAAAGAACAAGATGAGGAACAGGAGCAACAATGGGTGGCGGAGATTGAAGAACAAAATGTTATTCTAAGGGTTGGCTTGGATAACGTTGGTGGGAGTTCGTCTGAAGTCTCGGCTGATGGGAAGCCGTTTCCAGAGCTTCCGGGTCTTCAGCCGGATTTGTGGGAAGGTCCACAGTGGGATGTTCTTGGTTTCCTTGTTCAGTATTTGTGGGCTTTTGGCATCGTTTTCGCGGTATCTCTCAAAGCTGCCTTTTTATTTATTTATTTTTTATTGTTCGATTTTGTTATGACGATGCCTGAAATGATCGATATTTGAATTTATATAAGCCCATGAAAGATTAGAATTAGTTGGTTTCAATAAAAATTTCGGCCTTTATTATATTTGAGAGGACATCCAAATAGTTAAAACTTGACTTTGGAAATCTGGAAGAATTTATGAGCTGAGTGATGTGCCAAAAAAATTTATGTTTGTGTTAGAATTTGATAGCTCCATGGTGAAGTTACAGGGAAAATGAATGACAAAGAATGGTTCATACTTGAGTTGTTTGGTTTTTGTGGATTACTCCCTCTTACTAAGTATTCACCTCTAGGAGGGTAATAGGGGAATGAAGAAAACAGTTCAGATAAACATTAAGTAAGCAACCATTGAAATTTGGAGATTATGGGAGCCTAATATGAAATTTTGATTGAATTTGGTAGTTACAACAAGGTAGCCCGAACAAATTTTGTGATTTTCTTTTCTCAAATTTATGATGTTGGGGAAGGTAGACAGCATGGAGCATCCGGACTTGAGAGCCCTGATTTTGTGCCTATCAAAAGTGAAGATGTGGTTCCTAAATTTGGTGAAACATGGAATTCATACTGTGTTTATGGTCTAAAATTTTACATTAGCATACACACCATGAAGGAAACAAATGACCCTGCCCCTATCTGGCTTGCATGGAAATTTTGTAGAATGTTACATCCTTTAGTAGAATGGTAATTGGTAGTCCTTATAGTTTCTATGTAATTTCTTTGGCACATGCTATAAGAAATATTGATGTAACTCAAAGTGCTTGACACAATTGAGATCTGATCTTATTGACCATAAATTGCTGAAGGTTGAAAGTTGTATGCCAATTTTCTAACCTTACACGCTTGCCTTCTCTTTCCCGTACCACGTCTAATTGGATGAGGCACTCTGTCATGATTGATGTGGACTATATGTAGACTCTTTACTGGATTACTAGAAAGATAGTTTGATAAGTTGGGTGTATGATGGATCTAAGTATCTGACTCATCACCTGTTGTAGATCAAATTATATGTTTCTTTGAATACAATGGGTTGAGAAAGGTCTCTTTCATATGGTTGAAAAACTTTGGAGCATTAAAGTCTAGACAATTATGTGGAAAAAAAATTCGGCTAAAGGTTTTTACTAGTTATCTATTCAGAAGCTCCTTCTGAAAATAATGTGAGAATTTAGACGGCCAATCTATATCCATTTCCTTGCTTGTTAGCTTGTGATTGCTGAATAGCTTTCATGTCATATAATGAATGAAAATAAGAATCCTATTTTTTTATAATGATGCTGGAAATTTCTAACCTGATGGAACATGTGAAATATTCCACTTGTTTTCTTGTTTGTATACAAATTTGCTTTGAAAAGGCACTATTTGATGATACTTCAATCTGTGGTCTTGCATTCTATTTTATCAGTTAATTGCATGTGGGATTGCTGTGACTACTTACAACGAAGGGGCAACAGATTTTAAGGAGACTCCTGCATACAAAGAGTCTATCCAATCTCAAGTGCTTTTAGAAGAACCCGAAGCCTCTAATTCAGATGTATTTGAATCAAACCCTACTGAAGTTGCACCCAGTTTGGAGTAGTTGCTATAAAATGAACATAAAAGGTCTTTAAATCTGGGTTGATAAACAAATCACTTACATTTAAGATTTTTTCCTTGATTTGTAAGCTAATGTATTTAATTTATCTTAGCAAATATTGTATCTTAATGATTTTGAGATGATGTTACAAATATTTGATAGTCGGCATACATTAAAGGTCACAGAGGTCACAGTTGGTTTTGAAGTGATATTTCCTGGGTAATAGACTTGTTTGGGGGCATAGTAATCTTTTTTCTATCAACATAAAGGTTTCTGATCAAATTTGAAACAACTTTAGTTTGTCTGTCTCTGATGCTCCAAATGTGCTAGCCAGGAGACTTTTTCCCACTTCCCTTCTCTCCCCAACTGCTTCCCCCTATAGCTCTTCTGATTATTGCAGAGCATTTATAAAATCATCTATATATTTCATTATATAAGAATTGCTACTCAGTAATACCCTTAATACCTGGATTAAGGATTTTGATGCAGTGTGATATAGATAAAAACAACAAAATGTAGAACAAAGAGTCACAAGAGTGGTTTGTTTGGAAATTATGATGGTATGCACATTGTCCTTTAAATGTAGATACCACTTTTTCATTTTCATTTTTTATTTTCCTCAAATGACTTAATGATACAGGATGCATGAGAAAGATAGGTAGGGCATGAGTAAGATGGATAGGGCATGACAGTTGAATTCAGCGTTGAATTGATTTTTTGGAAGATCATGGTTTAATTAGTATTAAAGATTAAGTCACTGAATTTGACAATGATTCTGTTATAGTTGGATCAAAGCACCCTTGCGCGCGCCTCTATATACACAGATATGTATGTCATTCCAAAATAGATAAATATTGTTTGTTTGATTACATTCTACATGGATATAGAGGGTGTTAATATCCAAAGAAGACAAATCATAGGTAAACCAAAATCACAGTATAGCTGATCCAGAATGTCTCCAACATCAAATAAGATTAAGAAGCAACATCCAAAAATCATAAAGAATCCCAATAAATAACATTTTATTAACCAGACTCAATAGTGCAGTGCCAGTCTTCAAAAACAGAATTGCAGCAACAGACAACATTGCTAAGAGACCTTGCGTCTTCAATCTTCTAGCATTGCTCCAGCCAAACTCTCATCCCATGATGCATGGTCTTGGTGCCACTGTAACGATTAGATTCAGCATGGAGGAAGCTGGAGGGAAACAGAGCAAAACTATTACTACTTAATAACTTTCGCATTAAAAGTTGAAATAAGGAAGGGATATATATAACGTGGATTTACGTAGGCATAAACGATTCAGAAGATATGTGAAAAATGTTTGATTACCAGTAACAGCAGAGTTGTTCTTTGCCTCTAGGGAAACCTGAGAATCTGATGAACCAGGAGGGGAAGGCCCCCTTAAAGAAAAGAATGCAATATTATTAATTAGCCAAATATCTGAATGTAATGCAGTCAATTCAGAATATCTGAAAGTTACTTGGGCAAGCAGAAGGGTTGGCTTATTGGGTCTTGCAAAGAACATGTAACTGCAGAGCTAGTGTCCTGTTAATAGGAAAAGCACTCAAGGTTCATTAAGCAAAAGGCAAAGACAACCAGGTTGCAGGCCGTAGAGTTAATTGAGGTTGTTGGTTGTTACAGCAAGACTATGCGGATCTATGAGCCGTGCCCTGCACAAATGGTGCACATGGCGTCAAGGCCACCAGGCGAGGGCTGCGGTCAGCTATGATTGGACCTGGGGTAATAGGGTCCTGAGAAAGGGCAGTGCGAAGAATGGAGACGAAAAGCAGCAGCATAACAGTAATGGGTGTGAAGGCAAAGTGAGAAAGAGAGTGCAAAGCTGCCAACTAGGGTTCAGTGGCTAATTACTTAAGATGTAAATTTTCAAACTTTGTGCAATGTTTGACTCGATTAAGGATGTCATGCAAAGCCGCCTTTGGTTCCTAAATCCTAATAACACGTGGAAAGGAATACTCAAACTCGAAATCCTACAAGGATTCCCCCTTCAATCCCTTCACCTATATATTTATATCACTCGAGATTGCCATTGCTTCCTTCACTTTTAATCTCCATAATGTCGAAGATAATATTATATTGTTAGTACTAACATTTTAGAAGCTTTTCCCTTGATCTCCTTCGATCATCCCTTCTTTTAATTTCTTGTCAATGGAGTGGTCTGATATGGCTGCAGCCATCGATGTTAGTGGTTCTTTCCAACATACTTATCGGTCTTCTTATCGTTGGCAAAAGAATTCTAATGCCTGCTTCCACTCTTCACTTTCTTGTAGATAAAGGTGTGGAGTATCCATGGCTTTTCGAGCTATGCAGTCCTTTAACAGGCAAAACTTCTCATTGTGGAGCTCTTGAGTTGATTTACGAGGAGGGATTTGTGCTGTTACCAACTTGGATGATGGAATGCATGGAGCTAATGGAAGGTGATTTGGTAACCATTAAAGAGCACTTTTCTAGAGAAAGGAACCTTCCTGAAGCGCCAACCACATACCAAGGATTTGGTACTACTTGCCGACCCTAAAGCAGTGTTGGAAAAAACTTTGAGAGATTTTTGTTGCTTGACTACCGGAGATACAATCATGGTTATGCATCAATACAAGAAGTTTTTTATTGATATTCTTGAAGCAAAACCGTCTTTAGCCGTCATATCTTTGATGATTTTGAAGTTGATTTTGCTCCTTCATTGGATTATGAACCACCCAAAAAAGTAGAGAAAAAGGCTCTAAGTTCTGAAAAAACCAGTCGAGGATGAAATAATCAAATTTAAAGCGATCACTATACGAATCCGGAAGAGTTGTGGTTGGTTCTTTTGGGAGATAAGTCAGGAGTTATAAGAGTACATCAAAGAGTTCATATATACATGTTAGACATCACTTAAAGCTCAAAAGCTTAAGCTATTAAGTTCTTGGGTCCTTGGTGCATTTATAAGACATCTCATTGAGATTTCTTAATAATATGAGATTTTTTACTGATATGTAAATCATATCCCAACACTCTCTCATGTTCACTTGTGAGTTTTGATCAAGTCTTATCGGTTCTCCCATGCAAGTAAGTTCTATCAACACCTTTTTTGGGCTAGACAACCTCACATTTTCAGTGCACTTTTGGGTCAGGCCACAGCACTCAACCTTGCCACTTAAATTATCTCAATGCTCTATCAAGCTTACGCTCTAGGTTGACTCAACACATTGCCTACTTAGATATTCCACTTTTGCATAATATCATATACTCACTACATCTAAGTCGAACTTTTTAATACTGGCATTCGAGCACATGGAACTGATGGATACGATCAACCTTTGATCTGCCAACAATCTCCCTCCAGTAATACCATTGGGACTTGAACTCATAATATTGGCTCTGATATGGTGATGAATCTCCTCCTAATGGAGTTGAAGGGGGAGACTGTTAGGAAAATAGGATCTGATCTCATGTAATTGGATTTGTACCAATTAAAGGCCATAGGCCTTAGTCTTTCTTTTTACATAGAGGCCTAGCTACTTAATAAAAATAGGTGGGACTATTTTAAGGTGAAAAAAAAAGGTGGCACTAGGGGTGTAAATGATATATTAGTATTCGCAAGATATTCGGATTCGATTTGAATAAAACTCGAATTCGACTCAATTATTATCAAGTTGAGCTCGAGCTCAAATAGCTTGACTCATCGATCGAGCCGAGTTCGAGCATTATTATATCCGGCTCAAGTAGCTTGTAAGCCTAATCTAGTTTTTATATTTAAATAGATTTTTATTATTTTAATTAATAAATATCTCAAACTTGAGTTCGAACTCAAGCACAAATAATCGAACTTTTATCGAATATAAGAATCTATCTTATTTTTATATGTTAATCAAGCGAGTTCGAGTAGCTTGATTTCTATCTCAAATCGAGTTCAAGCTAAAAAAATAAAACTCGATCGAGTTCGAGCCGAGTTTCGAGTCTTGAATTTTGAATCGAGCTCGAGTTCGAGCTTAATATTGTATCAGCTTGAATTTGATTGATTACACCCTCAAATGGCGCTTCAAACCAAGAAAAGAAAGGAGAAAAAAGAAGCCAGAAAAATAGAGAGAAAAGGGAGAAGGGAGAGTTGGTTGAATGGAAGTCGATCCGTAGTATGATTGAACTGAAATTTTGTTAGCAGATTTATAATTTAGAGTTCTACATTCTGAATAGTGAAAATCGGGTTTGAAGCTTTCTAAAACCAAATCCAATATGTATTTATTAAGTTACCAATTTGATGAGATTTTTTCAATTGTCTCTCTAGTTAGTGATTAGTTCTAGTTTTAATTAAAGAAAAACTTTATATATCTATCAATTTGATAGTGAATTTTTTTTAATAATTTGTGATTTTTTTTTCTATACTGAAAGATTTTTCACGTAAATTTTAATGTATTTTATTTTTTTTGTATTGTTGATTGTTAATTGTTATAATTACTATAGATTTATTGACTATAGATTTATTACGATATATTATTTTTATGTTGTTATATTTATTGCTTGAAGCCCGAGAAGTTTTAATGCTATTCAGTCACAAGATCACTCAACTGATGTACCCTTGAAAAAGCGTCAGCAAGAGGAAACCAATATGAAGAAAGAAGTAGTAAAGTTTCAGCCATTCACCGGAGAAGTTATAGGTTGATACAGGATGTTTGTTTTTGAATTTGAGTCGATTTTATGTTATTCGTTTTTTATCATTCGATCATGCTAGCATATAGCTTCGTTAATTTTTTAATTTTTTTTTCTTTGAGCTTCATATAATTAATATGTGGTTTTTCATTTCACTATTTTGTCAGTATAACTCCTATTGCATTTGTGAATTTAACTACTGTTGCTTAAAATCACTCTGATGTTAGATTTTTTTACGCATTTATGTAAAAAAAAAAAAAAATTTACAATAAGTTTTGAAATTTTAGTAATTGACATGAGGATAGCATGATGAGAATTATATAAAGTGTTTACAAAAAAAAATTATAAAAAGTGTTAAGCTGCGTAAAAACCGAAAGAAATTATTTCTAATAAAAAACAACAATGGAAGAAAATAATACTATTACTTATGGTCAACTACAACCATTGGTAAAATTTATTACAGTGATTAGGATTCAATTATCAACACGTGCATCATTTTATGCTGCTTAACAAAGGTTTTTTTTTTCAAGCTTTTATTCTATATGTGTATCTAGCACTAACTCAAAAAATTGATTGTCTATTTGCCGACAATGTTCGTTGGTGGTAACCAGCCACCTATTTATGATCTGCACTGAATATTGGGATAAAATCCTGTCCCCACTTTTAAAAGAAAGAAAAAAAAATAGAACAGAAAAGGGAATGAAAGGGAAAATGATAAAAATGTGAGAGAGAAAAAGAAGAATAAAACACTTTGCCATATTTAAGATGTGAAAGTTGTATGGCAAAAGAACAGATTGCTTTCAAAGCAGGTAGTCTCTGAAAGTCTGATAAATGATGCAAATTGCAAGGGGCTGCTATGCCTTGCTCTCATAGAAATTGTTAAAAACCAACAGAAATTCCATATGAATATAAAATGTTGAGAGCTTGAATATAGGGAAAGCTTAAAAGAGGTATTGGAGGGATCTCCTATCACTGTTCAGGTTTATATAAAATTTATTATGCGATCACATGCTTCATCTACATCATTCTGTTGTTACCCTCACTGGGCTGAAAAACTCACTGGACGTAGAGTCCAGAAGTGCCGGTGCAGGCTGCTACTTTCTTCTCCACCTTCTATCTGCTCCTCACCAAAGCCTCCGGTAATGGCTTCTGTCTCTGTCAATCTCGGTAACATTTTATACATTTTAAATCATACACATATGTTCTTATAATATATTAATTTCATCCAGGAAGTGGTTTTAGCAGCAAATTTGAGATGTACGAAATGCCAAAAAAGAGTAGCTGATACAATTTCACGAATTGATGGTGAGTTTTCAAGGCTTATATTTAATAGTTCAATGCAATTGGTGCCAATTGGACTCGAATTTCCTTTTTCAAATAAAAAAAATTAAGATGAAAACCACTCCATATATGCCCTTCAACATACTTGCTTAATATTAGGAGAAGGAAGAGAGCATATCCGTGCCTTGAACACTTTTGAGATCTTACCTATGTTCTTTTTTCTTCTCCAACTAATTGGCAATGGCTGGGAACCGGGAAACTTTGTGTGAAGCGTGAACAGATGGGAAGTTATTGATAACTTGATGAGAGAAAAAAAAAGGAAAGGGAAGGCAGAGATTAGATCTGAAATCTGTTCAGAGTATTTAGAGATTAACATATATATTTGCTAGGAGAGGAAAGATGAATAAGAGCACAATGCTTCAAAAGAAAGTACTGTTTGCAACAACTTATAGGAATATATGTTCTATAAAATATTTTTGGCTAAAAGGTCTAAAATCTCATTAATTATAATTTAATAATCATTTAAGTTTTTAATATTTTATTTTAATCAATCAAACTTTTAATTGGACGAAATCTAATCGTACGACAAAACCATAACCAATCAACTCTCAAACTATAATTAATTTAACTTTTAAAGAGATATTAGAGAGAAGGGTACAGAAAATAAAGAAAAGAAAGAAAAAAAATTATTTTATTTAATTTATATATATATTAATTACATCATGCTGTAAATTTTAATATATTTTATTATTATCATATAAAATGAAGGTTTAATTAGATGTAAAGAAATGTTGAAAGGATTAATTGATGGCAATAAAAAAAAATAAAAATTTGTATGATATTTTAAATTATAGTTTAGGGGTTTTTTATACCCTTTAACTAATTTTTTAATTAATTTTGAAATAAAAATAAGAGAATAAAAGATATGATAAATGAGGTTTAAAAAGGAATAAATAAAGCAAATTTGGTTTTGTTTTATATTTTTATTTTTTTAATGCATTAGATCTAGATTTTCTTTTTGAAATTTGGTTTTTATATTAGAAAAGTTTTGCTTTTAGATTTTTTTTATTAAAAAGATTTTTTTTTAAGTTTGATTTTTGTATTAAAAAATATTTTATTTTGAAATTTGGTTACTGCTATTAAAAGAGAAAATCAAAAAGTCAAAAAGAGTTCATAAATCAAAAAATCATATAATATGTATTATTTTTTATATTCATATATTATATAAAAATTAAATAGATATAATATTATAATATAAATATTAGAAATACGCTAAAGATTAAATAAAAATAACTATGTTTTAAACCTTAATAATGGAGAAGGCAAAAAAAAAAACTTAAGATTAAATAAAAATAATGTTTTTATTTAAAAAAAATTTTATTTGGGCAAGTATGGCTTAACATTTATTAATTTAAAAGATCTGAGCAGAAATTAAAACTTGAATAATTGGATGGGGCTTCTGCAGAGCAAGCACGTGGGTCATTAATATTTTGTTTAAACCTGACTTTAACTCATGCTTTATTTATATGTTTTAGAGGTCGGGTCAGATAATATTTGATATTAATAATTTATATATTTATTTAAATTTAATTTAGTTTAAAATTTTGAGTTTCAAATTTTTTTTTTAAATTTGATTTAAATTAAAAAATGATTTCTATATAAACTCATTAAACTTAAGTTATATAATTAAAAATTAAAAAAATATGATTAAATTTAATAAGATTATATTTAACTCACATATATTTATAAATTAAAAATAAAAATTATATAAAAGTAACAAATAAGTTTAAAAAAATATATATGTGAATTAATTTATATATAATTCACATATATATAAAAATAAAATATATATACATATATGTGGATTTACTTTTATATATATGTGAATTCAGATCAAGTCGAGTCAAACTCAAACTTTAAATCTATTGTTCAGAATCAAATCTAAAATTTAAATGGATATAAAAATTATATCTAAATTCATTAATAAATTTTAATTTTTTATTCAAACCCTTTCAAAATTTAGACGAATAGCTTGATCGTTGAACAGATCTAGCCTTATCCAATAGGTGGAATATTTCTTTCTTTTTTGGTTCCATTTTTCATTATTTATTGTATTATTTTTTTGATAATATGATTAGGGTTTATTTTGTTGGGTTGATTCTAATATACGGAAAGATTTACATGAAGTTTTATAGGTAAATTTTATAAAGTTTTTTATTAAAAATAAATAAATCAAAAGTAAAATTAAAAATCAAAATTAATAAATTGAAAAATCTCATCACATAGATCATATATGCAAAATTTGAAAAAATTTTAATAAATTTTGATATATTTATTAAATAGTCATTTTTAATAAAAATATTGACATAATTTTTATCGTTAAATAAATATCGATTAAATTTTAATTATAAATAATTTTTTAATATTTTTTTACATATTATTAATTTTTACATTAAATTCCATCAATCTATTAAATTAAAATTTTTATTTATTCATTTTTAATAAAAACTTTATGTACTTATAAAATTTCATATAAATTTTGTTCCTAATATGCTTCCTGTGATATTGCTAATAAATGCTAATAAGGGAAAAATAATTAAGTCCATTTGACTTGATTAAAAAAAGAAGTTAATAAACTATAAAGCAGGTGACTAGGAGAAAGAGTGAGCAATTAATTATAAGTAGTACATATGCCTAGGCAAGTAAATTACACCGAATTTTCATGATGCTTGTATACTATCACCCATTTTAATTTATTATTTATAAACTTAACATTTTTTAATCTACAATCTCTTAAAAATATTTTAAATTAATCTATTATATTAATAGTTATTAAAATTTGACAAAATTTATGACCTTAAACCACATTTATCTTTAATCTATTTCAAATTCATCTATTTCATTGTAAGCAGTTTATATGGCTATACAACTAAATTACACCCTATTTTCATGATCAATGTATAATATTAATCATTTTCATTCATGTTTCATAAATTTAATTTTTTTTCATTCACAATCTTTTAAAAATATTTTAAATTCATCTATTCTTTTAATACATAGTCATTAAAATTTGATAAAACTTGTCACTTCACATCATATATATATATATATATATATTCATTTGAATGTAATAAGAAAGTGAATGATTATTTGAACTAAAATTTATATTTTGTGTAGCATTTATTTAGCATATTATATTAAAATTTTTAACAATGATCTAAATAGATGAATTTGAAACATTTTAAAAAGAATATGGATGAAAAAAAATTGAATTTTAAGGTTTATGGATGAAAATAAAAAAAAATTGCAACCATGTAAAGCAAAATTCCTAACAGCTCATGGTAGCTCATTAAACTATTCTATAGTTATTTTGGGCTTATAATTAATTTGTTAAATTATTCTGCTTAAATGAAAAGAATTATAAACGGAATAAGCATCTAATGAATTGTTGATCAGAAAGGATACGTACATAAAGAAAGATTTATTCCTAAATTTTCTTTTTATTTAATTGGACTTGGAACAGACACAAATTTAAAGTTATGCCTTCCTGTTTGAAAGAGAATAAACCTAGCTGAGAAGCAATTACGAAACGGATGCTTTCTCCTCTAGCAAACCTGATACTATGTATATATGCCAACAACTCGAAGAGGTCAAGAATATATATTTAAGAGGCAATAAGCTATACCAATATCCCATAACAGAATCAGATTCCATTATTTAAAAAAAAATCCCATCATTTTTGCCTTTTAACATCAACTTTTCATCTGTTGTTCAAACACCCCATTGTTTGGATTCTTGAGAAAACGCCTGCTGCAGGCCTCATGACAGAAAGGGCAAGTTCCATTTTTCACCACCTTCCATTGATCCTTTTTCATGTTTTTTGTTCTAACTCTCCACTTTTATTAATTTCTCTGCAAACATGCACTGCAGTTTTGCTGCATGGTAATGAGGATCAATATTGACTGCAACGGCTGTTATAGAAAAGTAAGAAGAGCTCTTCTTGATATCCAAGGTGAGATCAAATATTCATCCTCGTCATCACCATCAAACTTGCTTACTGCAACTTGTTTTTTCATAATCTTTTGGTGTTTCTGCATATATCTACTTTATGGTGAATGTAGAGTTCGATACGCATTTGATAGAGAAGAAGCAGTGCAGGGTAAGCGTTTATGGCAAATTTATCCCACAAGACATTGCCATCAAAATAAGGAAGAAGACGAATCGCAGAGTGGAGATATTGGAAATACAAGAATTTAGCATCAACAATGAACAAAGTCATGAGGAGAAGCCATTGATGATCTGTGCTTCTTCTTGTAAGAATCTTGAATCCAACCAAAACCAAATTGCAACCTGTGTAACATGTACATGATGACTATAGTATATATATGAATTATGATGATTTGCTAGCTGCTGCATCAAGTAATAATATGTAAAAACCTGATCTGTTAGTTATATTGCTCTAAATTTACCAAAAAAATTTTATACAACATCAACTAAGTCAACTCGATGCATGAACATTTCTATCTTGCATAACTATCAATTATACTTCTTTTGTATTTAATTATTTAATTTAATTAAAAAGTACTAAAATTTGAAATCTTGAAGTCTCAAATTCAATTCTCATATATAATGTGTAAATTTAATCGAATTTTATGATGAATATTATTTGTTTGTATAATTCAATGTAATGATCTTTTATATGAATGCAATATTTAATTATTATTATAATTTTTTATATTTGTAACTTTATAAAAAATAATATATTCAATTGAATTGTTTAAAAAATTAATTTACTATTAAAATTTGAAATTTCTCAATTCCAAATACAAAAAAAAAAGAAAAAAAGTAGCATAATCTGGGTGCTTAATCACAGGGATTCATGCAAACAACACGCTTTCATGTTATTGGTTTGGGCTTGTGTAAGATTGATGGAGAGCCTTCTTAGTAATTTCATGAAATTTAACCATCAATATAACATAAAATAATTTCATAATCTATATAATTTTATTTGTAATGTCAAAATCAACAACATTTTTAAAAATTTAAAAACTTTAAAAAGATATATAACTACAATGAACACAAAGATGGTTATTTAAAATATAATAGTAATAAAATTTGTATAATTTTATTACTAAGTATGTGAGAAAGAAAAAAAAAAAAAGGTGATTTGTTTTATTATAGGGAGGATGCTCTTGTTGTTGTGATGCAGCCTAGCATTATTGGCTTCTTTTAGATTTCAATTTTGTTAATCTGCAAAATCATTTTTTCATCATTAAATCATTTTTTTTCTTTCGAATATTAAAACTCTATCATTATATTATTTTCTAAGAAAACTTTTTTTTTTAGTTTATATACATTTGTACTAAATATAATAATTAGTAATTAATATAATTAATTTTAAATGATTAAGAAATATTATTTTATATAATAATTTTAAAAAGTGTCCTTTTTTTTTTAATTTTTAAAATGTGTCTTAAAAACAATGTTTAGCAAAATTCTTATTACAAATATTCACTTTAGTGTGAAACTTAAATACAAAAATTTAAAATGTATGCATATGAGTATTTGACTCAATAATAAATAATTAAATATATATTTCCTATTTAAAAAGCTGGTTCTGACTTTCTGCCTTACAAATAAAAAATGTATAGTGTTTATAATATAAAGTTTTTATCAAAGGTTTGATTTTAATTTTGTGGTTCTTCGTTTAGATAAATAAATAAATATCCGATTAAAAGCGAAAAGAAAAACAAAACAAACTGGGACGGGCTGTGCTCGGCAAATAAATGATTCGAAATTCCCATCGTAAAACACTGAAATAGTTACTATTTATCGGTGAGTCAGTAAAAAAAAAAAAAAAAAGATCAAAGTAAAAAGCTTGCGGTAAAAAAGGAGACCCTCTTCCGTCGAGAATCGAGTTAATTTTACAGAAATTCAATCACAAAAACATTAAAAAAAAACAAACAAACAAACAAAAACAAAAGGGAAACAAATTTTGACAAATATATATCGATCTTTGTCTCTCTCTTTCTCCGCCTAAAGATAAGATCGAGTTTCGAACAGACCACCAATTGACTGAAACCGGCGAAAGGTACTCCGGTTTTTCCTTTTTCACTGTAGGAAAATTTTATTCTCCGAATTATAGATCTCATCGATGGTCGTTTTCAGCCGATATAAGTTCCAAAGATTTTTCATGTCTTTTTCGAATTGTTATTTGATTGGATCACTTTTTTTTTAAGCTATTTTAAGGTTTCTTATAATCCAAATTTATTGCAATTAATGCGTGGTTAGTATCTCTCCCTTCCTGATCCCCCTGTTTGGTTACTTAGAAAATGAAGGAAAAGTTATAAGATTAACTTAGGTTAAATAGTTGTTCGTGTTTCTTAACTTTGATCTCTCCTTTTTCAGAATTTTGATTTCTGAAATATAATTAAATAATTAATTTTAGTTTATTGGCATGTTTCCAGGTGTTAGGTATTGTGAGTTAACATGGCAATGATTGATGAGCCTTTGTATCCCATTGCGGTGTTGATCGATGAGCTCAAGAATGAAGATATCCAGCTTCGTTTGAACTCGATCCGTAGGCTTTCTACGATTGCACGTGCTCTTGGGGAAGAAAGGACACGAAAGGAATTGATTCCATTTCTTAGCGAGAACAATGATGATGATGATGAAGTTCTCCTTGCCATGGCCGAAGAATTGGGAGTTTTTATTCCTTATGTTGGAGGTGTGGAATATGCTAATGTTTTGCTACCTCCGTTGGAGACTCTTTGCACTGTTGAGGAAACCTGTGTGAGGGACAAGGCTGTGGAGTCGTTGTGTAGAATTGGTGCCCAGTTGAGGGAGCAGGACTTGGTTGAGTCCTTTATTCCATTAGTGAAGGTTGGCTTCTGCTTTTTGTTTTCGTTTTCCTCACATAAAATGTATTATTATATAACATTTAAATAGTTTTGCATGCTTATTGAGATAGAAATTAGGAAGCTGAATGACTTGAATGTGGATGCATGATTAGTATTTCATCTTCTTTTCTATTTCTTAGGAAAGATAAGATAAAATAAAATATTGCAACAAGGAACTACACCATGTGTGTGTGGTGAAAAGACAAAATATTGACATAGAGTTCAGTTTTGGCTTTAAAGTTTGTGTGGTGAAACGATTGTTAATGGAAGAAAGGTATTCCCTAATAGTGCATGAAAACTCTATAAACCAGAAAGTTGATGAAAGACCACTTCATCATGTGTTTCGTGTTTCTAAATTAGTAATATTATGTTGGTCTGCCATAAACCTACAGACGTGCATGTTCTGCTGCTCCGCCTTGTTGTCATTTGGATTATGGTACTGTATATAATATGATTATTCCTAGGCCTGGTGATCAGGACATGGCGTTGTCCTTAATATATGCTCAAATTCATTTTTAATTATACTCCTAATTATATTTGATTTAGCTTTACCTCACTGCAAATAGAATGACCGTTGTTTCTTTGAATGTGATTGTCTCCAACATCCAGAGATTGGCTTCTGGTGAGTGGTTTGCAGCTCGAGTTTCCTCATGTGGTTTGTTTCATATTGCATACCCAAGTGCCCCAGATGCATTAAAAACTGAACTAAGAACTATATATGGTCAACTTTGCCAAGATGACATGCCCATGGTTAGGAGATCTGCAGCAACAAATCTTGGAAAATTTGCTGCTTCTGTAGAAGCACCTCATTTGAAGGTGGATATCATGTCTATATTTGATGATTTGACGCAGGACGGTATGTAGATTACCTAATTATCTTTTTGATTCAAATTCTCATCACTTGTTTTGCTAATAAATCATTGTCGAATATATGCTTTAAAATATATTAAACGGACAAAAGTGCAGGATAAGTGATTTGATTTAAACAATCCTGGTCAGAAATAATGAGGGGAGAGTTTAGAAGCCTTATGGTGTTTTTGTCTCTTTTAGAGGGAATGGTTTTAGGTTTAAACTTGTAGGAAGGAAGAGGGACTGGGATCGAGGTAGTGCTAGTGGTCTTCTCTTTTCTACTTCTACGGGAAGTTGCATTTCTTTTGGTATTCAAAAATAAAAGAGTGCGTTTTGTAATTTGCAACTTCCATCGCTTTTATCCGATAAATTCATAGTTTGTTGCTTATTAGCAAGAGTCATGGATAGTCACCCAACAAATTAGATCGTAGTATATTTAAGCAGTTTTACCAGCATGTGCATCCATAACCTTTTTTTCTCCTCCAATCTTTACAAACAACTATATCAAAGAATCTGTGAAATTTATCCAGTGTTTCATGTGTAAAGCATAACTAAGGTCAATGATCTACTTTAGGTTTTAACCTTATTTTTATAAATGAAAAGGTAAACGAATCCCTTGTCTATGGTTGTTTATTCATACTTATGCATTTTTTTTTTCATATTTAGTTTTCCAGTATTATTGTCAAGTTCATACTTTATGGTAGGGTTGAAAAGCCTATTTTCTTCAATTTATCATCCCTGCAGATCAAGATTCTGTCCGATTATTGGCTGTTGAGGGTTGTGCAGCTCTTGGAAAGTTGTTGGAACCCCAAGATTGTGTGGCACATATTCTCCCTGTCATAGTTAATTTCTCCCAGGTAGACCATGTGTGATGAATATTATGTTACAAATATGTTAGGATCTCTAAAATTGCTCCATTCTTATTTTGTCACCTCCCCCCCACCCCACCCCCCCCCCAACAATCTTTCTGAGGTGATTGAGTTGAACTTTGTATTGTCTTGTCTGCTTTAGTACTACAATTTCAGCATAAGTTATTTAAGCTCTTTACATCACTAGAAAATTTATGAAAGTCCTTTTTCCCCTTATATCTGAAACTAGCCATTGAAGAGGTTGAGGATTTCTTTCACCCTTCTGCTCTAAGGTTGAAGATGAAACTTAGCCACTGTTCTTCTGAATAAATGACATTGCTGGATAAAGTTTTTGGCCATCTTGCTGGCACAGTACCATTATTGCATCCATAAAATGTTCCAGCATATTTTTAATGAAATGGATAATCACTCTTTGTGATTCCACCTCAAACAGCATATTCTCCATTTTGTTATGAGGGTCTTCATTCTGTGTTATACTGTTAATTGGGATGTCTCATATCTTTAGTTTTTAACCAAATTCTTGAAACTGATGGTTTAAATTCACCCTACTAGAAATCAGTTAACCTCTAAGGGTATAAATGTTTTATTCTTCACAAATTTTGTTTTTACTGTTCATTTCTTTGAATATATCTGGATAAATGTTTGATGCAAATATTGTTGCATGGCTTCTAGTTAATTTGAAGGCAAAATATTTAGCTATTCTTGCTTCAAGAAGTAAAGTGAAATGAAATAGAAATTATTATTCTTTTAATTCATTTTACCTTTTTCCTTTTTCTCTCTATCCCCATTCTTCAGTTCGGTAATTTATATTTATGATTGATTTTTTTTTTTTTTGAAATGGTATTACTTGGTGTTCTAGGATAAGTCTTGGCGTGTCCGTTACATGGTTGCAAATCAATTGTATGAGCTGTGTGAAGCTGTTGGTCCCGAGCCTACCAGGTAATCTCTATAATCATGTGGCATAAACCGTTATATATTTTTTTCTTTCCTGACTTCCATTATTATACTTGTTTCCCTCCATTTTGCCTTCTTCCTGTTCCCCCTGATCTGTATTGATGAATTTGCTTGGTTCATCTCTTTTTAATTGGAAATCCATGCAATTGGCTTAGGTCATTTATCAATTATCATGCTTGATGGTTTCTGTTACACTCTTACATTTACTTTGAACAATGCCTTTTTGGTGATGGGCTTATCAATTATCATCGAGTGATATTGTAAGGTTTACATGTATAGGTTGGACCTAGTACCTGCATATGTTCGCCTACTTCGTGATAATGAAGCTGAAGTACGGATAGCTGCTGCTGGAAAAGTAACTAAGTTTTGCCGAATTCTGAATCCAGAATTAACAATTCAGCATATTCTTCCTTGTGTCAAGGTGAAAGTGCTTATGGAATTCTTTGCCTTCACCCAAGTTTTTTTTTCGTTTGTAGCAGTAATCTAGTTTCCACACTGTAGCGATGTCCTGTCTAAATTAGTTATTGTTAACCACTGTAGGAGCTATCGACGGATTCATCCCAGCATGTTCGATCTGCTCTAGCTTCAGTTATAATGGGAATGGCACCCATTTTGGGGAAGGTAACCGCTCTCTCTTCTCTTGTGCTTGGATAGTCCACCTTCAATGAAATTCATTTGTTTGTCTGGAAGTGGCAGGGGTTACATGATGCTTTTTGGTATGGGTAACTGTTTAATTTGTTGAATAAATGATCATCTTCTCTTCTGACCACATTTTCTGGTCAGCCATCCTTATGTTAGCTGCATGATATAAGTTAGTGTAATGTGGATTTGTCAATTGCTTTGACTGAGGAGCTTTTTAGTGTTTCTTACCTGTGTGCCTGGGTACCTAATTAGCAAAAAAAAAAATTTCTGACTGCTTGGTGTTTTCTGAATAACAAGCTCTATTCAGATTTATGTGGGAGATAGGCTCTTTATTCTTTCCATGAACAAAGTCGAAAAATTATTTTTTCATGTCGTCTGGGCAAGTTTGAAAAATTATTATTTTGTGTTGAAAATTTAGATGTCTTGCTGGTTTTTTATTGTTGGGTCTCATATTATAATTGAAATTGCATTCACTCTATATACGTTGCAAACATTTTTTTTTTAATTTTTTGTTTGCATATAACGTAATCTCCTTTGATGGTTGTAGGATGCTACCATAGACCAATTGCTTCCGATATTTCTTTCTCTTTTGAAAGATGAATTTCCAGATGTCCGACTGAATATCATTAGCAAGCTTGATCAAGTCAACCAGGTTATTATTTTTAAGATGTATTAAGAACAATAATTACATTTTTTTATCATTTCCATTCTCAAAACATCCCCATCTTTTGGTGATATCGTTGAACAGTTTTTATCCAACTTTTAGCTTGGATCTGATTGTGGACTAAATGGTTTTTATATTTCCTATGTTTGACTGGTAAGTTAAAGGAAAACTTTGACTGGACTAACTGCTAAATCGTTCTCAGACTCTCCTCATTTTCCAAATAAAGTTTGAGACTTTGGTTTTATTTTAGTTGCTGGATAAAACACCAAATACTGACTCTTCCATCTGGCCACAATAACTATGAAGTTACATGTCTGACTATAATGCAGCAATTGGTGAAAGTTGTAGGCTGGAAACCTTATTATTGTTTGAGGGATTCAAGTTGTCAAAATGTCAGTTACTTTTGAAGGTTTAAAATGTATAAAATAAACAAGCCTTGTAGATTGATTGACTAAATAAGGCCATTACCTAACGTGTATGCATCTTCTTGCATGTATACATGTCAATTTGTGAATCTAAAATGAGTGTGGTGGAAATTCCACCATACTCGGTCAGTCCTCTTAAATAACAATGTTAAATTTCTTGTTGCTAATGCATTAAGGAAGTTCCTTTTCAGCTAACATGAATCTCTGAGGTTTGTATTTAATGATGTGTTATGAATTAATTTTTTGGTACAAATGAGAGCACTGAGGCTGTGAAATCTAGGATCTTTAATGAAACTCCATACTACCCTTACCACTTGAGCTAATCTGGTGTGACAATGTTGTCATTGGTTTTAGTAATATTTGACTGGCGGTTATTTCCTGCAATTTCCTTATCCCATCTTGTTATTTTAATAATTTGTTTTGGTGCAGTGCTTGGAAGAACTACTTATTATGAGCATGTTAGTGAGTATATCTCATATATTCAAATACAGCTTAGATAATGTACTTGTCATTGCAGGTGATTGGAATTGATCTCCTGTCCCAGTCCCTATTGCCAGCAATTGTGGAACTTGCAGAGGATAGGCACTGGAGGGTTCGGCTTGCAATAATAGAATACATACCTTTATTGGCAAGTCAGTTGGGTGTTGGCTTTTTTGATGACAAACTTGGTGCACTCTGCATGCAATGGTTAAAAGATAAGGTGCAAAGAACTTTGTTATGGAGCAAAAATCAATGAAATTTATGTTCTTTATGGTTCTATCCTAGTTTGTATCATAATGAAATAGATGTCAATGTCAGTATTGGAAAATCTCCCTTTATATTTGAGAATCCACTATTGAATGTTGGTCTTCTGATTTTATGTTATAATCAATGGTTTCTGGTGAAATAGGAGAAAAAACCAATATTTAAAAGCTGTTCTGTTTGCTTTAAGTTTTGTTTGTGTTACAAGTCTACCTTTAAGAGGTGATACTGAGAACTAAATATTTTAATATTACAAATAAATTTTGCTAACATTCATTGGCATCCATTGTAGGTCTATTCCATTCGTGATGCTGCTGCTAATAATGTGAAGCGTCTGGCAGAAGAATTTGGACCAGATTGGGCAATGCAGCACATAGTTCCACAGGTCAGTCTACTTATATTAACAAAAATTTAATTCCTTTTTTTTTTTTAATTCTAAATGAGTAAACAAAAGTAGATATCTAAAGAAGTTGGTTCTCAATATGATGTCTCTGTTTTTTGGGAAATCTGTTGACAGGTTTTGGACATGATTAACAACCCTCATTATCTGTATCGGATGACCATTCTACATGCAATTTCTCTACTTGCCCCTGTTATGGGCTCAGATATTACTTGTTCAAAACTACTACCTGTGGTTGTTAATGCTTCAAAAGATAGGTAATGCTGGTGCATTCTGAAGCCTGATTTGAAGTTCTTTGACTTGAATTATGAGACTAAAAATTGCATTACACAGGGTACCCAACATCAAGTTTAATGTGGCCAAGGTGCTGCAGTCACTTATACCTATTGTTGATCAATCTGTGAGTAAATTTATTCACATTTTAATAATTTTCATGTAGTGGAATTCTAATATTTGATTTTTTTCCTTAAACATGTTGAGTGCTTAGTGTAATATCTCCTGGGTGCTGAAAATTGGTATATGTTTCATAGCTCCTTAATTGGGATGTGAACACTTATTTACATATTACGCTAGATTCCTTTCCATTAAAAAAAATGCCATGTTATCTTAAAAAATTGAAAGAAATATTAATGAAAATGGGAAATAAAAGAAAAAGGAAAAAGGAAAAAAAAAAAAAAAAAACAGAAAACATGTCTCGCTTAGTCTTACAGAAAATTTCAAAGGTTTCAGTTTTAGTATTTTCCCTCTTTTTTTTTCTTGCTTTTTCCTTTATCTAGAAGATTATAGGATGTGTTTGGCACATAATATTATGATAGGATAGGATGAAGACGATATTATGAATATGATTATATTAAATAATTTCATTCTATCTTGTGTTTGATATGTGCAAGAATTAAGATATAATGTATTTATTGATCAAAATTATCATTTTTCAAAATTTATATAATTTAAATTATTAATATAATTTTTAAGAGTATAACATGACGTGTAAATTCAATTCCATGGATTAAAAATAATTTTTTTTATTTTGAGAGGATTGAATCATCTTATACCAAAAAAATAATTAATCTTTATCGTAATCCTATGTCTTTCTTTAAATACAAATCAAACATAATATAGAATGATTATCATCCTATACTATGCTCCAAACATGACCATATAGCATATATGAATAGAATGGTGGTGCAAATTGAAATCATCCGATGTTAGTAGGATATAATGAATAGGAATGCCACCTGTGATTTCTTTCTTTTTCCTTTATGTACCTCCTGTCTACATTTTTTTCCCCATTTGTGAATTCTTTAATTGGTTGATGTTATTGGCATGCGATTAGTAAAAAATAATGCCATATTGGCTCCTTAGCCCTCCTTCCTGGAATGGGAGATGCCATTTGATTTTAGGGTTTATGTATAAAAGAGGGTGTTGTGCTGTTTTAGTTTGTTCCTGGATTTGGAATATAATTCAGTGTTCTTGAACGATACAGGTGGTGGAGAAGACAATCCGTCCATGCTTAGTTGAATTGAGTGAGGATCCCGATGTCGATGTCAGGTTTTTTGCCGGCCAAGCTCTAGAATCAAGTGATCAGGTCATGATGTCCAGCTAGATAATGACATTAGTCATTTCTTTTTGTTTCTTCTTATCCCTCCAGTTTTTTTCTTTTTCTTTGTAATGGTATTTTTTTTATCCTTGAAAATTCAGAAACCCACTTGCAGATACAGGTAATTTTTTGTTTGAGGTGCTGAGTTCCTTTATTGTTTTTTTTTTTTTTTATTAGGAAATAATCTTAATCTTACTTGAGTATCACTTTGAAGTAGTTCTAAGTCCAGGAATTTTATTAATTATTCCTTTTCCATGCTGGTTGCCTACAGACTGCAAAATTTGTCCAACTGCTTTTGTTTCTCTACTCGTGTAATGTGATTCTATTTTTAAAATGTGGAAACGTGCTGGCAGAATCAATCCTCTTACAATTTTTTTTATCGTTGGTAAATGGTGATGTTTTTCTGCTCTACTGTCAAATATTTCTCTATACGACCTAATAGGTAAACACCATAATAACAATCCATCGAGGTTTTTGTTTGTGGTTTTAAGGTGCAATTTAATCTCACGGTTTCAACTTTCAATATCCATACGTGTTGCCCCATTTTTACACATTTTTATTCATATAGACGGTAAGCCTGTTTGGCAAGCAAGTGCTTGGCCCTTGGAACAGCAAGGCAAAAATTCTTGGTCATGCTCAAGTCAATGGGTAACATGCCATCGAGCAGCTACTAGTCAAAACAGTGAACAAACTGAGCTAGAACAAGGTGAACAGTTGTTAAGCCAAATTGCGGTCCTGGACATGCTCGACGACCCGATCCGAATGGGATGAGCTGAAAATCATGTCCTCGAAGGTCTATATTGCGGTTAACAATCCTTTCCGGAAAAATATTTTTCAGCATTGTCGGACAATACTTTGGTGTTTTGCCCAATTGCCCAAAAGATCTGTGACTTCTTCGGGATATGATATCCATTAATCGTAACGTCCTCCATAGATCATGTCGAATTAGCAAAGGTGTAACTGGATGCAATCTTAAGCTTTCTTTCACCGCCATATCCAACTATCGTTGGGATTAATGGGTGGATTTAAATATGAAAGCATCACATCGACAAAATCCCTATGCTATTGTTCTCTTATTCATGCTTATCGATTATTTCCTCCAAGAATTTTCACAGCCTTTTCTTACTCCATCAAAACGTGGTCTGAGACCCTGGGTCAAGTATGTTTGGTTAAAACAATCCTCTATTTAGGAGTCTGTTAATGTATGCCCTTAATCTACGATAAATTATGTTTAGGGATAAAAATAATTTTTTTTAATAAAAAAAATTATACATATTAAGATTTGAATAAAAATTTATTATATGTCATTAATTATATGAATCAATCGAGTTAAAATTTGGATTCAACTCTTTTGTTTCTCTCACTTTTCATATCACTCGTTGAACTTGAATTACTCCACGTTGGCTCCATATTAGAGGCATAATTCCTTATTTTATTTAGATAATTATACAAAATGTAATTAAATTGTTAGACTTTTTCTATCTGAAATTGTTCGAATCTCAATGACACATTACTTGTAATTAAATGTAATTTGTAGGGAACTTTGTTTCTTCTCTGGTCATAATGTGAGTCTGACAAAAATGTTTCTAAGTTTAAATTGTTGGCTACCATCATTTATTATTTTCAAATTCGCCTTTTGGAAGATGGTCTGTAAAGAATGATTTTGTTTTGATCGTGTAGAACTTATTGAAAATTAATTTTCCTATAAAAAGATGCAAAAAGAGCATTGCATGTATATTTGTCAAAAAACACACTTGAATATCAAGTGGAGCAAGGAAAGGCTCATATAATCAGCTATATTGAAAGATCCTAATAACCTCAGGCCCTCTTCAATAAGTGGCTTCAAGTTGAATTTATCATCTTTACTATGTCCTAAGATCATCTTATACATGATAACTTAAATAAGTTCACCTACCTTCGAGCTAAGATCGACCACTTCACCAGCTTTGGCGGCATGCTTTAGCAACTTCACTAAATAATTCAACTTTTGATGCATTAAGAAGTTCCAAAGTACACCATTTCCCAACAGTGCGCCAATATGACCCATATTGCTCAAAAGCTAAGCCCTTGGTACCATATGACAAGTATTTGGAGGCTTAGACTTTAGGCCTACTAGCAAAAATAACATCGTGGGTCTTGAGAAATAGCTCGACAGCTTCTGGTGATGATACCACAATCGTTGGTACATAGCCTAGCCTTATTGACATTACGAAGCCATATTTTTTGGCTAAGTGATGAAGGCTTCGGTGTGGGAGACTGTTTAGTGTCATGGTTAGGCTTTGGTGTACCTTGATCCTGCCATGACTACTTGATGCAAGCAACAGATGAGATTTAGTCCATTGGATTTAGATTCCCAAAAAAGTGTGCGAGCAGGCGCGGGCCTCAAAGCAAGCCTTGGTGCAGACACCTTGGAGTTTGTTAGTTGGTCGAGTGCATTTGGGTGAAGTCATGTGCTGACTTCTTAGAGTGAGTTGATGGAGCAACAAGTGGAATTCTAGCTTTAATGGGATTAAAAGGAAGATCATTGGGCTTTGAGTTGGCTAAAAATGGCTTTAAGTCGGCTGATGAGAAAAATGTCATTATTATAAACATTGTTATAGTTCCTAGTAGCATAGTTGTGAAAGTTTCTACACTTTATATAAGGGATGTTTGGTATCAGCTATTTACCACTCCTATAGCTAACAGGCAAGTAAGGGCCTACTAGTATGAAGTAAGCTATTCCTAAGCACATATGGTGTTTAGATAGGTGAGTATCATTGGGTCACAAGTGTGGCATGGTGTCTCCTCGAAACATGGTAATCCTAAGGATGGTTGGGCCCAATAGGCCTCATATCGCGCTTTACATTAAACCATGAGGTTAGATGGTAGCATTTATTATGCCCTTTAGTTTCATTTCATTGAGTTGGATCATAAGCAACCAAGAATCATATAAAGGTGCTTGTATAGTAAGGGCACCAATGAGCTTGATGGATAAGAGGGCTAATAGGTAGGCATGCCGTTAAACCCTTATGACTATGTGGTAGAAATATGTTGCAGTTGTGGCAACATACTCGAGTAACTCGATGAGATGCGAGCATGATATTGGGTGTCCATCATACATTCAAGCAACCTAAAGTAAGGCTAAGGGTTGAGGCCCTAAGATATACGCTTCATGGGAATGAAGGGAGCTTGGTATAGTTCTGGGCTGGCATGTGATAGCATTTATTTTGTGCTTTAAGGTTCTAGGCACTAGAGCTTCAGATGGTGCATATGGGTATGGGGTAGGATTCTCACCATGCTAGAAGGTTTTTGTGTTGTAAGGCTCGAGGTTGCATGCCCTTATGCAAGATCTTATTGAGCCAGTGCTCAAGACCGTAATGCTTGTACCCACTAGATAAATGCTTAGGCCCAAATTGTAACTTGTGGGCTGATTATGTGATAGAGGTTGGGTTTTTCCCTCAATGAGTTTAGGAATGATACGAGAGACATTATGGGGTCAGAGCCAAAAAGGGCTCACATTGATGCGGCTTAAAAGATCTATAGTGGGTTGTCTATGAAGAAATGGACTTGTAAAAGGTTAACCTTAACTATGAGTAGTTTTAATGCCACATGATTGCATGGTTTCAGCATAAGGAACGAATGGTCTCTGACACATGGTATTAGAGCCCAATTTAGGCTCAGTTATGGGACTAAAGTGACTTTAAATGGAGGCATTATGGAAATCAATTAAGGTGGTGCTAAACTTAAAAGGGCTATAGAGAGAAAATACTATTTTATGGCTGTGTGGGCTTAAGAATGAGCTATCGATGCGAACTATAGGAACATTGGCCTTGGGGTAAGGGTTTCAAATAAATTTTTGAATAGGAAACAAAAAGACAAGGGAGTCTAGCCTCACCTATCAATGGTGTTTGGCTTATATAAGCATTCAATACCCTTTGGATTATGGTCAGTTACGAGTTTTGATTGCAAAATGAGGCACAACATATAATGGTGTCTAGTTAGGCCATGAAGGCTAAAATGAGTTTTGCCTTAAGGGACATAAAATATGCTTGTTAAGATATGTTACTGATGTATGCACTTGCTGTGTTATAAGTGCCTTAGCAAGGGTACGAAACGAGATGAGTAATTGAGCTCTAAGTAAGGAGTTTTTTTTACAAAAGCAGATGAACTTATAAGGGTCATACGGTTAAATGAGATTGAGTTGGCCAAAGAGTATGATCATATGTGTTGTGTGGGTCAGTAGACCATATTGAGTTAGCTAAAAGAAATGACCCTATGAGTTATGATGGTCAATGGACTATGAGGTTATTCAATTCAATGAAGCAAGCAAGTGGGAGTTGGCTAGTGGATAAGGCCATTTGAGTTGGGTTGGTCAGAGGACTGATTGAGTTAAACAAGTCGATGGCCTTAGCATTACAAGTTACATCCGATCAATGGGGTTGGATGAGTTTAAGCAAGGCAGAGATAAGCTAGATGGGTTAAACCACATATGGGAAATTTTGAGTATACAAGCTGAGAGTAATTGCCCCAATTCCAAGCCAGTTAATGAACCCTAAGTATCTCTAAGTTGATGTACCTCAAGAATTGATCAAGTCAAAAGACCTTATACTTAAAGAGGATCAGCGGATCCTTGAGCATTGTTGAATGAGCTTATATGATGCCTTTATCCAAAGTTGTACCAAAGTAAAGTGTATAGAGAATGAAAGCAGATACGAGCTTTGAGTATATGGAACTAAATATGTGTCATGGTTATGTGCAAAGTTGATCTTAAGTAAACGTGGGGAAGCATCGTGACAACATGTGAAACTGATCCAAGGCAGCAAAGCCTACATAGTATTTAAGTTTGGAATTAAGACTAAGATTGTAAAAAGAAAATGCTGCCACAAGGGTTGGCTAGTCAGAAGGCACACCTAGAAAAGTAACCTTAAAGAGGCCAAGAGGATCCAAGTTGAGAGATGACCAAAGTGTTTGAATGCTACCATGCTAGGGTTTATTAAGGGTGATGCTGCATGAGTGCAATTGACTTAAGTACCATGTCAAGAGAGGCATATCAAAGAGTTGGTGCCATAGGCATATAGTTGGTGTGATAGGTTACGTTTGACATTTTGATGTATGGATGTTAAAGAATGATAGGTGGATGTTGCCTCTAAGATGTATGGTAAAAATACATTTTGATGGAGCTTTACTAGTATAGAGACACTAAGTGGTATTGGAGTTTTGATCAGAGACAATGGAAGATATTGTGATAGGAATTGTAAAGGTGATGGTAACGGCTAAAGCAGCAGAGTTTGCAGCCGATATGTGCTTCGGCCAATAATTGGAGATAGTCTTATCAGCGATAAGTAATTTCATTGAAGAGGTGAAACTAAGGTTGCCCTTACGCTGGCTAAATTTGCTTTAGTGAAAAGGAAGCATAGATACTGGGTCAAGGAGTACCCAGATTTTATTGATACAATTGTTGCAAATGATTGGAATCCTTATAAACACCCATTTTATTCTAAGATTTATAGGAATTAAAACAGACCTTTCATTACAAATTGGGTCTTAATATGAAAAATGAATTTTCAGATCAAAAATTAAGAGTCCAAAAATTTTAATTTTGCTTTTATTTTTAATTTTGATTTTAATTTTAGTCTTAATTTTGATTTTAGTTTTTAATTTTAGTTTTTATTATTTTTTGTCAAAAAGTCAAAAAGTTAAAAAAAATCATAAGTAAAAAAAATGAAGAAATAAAAAAAAATAAAAACGTGGGATTGTTGTGAAAAAGAAAACCATGATTTAGTTTATGATTCGATCTTGGGGCATAATTCATGCAAAGTTAAATCGCAGAGAATCAATTCATGAAGAAATAAAATCACAACGATATCATAAATTTAGTGAAATTGATATTTTTTAAATTGAAGAAGTATGAATCCCTACAAAAGACTTCAATCTGCAAGTCACAGGGGAATGAGAAAGAAGGATACACGGATAGCAATTAAGTTCACAATTAGAGGCCATTCTTGGCAAATAGTTTTCAAACAGAGCAAATGGAAGCAACGAGCAATACATAAAAGCAACACAGAAAAGTCTCGATCAACCAAGGGGAGGCAATCAATATAGATGCAATAATAAGCAACCAAAAAGGCATAATCAATAGGAGGAATTGGCATAACAATTGGGAGAAAAAGGCTATAAGCACCAATCAAATTTAGAACCCATAGAAAGCAATTTCAAGTTAGAAAACAAGACACCAAAATCAACAATTACCAAGCTTCGAAAACTAATCCATACCTTAACCAATTCAGCAAAGATTCAATTCTTAAAAGCAATAGGCACCAAAAAAGCCTAAAAAACCCAAAAATAGACCAAAATCCGATAGACAGTAGCATTAGCAAAGAACACCAAAGCCCAAAAAGCCCATACTTAGAACCAAACCCATCCACAGCCTAGCAACCCAAAACACAAAAAAACTTAGAAAAACAAACAAGTTTTCTTTTCCTTTCCTATCTGGCAACAAGTGGTTTGGGCTGTGGGTGAAGAATAGAGGGAAGAGAATTTAAAAAAGAGCTTTCGGGTAGGAAAAAGAAGAAAGGGAAGGAAAATCATAGAGGAGGTTTTTTTGTGGCATTGGCTTCAGTGGTGTTCAGTTATGGACTGCCAGATTTTGGATTTGTTTGGGCATTCTTGAAAATTCTAGTAAATTTTAAAGAGAAAAAGAATTTGAAAGCATAAGAGAAAAGGCTAAAAAAAGAAAAAAAGATCCGTGTGAAAACTATATTCGACCCACATGACCCGATTCATTTGGTAAAACTTTTTTTTATTTTTGATTTATTTTCGTATTTGTTATTTCAAGTGTTGATTGAAGTAAAACAAAAAAAAACTTTGATAAAATATTTATTATTTGCATGCTTTTATTTTGATATTTTTGCATGAACATATAATTGCTTGATATTTCACATTGGTGCATGAATAATAAATATATTTGCATGATTATTTATTAGTTGTATGATTTATTATATATTTTTGTATGATTAATATTATATTTGTGTGACAATTTACTGGCATGATTTTTAATTTATTTGCATGTGATATTTATTATTTGTATGATCCATTATTTGCTTTATTTATAATATATTTGTATGATTAATTACTTATTTGCATGATATCTCATAATTGCATGATTATATTATTATTGTATGATATAAGATATTATTGTATGATATTATTTGCATGATAATTTTTGTTTATTTTAATTAATTAATTTTTTTAATTTTAAAAAAAGGTTTTCAAAATATAATTTTTCAATCCTATCAAACTATTGGAAGATTTAAATATTGAATTAAATTTTACTAAATTATTGGAGTACTTAATGAATTTTCTTGAAACAAATAATTTTTCAATCTTATCAACAAATTGAAAAATAATCATTGATAGAAAATCTTACAAACATATTAGAAAACATTTTTGAAAATAAAATTATTTTTATAAAAAAATAGTTTGTGAATCTTTGATGATAGAAATAATAAGAGTATTGCAAATAACAATCTCTATATAAATTCTTAGGTTAAAAAATCATTTTCTAAATTTTACTAACTTATTAGAGAATTTAGATAAGAAATTTTTATACTAAGGTTCTAAATCTCGTTTTTATTAAAGAAATGAATCCGACAATAGAACTTCTTCAAAGTATAACAAATAGTCTCTTTGAATACTTCTGAGGTGAAGAAATGTTCTTAAATTATTACCAACATATTAGAGTAGTTTAAGAAAAATTTTTAATATTAAATTATTTGATCAATTATAAATATGTTTTAAGGCTTAAATAATTCGAAATCAAGCTAGTATCATCCTTTAGATAAATGCTATGAGGGTGCTATAATATTTTTCGCACGTAACCATACTCTTGAACCTAAAATCTAGTTTCATGGACTAGAATCTACTATTTAAAGATACCTAAGTCAATCTTGAGACTCCTCTTTAAAATGGGATAAATTTGTTAGGTGACTAATCATACATAAACAAAAAAGATTTGTGGCGACTCCTAAATCTATGTTTAACGATAGGTCAACAGATTTATACGTTATGATAGTTTAGCGACTCTACTAGGGACGGTTGAGAGTCAGGCTAGTAAATGATTTTTTGTTATCCAAATTTAACTTAATAAATTTAAGAATTTTTTTCTAATTATTTGTATTTTATTTATTTATTTGTTTAGTTATATATGTCATTCACTTTGCATATGCATGATATAAGTTCTACACCCGAGCTCCATTCCTTAAGAGGGAATAAAGTATCTACGCCTTCATGAGATTTCATGTCTTTTCATGGGCTAGCAAAATACCCTAACTTAAATTGAACCTTTTCAATTTATAGCCTATGATGGGCAAGAATTAAGGTGCCTTACTAGTTTGTGATGGATAATGATGTGAGGAACAATTTAGAAACTTTTAGAGTCAATCCTAAATCACATATATTAAGCTATAATGGACTTAACCCATAGGTAGAGCCATGTCTTTTCTTTTAATAGAAATAATCCAAATTAGATCACATGCCTTTTGACTTATGCAATAACTTGTTTTTTTTTCTTTCTTTATATTAGATGCTAACTTTTTTTTTGTTTCTTATTTCTTTAAGTTTGTAATTATTTATTTATTTGTTTGTTTGTTTGTTTGTTTATCTATATTCATTCATTTCATGCATCTTACTCATTCATAAATCATCCCCATTCATTCATCATGTCATTGCATAATAAAAATCTTTTGCTTATCTAAGATAGCAATTCAAAAGATATGGGTGGTCAATTAGAAGCACAGATCCAAGTCTTGAAACTCAATCAAAAGGAATTTGGGTATGACCTATGAATAAAAATGCAGCTTGCCAAGCTGGTGGAAAGGGTTGAAAATGTTAAAGCAACATGTTCAAGAGTCTTTACCAACCCTAATTCAACCACTTTGTCAGGACCAAAAAGTCTTTCATAATACTAATGCCAATCTAAGTTATGCCAATTATCTAATGGCCTAAAAAAAAACCAAGTCAGGAAAAAGGCAGAAAGGATAAGGCCTTTTAACCTTGTGCCAACTTCGCAAATTAGCTTATACCCAAATCTACAACTAGTTATTCCTCAACAACCACTTTTGGCATCCTAAACAAGAGTTGCTTCCATTCAACCCCCACAGATAGGCCTATATCCATATACCTTCCCAATTATGAATAATGCTTTCTAAAACTCTAGTGCTTATCAACCCATCCAGCAGTCAAGTTTTCCTATGAACTCTTGGGTGAATACACCTAATTATACTCTAACACTTGCACTTGTAATTCAAATAGCTATTCAACCCAAAAAATCATTGAGTAAAAAGAAAAAGGAACCGTCATTGATCAAATTCTTGTAACTTACACTGCATTATTCCTATTATTCCTTAAAACTATTTAATTGTACCAGTTCTTCTAGAGTCACCAAAACCTTCTTATCTTAAGTTGTTTGATGTTGAGACTTAGTGTGATTATTACTTTAGGAATATGGGCCATTTAATAGAAAATTGCTCTGTTTTCCAAATATAAGGTGTAAAGTTTAATCAAACTTAGTGTGTTGAGTTTTGGGAATAAAAGAAAGCCCCATATTATTAAGAGGTCATTGCCTAATCATAGTAACTGAAGAACTTATCCATGTTAATACCAAAATCTTAAAGCTAAAGAATAAGACTATGCAATAGATTAGAGGATTTTTTTGGGTGTTTTTGTCAAAATAATTTATAATTTTTAATTAATGACTTTTTTTCTTCTCTTTCTTATTATGTAATAGCATTCAATGCATATATCCATTCGTTCATATATAATTTTTTTTCTTGCATAAATTTGTAGTAGACATCATCTTAACCTTTAATTGTGGTAATAGAGTTCAAGAGCTCGATCATCAAGGTAATTTACTTGTCACTTATGGAGCTAGAACAACATAGTCGAATTGAGAAATTTAAGAAAGCTCAGATAAAATGAGAGAAATTCTAGCCTAGATAATGAAAATGCTAAAAAATTTAAATAGAGAGAAAGAAGTAGAGGAAGCCTGTATATAAGTATCTCAAGGGGCATAATCACAATAAACATCATTTTTTAGGGCATACTCTTATCCCAAAAAACCTTTAAGAGCCACACAAAGACAGCTTGAGGGATACACTATTCTTGGTAGAGATAAATCCGATCCAACCCAAACCTTTAATGATCCTAAAAAGCTAGAAAAATTGAAAAAAAATTCATTTAAAGTAATAGAAAATTTAAGTACTCAAAAGCAGAGGATCTCATAAAGAAGAGGCTTCGAGCTATTGAGAGAATAAATTTTTATGGATTTATGGATGCATCGAAACTTTGCTTAATGGCAAATACGATTGTTTCGCCCAAGTTTAAGGGCCTCAAATTTGATAAATATGATGGGACTAAATACCCAATTATTCATGTCACTATGTACTGTAAAAAAATAACTATTTATGCTTGTGATGATAAACTCTTAATGCATGAATTCCAAGATAATCTTACGAGATTTGCTACTATGTGGTATGTTCAGTTGGATAGAATTCGCATTATTTCGTGGAAAGAATTGGTTAAAGCATTCGTAACTTAGTACAAACACATTGTAGAGTTAGCCTCAAATTGATTGTTTCTACAAAACATGAAAAAAAAAAGATGTTGAAAGCTTTACAGAATATGCTCAAAGATGGAAGGATGTTGCTATCGAGGTTCAACCTCCTTTAACAAAAAAAAAAAAAAACCTACAGTCTTGTTTGTCAGCACTCTTAAAGCTCCATACTATGAAAGGATGATCGAAAATACAACAAAAAATTTTACTAACATGGTTATATCAAGGAAGATAGTAGAGAATGTCGTAAAAAGTGATAAGTTTAAAAAAGATGATGTAGTTACCGTAAAATATGTGAGTATTCCAAGAATGGAAATAAAGATGCTCAAGCTGTGATGTATGAAGAAAAACGGTTTGAGGCTTTACTCCATACCATCTTCATCAACCCTATTACCTTACCATAAATAAACTTTCTTAAAATCTTTATTTTTACTAGCCAACCCAACAATCAATTCTTCATATAAATCATTATCCCCAGTTTGCTACACGACCATTAAATAATCAAAGAAGGTCAAGAAACATTTTTGAAAAAAATCCCATTTTTAAATTTTGATCTTTTACCTTTACTGGTAAAGTACCAGTACCTTACCTCAATTTTTATGAAAGCAATTCTGAATCCATGAATAAAGAGTTATGATTCAAATGGTAAATGTGATTATCATAATAGGGCAATTAGGCATTGACTGAGAAATACAAACAGTTGAAAGAGAAGATTGAAAGTTATATCCATAGTGGCACCTTGACCCAAGAGCCTTTTGAGCAATGAAAAATTGCTTTATCATAGGTTGATTTTTCTTTGTACATAAAGTCATTGGTTTCTAATGAGTTTTGATTGTTTGGGTTCTTAGATATACAGGTGAAAAAAATCTTAAGAAATTTGGTGATTACTATTAAAAATGAGTATCTTGAGTCATTTCTTTGAATATTTCATTCTTTTCAATTAAAAAATTAAAAACCTTGAGAATATTTAGGGATGAAAGTTTTAAAACTTCACTCCATTTTGACCATGAAGAACCTTAAAATTTATTGATTTTCATTTGGGCTATGAGCAATGAGATAGTCAATTAATTTGAAAATCTTTTAAAGCACTCTCCTAAGCTTTTTGAATTTTGGTGATTTGATAAATGTCAAAGCTATTTCAAAATTTTTCACCACCTAAATTCCTTGAGCCATACTTTTCCAATTTATTTAGTATTTTGGGCTTGTGCAACATTCTTATCCTTTTTCAATCTTTCATCAAACGATTCTCTTTCCTTACCTTAAGGTAAATTTATTAAAAAAAATTAAATTTACTTAATGTCTTAAATAACCCTTTGGATAGATGAACATTTGAATAGGTTTGTTATCAAAATGCATTATCAGTATAAGTTACAAAATAAAAAGAATTGATCATGAAATCATGCATGTAAAGTATTTAAATCTAAAATCAATTAGAAAACAAGTTATCTTCTGAAAACTACTTTTCAACGTGCTTAAAATGAAAAATGACCATATTTCATATTCCCTTCACAAAAGAAAAAAAATCTATTTACTACCCTTTTTGAGCTTGTTGATTATTTTTTTTTGAATGAATCCTAATTAAGGATCATCCTTTAAATCTAAAGGCAAGTTAAAAAAAAAAGAGGGGGAAATCTCATCAAGATAGCATGTGATCTTGTGTTGAGGGTTAAAATATAATACCTTATATTAAGGGGTAGGTTTAAAATAAGATAAGTTCTAAAAATTTTGAACTTATGCAAAAAAAAAAAAAAGGAAAAAAAAAAAGAAAGGTGAAAGGTAAAAAGGCATGTTTTGGAAAAAGAAATATGTCTTTGAAAAACAAAATTATCCTTGGTTTGATAACCATTAAATACATTTTTGGGCCTATTTATCTTTTCTTTCAAAACCTTAAACCCTGGCTTATGTTACATCATTTGAAAGGTCCATTTTGATCATGTGTTGATACCTAAATTAAAAGCTTATTCCTTAGGAAATCATTATGATTTAGTTTTAGATGAATTTTGAATGCTCATATGTATGATAGAATAATCTAAAAAAAAAGAAAAAAAAAAAGAAAAGAATGAAACTTTAGGATGAAAACTCGAAAGGTTAGTCTAAAGCAAGATTGAAGCTTTGAAAATAACTCATGACTTTTCATGCATTAAGGAAGAAGTAAGAAACTCCAAAAAAGGATTTTAAAGGGACATTAAAGACTTTTCTTTAAAAGCCTAAGAAGATCAACCTCACTATGAAGATTCCCTCTAAAATTTGGACCTTGTTCCTATTTCAAACTTAAAATTTTGAACCTGCCATAATTGATCTTGACATTTATTAAAATAACACATATCAAGAACTGAAAGGATTATCAAAAGACGATTTTCATTTGAAAGCCTAGATGAAAAAATGTTCTTGTTCTTATTTAATGGTCAAATTTTTTTGCTAACTAAGATTTTTCCTGATGCTCCAAGCCATTGCATCTTTTTGGAAAAACCAAGTTGTGATTCATCACAGTCATTCAAGGTAATAATTACCAATTTTTAAAAGATGTGATCACATATGTAAAATTGATTCATTTTTAGAAAGATATTTGTGTGGGGCAATTTCCATTGTTGGTTTTAAAATTTTTCTTAAATCTGAATGCTCATTATGGAAAAGTAAGTGAATGCTATACTAGATGAGATCTTTTTGGGGTAAGAAAAATGCCAAATGTAAGGGACCACTAGAAGAACAAAAATAGTTTTCAAGAATGAAAATATTTTGAGAATGTTTGCTTTAGTTCGTAAAAGAACTTGTCAGCCAGTCTAGAGGTTATATCATAGAAAGATAAAAGAAAAAAAAAGTTTCGAGAATCATATTACTATAATTAAAGACATATGGTATAAATTACATGCATTGCATTCATCGCAAACATTTCATGCATTCCATGCATTATATGCATTACATTCATTTCATGTGATGTATTTATTACATATTCTTAAATCAGATAAGATTTTACCTCAGGGAATATTTATTAAAACTTTTACGTATCAGTTTTGAAAAACCTTTGGGTAATACCTTTTAAAACTTTTGAGTACATTTTTTAGGCTTTTAGATGATATTTTCAAAGTCTTTCATGTATGATTTTTAAAACTTTTAGGCATTTTTTTTTAAGTGGTTGGGCTTTTATTTAAAATAGTTTTTTTTAAGTTTGATTTGTAAGACCTCCGGATTTAATCTCTAAGTCTTCTAGGCAAAATTTGTAAGTCTCTGAGCTAAATTTATTTTAAAGTCAAGATTTATATGATCTCCAAGTGTAATCTCTATGTTATCTGGATAAGATTCGTAAGTCTTTTGAGCTTAATATGTTTTAGAATCAAGATTTATAAGACTTCCATAAATAATCTCCAAGTCTTCCGAAAAAAATTTATAAGTCTTCCAAATTAAATCTGTTTTAGAATTGAGATTTGTAAGATCTCTAAATATCATCTCTAAGTCTTCTAGGCATGATTTATAAGTTTTCTGAGCTGAATTTAGTTTAGAGTCAAGATTTGCAAGACTTTTGAACATAATCTCCAAGTCTTTTGGGCAAAATTCATAAGTTTTTCTAGTTAAATTGATTTTAGAATCAAGATTTGTAAGACCTCCAGGCATAATATTTTAGTTTTTCAGATACAATCTATAAGACCTCTAAGCATAATCATCAAAACCTTTGGGTATTGTCCTTATCTTTTATTGAGTCTTTAGTTAGATAAGTTATTTAAAGTTTTTGAGCTTCTGCTTATATCAGCCATTTAAAGTTTTTAAAATTGTTAAACCTCTGTTTAGAGGAGTTATTTGAAGTTTTTAAGCTTTGTGCCTCCATTTAAAGAAGTTATTTAAAATTTTTCGAAAGTTGCATGCCTCTATTTAGAGGGTTCTTTAAGAAATAAAACAAAAAAATAAAATAAAAAGAAAAAAAAGTTGAATAATTTGAGCCTCGACATAATAGGCATCTATATCTTTGTACAATTCTTGTTTCACAGAAAATGTACAAAGATGAGTGATTGTAAATTTCCTATTTTGTCTGGGGATTTATAGGAATTAAAATGGGCCTTCGATTGCATATTGGGCCTTAATACAAAAAATAAATTTTGAACATAAGAATTAATAGCCAGAAAATTTTAATTTTGCTTTTAGTTTTAATTTCAGTTTTAATTTTAGTCTTAATTTTGATTTTGGTTTTTAATTTTAGTTTTTATTATTTTTAGTAAAAGAGTAAAAAAAATCAAAAGGAAAAAAAAAAGGAAAATCAAAAAAATAAAAAACATAAGATTGTTGTGAAAAAAAAATATGAGTCAATCTCAGCTTCAATCTTAGGGCATAATTCATGCAAAGTCAAATCATAAAGAATCAATTCATGAAGAAATAAAATCATAATGAAATCACAGATTTAGTGACATTGATATTTTCCAAATTGAAGAAGTATGAATCATTATAAAGGACTCAAATTTGCAAGTCACAGGGGGAAAGAGAGAGGTAAACAAGGATAGCAATTCGGTTCACAATTAGAGGCCATTCTTGGCAAATAGTTTTCAAACAAAGCAAATGGAAGCAACAAGCAATACACAGAAGCAATAACAAGTAACCATATAGGCATAATCAATATGAAGAATTGGCATAGCAATTGAAAGCAAAAGCCATAAGCACCAAGCAAATTCATAACCCATAGAGAGCAATTTCAAGTTAGAAAACAAGTCACCCAAAATCAACAATTACCCAGCCCCAAAAATCAACCCTCACCTAAAGAATTTAGCAAAGATTCAATTCCTAGAAGCAACAGCCACTAAAAATGCCCAAACAACTTAGAAATAGACCTAAATCTGATAGACAGTAGCATTAGCAAAGAACACTGAAACACAAAAAATCCATACTCAAAACTAAACCCATCCATAGCCTAGCAACCAAAAACACGACAAAACTCAGAAAAAACAACCAAGTTTTCTTCTCATTTCCTATCTAGCAATAGGTGGTCTAGGCTGTGGGTGAAGAAAAGAGGGAAGATAATTTAAATAAGACCTTTTGGGTAGAAAAAAAAAAAGAGAGGGAAAGAGAATCGTAGAGGAGTTTTTTTAGTGGCATTGGCTATGGCGATGTTTGGTTATGGATTGCCGAATGTTAGATTTGTTTATGTGTTCTTGAAAAATCTAATAAACTTCAGAGAGAAAAAAAATTTAAAAGCATAAGAGAAAGGCTGCTGAAAATTAGCTTTATAGTGAAGAAAAGAAAAGAGGATCCGCGTGAAAGCCATACTTGACCTGCATAACTCATTTCATTTGGCAAATTGTTTTTATTTTATTTCTAATTTATTTATTTATCATTTATTTTCTTATTTGTTATTTCAAGTGCTAATTAAGGTAAAAAAGAAAAAAAAAAAACTTTAATAAAATATTTATTGTTTGCATGTTTTATTTATGATTTTATTTGCACGCTTTTATTTTGATATTTTTGCATGAACATATAATTGCTTGATATTTTATATTTATGTATGAATAATAAATATAATTGCATGATTATTTATTAATTGTAATATATTTTTTTGCATGAATTCGCATGATTAATATTATATTTGTGTGATAATTTACTTGCATGATTTTTAATTTATTTGCATGTGATATTTATTATTTATATGATCCATTATTTGTATTATTTATAATATATTTGTATGATTAGTTACTTATTTGCATGATATCTTATAATTGCATGATTATATTATTATGGCATGATATATTATATTATTACATGATATTATTTGCATGATATTTTTTATTTATTTTAATTAATTAATTATTTTTAATTAAAAAAGGGGTTTTCAAAGAATAAATTTTCAATCTTACCAAACTATTAGAGGGTTTAAATCTTGAATTAAGTTTTACTAAACTATTTGAGGACTTAATGAATTTTTTTGAAGCAAATAATTTTTCAATTTTACCAACATATTGAAAGATAATCTTTGACAAAAAATCTTATTAACATATTGGAAGGTATTTCTAAAAATAAATTTATTTTTATTAAAAAATAGGTTGTGAATCTCTAATAATGAAATTAGTAAGAGCATTGCAAATAGTAATCTCTATGTAAATTCTTAAGTAAGAAAATAATTTTCTAAATTTTACCAATATATTAAAGAATTTATATAAGAATTTTTTATGCTAAGGTTCTAAATATCATTTTTACAAAAGAAATAAATCCAATAATAAAGCCTCTTCAAAATGTGATAAATAGTCTCCTTGAATGCTCTTAAAGTGAAAAAATGTTATTAAATTATTACTAACTTATTTTAAGATTTATTTTAGTAGTTTAAGGAAATTTTTCAAATTTTTCAATATAAATTATTTGGTAAAGTATAAATATGTTTTAAGACTTGGATAACTCAAAATTAAACTGATACCATCCTTTAAATGGGCGTTGTAAAGCTGTTATAATATTTTTTACATGTAACCATATTCTCGAACTTAAAATCTGATTTCATGGACTATAATCTACTAATTAAAGATATCTAAGTCGAACTTGTAACTCCTCTTTAAAATAGAACATATTCAATTAGATGACCAATCGTATATAATAAAAAAAATTGATGACGACTTTTAAATCTATGTCTAGCAATAGGTTCAAGAATTTATACGTTATGACAATCTTATTTAAGTAATGTAGTTGATTGATTATAAAAAAAAAAAATTATATCTGATATTTGTAAATTGAAGCATTCATATTAACCATTTGTATTTATATATAATTATTATTTAAAAATTGATAAAAATGTAAATGTTAATATATAAGACACATGACAACAAATATTAGTACTGATATATAGTATATGTAATATAATATATATATATATAAGCATGAAAGTTCGTTAACTTTTTTAAGAGGAAAAGGGGACGAATTTGAATCCTAGTCTTTGTGTGGACAATCATGCATCAACCAACTTAGTTAAATGCATAGATGTAAGATATATATAAAGTTAATGTTAATTTGATACATTTTACATGTAGAGAAAAAATTTACATGTTAATGTAAATTTTGATTAATATGCATTTTATTAATTTAAGTTATTTGTATAATATTATCCAATTCTATATTCACAAAAGAGATGTCTTAATTAATGTTTCATCAATCTCGATCAATTTAAGATTCATTAGGATGAATAAGTAAATTGGTTTTGATGAAATTGAAAATAGATATAGTAATAAAATTAATTACTGTAGCGATGTGACCAAAATTAATTATAGAATACATGTTTAGATGAAAAGCAACAATGATAATAAAGTGAAAATTATAAATGATCATTAGATACAATAATTTAAAAGTAAATTAAAAATTTATTTTTGCGCATATTTTAATTTCATCTAAAATTTAAAATATTAAAATTTTATTAAAATGATATTAACACATTATTTTATATTAAAATTAATATTAGGATTTTGAGTTTTAAAAAATTATAATTACATACAATAAATATATAATAAGAGTTTATATATAAATCTAAATAAATATTGACTTCTCAACTCTTTAAATCACCTTCAATTCGGCTATGATTTAAAAAAAAAAAAGTCTCGACTTGATCCCTAATTTAAAAAATATATATCTATTGAATTGAGACGAATCGAAATCTAATGAATATGGATTGCTTTGTTATCTTTACTTTCATAAACTTTTTTCTTACAAAGTTTATTTAATGAAAAAATAAAGTCACAAACCAAAAAAATGATTAAAAAAATTTAATTAAAAAAATAAAAACAAAAAAAGTAAAAAAAAAAAGGAATGGAGTGTCACGTGGAGACCCATTGATTTCAAAAGTCTAAAATTTCTATCATATTATATATATATATATTTAATTACTAATTTGCATAAGTGTTTTTCACTTATTTAATTCTAGATATATATTTGTTTATTATTTTTTTGTATTTATTTATTGACTTCTTTATATTTAATTTTAGGTTAGAGTTTAAAATTTTTAGGAGACATTTTAGAAAAAAAATTAATTGCTTAAAGATACAATTAAAAAATTAATGCTGTCAACACATGTAGAATGATATTTTTTAAATTCACTAAAAATATTTTAATTTTTAAAATTTTTCATATATGAATAAAATAAAACTAAAAATATTAATGGTCACAAAAAAATGTCCAAATTGGGTGTGGTGGGCTCACTAGGTAAGTCTAATTGGATCGTAGCCATACTATCCAAACAGTAAAGATGATGATGCTATTGCATTAAAAATATATATGCTTAAATTGCATGGTATCATGGCTGATGCATCAGCTCAAAATTATGACATGTTTTTAATGCCCTCCCCTCCCTAGAAATGAAATTTGTTTTGCAAATTTCTTTCTAATTTGTTCATATCTATTATATATTTCTTTGTCTAATTTTACCACACCTCAAGAGAGCACCGATGACGTTGTCTCCATCATTGGCCCTTCTGCTAGTCCTCCTTGGATCGCTTTGCCTCTTCCTTCACCGACTACATGCCAACTGATGGCAGCCAAAATACCGAAAAAATGATCGGAAACTTCCCCCTGGTCCCCGTGGCTTACCGATCATCGGTAACCTCCTCATACTAGGCAAACTCCCCCATCAGACCTTTCACCATTTAGCCAAAACATATGGTCCCATAATTCCAATAAGGCTTGGGCCACGTACCAGCCATTGCGATATCATCATCTCAAGCAGCCGAGCTATTCCTTAAGACCCATGACGCTGTTTTTGCTAGCAGGCCTAGAGTCCAATCCGCAGAATATTTTTCCTATGGTTCCACGGGCTTGGCTTTTGCACAGTACGGATCATATTGGCGCAATGTTAGGAAACTATGTACGCTGCAACTTCTGAGTGCATCAAAAGTTGAATCCTTTGCACCGGCGAGGAGGGCTGAGCTAGAGTTGATGGTCGAGTCGCTAAAGAAGGCCGCCGCAGCAAAGGAGGTGGTGGACCTTAGTGGTAAAGTGGGGAATTTTATCGAGGAGATGATGTATAAGATCATTCTGGGACGAAGTAGGGATGATAATTTTAACCTGAAAGGGTTGGTTCGAGAGGCCCTCGACTTAGCAGGAGCTTTCAATATAGCAGATTGCCTGCCTTCTCTTGCTCCACTTGACCTTCAGGTAAATGTTCCTTTGCTATAGTACTTATCATGCCTAATAACTGGACTCTATACTTGTGTGTCTGAGCAAATTTTCTATAGTGCTATGGAGTGAGTATCCATAGCCAAAAGCATATTTTCTGAGCAAATCGTGTCTCAGATTTAATCAAACTGGATTCCAATGTACTTAAACTGCTATGCCAATTGCCTTAGGAAAGGGATTAATTTTCATTACTGTAGCAATGGTTCTGATCTGTACATACCATGTCTGCATAATATCAATTTGGTGCCAAAGCTGCATGTTCTCTGTCGGGAGTTTTGTCCTTTCTTATGGTTGGGTCGAGCAGAAGGCAAAGGCAGAGCCACGTTTAACAATTTGTACAGAGTTCTCAACAATTCTACGCCTCTAATTATGATGGGGCCGGGCTCTCTGTCATAAAGATAGACTGCCGAAAGCTGGCCTATTTATTTGACTGAACCCGCTAGCTCTTAAAGATTTAGTTGTACAGGGTATTTGACCGATAATTATCTATATTATAATGTTATAATTAATTAATTATATAGAGAATCATCATTTAAAAGGATGAATTTCACATAATTTTTTATGTATCTTATACAAAATTATAATTAATTAATTATATTATAATAATTGTAAGTGATATATTTTCATAATATTAATATCTAATCCAAAATAATTTAAGATAAGTTAAAATACCAAATATAATAAATTTATGTGAAATATAATATTAATATTTTTTATAAAATTCACTTTTGATATATTGATAATAAAATTTTTAATTCCATACTAAAATTAATAAATTATTTCACATTTTTTATTTTTAATTATTTTTTAATTATATTTTAAGAGATACGTGTCATTTTACTAATTCAACCAATAAAATTTAAAAACCCTATAAAATGATAATTTCTAGCATATATTAGAAGTGAATGATAGTGTAATTTCAAACATAAATCTTTGGTTGTCTGTATCGTTGGTTTCACGTTGGAGAATTTCTTTTTTTTTTTTGGTAAATGAGGCGGGCTTATGATTGTCAATTACTTATCTTTAGGGATTGACACGAAGTTTGAAGGCAGTTAGTAAGGCCCTTGATGAAGTTCTGGAGAAAATTATTGATGAACATGAACAAAACACACAGGAAAAACAGCACAAGGATTTTGTAGATGTGATGGTTTCATTGCTGAACCAACCGATGAATCCCAACGACGAGGAGAAAGTATGCATTATTAATCGAACCAATATCAAGGCTATAATCTTAGACATGATCGCGGCAGCAATTGATGCTTCAGCTACCGCTATCGAGTGGGCATTAGCCGAACTTTTAAGGCATCCACGAGTGATACTTGAACTTCAAAACGAGTTAGAAAGCGACGTTGGAATGAATAGAATCGTAGACGAGAAAGATTTACCAAAATTGACCTACTTGGATTTGGTTGTCAAGGAAACGTTACGGCCGCTCCCCGTGGCGCCATTGCTAATTCCCCATGAATCCATTGAAGACATCACCATTGATGGATATTATATATCGAAGAAATCAAGGATATTAGTCAACATTTGGGCAATGGGACGAGATCCCAATGTGTGGTCGGACAAAGTTGAAGAATTTTTTCCGGAGAGATTCGTTGATCGCAACATAGACCTCCGAGGAGGGCGGTATTTTCTGCTCATTCCATTTGGTTCAGGCCGTGGGGGTTGCCCTGGAATGCAATTAGGCCTTACGACTCTTTGACTTGTTGTAGCGCAATTGATGCACTGCTTTGACTGGGAGTTGCCTAATGGGATGCAGCCCAGCGACTTAGACAAGAGTGAGAAACCTGGCCTCTCCGTCCCAAGAGCGCATCAGTTGTTTGCCAAGCCAACCTATCGCCTACTTGATAAAAATATGTAACAATATGAATTACGTAATTCAGGAGTATCCGAATCTCTTTTAGGTAGTGTTTTGTTTCATTTTCTAGATCATTACGGTGATTTGATCATCAATCATTTTAAATTATTATATTTGACATAATATTATAAATTATTAATATTTTATATTATTATATTTGATGTTATATGAAAAATAAATCATATAATACAAAATATCCAAAATAATCTTATAAAAAAAATATTTAGTACTTATTGATTCAACAATTCATAATTAACATAATTAAACGTTATTTTATATAAAATTATAAAATATAAATCAATTTTCATAAAAATAATTTCCAAAAAAAATTAAATTAATTAATTACCCTTTTTCTAGTCAATATAAATAAGTTATTAAAAAACTGATTTTTTAAATTTTTAGTAGTCAGCTTCTTAGATAATTTTAACTATATTTTTTGTGAGAGTAAATTAATCAAAAAATAATACTAAAAATTACTTTCTCATGGTAATAAAACTTTCTTATCTTTTGGATTGGGAATAAGATCATTTTTTAAAATAGTGATCTTATCATTCTAATGGTTTAAGATTATTGTCACGTAAAATTTCTTAATTACTATAAAACAAAGTGATATAATTATTGAATACAAATCACCATAATTTTTAAATAGATTATCCCACACTAAACACTCTCCTAATGTGTGCTTTGTATATGATTGTGACACAAATTAAAAATATTTTAATTAATTAAATTAAATATTTAGTTGATTAAATAAAATTTTTAAAAAGATATATCAAAATTACTTGATAGATTAATATGAAAACATATGATTTGAACAATCAAAATTTAAGAATTCATAAATCACTCAATTAAATTGTATTTGTGAGTTTTCTTCAATATTACCTCTAATTAAATTAAAATAATTAGAGATAAAATCAAACTAAATAAGCTCTTTTGGAAACTTTCCCACATAGTCTCACTCAACACTATAAATAGAGAGTTTCTCCAAGCCATTGGTGAAGCAATTTCCAAAAAGAGAAGAACTAACCCATTCATATATTTTTAAACCTTCAAAATTACCAATCGTCTCTCCAAGTTCCAAGGCTATCAAGTCATCTCTTCAAATAAAATCAATTTAGAACAACAAGTCTCCGCGATCGATTTTTTTTAAGATTACCAAGTCATCTCAAATTTAAGCAACCAACAAAGGAATTATAAACCTTACGCCATTCTTTTGAAGTTCTGCCTATCTTCGCTAGTTCATGAGCAAGCCTGCACCCATAAAAATCATTCAAGACTTTTTTTTATGAAAGACGTAATTTTGAAGATCTGCTAACTACTTCGTTCGGGATCAAGCTATCAAGCTTTCATGATCGTTTCTTTGAAGATTACTCGAGCCATCTCAAATTCAATCAACCAAGGAATCATATAAACCTTTAGCCCATTTCTTTAAAATTATGCTAATCTTCACCGATTCGTGATCAAGCTTGTGGTCACGAAAATTATTCAGGCTTCTTCTCTATGACAAAAGGCACAGTTTTGAAGATCCGCTAACCACTTCATTCGAGATCAAGCTGTGAAACTCTCAAGCAATTTCGCTTTCAAGGAGATCGAATAAAAAAACTATTTTCTTTTATAAAAAATAGCAAACAGAGAATTGCATCCGATATTTTATTTAATAAAATTGAAATTTGTCATTTTTTATTTCTGTTTTAAATTTTCGAATACAAAATTTGTGCGTATAATAATCTTATTGCGTCATTGATTTTAAAAGTGTTATTGTTTAATAAGTATTAATTATATATACCTAAATATTTCGTCTATGTTTACCAAAATACATATAATAAAAGTACATAATAAATAGGGTTAATGATACTTTTGGTACCTAAACTTTGAGAAAAATAGTTAAATTAGTACTTAAATACAATTTGCACCATGAACTTTCAAATTATGTATCATGTTTATCCAAACTCTAATCTTAATTGCTAACCATATTAGCTTATATATGTAAGGTTTGATAAATATTATCAAGTTATATGTTCAACCCAGACTATTAACATTTTTTTCAATATAAATTAAAAAATATATTTTTACCTAGACCATAAAAATATTTGTCTGGGATCAATTAATTATTGTTTGTCACATAGCATTCACGTCATATCCACATGAAAATTTTACAAAATATTTCACTTTTATTTAACAAAAAGCTTTTACAAAATATTTAACACATTTATTTAATAAATGACAAGTATATAACAAAATTATACTGGTTAAATATCTTATATACAAGTTAACATTATTAGAATTTAGATTAAAATGATACATTATTTAAAATGATTAAATATAAAAACAACCCTTGTACTATATACTTTCTGTCAGTTTGATACCTGAACATTCATTATGTTATCCATTTTGGTACTTTGGATTAACGCTATTAGTCAACATGCTAACGTGACATCAACAACCAATAAAATGTTAACACATGTCAAAAGTCTAGTCACCATTATGTTATCAACTATCACGTTAGCATTAATAGAAAAATTCAAAAAAATTTAAAAATTTTAATTTTTTTAAATTATAAAAAAATTTTCAAAAATTATTAAATTTTTTTAAAAAAATCTAAAATATTTTGAAAAATTATAAAAAAACTAAAAAATATGAAATATTTTAGAAATTAAAAAATTATTAAAAATTAAAAGATTTAGAAAAATCTCAAAAACTAATAAAAATCCAAAAGAATTTTTTAAAAATTCTAAAAAATAAAGAAATGAAAATTTTAATAAAAATAAAATTTTCTTAAAATTCAAAAAAAGATTCACAAAAACTTAAAAAATTTAAAAAAAACTAAAATTTTCTGTAAAAATTTTGAAAATTAAAAAATAAAAATTTTTCAAAAAATAAAAAATTTTAAATTTAATAAAAATCCTAAATAATATAAAAATTTTCATAAAATATATAAAAAAAAATTAAAATTGTAACATTAAAAAAATGAGAAATTTAAGTTATTTTTTTAAAAAAATTTCATAATTTTTAAAATTGTTTAGATTTTTTCAAAAAATTTTAGATTTTTATTAGCTTTAATTTTTTAAGTTTTTATGAATGTTTTGAAATTTAAGCAAATTTTATTTTTATGAAATTTTTTTTTGAAAATTTCTTAATATTTTTGGATTTTTTATTAAAATTTTGAGATTTTTTTTTAATTTTTAAGTTTTCATTTAGTTTTTTATTTATTTAATATTTCAATTTTTTAATTTTATAATTTTGTTAAAATATTTCATATTTTTAAAAATTTTTTAAAAATCTTTTTAGAATTTTATTTGAATTTTTATGAAGTTTTTAGAAATTTTCTTTTAATACTAACGTAGCAATTGATATGTGACTTTGACTAGACTTTTGACACGTGTCAACATCTTATTAAATATTCATATCACATCAATAAATTGACTGATAACGTTAATATAAGGTATCAAAGTAAATGACTAAATAAAAGTTGGAGTACCAAAATGATAGTTTTACTTCGTTAGGTATCAAAATGACAAAAAATTATATAGTACATGGTCCATTTTTATTTTTAACTCTATTTAAAAGTTCATGTTACAAATTGTGCATTTTATTTAGGTATATGCCATAATGTACATGTCCGTAAAATGATTATTAGACACAAATATAGAGTCGCTATTAATTTTTTTGTTTAAGTATGATTGGTCACCTAATGATTTATTCTTCTTAAAGAGGTTCTAAGCTTGATTTGGATTCTTTAAAAAGAATAGGTTTTGATTTATGAAAAAAAATTAGGTTTCGAAGTATGGTTACGTGTAGGAAAGATTATAACACCCCTTACAACGCTTATTTAAAGGACAATACCAGCAGGTTTTCATGTTATCCAAAGTTTTAAAACATTTTTAAAAAAATTTATTAAATAATTTAATGTTGAAAAGTGTTTTAATAATTACTCTAATAGTTTAGTAGCAATTCAAGAATAGTTTCTCACCTAAAAAATATTTAAGGAGACTATTGTCATTATCTAAAAAAATTCCATCATTGGATTCATTAAAACTTCAAAAAATTTATCTTTTAAAATTAATAAAATCTTCTAATCGTTTGCTAAGATTTTATTTTGAAATATATTCTCCAATAATTTAGTAGGATTTAATCACAAAATTTATTTTTTTAATATTAAATATTTCAATAGTTTGATAGTATTTTAATTTTAAGATTTAAATCCTCAAATAATTTGCGTGATTAATTTTTAAAATTATTTTTTTAAAAAAATTTTAAACCCATAAAAATCCTTTAATAATTTGGTATGAATTTATGAATTTAATTTAAAAATAATAAATATAAATAATTAAAAAGAAACAAATAATTAAAATAAAAAGTTAAATAACTAAATAAATTACAACAAATAAAAAATTATGCGTTAGAAATATGAATATATAAAAAATAAAAAATAGTTAATTGGTTAGTAAAAAAAAGAAAGAATTACCCGTATATTCTTCAATTACTATCTAGATATTTGTGTTCATTAGGGCTAAGCAAAAAAACTAAAAAGTCGACTCGAACCAAAATGTTCGAATTGGTTCTGTTTGGATTTTAAATAATCCAATTTGGATTCAGATAAATGATATTATCAAATCGTAAAAAAATAGATCAATTCGATTTTTTATTCAGATTTTAAAAAACTCGAAAAAAACTTAAAAATTTAAATTTTAAAAGTGGATAATGACCCAAAAATTCAATTCAATTTGAAAGTGGATAATGGCCTAAAAAAACTTAACTTTCCCATGCTGCCGAGTGCCGACAATCAACATTGCTCTAAAGTATAAACCTAATTGCTCTAAACTCATTTGCCATATCTTCAATCTTTCACTCTTATGATTCACGCCGCTCTCAAGTCCTAACGGCCAACTATCTCCTCTTAAGTGTTTCCTTCTCAAGCTCTCACATTGCCACACGGCACATTGTCACATTTAATCTCTTTTGGTCTCAGTCTCTTTCAGCCTCACCTATTGCCTCACATAGAGTCATAGTACCTTTTACTTTTACAGTTTTACTCTAAAAAAATATCATGGATCTTTAAGATAAGTCCAACTTGTCCAACTTTAGTTAAGATGTTTTTAAAAAATTGTAATATTTAGTAGTAATATATTAAAGGAAAGTGAAAACCCAATTTTTGTATGATGTTTTTTTATGTTAGTTTGTAGGAATTTGGTGGAGGTTCTGGTGTTTCTTTGATGTTTTGATTTCTAGTTCTTTTTTTTTTATGATTCTAATTTTCTTTTTATTATATCTCATCTAGATACCTGGATGGTTCAACAACATCAAGCAATTTCAATAATATTTTGAGTCAAAGTGAGTCACTTGTTATTCATAACATGCCATTGGTGTTTGAAGCTTATCTTATTGGAGAAGCAACAATATAAGATGTTTTAAGAGATGCCATTACCTCTGTTCCAACAAATTCTAAAAAACCACGTAGTGGTATATTGGGATGGTTAACGTCCAAGGTATGGGAATATTTTACCAAGTTGTTTGGTAATGATAGATTTAATGAAAAAGCCTTTTACAACTATTGTGATAAAATCATAAAGTGTCATAGCATAAATGAAACTACTGTCTTGCATAATCACATGAATAGATACTCAAAAAACCCTCTGAATAAACTTGATGAGAACTAAAATACCCTTATGTTTAAAAATCTTTTTTGGGATAACACGAGAAATAGTAGTGGTTCATCACTTGTTACATGAAATTTTGATCAAGAAACATATAGAAAATATTATTTTAGGATGATCATTTTGGATGAGTTACTTTTTAGGATTATTGAGCATGATGGATTTCATGAGTTTTGTAATGTTATGCAACCTCGATTTCAAGTTCCTTTAAGGTTCACTACGGTTAAAGATTGGTATGACATTTTCTTAAGTGAGAAAGAAAAGCTTTTCATGTATTTAAAAAAAAATAAAAACTAAGAGTTTTTCTTACTTCTGACATTTGGACTTCTAGGCAAAATCTTAGTTACATGTGTTTTAGAGTTTATTTCATTAATTAAGAGTGAAAATTACATGAACGAATCTTAAGTTTCACTCTAATTCCTAATCATTTTGATGATGTTATTGAAAAATGCATTGAAAAACATTTGCTTAAATGGGACAAAAATAAAGTTCTCACTATCACGGTAGATAATGCAAGTGCTAATGATATTGGCATCCAATATGTAAAAAAAAGACTTAATAATTAGAAGAAAAGTATTTTAAATAGTAAGCATTTGCATATGAGATGTTGTGTACACATTTTTAGTCTTACCATGCAAGAGGGTTTGAAAGATTTTGACGAATCAATCTTTCAAATCTTTTCTACTATGAGGTATGTGATGTCGTCCCCTACAAGGTTGCAAAGATTCAAAATTTGTATAGAGTAAGAGAAAATAACAAGTAAAAGTCTTGTTTGTTTGGATGTTGAGATTAGGTGGAATTCAACTTTTCTTAATGTTGAAAGCTACTTTGACATTTCAGAAAGCTTTTGATAGGCTAAAAGAACAAAATGATAAATATAGAGTTAAACCTAGGGCAAAAAAAAAAAAGACTTGCCTACTGAAGATTATTAGAATTATGTTCGTGGATTGTTGCTTTTTTTGAAAAGTTTTTATGAGTCTACTTTTCAAGTCTCTAATTCTTTGTATGTCACTAACAATAATTACTTTCATATAGTGTTAGGTGTTGGAATACAAATTAATGATAAATTGCATGATTCAAATCCAAATATTCAATTGATGACTTCTCAAATGAAACAAAAGTTTGAGAAATCTTAGGGAAACGTAAAGAACCTCAATCCTTTGTTATTCATTGCTATTATTTTCGATCCTAGACACAAGACGAATTATGCAATGTTTGTCATTGATGAGGTTTATGATCAAAATAAGGTTAAGAGTTAGGTAATCGAGTAAAGGTCACCTTAAATGCATTATTTAAGCATTATGCTTTAATTATTGGTGGCTCTAATGGAAGAGCAAGTTTTGATTCCCAAACACCAATGCACTTAAAGGAAAATATTGATGTTGATGATGTAAAGGCATACACCTTGTCAAAATACAAAAAGTAAAGGGCAAAGTCACAATACAAAAAGGGAAAGTCAGAATTGAAAGGTACATAGAGGATATATATGAGCAAGATAATAAGAATATTGACATTTTACTTTGGTGGAAGGTAAATGGTTGCAAATATCTAATACTTGTTATGATTGCACAAGATGTAATAGCCATTCTTGTGTCTACTATAGCTTCTGAATCTGCTTTTAGCATTGAAAAGTGTGTTCTTGATGCATATTATTGTTCTTTAACTCCAAAAGTGGTCAAGGCCCTTATATGTACACAAAATTAGCTAAAATCTACACTTATATAGGTTGAAAATGAGAAAAAATTAAATGTTTAGGAAAACATTGAACTTGGTAAGTATTTAACTATTTATAACTTAATAAGATTAGTTATGTTATTTGCTTATTATATATCATTCCTTTAGTGATTTAATGAATTTTATATATATTTTTTCATAGATTTTAAGGACTTCAACCTTAATGAAACAAAGATGGTTATTAATGATTGACTTTAAAGTGGAAGGTAATCTTTTGATTTTATTTTTAGTTCATTTCATTGTAAGTTATTTTTTTCTATTTTATTATGGATATTTTTGTTATTTTATTTTTAGGAAATTGAATATAGAAGGGATTTAAAAACTCTACTGAATATGGAATTCAATTTTGCAACTTATGTTCTTAATTTCATATCATGAAATGTTGTAGTTATATTTTTTGGATAGTTATTTTATTTTGAACTTGTTTTCTAGTATCCGAATAGGTTGATATAGTTTGGCTCAAATGAAATGGAATGCATTTGGTGATTTAGTGTAATTGTTAGTACCTATAGACTATTGCATCATGTTTTACTACCTTATTTAGGAACTTTTTAATTTATATTTATTATGGATGATTAAATGTTTATTATGGTGTTGATTTTCATTATTGGATTGCTTCTTACATTATTTGTATATAATGGCATATTTAATCAAATATATTATTGGTTGAAGAAACACTCTTAAATGTTATAAGGTGCATGTAGTTGGGGCCAATGTATGTAGTTCTCTAGTACAAACATCACTTGCAGCTCAATGATTTTCTTCAAAATTATCAAAGAAGGTTTGTGTTGTCCTTATTTAGTTGAGCTTTTTTTGCTCTTGATACAATTTTTTTACCCTTTTTCTCATCATCTAAGTATAGTGGCTATAAATAATTTCTCTACTTTTTGTCTATAATAACTAACTAATAATTTGTTAAGTAAATAATACGCCAAGAATTGGTGAAATTATGTTTTATGAACAATCATATTGTTATAAGTTAAACTAGTCAAGGTATTAATCATTTCTATATAATAGGTTTCTTATAAAGGTTAGTTTTTAAGTTTATATAAGTTGGAACAATGAAACTCATTTTATTACTATGTTTTGAATCCTTAAAAGCATACAAGATCAAGATGCCATATTTGAGCTTGTTAGTTATTGAAAATTGATAGAGTATGCATCTTTTTCACAAAGTAAGGAATCTATTAAAAAGATGGAAGGTTTCATTACCTTTAGTGAAAAATTGACAAGATAGTAAAAAATGGATTCTTCAGTACTAAAAGTTTTTATTTTTTTATTTTTTTCTTAAGATATCTGATTCTAATTACTTGGATTGGTGTTGTTTTATGTCTTGTTGGACATGGCTGAAAAAGAGAAAAAATATCTCAATAAATGTAGATATGGTACTCAATCTTCTATTCAATTAAGATAATGAAATCATTTAGAGAGCCAAAAAATTTTTTTCACTAATAGTGATCCAAAAATGGTTGGAATTGATTCAGTAGTGTCAACTTCCCAAATTTTTGCTCCAAAACCCTATTAGCTTACCAACTAAGCATCAAAGTAGATTTCTTTGAAAAAAAATGTTATTTTTTTTAGCTTATGGGGTCTAGGGTTCTGTGAAATTTGTAATAGGATAAATTTTATGGTTAGCTTATCATTACTTTGTTGGCACTTAACTTATTACTGGAAGAATCCTTGGTTAGAAGCTTCCAACAGGTTTTTACTTGTATTCTCAAAGTCCCCTTCTTTCAATAGACGTAGGATCTTTAATTGTTTATTGAATCTAGTTAATGTTTGACATTTTCTAAGCTCAGATATACACATTAGAATCTGGAGATTATGTAGCTTTCTTATTGAACTATGATATCAAATTCATTGCAAGAGTGTTATTTAATAACATGGACTATAACTTACCTCCTTGGTCTATCAATATCTTTTTTGATTGCATGAATGTAGTCTTTAATATTGTAAAGATATGTTGTTGTGAAATGAGTTAATTTGTATGACCACTTTTAGTATTATTGTAAATGAAGCATATTGACTAATGCAATATTTTTATGGTACATTACCTATGGTACCTTACTTGGTGAGACTAATGTCCCTATAGTTAGATTTGAAGGAAATTTTTATTTTTTCCTCATTCTTAATTTACATTTAGTTCCTTTCTCTCTCATTTTATCATAACTTTTATTATAACTTGTAGAAACTTTTATTATAACTTGCTTCTTCTGCATTCTTTGCTTGATTTTTTATGTTTAATATGTTAGAAACTCATTGACAATAAAAATATCTTTAAGTAGCATTGCAACTAGATTTAAGATTTTATGGTGCTTATTGATTGTTAAATTTTGAAAATGTCTCATAATTAGATTTTATATGTTACAGCGTTGACATTAGTTCATTTGAATCCTTCCTTCATAAAGGTAAACTCCCCACTCTCATTGTTCAATCAATAGGCCATGCTATACACATTTTTATCAATGGACAACTTTCAAGTACAGAGTTATATTATCTTTTCCCAAGATTGTCTTTTTTTGCTTTTTAGAAATAAAAATCATAACATGATGGTAATAGGTTTTGCCTCTAGAATGAGGGAAAATAAAAGATTCACATACACTAGGACTATCAATCTACGTGCAAAAATAAATAGAATTGCACCGCTAAGTGTTGCTGTTGGATTGCTAGTTAGTTTTTCTCCCTAACCTTTTTTATTTTATACTTCAAGTTATGAATAATTTGGAAACTCCTATGGCATATTTGTATATCATCAATGAACACTTACTAAAGTCTTCAAATCCTATCTTAATAGCAAATACTTTTAGTTTAGCCTAAGATTTGTTTAGTCAAACCATCATACTCTTTCTTTATGAGAGCAAACTAACTAAGGGAAGGAAAAATAATAGAAAACCTTCATAGCTTAAGCAATTGTATAATGGAGAATTTCATTTATGTATTGAGTTGATTAAATTAACAAGCCTTATGGTTGGAAAATCCTTGTGTTCTTTTCAATCCTTGATTAAATTAACAACTTATGATAACAATCCTCGTGTTCTTTTTAGGTGAAACCTAGGAACTTATCTATATGAATGATGAAGTTTTGACAGATGCTTGTTGGGCACTATCCTATCTTTCAAATGGCCCAAATGACAAAATTCAAGCTGTGATTGAAGCTGGGGTTTGCCCATGACTGTTGGAACTTCTAGCGTAAACTTTTGCATAGTCTACAAAATATATAAATGCAAACTAACTTATGTTGCCATCCTTCTTAAAATTTTTTAGCATAGATATCATGCACCCTTTCATTTTGTTTACTGCCTATAGTTTTTGCTTATGTTAGAGGGTTTTTATGTCTATATACTTTATGTGTTTTATACTTGCTGTATATTTTGACTACTCGTGCTGACCAAAATTCATTTATGCTAGTCATCCATCACCTATAATTTTTATACTTGCTTTTTCAAACTATGGGAAACATTGTCAGTAATGATGATAATCAGACTCAGGTATGAACTACATTTATGCATGTTCACAGTAGTCTTGGCATCATTATTACTATTTTTCTTAAATACTGGATGATCTTTTTCTTGTTTGTTGTTTACTGGACTCACTTATTTGTTTATTTGGGATTGCTCATAGATCATCTTTAATCTAATTGTTAAGATATAGTAAACAAACTATATTTTTTAAAATAGAATTAGTAATCAAAACTTTAATGCAATTGTTGTGCAAAGATAACAATAGTTGTGGAGCTTTCCTCTAAAAACTGTAAAGTAACTCTTGGTGTATTTTTGCTAAAAGAAGGCTTGAGATGGAAATGGACCCAACATCAAATAAGCAGAACTTATCATTGTCCGAATTCTTTGACCATTGGTCTTTCTGCTTCTTTTTCTTTCTCTGCCATTCTATGACCTTATAATAATGTTTTTGAAAGTCTACTAATAGCTTTTGCATCTAAGCCTGTGTTCCTTGTTGGCTTATTTAATATCACCCTTATAATTTTTAAGGTAGCATATGTCCATTTTCTTCTTCATTTTGAATTTTTTGCCTATTTATTTTTTACATATATTAAAAAAACTTTTAGTTTATGTATTTTATATTAAAATTTTAAGAAAATAATATGTTAATAATTTAAGAAAATTATTACATCAACAATGAAAAATTTTAAATTTTCTGAGTGAGTGTTTTTTTACCAAAAATTTTATAAGTGAGTTTAGTTATTTTATATTATTAAAGAGGTGTCACGAATCATCGATTTGATTTAATCTTTGTGATGAGTAGGCAACTTAAAGAGTTGAAAGTAAATGCACAACAAAAGGGGTCATTTGGTGGTGTTGGTATTAAAAAAAGTGGGAAGAAATGAAGGTGGTATAAAACCCCCGCTAAATAAAAACTATCAAGTCTTATGTTGTGGTTACAACTTTTATTATGATGACATCTTGTGTTTCTAGCGTGATGGCTTAGGGCATTGTTTAGGATGATTTGATGATGCTCTGGCTTCATGCTGAATTTTTTATAAAATCTTGTGTGGGATGTCGTTATGTAAAACTTAATATATTTAAGTTCTTTGTTTGTGTCAACATGTAGATTCGAATATTTGATCCAAATTGATTCAAATTTATGCAGATCGATTTTACCTGAATATTCTTATTATATGGATCGAATACAGATCATAAAATAAAATATTCGAATAGGTCAGATCAGATAAAAAAATTGAATATCCAAACTAATCCAACATGCCTAGTGCTCATCACTTACATCTCTATTTGTCATCATGGTAGAAAAAAAGTGTAAATCTTGGTAGGAACATGATAATTGCTTTAACATGAAAGTGTTAGCCCCATTCAAGTAATAGTGAAATAGCCATTTTGCCTCGATAAACCCATGATGGTCACAAAGTGCCAACATTCTTTTATTCGTGACTTTTACTTTTAGCGCGATCTTTTCACATCTAAGTTCTTGATCGACCAAGTTTAGGACAAGCTGCAAATGATGCTCTTTTCCATAGCTGACATATTCTACCCCGCTATTCAAATTCTATTTTCTCTTGTTTTCTAATTCTCTTCCTAAACCAAAAATCATAAAAGAAAAGTTTAATTATCTAAATTCGAAAACACTAGAAAATCCAACCAAAAAATTCTTAATTTTGCTCTTTCCAATTTGTTGATTCAACACTACTTTAAATAGGCATTAAATCCTAATCCAAGTAGAACCAAACATCTCAAATTAAATATTATCAAGATTAAATCTTGGACTTTAAATTCAATTCTTACAAATATCCTCACTAAAAAAACAAGCCAAATATTTTTTTTAATTCAACTAGTATTTTAGTCATAACCAAAAATATATTTCGATCCAAACCCAACTATTTTCCTTTTACAATTTTGATTAAAATTTTTTTAAAAAAAATCAATAAATCAATAAAAATAACTTAAAACAAAAAAAATCATAAAAATTTAATCCTAAAAACATGAATTGTACCATTGATTAAATGGGTTGCTTACAGTATCAATTTATATATTTTCTCAAATTTTAGAAATCAAAAGTATAATTAACTCTAATGAAGATATGAGAAATGATTTGATATACGAGTTTTTTTAATTTTAAGGGGAATTAAAAAAACTAATATATATCCCACTTTTTATTTTTTTAAAATAAAATTATATATAAAATAAATTATAATAATAACTAAGTATTAAATTCAATAAATCACTTATTAATCAACAATAATTAGAACATAAATCCAACATAAAATTAAAACAAATCCACACACAATGGGATCTGAACCTAACACCTCTAAAGATTCCTCGCTATCACTAAAAGAAGACTTTATTAAATAATTTATATTTATTATATTTATTTTTTTAATCTAATCATCATGCTAATTTCACTTATAAAATATAGAAAATCTAAGTATCAATGAATTTGATAATTTCTGTAAATAAATATATATATCAATATATTATTAAGGTTTTAGCAATCATAGAGATAGCCATAAAATTCAAATAAAAGCTTTAATTATATTACTATGTATTTTAATTATATGAAAATCTCGAAAAAGAAGCTTTCATCTCCTTTAATATGGGGAGTTCTAAACCCATTTTTTTTTTAATAAACCTTTTTTTTATAAGTAAAATTATTTAAATATCCTTCTTACAAGTTTTTAGATATTCAAAATTTTTGAAAAGTCATAGCACTTTTCATAAATGCATTTTGGAGAAGTTATAACACTTTTCGAAAATACATTTCTCAAGGTGAAAAAAATGAAAATTTATGAAAAATTATAAAAAAAGAAAATTTTATTATAATTATTTATAAGTTAGTGTAATGAAAATTGTTATTATTAGAAAAATCATAAATTTTAAAATTAATAAAATTTACTTTTTTTAATTTTAGAGAAAAAATATAAAATCTTATAAAGTTTTAATTAAATAATTTATCTTTAGATGTTACAATGACTAATAAAAAAATTATTAGGTCTGATCAATATATAAGAGCTGAAACTCCTTAAAACTTTATAAGCGATACTACTAAATACTACATAATTTTGTCAAAATGTTAATATTTTTGACTTTATACAAATTTGATAACTAGTAAGAAGGGTGTTGGAAGTATTATAACTAACTTGAAATTGAAGATTTTCTTGACTAGCATTGCATATTTATGAATAAAGAGGTAGTATACATAATACTACTGAATAGTACACAATTTTGTCAAAATCTAATATGCTAATTGGAAAAACCTATTGTGATAAGAAGATTGAGAGACTTTTCTAAGGAGTTTAGTTTAATTAAAACTATTATAAAATTTTAATAATCAATATAAAAATATTTATTAAAAAATGATAAATTTAAAATTTATAAAAAAATTATATTTGTTATTTAATCTTAATTTAATTAGGATTTCATAAGATATTATTCTTTTTCTAAGATGAAAATAAGTGAAAGTAATTTTTATTAATTTTAAAATTTATGAATTTTTTAATAATAGCCTTTTATTACACTTATTTATAAATAATTTTAACAAAATTTTCTTTTTTGTAATTTTTTATAAAATTTCAATTCCGATGCTCTCGATGTTATAAGCATTTTTTAGTACAAAGGGCAAAATGATTTTTTTTCCTATTAGAACTACTAACAGATAGCTAGGGTTATTTATGACTTTTGTATTGACCTAGCATATCAATTTGACTTGATATGTATAGTGCCACATTAGGTTAACGACCTTATCAATCTATCTAAAGGATCTTCTTTTATACTGATTTATCACTTTCTAAGTGCATGATTAGCATTTAGGTCAGTTCGACTAGCCAAGTCATCCTGACCATAAGGCTGATTGTGTTATCCCAAAATCTTTCACTTTCAATTATAAATAAAGTCATCTAGGTATTATCTAGATATCTCATACTCTTGTAATTTTACCCTTTCTCTTTTCTATCCTCTCTTCAATCGACCTAAGACTTGAGTGTTAGAGTAAAACTCCCAACCTTTGCTTTTAACTACTTTTTTTTCTCTTTGTGATTTCAAGATTTTACCTTTTAGCCTGAAGTTCGAAACAAACATTTGGCATGCCAAGTAGGGAAAATTCATTCTCTAGCCGAGCTAAACATTATGCCACCCAAAAAAAGAGTTCTCGAGAAAGGAGAACCAGCTAACCACTTTGGAACCGAAACCTATACCAACCAACTCACAGACCAACCTATGCTTGCATAGATAGGCCCTACAATAGAGTAATTCTAAACCTTAACTCAACAGTTACAGCCCTTTAAGGAGATGATTCAAAGCCTCACACTTTTGTAAACTTCTAAAGTACCTAACCTCATCACCCTTAAAAGACTACCTACAAAAAGGTAACTGAGCTATGAGAACATTGAAGCTGAAGCTTCATCAACCTTATATGAAGAAAAGCCCATCACTCAAACTAGCCACTATTATACTCATGCCTCAACCTAAGTAACTATCCAAAAATCTAAACATGTTGACCAAATGCCTTAGCCAAATAGAGACCTGAAAGCTAAAATGCAAGTCATGAAAAAAGAGTTGAAAGGAAAGGCTAACACCTTCAAAGACGAGATCAAGTTTTTGAAAACCTCACCTTTTACAAGAAGATTGACAAAACCATGGCCCCAAAAAGGTTTAAAATGCTGACCTAAGAGACTTACAACGGTACCACTGTCCCTTTTGATCATTTAAAGCTTTATAGAATGAACATAATGACGTAAAAAGCAAATAAAACTTTTATGTGCAAAGGACTAGCTACCACACTCAAAGGGGCAACTCAGTTTTGGTATTATAATTTAAAGACAAGGTCCATCATAACTTTTAAATAGCTCATTCATGCTTTTCTATCCCAATTCATGAGTAATAAAAGAATAAAAAAGACTACCCTGAGCATGATGTCAATTTATCAGAAAAGAAATGAGTGTTTAAAAGACTACATAACATGTTATAATGTAGAAGCCTTCAAAGTAAAAGATTTATAGCAGACTACCATAGTTGTCATCTTTACCAATGGATTCAATGACAGAAAGTATCACTTGAAGCTACATTTTTCTTGAAATCACCAAAAACATTTGTCGATGTGCTATTTATCGTAAAAAAATACATAAATGTTAAAGTTACGATGAGAAATTGAGATGAAAGAGGCTCATCCCCTCTTTTCAGTAGAAAAAAAGGGAAAAAATCTATTATCCTTCCTCAAAAAGGAAACGACAAGGGTACCCTAGGGTCAGGAGCTTGAGAATGCAGAAGAACTACACAGAATTAAACATATCTAGAGAGAAGACTCTGATGCATATAGAAGGGGACCCTAAGCTTAGATGGCTAAAGCTATTAAGGTAAAATACAAAAACAGATCTAATAAAAAATATGTTTTTCACCGAGACTTTGACCACAACACAGAAAACTATATCGACTTAAAAAATGAAATAGAGAGTTTGATTAGAAGAGGTATGTTGGATAGATTTATGGATCGAGCAATATAGGGTCAACATAGGTTAGATTATAGAAGGGGCAACCATAAAGAAAAAGTAAAAAAAAATCAAGTGAACAGATAAAAAAAATCGAACAAGTGAAAACTAGAGAAATGAGCATGAAAAAAAAATGAAAGTTGAGTTGTAAATAATAGACCCCTTACAAGCATTATCAATATCATAACTAGCAAAAGCTCTACCTCGACCAAGAGAAAGTTTAATTAAGGGATGGTTATAGCCATTAAGTACTTCATTAAGAAAAAGAAAAACTATAAAGACAAGCCAATCCCTTTTAGCTTGAAAGATTTTGAAGGAATCTAATTCCCAAATGATGATGTGATTTTGGTTACTAACATAATGTAAAACCACATGGTAAGGAGAAACCTATTTGATAGTGGGAGCTTGATTGATGTGTTATATTATGCCATTATGTTAAAGATGGGCATAAGGGAAGAAATGTTAAAGCCATTGACCACCATTTTAATTAGTTTTGAAAATGGACAAGTGAAAGTAAAAAGAACTCTTAAGTTGTCGATCACATTGGGCATCGAGCCAAGGAATATCACCTCGGTCATAGAATTTATGGTAGTTGATGTTCTCTCTGCACTCAACATGATCCTAGGTCGACTTAGCCAGTTTGTTATGAGATTAATCGACTCAACAACTCATTCGAAGATGAAGTTTTTGATCCTAAACGAAATTAGAGAGGTTAGAGGAAACTAGTCTATAGTGTGATAGTGTTATATGACAATAACAAAAAGAAAGATTGGAAAGCAGATTGACAGTTCGATTAAAACTGAGAAACTAGAGAAAGCAAATATGATTGGGGTGAACGTCAAGAAAGTTGAAGAAAAAAGACAATTTTGGTAACAAGCAAAATGAAACCGAGAAGAAAAAAAAAAACACACTCTTAAGTTGCTCTAAACTCTTAAGCTCCACAACTGTATATGTTACAAAATTTTTGTAATTTTTGAATTATTCTACAAATGTCAAGTTGTTAAGCTAGCATAAACACATATGTCAACAAAACTGAGTTATTAAGCTAGTTAAAGAAAATTTAAAATATAATTATACATTTTGTTTACCTCTACTTTTTTACATGCCATCTTACTAAAAATAAACTAACTACCACATTAGGATTCATCTTTCTTACAAGAAAATAATCTCGACCTAACAAAGTAGAAGAAAATAATTGATCAAAGATCAAAGATCGATGACAATCGACTAGAATTGACAAAAGACACCATTTTTGTACTATTTTGTGAAAATAATTTTGAAAGATACATATAAATCAAAGCAAAGCTCAACCAAAAAGAGTAACTATTCAACATTTAAGAGATAATGCTGACTTGTTTGCTTTAACCTCGTATAATATGCTTAGGATAGATCCCAAAGTAATAGTCCACAGATTACATACTAATTTAAATATGAAACCAATTCAACAAAAGAAGAGAACTTTTACCCCAAAGAGGAAAAAAACAATAGAGAAAGAGGTTGGCAAATTGCTAAAAACATTTTATTAGGGAGATCTACTACCTTAATTAGATTGCCAATGTAGTAATAGTAAAGAAAAATAGCAAAAAATAAAGAATATGTATGGACTTTACCAACCTTAATAAAGTTTGTCTAAAAAATAATTTTTCTTTACTTAGTGTAGATTGACTGGTTGATGACAGTACCAAGCATGGCTTGCTTAGCTTTATGGATGCTTAGTCTAGCTATATTCAAATCAAAATACTAAAAAAGGATGAGAAAAAAATAGCGTTTATCATTAAAAAGTTCTTATATTGCTATAAGGTCTTGCCTTTTGACCTTAAAAATGCAGGAATGACCTGTTAAAGATTAGTCAACAAAGTATTCGAGGATCAAATTAATCGAAATATGAAAGTATATGTAGATAACATGATAATGAAGAGTAAAAGCTTGAACGAGCATCTGAAAGATTTAGAAGAGACCTTCAATACTTTTAAGAAGTATAACATAATACTTAATCCTAAGAAATATGTCTTTGGGATCACATCAGAAAAAATTTTTAATTACATGATCAACGAAAGATGCATAAAAGTAAAGCACTAACCTTAGTAAATGAGGTATAAAGGCTAATTAGTAGAATAGCCACCTTGAGCAGATTTATGTCCATATCGATAGATCGATGCCTACCATTATTCAAAATTTTTAAAAATATCTCAAAATTTAGATGGACACTTTAGTGTTAAAAAGTATTTGAAGAGTTGAATCCCCTCTTATCCTTTCTAAGCCAAGGCTTAACGAGGTCTTATACCTATATATCACTACAACCAACAAAGCAATCAACTTGCCACAGGCAAGAAAAAAAAAAAGAAAGATAGAGGCTAGTATATTTTGTGAACAAAGTTTTGAGAAGGCCTGAAATGAACTATACCAGGATAGAGAAACTAGCTTACACTATTATTATGTTAGCTAAAAAGCTTAGGCCATATTTTCAAGCTCACACAATCAATGTTCTAACCAACCAACCACTAAGATAAATCTTACAAAAGTTAAAAATATTAAGAAGACTAATCAAATAGACAGTGGAGCTTAACAAATATGACTTATATGTACTTCTTAAGTCAGCTTTGAAATTATAGGTGCTAGCAGATTTTATCATTGAATACACCTTAGTTAGACTAATGAACAACCTAAGAAGATTGATGACGACAAAAAAGATAAAATGTGAAAGCTTTTTATTGATAGGTTAATTACTAATAAAAAAAATAAAGCCAGCCTAATGTTGATTAGCTAAGAAGATTCATAATTCTAGTATGCCTTAAAGTTTTGATTCAAAGTTTTGAGTCATAAAGTTGAATATGAGGCATTAATTGTTAGGTTGAAGATAGCTACTAAGCTGAATTTAAAAATCATTATTGTGTATAATGATTCCTAACTTGTGGTCAATCAAATAAATAGAGAGCTCGAAACTTAAAAAGAAGGAATAAAAAAAATACTTAAACAAAACACTAGCTCACTTGGCCATATTTTCTAAGACTGAGGTTAGGAAAATACCAAGGTCCAAAAGCACTATGGTCGACTTATTGTCTAAATTGGCATTAAGAATAGCAACTGATAGCTTATCCCATGTTTTGGTAGAAGAACTAGCAAAGAAAAACATTAATGAGAAATCGGTCAACCAAATTGAAGTAAAAAAAAACATGGATAATCCCAACTTGAGCTTATCTGATGAATGGCATACTACTTAAAGATAAAGTCCAAGATAAGGTAATAGTGAAAAAAGTTTCTCAATACACCTTGATTAGTGAAAAGCTATACAAAAGATTTTTTTAGTCTATTTTACCTCAAATGCATAGATGAAGAGGGGTAAACTATATGCTTAGAGAAATTCATAAAAAAATCTATAACAACTAACTCAGACTTCAACCATTGGCTTATAAGGTATTTAGACAAGGTTATTACTGGCTTACCATAAAAAAATGTAATCGATCTGGTGAAAAAATGTGATAAATGCTGGAGATTTGCACATAGACAATACCTTCCATCAACTAAGCTAACTGTTATCATCAGTGCTTAGTTTTTCATGCAATAGGGAATAAGTGGGATGATGAGTTGCTTGATTTACTATGAGTTTTTGGGACAATCACCAAAGTCCCTATAAGAGAGACTCTTTTTAATTTAACTTTTGCATAGAGGTCATAGTGCTTATAGAGATCAATCTTTCTAGCCTCCAAGTTGAGCTTGGATCTAAAAAAGGGAATGAAGAGACCTTTAGGGCCAATTTGAACTTGGTTGAAAAACAAAAGGATGTAGTCTTAATCAAAATAGTAATTTATCAGCAGAGAGTATCTAATTTTTACAATGAAAGGTTTGACATAAAAATATCAAAAAGGGTGACCTGGTACTAAAAAAGTAAAAGTCTCAAGAGTTGATAATTATGGTGGAAAGTTGGCCCTTAAGTTAGGAAGGCTCTTATGCAGTTAAAGACGTTTCCCATGACATAACCTAGAGGTTGCAAGATATGAAGATAATCTCATATCGAGGACATGAAATGCGAACAACCTCAAGATTTACTATTAGTAAAAGGGTGTAAAGTTGAGCTTTAAAGAGCTAAGCTTAGACTTGTACTATGCAATTCCAAATTTGAATAAAAGTTTTAACTTTGCCCAAACATCTACCTGAGGACAAAGTATGAAATCTAAAGTCTTTGGCTTAGGTCGACAAATGGAGTTGCCCAAACTTACATTTGTAATAAACCTTAATACAACTTGTTAAGGTTCAAAATTGATCTTTAGGTATAGATTTAAAAACTAAAAAAACAACCACAATCGTAGTCTTACACCGAGCTACCACTCATTCAATTGATAAATTAGATTTTTAAGATAATGTAATAGATTTTCAAGTTAATTTATTAAATCATATTTATCAGCACATCTTATCCAAGCTAAGACTTGAACAATTATGAGCAATAAAAACTAACTATAAAGTAAAATAAAAAAAAAGGTAGCGCTAAAACTTGGATAAAGGAATATTTAATTAACGATCTCAAATTTGACAAAAAATTTTATTGAGTGACCTTTACATAGACAGAAGTTTTGTAAAGTGGTCTTTACATCTTATATGAGATTTTACAAAAATTACCAACAATAATTTTTATCAAAAAACAAAAATTATCAAAAAGAAAAAACTTTTTCTTTAAGTTCTCTTTTTTTAGCTCCCACATCTCCCTACTTATTGGAGATAAAGTCAGAGTTCTATTGGCACTAACCTTAGCCTCAGGCTCAATAGTTTTACCCTTATAGTAGTTTTAATCTCAACGTCCATCTTAGTGTCTTTATCTTTATCATTATCCTTTTCATTATCTTTAGCTTGTGTTAAAGCTAGCTTTGACCTTATGTTGTTTAAACTGATGTTAGATAAGTTTAGGTTTAGCATAGCAAATTTGAACTTCACCTCATCTAATGCTAAGTCAAAGGCAACAAGAATATTTTTTTAAACAAACTTGGTCTATAGGTCATAGTACGTTTTGGACATCAAGAAGTCATCCATAGCTTACTCTTTGGCCTTTCTTTCAATTTTTAATTATAATCTCAACCTCGTAACCTCGATTAGAGCCTCATTGAGCTTCAAGTCAACTTCTTGCTGAAGAGACTCAATTGTAGCTTTTTGGACAAACATGTCTTTAAGCTTGGCTGTAAAATGTTTTATCTTTTCGTTAAGGTTAATGTTATCATTTTTAAGAGTAGTAAGGGAAACCTTTAAACTCTTGTTTGAATCGATCACAATTGTGAGGTCACGAGAGTTCTTTTTGAGGTTATGCTATATGTTTTAGTAATGTACAAGAGTTCGATAAGCACTTACAAGTACCTACCCTAAATTTTAAAAGACCGAGGTAAGAAGCTGTTCATTAACTACAAAACAAATATCAAACTTAGCTTGAGTAAAATAAGAAAAATCATTGACAAAAAGTAAACTAAGTTGAAAGACACATTAACTTTTTATAAAGAGGGTCACTTTTTTATCTTCTTGACCACTTTAGGGTCTTTACAAACATTCTCCAATGAGTCATACTT